>NC_068930.1:34474029-35099029 GCF_023091745.1 Budorcas taxicolor
TGGCTCAGACGGTAAAGCGTCTGCCCACAACACGGGAGACCTGGGTTCGATCTCTAGGTTGGGAAGATTCCCTGCAGAAGGAAATGGCAACCCACTCCAGTACGCTTGCCTAGAAAATTCCATGGATGGAGGAGCCTGGTGGGCTACAGTCCATGGGGTCGCAAAGAGTCAGACACGACTGAGCGACTTCATTTTCTTAGGGTGAGAGCAGTGGAGGTGGGAAAAAGTGTTTGATTCTGGATTTATCTTGAAAGTAGAGCTCCCCATCAAGTCTTGTGGTCTGAGCAACTGGGAGACTGCTGCTGGATTTTATTAAGAGAGGGAAGACTGTGGGAGGAAGTAGTTTCCCTGCTAGTCTTTGCTCCCTCATAAAAAGACATTATACAGAGCAGAACAAACATTTTAAATTTGATAATTTTTTCCTGAACGCTAAACCATAAACACTGAGATACTAAAGAGTCCTCATAACGACCACTTTTGAGGGCTGCGTGCTGTTCCATTCAATTCATTTACCCTAAATTACATAATCATTTCCTTGTAATTCTCTAGACTGTTTCAGTTTTACTTTTAAAATGATAGATAATCCTATAATGAGTATCTCTGTGCTTTGTCTTTGTGGATTTTTCTTAGATTTCTCAAGGGATTAATTCTCAGGAATAGATTTACTAGCTGAAAGAGTAAGAACACTTAATAGCTCTTAAAAACACGTTGCTAAACTATTTTTACAAGGATTGTGGCAAACCAAAATTAAGAGTGTGACAGTTTCACCATAAATTAGATAGTAAAGGATATTAGCATTTTATTTACACTTTCTAATAAAAGGAGTAAAAGCTTCAAATTTAAAAAATTTTCTGCATGTACTTGATTATGGTTAGGTTTGACTTTTAAAAAGTTTATTTATGGGACTTTCCTGGTGGTCCAGGGGTTTAGAATCCTCCTGCCAATGTGGGTCAAACCTCGAGTTCGATCCTTGATGAGGGAAGATTCCACGTGCCAGAGAGCAACTAAGCCCGTGAACCACAACTACAGGGCACAGCTAGAGCTGGTGCTCTGCAACAAGAGAAGCCGCTGCATGAGAAACCCCCACTCACAGCAACTAGGGAAAGCCTGCACGCGGAAATGCAGACCCAACACAGCTGAAAATAAACAAACAAAAATTTTAAATTAACAATGTTAGAGTTCTGCTGACCACTGCCAAGGACAGACCCTCTAGTCATCTGTGGCAATCCAAGGAGGCCTGTCCACGTGGCAGGCAGTATCAAGTTCCTGCTGAGTCAGAGATCTCTGTTGTCTTCTTGTGCACTGGTTTTTGGAACTCAAGTAAAGGCCCTTTAATTCCGGGTGAAATTCCTCTTGGTAAGGAATTAGAGTGGACCTAGGCTGGTCTTTGGAGAGAGATTAAGCCTTGAGCCTTTGGAGTGGGAGCACTGACTCCAAGACCCTAGACTACCAAAGAACTAACCCCAGGGAGTATCAAATAGTGAGAACTCACACAAAGGAAACCACTTGAATACAAGACCTGGCATCACTCAACCACCAGTAGCACCCTGTGCAGGACCCCTCATGTAAACAACAAACAAAACAAAAATACAAACCCGATCATCAGCAGACAGGATTACCACCTCACTCAGCCTTTCCCATTTCAAGAAAAGCAAACAAACAAAATTTAGCACAAAGCTCACCTTATATGAAGCTTACACAAACAACTGGACCAATCTTAGGAGGGCAGAAACCAAAAGGAAGAAAGAATTCAGCCTTGAAGCCTGGGAAAAGGAGATCTCAGACACAATAAGTTAAAAAAAAAATAATGAAAAGGCAGAGAAATACTACACAAATGAAGGAACAAACTAGAAACACAGAAGTCCAAATAAATGAAGAGGAAATAGCCAAACTACCTGAAAAAGAATCAGAATAATGACAGTAAAGATGATCAAAAACCTTGAAAACAAAATGGGGAAAATTCAAGAATCAATTAACAAAGACCTAGAAGAATTAAAGAATAAACATACAGAGACAAACAACACAATTACTGAAATTAAAACTACTCTAGAAGCAATCAATAGCAGAATATCTGAAGCAGAAGAACAAATCAGTGAGCTGGAAGATTAAATGGTGGAAATAACTTCTGAAGAGCAGAATAAAGTAAAAAGACTGAAAGGAAATTAGGATAGTCTCAGAGACCTCTCAGACAATATGAAATGCACCAACATTCAAATTACAGGGGTCCCAGAAGAAGAAGAGAAAAAGAAAGGGTATGAGAAAATTTTTGAAGAGATTGTAGTTGAAAATTTCCCCACGTGAAAAAGGAAATGGTCAATCAAGTCCAAGAGGCACAAAGAGTCCCATACAGGATAAACCCAAGGAGAAACACATCAAGACACATACCAATCAAACTAACAAAGATTAACACAAAGAAAGAATACTAAAAGGGGACGGGGAACCCATGTACACCCATGGCTGATTCATGTCAAAGTATGGGAAAAACCACCACAGTATTGTAAAGTAATTAACCTCCAATTAAAAAAAAAAAAAGCAGCAGGGGAGAAGCAACAAGTAACATACAGGGGCAACACCATTCGCTTAATAGCTGATCTTTCAGCAGAAACTCTGCAGGCCAGAAGGGAATGGCAGGATATATTTAAAGTATTGAAAGGGAAAAATCTACAACCAAGATTACAGTACCTGACAAGGACCTCATTCAAAACTGATGGAGAAATAAAAAGCTTTTTAGACAAGCAAAAGTTAAGAGAATTCAGGACCACAAAACCATCTTTACAACAAATGTTAAAGGGACTTTTGTAGTCAAGAAACACAAGAGAAAAAAAAGATCTACAAAATCAACCCAAACAATTAAGAAAATGGCAATAGGAACATATATATCAATAATTACTTTAAATGTAATCACTGCGAATGGTGATTGCAGCCATGAAATTAAAAGATGCTTGCTCCTTGGAAGGAAAGTTATGACCAACCTAGACAGCATATTAAAAAGCAGAGACATTACTTTGCCACCAAAGTCTGTCTAGTCAAGGCTATGGTTTTTCCAGTAGTCACGTATGGATGTGAGAGTTGGACTATAAAGACAGCTGAGTGCCAAAAAATTGATGCTTTTGAACTGTGGTGTTGGAGAAGACTCTTGAGAGTCCCTTGGACTGCAAGGAGATCCAAGCAGTCCATTCTAAAGGAGATCAGTCCTGGGTGTTCATTGGAGGGACTGATGTTGAAGCTGAAACTCCAATACTTTGGCCACCTGATGTGGAGAGCTAACTCATTTGAAAAGACCCTGATGCTGGGAAAGATTGAGGCCAGGAGGAGAAGGGGATGACAGAGGATGAGATGGTTGGATGGCATCACAGACACGATGGACATGGGTTTGGGTGGACTCTGGGAGTTAGTGATGGACAGGGAGGCCTGGTGTGCTGCAGTTCATGGGGTTGCAAAGAGTCGGACACAACTGAGCAACTGAACTGAACTGAAATTTAAATGTAAATGGATTAAGTGCTCCAACTAAAAGACACAGGCTGGCTGAATGGATACAAAAACAAGACCCATATATATGCTGTCTACAAGAAACCCACTTCAGACCTAAAGACACATCTAGACTGAAAATGAGAGGATGGAAAAATATATTCCATGCAAATGGGAAGCAAAAGAAAGCAGGAGTAGCAATCCTCATATCAGAGAAAATAGACCCTAAAATAAAGAAGATTACAAGAGATACGGAAGGACACTACATGATGATCAAGGGATCAATCCAAGAGGAAGACATAACAATTGTAAGTATCTATGCACCTAAATATAGGAGCACCTCAGTACATAAGACAAACACTAACAGACATAAAAGGAGAAATTGACAGTAACAGTAGGAGACTTTAACACCCCACACACACCAATGGACAGATCATCAAAACAGAAAATTAATAAGGAAACTCAAGTCTTAAATGATACAGTACATGAGATGGATCTCATTGATATCTTCAGGACAATCCATCCAAATTCAGAAGAATACACCTTCTTCTCAAGTGCACATGGAACATTCTCCAGGATAGACCACATCTTGGGTCACAAATCAAACCTCAGTAAATTTAAGAAAACTGAAATCATATTAAGCGTCTTCTCTGACCACAATGCTATGAGACTAGGTATTAATTACAAGAAAAAAACTGTAAGAAACACAAACACATGGAAACTAACAACATTTCTAAATAACCAACAAGTTACTGAAGAAATCAAAAGGGAAATCAAAAAATTTCTAGAAACAAGTGACAATGAAAACACGACAACTCAAAACCTATGGGATGCAGCTAAAACAGTTCTAAGAGGGAGGTTTATAGCGATACAATCCTACCTCAAGAAACAAGAAAAACATCAAATAGACAACCTCACTTTACACCTAAAACAACTGGAAAAAGAAGAACAACAACCTCCCCCCCCCAAAAAAAAAGTTAGTAGAAGAAAAGAAATCATAACAATCCGAGCAGAAATAAATGAAAAAGAAACAAAAGAAACAATAGTAAAGATTAATAAAACTAAAAGCTGGTTCTTTGAGAAGATAAACAAAATTGACAAGCCTTCAGCCAGACTCAAGGAAAAAAGAGAGAAGAATCAGATCAGCAAAAGTAGAGATTAAAAAGGAGAGGCTACAGCAGACAATGCAGAAACAAATGAACAACCCAGTTACAAGCACTGAAATTGAAGCTGTAATCAAAACTCTCCCAAAAAACAAAAGCCCAGGACCAGATGGCTTTGCAGGAGAATTCTATCAAACGTTTAGAGAAGAGCTAATGCCTATCCTTCTAAAACCCTTTCAAAAAATTGCTGAGGAAGGAACGCTTCCAAACTCATTCTATGAGGCCACCATCACGCTAATACCAAAACCAGACAAAAGTGAAAGTGAAAGTCACTCAGTCGTGTCCAACTCTTTGCAACCCCACGGACTATACAGTCCATGGAATTCTCCAAAGACAACACAAGAAAACTACAGGCCATATCACTGATGTACAGAGACACAAAAATCCTCAACAAAATTTTAGCAAACAGAGTTCAGCAGCACATCAAAAAGCTCATACACCATGATCAAGTTGGGTTTATTCTAGGAATGCAAGGATTCTTGAATATATGCAAATCAATCAATGTGATTTAATTGTCACATTGTCATATATAATTGTCAATATATTAACAAATTGAAAGATAAAAACCATATGGTCATCTCAATAGATGCAGAAAAAGCCTTTGACAAAATTCAGCCCCCATTTATGATTAAAACTCCTCAAAAAAATGGGCATAGAAGGAACCTACCTCAATATAGTAAAGGCCATATATGATAACATTATTCTCAATCGTGAAAAACTGAAAGCATTCCCCCTAAGATCAGGAACAAGACAAAAGTGTCTGTTTTTGCCACTGTTATTCAACATAGTTCTGGAAGTCCTAGCTACAGCAATCAGAGAAGAAAAAGAAATACAGGAATCCAGATCAGAGAAGAGTAAAGCTCTCACCGTTTGCAGATGGCATGATGCTGTACATAGAAAACCCTAAAGATAGTATCAGAAAATTACTAGAGCTAGACAGTGAATTTAGTGAAGTTGCATGATACAAAATCAATACCCAGAAATCACTTTCATTTCTGTATACTAACAAAGAAAAATTAGAAAGAGAAATTAAGGAATCAATCTCATTCACCACTGCAACAAAAAGAATTAAATATCTAGGAATAAACTTACCTAAGGAGACAAAAGAATGGTATACAGAAAATTATAAGACATTAATGAAAGAAATCAAAGACGACGTAAACAGATGGAAAGATATTCCATGTTCCTGGGTAGGAAGAATCAATATTGTGAAAATGACTATATTACCAAATGCAATCTACAGATTCAATGTGCGCTCTATCAAATTACCAATGGCGTTTTTTCACAGAACTAGAACAAAAAATTTCACAATTCATATGGAAACACAAAAGACCTTGAATAGCCCAGGCAGTCTTGAGAAGAAGAATGGAGCTGGAGGAATTAACCTTCCTGACTTCAGATTATATTACAAAGCTATAGTCATCAAGACAGTATGGTCCTGGCACAAAAACAGAAATATAGCCCAATGGAACAAGATAGAAAGCCCAGAAATAAACCCATGCACCAATGGGTACCTTATTTTTGACAAAGGAGGCAAGAATATACAATGAGGCAAAGTCAGTCTCTTCAATAAATGGTGCTGAGAAAACTGGATAGCTACATGTAAAAGAACGAAATTAGAACACTTCCTAAACCATACACAAAGATAAACTCAAAATGGATTAAAGAACTAAATGTAAGACCAGAAACTATAAAACTCTTAGAGGAAAACATAGGCAGAACACTCGATGACATGAATCAAAGCAAGATCCTCTATGATCCACCTCCTAGAGTAATGGAAATAAAAACAAAAGTAAACAAGTGGGCCCTGATTAAACTTAAAAGATTTTGCACAGCAAAGAAAACTATAAGCAACATGAAAAGGCAACCCTCAGAATGGGAGAAAATAATAGCAAATGAAAACTGACAAAGGATTAATTTCCAAAATATACAAGCAGCTCATACAACTCAATGTCAGAGAAACAAACAACCCAATCAAACAGTGGGGAAAAGACTTAAACAGACATTTCTCCAAAGAAGACATACAGATGGCTAACAAACACATGAAAAGATGCTCAACATCGCTCATTATTAGAGAAATGCAAATCAAAACTACAATGAGATATCACCTCACATCAGTCAGAATGGCCCTCATCAAAAAGTCTATAAATAATAAATGCTGGAAAGGGTGTGGAGAAAAGAGAACATTCTTGCACTGTTGGTGGGAATGTAAAATGATACAGCCACTATGGAAGACAGTATAGAGATTCCTTAAAAAACTAGGAATAAAACCACCATATGACCCAGCAAAACCATTCCTATGCATACACCCTGAGGAAACAAAAATTGAAAAAGACACATGTATACTATTATTCATTGAAGCACTATTTACAACAGCTAGAACATGGAAGCAACCTAGATGTCCATAGACAGATGAATGGATAAAGAAGTTGTGGTACATATACACAATGGAATATTACTCAGCCATAAAAAGGAACACATTTGAGTCAGTTATGATTAAGTGGATGAACCTAGAACCTATTATACAGAGTGAAGTGAGTCAGGAAGAGAAAGATAAATATCATATTCTAAAGCAAATATACGGAATCTAGAAAAATGGTACTGAAGAATTTATTTTCAGGGCAGCAGTGGAGAAACAGACATAGAGAATACACTTACGGACAGGGGGAGAGGGAAGGAGAGGGTGAGACGTATGGAAAGAGTAACATGGAAACTTACACTACCAAATGTAAAATAGATAGCCAACAGGAATTTGCTGTCTGGCTCAGGAAGCTCAAACAGGAGCTCTGTATCAATCTAGAGAGATGGGATGGGGTGGGAGATGGTAGGGAGGTTCAAAAGGGAAGGGATATATGTATACTCATGGCTGATTCATGTTGAGATTTGACAGAAAACAACAAAACTCTGTAAAGCAATTATCCTTCAATAAAAAAAAAAGAGAAGAAAAGAAAGTTTTTTTTAAGTTTATTTGTGAGATTTCCCTGGTGTCCAGTGGTTAAGAATCCACCCTCCAATGCAGGAGATTCAGGTTCAATTGCTCATTGGGGAACTAAGATTCCACATGCAAGGGGGGAGCTAAGGCCCTGCCACAGTTACTCAACCCATGAACCTCAACTAGAGAACCCATGCACCACAACGGGAGAACTCCTGTGCTGCAACTACTGAGCCGGTGTGCTCTGAAGCCCTCACCACAACTAGAGAGAAGCCTGAGCGCCACAGTGAAGATCCCGTGTGCTGAAACTAAGGCCTGATGCAATCAAAGATGAATAAATTAAATAAATAAATATTTGTAAAATAAAATGTTTGCATTTCTTTGACTGTGAACTGGTTATTCAGAACCTTTTCCCATTTATTTACTAAAGTCCTAATAGGAAAATAAACTAGGGATATTCTGTTGAAATAGATTTGTGTCCCTTTGGTAAAAATTTTTTGAAAAGCTTTTGGTATGTGAATAATTATATTCCAGTCTTACTAATTAAAAAACTGCCATCTTGGCTACAACGATTTTACTTAGAGTGAAGCACGCCTGGATCAGGTAGTGTTGTCATCACAGATAAGGGCGCACCTTACAGATCCTCCTGAAGAAGGAAATGGCAACCCACTCCAACAATCTTGCCTGGAAAATCCCGCGGACAGAGGAGCCTGGTAGGCTACAGTCCATGGGGTTGCAAACACTTCACAGATCCTTCTCCTGAGAGGCAGTTTTCCCACTGTCTGGTCCAAACATGGCTCGCTGATGGGATCTCTGGACACTACAGAGCACAGGAGGCAGGACAAGGGGGCTTCTCCAGAGGAGAGTGACCTGCATGTTGGAGGAACTCTGGACCATGGATGAAGAATAGTGGCTGGCAGTTCTGGACGCAGGGAACAGGTCCTGGCTGCGGGGGAGGTAGCTTTCTCTCTCCCTGCTGTCCTTCCAGCTGCTCCAGAGTCAGGAAGCAACTTGATATGGGAGTTAGACTAGGAAACCTCTGAGGTCTTGTCAATCCCCAGAGCCCGAGCTTCCAAGGACTTGTCACTTTTCTGCCTCAACGTCTTGGCTGGCCCTGGTCTCTCCTCAGGGCCCCATCTCAGGCTGCTGACCTTTTCGATCTCTTCAAAGTGAAAGTGTTAGTTGCTCAGTCCTGTCCGACTCTTTGAGATCCCATCTGAGCTACCAGGGAAGCCCTCAGTCTCTTCAAGGGTGATTCAAATGCCATCTCCGCAGTGGAATCTTCCCTAATCCACACCCCCTCTCGCCCTGCACCGCATTCCCTCCCCAAACTGTTAGAGCACCTGGCTGAATCTCTTCTGTGTTTCTCCCTCACTAGACTCCAAGGGCAAGGCTGGGGCTGATTCATTCCCTTGTCTTCACAGTGCACCTGAGAGGGACCCCACTTAGGAAGGATTTGTTGAGTTGAATGACCCTCCTTCCCAGGGGAAGTTTAACCGTGAGAACCGCCTTGGTAATTAGGAAGCACCCTAGTTCAATGTCAACATCATCACTTACTAGCTATACCTCAGTTTTCCTACGGAACTGTGGTGAGGATTAAATAGACCTTGGAGAAAATCATTTCACATTTTGTTTTTTAATCAATGAGCAGCAAGTAGTTTCAGTCTATATTCCAGAAACAAAGACATAACAGACTGTCTCTGAGCTTGAGGAGGCTCTTCAGTGGTACACAGCAGGGGAGAAAGCGATAAAGCTCCTGGAAGAGGTGGGAACCAAGTTCTACTGGCTCCAGGTATGGAGAAGGAACACATGCGTGAGTCTGAGGGGCTTCCCAAAGGAATCAACATCTGAACTGAGTCTTGACGAGTGGCTGGAATTTCAACAGGTGGAAATGGAACAAAAGAACATTCAAGCAGAGGGAACGGCATGAGCATAGGGCGGGTAAAATATGGGAAGCATTTGTGGGCTGGCCAGGAGCCCTACTTGGCGGGCACTCCAGGACTTTGGGGCTGGAAGGAGTGACAGGAAATACAGCTGAATAAAAGACAGTGTTGAGAGATGAATGGGAGAGCCAAGAGGTGTTAGGGCCGGCATGGGCTGTGGTCGGAGCTGTGAGAGGAGAGGACTGTGTGGAGAAAAGATTGGAAGGGGCAGGTTGTTGGGGGAGGAGGCTGCTGCCATTGTCTGGACATGAGACGGTCAGTCCTGAAGGAGGGCAGTGATGGCAGTGGGGGGGTGTGGAGGGGCACTGCCGAGAACACCTTAGGGTGGAACTGCCAGGGCCTGATGAGAGCAAAGGCCAAGAGGAGAGTGATGAGGTCCCTGTATCCTGATGACGCCACAGACTTAGCAGTACTTTATTACCTCATCAAAGTCAATGGCATCACTTGTGCATCGAATTCACCACTTTTCTAGGTGGGTGGGTAGCTCTTCTCTGGAAAGAACCTTTTTTCAGGGTGTGGTGTGGAAAGACTTGGTCTAAATCACCCTGACACCCAACTATGGGACCTGTGATCAGCAGAGCTTCAGGACTCTGGTTGCTGAGAAGATGAGGAGGGAGGGGAATATGACGTTATTTCCTCTGCCCTCTTTCTTAGATTTGAATCAGGTCCCCTGATTTTACCTTCTCGTTGCTCCTTGCGCCTTCCCTTTCTGATACTTGTCACAGTTTTCCTTTACATATTTCTGTCATACTTTATTGGCGTCTGTCTTTTCTACTGGACTGTAAAACTAACACTGAGAACAGTGCCTGGTAATTAGGCGGTACTCAGAAATGTTTAGAGCTTTGAAGACAGACAGTAGATCGGTAGTTGCTGGGACGTGGGATGGGAGCTGGGCTGACAGCTAATAGGCACAAGGAGCATTTTCACAGGTTGGAAAACTGGATTGTGGTGATGGTTGTGCAAGTGCTTACATTTATTGAAAATTACTGCGAAATTACAGCGAGTTAATTTTATTGTATATGTTATACGTATACGTTATACCTCAATAAAGCTGTTAAAATAATAAAACATTTGTGAAACGAGTAAATGATCTATCTCCCTCCTGAGGTTGTAAGCTCGGTAAGAGAAGCTATATCCTCCAAATCCATAAGAGTGACTGGCATCCAGTAGACGCGGAACAAACAGCCCACCTAAACCCTGAAATCTATGAATGAAGCGGGAGAGGAAGGACTCTGACCAGAGATCCCTGCCAGCAGCTTCCGGGTCGCTGCTCTGCCCGCCGCTGCGAGACGAGCCCGGCGATTGGCCAGAGGAGCCGGGTGTCCAGGGCCGGGACCAGGAGGGTGCTCGGAAAATCCCCTACGCGAACTTGCGGGGCGGGCTTCCAGGGGGCGGGGCCAAAAAGGGGCGGGCTCCAGACGCTGGCTGGGCGGCTGCGCACTAGTGCCGCCGCTGTCGCCGGGGTGAGAGGAGTGGACGCGATGGCAGGGCCCGCGTGGATCTCCAAGGTGAGCGCCGGGCAGGCCCGCATGTGGCTGGCGGGCGTGCTGGGTGCTGGGCGGGGGCTGGCGCGCGGGCCCCGATGGGAAGGCGGCTGCGCGCGACTGGCTGGGAACAGTCAGGGAGCCGGTCCTGGCCGCCCGTGCGCCTGGCTCGGTGGCCCGCAGGCGGTGTGTAGGCAGCCCCGCTCCCGGAAGGTCGCGCCTGGGGCGGGGACAGCATCAAGGTCAAGGCGGGGAGCGCCGGTCCTGTTCCCGAGGAGACCCCGGTGCCACCGCCGGCATCTGTCCCGGCCGGAGCCCAGGCCTCGCGCGGAGCCCGGGAAGGTCACCGGAGCCGCCGGCCCGGCTTCGCCATCCCGGCTATTTCCGAAGCTGCGGCCCTGCAGCCTGCTGATCGCGCACAGAGTCCGCCTCAGCACGACCTGGGCCTTCCCCCGGTCTCTACTCCGGCCCCGGCCGGGTAACCTCCCTAGCCACCGGCACGTGCGTTGGGCTTGAGAGGTTTTCTCAGGTGAGGGAATCCCGGGGTCATTTTCCTGCCAGATTTTTTTCTCCCTTGGAGCGCTTCCCAGTCTGCTGTTGTAGCTATTTCCCCTTCAAAGCACACGGGACACGTTGCACCTTGGAACCTGAGCACCCAGAGACTGGGAGACGGAGACCAGCAACGCCTTTCCTTTACCTTGTGTTGGTGAGAGTCCTGTGATCTCACCTTGACAGCTGGGATGCCTGCCAGAGCTGGAAAGGGTTGCAGACCTTCTGCAGTTCCTTGGTTCCTCAGTGGAACTAACTTTGCCTGAAAACGTAATTGCTCAAGGTCACACAGGAAATACCTGTCAGAACTGGAAGAGGAACTCAGGTGTCTCAGGATTACCAGTTCCAAGTCCCATTTTGCCTGCTCTGTCTGTGGTCAAGGTCAGACAACAAATCATGCTGCTGCTGCTAAGTCACTTAAGTCGTGTCCGACTCTGTGTGACCCCATAGACGGCAGCCCACCAGGCTCCCCCGCCCCTGGGATTCTCCAGGCAAGAACACTGGAGTGGGTTGTCATTTCCTTCTCCAATGCATGAAAGTGAAAAGTGAAAGTGAAGTCGCTCAGTTGTGTCATACTCTTCGCGACCCCATGGACCACAGGCTACAAGGCTCCTCTGTCCATGGGATTTTCCAGGCAAGAGTACTGGAGTGGGGTGCCATCGCCTTCTCCATAGGCAGAGGGAGAAATGGGCCCTCAGGTCTCCCGTTGCTCTTAGACAATGATCCCCTAAAAACCTACCATAAGCAATTTAATTTTTCTCTAGAAAATTTGATACTGTATTTCTCCCTTGCTTTGAGTATAAAGTGAGGTTTGCATACGTTTAATTTAGTGAAAAGTGCTCTACACAGGAATTTAGGAGACTTAGGTTTAAATCTTGGCAATGCCACTGACTGATCATGTGACCCTGAGTAAATTACTTAACATTTGTGAGTCTTAATAAGCCATCTGTAAAATATCTATCCTTGCTTCACAGAGATGTTGAGGATTGAATAAAATAATGTGAGAGCACCTAATACATTCAGAAGCAACACAGAAGTCTGAAGCTCTCCTACTGATCAACATACTTATCTTACAGCCTTCAAGCAGAGAGTTGGGCATCAGTAGCTGCATTTTATTTAGTAACTGGGTTCTGCTTTGTTACTCTCTTCAGACCTGGACTTGTGTGTAATGGTAACTTATTTCACATTCACTCCTGAAGGTAAAGCAACTTCTGTGTCATCGTCTAAACAGAAGTCAATCCTTTAATCACTGAGCTTACACCTAACACCTAATTATCTTTGATCGATACATAAGAGTTCAGAATGAGAGACTAAAACAGCTAGTAAAGTGCTAGTAAATTTGTTTTTCCTTTAGTGTAGTCTCTAAGAAAAAAACTATGCTTAGGTGTTCACAAAGTGTTGGGTTGTGGAATCAGGCGATGAGGTTCTCTGACATGGACTCCCAGTGTGACCTTTGGCAGTCATTTGACCTCTGGCAGTCATTTGACCTTTGTGGGCCAGTTTCTCCCTTTAGGGACTGGAGTAGGTGGTGCCTTGGAGGCTCCCTTTAGGGACTGGAGTAGGCAGTGCCTCGGAAGTTGACGTCCTGGGATGCTGAGCTGGTTGTGAGTTTCAGTCAAAATAAGTTCTCTATTAAGAGTTCCATTTCAGGTTCTATTTGAAAAAGATCTGTATAAGCTTATATATATATATATATATGTGTGTGTGTGTATATATATATATAATTTTTTTCTCCCCTAAAGAAGCTTTATTTAGAGAAAATTAAAGGGTTTCTAAAGACCTTTCTGGCTCTAAAATACTATAATTATAATGAGGCAGTTTCCCATCAGTAGGCTTTTATTGAGTACCTGTAATACTTTCAAGAGCGTATTTATATGTTTTTAAGTTGGAGGATGAAAGTAAAAAAGGAAATGAGGTGCTATGGGTGAAGTCACAGGTTTAGTCCATATTCTTTGAGCCTGGTCTTGGTCTCCTTACCTGAAAAGGGCTACTAATATAATCTCCCCAGGTTTTATAAAAAATAAAATGATGTAATATATGTATATAATACATATAACTATATATGTATATTATACAAGTACAATATAAAGTAGAAGACAGTCTGTGCTTTAAAAAATCTTCTTTTACTTTAAGTTCTGGGTGATTTAGGTGCAGTACTGCCTTACTTTAAGGTCACAAAGGAGAGATGACAAATATGGAAAAGACTGGTTGTTAAGAGAAAACTATTTCAAGTATTGAAGCTGTTTGCTGGAGTGGGTGGGAACTCATCAGACAGGGCGATACTTGAGACTGGCCTCAGTTTTTCCAAAAGTATTCTGAGCACCTACTATGTGTGCTCAGAACCAGGCACTTTCTAGGCACTGGAGATAGAAAAGCAGTGAACAAAACATGAAAATCTTTGCCTTGTGGATTTACATTGTAAGTCAGTTAGTTTGGTTGGGTCTTTTGCCACAAAGACATGGGCCTGTTTTGAGTGAATGTTTTTTGTCTCTTTTTGAAGGGTGGGGAGAAGGACTCACGCAAATTTTATAACATAGCCTTAAAGTAGTCTCCCTTCCTTCCAATAGCCCATTTGCTGGTGGATGAACCACGTTCTAGGATTGAGTTTTTGGCCAGTGGTTTTGGCATAGCATATTCTTTTGGGTCATGCCCTATCTTTTATTTTATTTTCAGTCCAGAGAGATAACTAGTTGCTGGGTTAGAGGATACAACCTGTTCTCAGCTCCTTGGCTGTTGGTGTCTCTTTACTACATGCTGATATTATAGCCAAAGGTTCAGGACTTTTAAGAACTGTCCCCCAAAAGGAAGACTAAGGATATAGCAAATGTATCTTTGCTCAAGTATCTAGCATGAAAAAAAGTTAACCTTTAAAAGTTTTAATGAATTTTAGTTTTAATACCTTTGGTCTATATAGCCAGTTTCTTTGATTTATTCTGTGTGTTGTAATGGGACTTTGTACCAGTTTTCAAGAACTGAATTATTAAAGTTCAAAATAACCCTTTAGAATTTATATTTTTGGTGTGTCATAGTGTTAAGTGGAAAAAAGATGTACCAATAGCAACATCTTTGGGTAGTGGGGTCGGTGGTGGTTTAGTCACTAAGTTGTGTCCGACTCTTGCAACACCATGGACTGTGGCCCGCCAGGCTTCTCTGTCCATGGGATTCTCCAGGCAAGAATACGAGAGTGAGTTGCCATTTCCTTCTCCAAATGGGGTTAGTAGATCACATTTATTTATTTATTTTTGTATCTTTCCCTGTCCTAGCAATTAACAATAATAATGAAATTACCTATATTATCAGAAGTAGATAATTTAAAATCTTCATTCTGTATGACGCATGTCAAGATGGTATTCAATAAACTTTGTTAGATTTTTATTACAAAGTATAATTTCTTGATATTCATGGGAAAAGAATCGGCAGAGTGTGTAACTGGAGGAGCCCTGGAATAGGAGTTAGGAGACCCAGATTCTGGTCTCTTTGTGGTCTCTGTGGCTTTGACAAATCCTTACTCTTTGGACCCACTGTTTCCCCTGTATAATGAGTGAGTTGGGCTCTGGGATTCATAAGGACCCTGCTGGCTCTTAAAATTAGTGGTAGTTTTCCTAGGGTGTGTGTGACCCCCAAATTGATCCTGTGGTCAAGAATGTGGACATAAAACTGTCCAGATCATCTGAGGAAAATTCAGTGTTTGAGTTTTAAAAAAGTAGAGTTTCATTCTATTTTCAACATCTTTTGACGACTTATATTGATAAAATCGACTTTAAAAGTACATACTATAGTACTTAAATTCTCAAAGCAAGGTAAACTGAAAATTTTGGTTTTCAAATCCAAGAGAGCTTGCTATGTTGAGCTAATACATGAGAAAAATATTCCTCGGAAATTCCTGAATATATCTGTGTGAAGCTGCAGCATTGTCAGCTGTCAGAGACGGTGCCATGTCTGCCTTTTAACACTATGTGGTTAATTCTGTGCATGACATTTCTTTGTTGATATTAAATTTAGGTCTCTCGGCTGCTGGGGGCATTCCACAACCAAAAACAGGTGACCAGAGGTTTTGCTGGTGGTGTGAGTATAATTATGTCTTTTATTTTTTCCCTTTTAGAAGTTTCTCAAGAAAAGTGCTCTAACACATTTATTATATGGCATTTAATCTCCATTTATTTAAAATTGGGGAAAAGTGGCCATACTTATATATTTAAGTTACTGATGAACATGTGTAAATCTATTAGGTCACTTGTACATTTTAAAAAAGATTGTATTATAGCTGGCTATATAAGCCTGTCGCATTGATATCTTGAAGGAGGCTTGTTTAAAAATAGATAGAAATTACCCTTGAGCCTGTTACTTTATTTTGCAATCTCATTTGGATAAGACAGTTTTTTTTTCCAAACTAGTACAAGTTGAGAGAAGATTGTTGAGAAGCTTCAAAACCTGCTTCGCATTTTTATTTTGTAAGCTTCCCTGAAAACAGTAGATTGATCACCAGTTAAGAATGCCTCAAATATCTATAAGCCCTATAGGCTTATATGTATTGATACGTTCCTTACATAGTCTTCATAGACTCTCCTGTTAACAGATCATCTGTTTCTCATTAAATCTGCTGCTTTTAGAATTCCCCGCATTAGAGTTCTGTGCTTTAAAAACTGATACCACATTTTTAGAGCATTCTAAGACTGGGTCAGTGACTTCCTGTATGTTTTTATTTTACCTCCTTTTTACAGAATCTGATTTGGATTCATAATTCCTATACTCCCATATAACATCTTACCCCATCAGGTACTTATAAGAGCATAGTACTTTTTTTTTTTTTTTTTCATTGACTTTCTGAACTCTGGAAGTAAAGTAGATTTTTCTGGTGGCCTGATGACATTTTGTATTACGTGTTGGGAGAACAGGAAGAAGAAGCCAAAGGGGTTCTTTTGGCTCTGCTTTTGCTACAAAAGATGCAGAAAGAGGCTTGTTAGCATTTCAAATGCATTCTGAAAGCTAATGAGATGATCATTGCTCTCTGCTATTACTTAATTTTCAGGTTTTCCATTAAAATATATGTTATCCTGGTGGGAAGGTGGTTATATTTGAGAGAAATAAGAAGAGAAACTAATTTTTTAAAAGAATCCTTCCATTGTATAGCTAAATTCAGAAATAATTAGTCCACCTGCTTAGGGAACATCATGTGTGCTTGCTGAGTCCTGTCCAACTCTTTGTGACCCCATGGACTGTGGCCCACCAGGCTGCTCTGTCCATGGGATTTTTCCAGGCTAGAATACTGGAGTGGGTTGCCATTTCCTTTTCCAGGGGATAGTCCCAACCTAGGGATCAAACCCCAGTCTCCTGCACTGGCAGGCAGATTCTTTACCACTGAATCACCTGGGAAGCCCCTTAGGCAGCATCACTGGAAGCTAAGACCAGGGAAACGAATCAGTGATTTTTTTTTTAAATCAAAGTTTTTATTTTTTTTAATTCTTAGAGAAAATTGTTTCCATCCTAGATTATTTTGTCTGGCCTAGCCAGACCAGCATAGGCAACTAGAACTGAGAAAGGCCAGGGACCATTGTCTGGGCCAAACTTCTAGGTAGGGGAAAGTCCACAAATAATGACATATTTAGTTTCCACATGGAAGTCCTCACTTATATCCTCTCATCATTTCCCTTTACATACTTTTTCCGCCTGTGTTTGAAAGCCTTTGCACTACATTGTTGATGTTACATTATAGATACACTTTGTCATTTGATGTGTGATTCAGACATTGCAGGCATGATCACATACCATATTCTTAATGGTTCCAAATAAACTTCACTGGGCTTATTTGGATTACTGCTGTCATTAGGGGCCAGTTTTATAAAGGAACTCAGGAAAACAGACCCTCTCTTGATGTGAAGTCTGATTTTCTGTGTGTTAAAATAGACCACAGTGCTACTCTGGAGGTGTCTGAGAGTGTTTTGTAAGACTGAATGAGTTACATGAGAAATGGAAATTTCTAGGCTCCTGTTGGAGAGGGATATGCCTGCCTTCATAGGAAACCCTCTAAATTTTAGTGAGAGAACACTGTTGAAATGTTTTGCTCTCCTTGGTTTTACGGACTTCGTTCAAGTGGTCTCTTTGTAGTTTGTCTGAAAAGAAATTTCAGGTGGGAAGTTTACTTGGTAGTTTATTTTTGTTTTCTCTGGAGAGCATTGCTTAAGTTCTTTTTGAAACCTCTGGACTCAGCTAGGAAGTAGAGTTGTGGCATCTCTTGATTCTTGCCTCCACTTTGATGAGCCGTTGGGAAGTAGGTCTGTTTTTTTTAAAGGGATTTCTTATGAGTTAAGAACCCCTAAACTGGATTTCTTTTTGAACGATGTTCTTTTTTTAAACCTTCAAAAATCAGTTCTGACTGTCTCCTCTGATGATTTCTTATATTCAGGTTAAGACAGTAACTTTAATTCCAGGAGATGGAATTGGCCCAGAAATTTCTGCTGCAGTTATGAAGATTTTTGATGCTGCCAAAGTAAGTGGGTTTACATACTTTTGATAATAAATTGTACAAAAGTTTTCTTAGCCCTTTGGAGTCTATGAACTCTTAGGATGAATTGTTCACGTCTGTATGAAGTTGGTGAGGTCTCTCATTAAAACTTCACAGATTCTGACTTGAAGAGTGTTGTTGCTGCCATCATTGTGAATGGTTTAAGCTACTGCGTTGGCATCATTTATGCATAAAGGAATCCAAGTAGTACTGTAATTTTTATGGATTTTTGAACTCTGCCTTGGTTTAAGGTCTTTAAGTCCTGCCAAGGCACCTGTCTCCCTCATGCTACCTTCTTCTACCTTCCTGCCAAAAAAAAAAAAGAAAACAGAATAGATATTTCAAAACACTATTGATATATAGGAGATTTTGAAAGATTTTTTTTTGGGTGTGGTAATACCCAAATATGAGGTATTATTGTCAAATAGTCTATCCTTCAATGCAGGTAGATATTTAAAAGTGGGAATTTAGGAAAGTTGGATTTTGTTTGACCTGATGCTTTATTATTGCTATTTATAGCTGCTAGGTGAAATAATGTATAAAATTAAATAAGTGGTTAATTTTGATACCAACAGATAAAAGTCAAGGAATTCAATTTATTTATGCTAAATATACATTGTTTTTCTATATGCATTTCTAATTAAAACTCCTACAGAGGAAATGATGCTTATGTAAAAGTGTTCCCTGAGGGAGGTGAACGATGTTCACTCTCAGCTTTGAGCTCCTTATGAGCCAGGACCAAGTCTTGCTCTGGTTCCTGTTCCTAGTGCATTCCCCGTTGGTTGTCAGATATGTGTGTACACAATGCAAAGTGTGGTTGAAAAGAAAGGATAGCACTGGTTTATACCTTAAAATTCTTGCCTTTATAGGTTATATAATATTTCTTTTTTTTTTTCTTAACAGCTTTATTGAGATTTAATTCATATACTGTTCAGTTCATCATGTAAAGTATCCAGTTCATTTCATTCATGGAGTTGTGTAATTATTACCACAATCTAATGTTAGAACATTTTCATCACTCAAAAAGAAACCCCATACTCATCAGCAGCCATTCCCCATGACCCTTATCTCTCCCACCCTACCCCCTCCCATCACCAGCCCTAGGCAACCACTGATCTACTTTCTCTCTCTGTAAGTAAGTAAGTAAAGTCACTCAGTCGTGTCCGACTCTTTGTGACGCCGTGGACTGCAGCCCACCAGGCTCCTCAATCCATGGGATTCTCCAGGCAAGAATACTAGAGTGGGTTGCCATCTCTCTCTGTAGATTTGCCCATTCTGGACACTTCATATAAATAGAGTGTTAAAATTACATGACTTTTATGATTGGCTCTTTGCACTTAGCATAATGTTTTCCAAGTTCATCCGCGCATCAGTACTATGTGATACTTCTATGAATCCTGTTTCTCTGCTCCGCACGATATTCTATTATAGCCACGCTAAGAGTCATTGTGAAAACAAGCATTGGGCAGGTGGCAGCTAGGAGTGATGACTGGACAAGGGTGATGTGGAGAATCCCTCTGGGCATGCTGGAGAATGACCTCTCTTCTTGCATGCCAGGAACTTTCTGGACCTTGACTCTATGTGTTTTCACCAGTTGCATCCAAAGTTGAAGAAATTTGTTTATAGCTGCAGTGTGAATGTGAGTCACATATAGTTCTTTCCAGTTCACTGTGCTCTGTGGTGTGGCATCTAGGCTCCTATTCAGTGGGAAGAGCGAAACGTCACCGCCATTCAAGGGCCGGGAGGCAAGTGGATGATCCCTCCAGAAGCCAAAGAGTCCATGGATAAGAACAAGATGGGCTTGAAAGGTAGTGCTGATGTGGTACGATCGTTATTATTGATTTCTGTGACAGATGTTATATTTATCTTTACCTGGGCTTATCTTTCGCATGATTTTTACGTTTTTATTAATTTTAGCTTATACACGCTCCAGGCCATGATTCAAAGTACTGGCGTGTGACACCTTGGAATTAAGCACTAGGGAGGTGGTGTCATAGGATTAGCTAATGTCAGGGACCTGATACAGTGCTTGGTCCTTAGTCAGTCGGTGTGCAATGCAGTTGATATTGCAGAAAGCTTCACTGAGGAAACTTCTTCCATATCTGAATCTGAAGCAGAGGGTCAAGTTAGAGCAGAACACATTTTTACAGGGTGTGTAGCACGTGCTCAGTGCTGCCTGAGAGTGACCAGCTGTGCGTGGGCTCATTTATGAAGAGGGCATCAGACTTAGAAACAGAGCCCCTGTCTGTCCTTTCAAATGATGCTGGCAAAAGTGTCCCTCGTTTCATGAAGCATGCATGTTAGACATGTCGCACAGCTACTTCATGTCCAGAGAAAGGATCCTAAATATAGCTCTGATGGAATAGTGGAAAAAATGAAAATTAGAATTTCAAATACAGTTGGCCCTCCATATCCATGCATTGTACATTCATGGATAACATGAACCGACCATGTATTGAAAATATTAAGAATTCCAAAAAGTTCCAAAAAGCAAAACTTGAATATTTCCACTGGCAACTATTAACATAGTTGTTTACATTGTGTTAGGCACTATAAGTAGTCTAGAGATGATTTAAAGGAGGATGTATGTAGGCTATATGCAAATACTGTGTCATTTTATAAGGGACTTGAGCATCCATGGATTTTGGTATCTGCTAGGTCCTTTCCCCAACTCAATGCTGAGGGACAAGTGTCAACATTAAGAGCTTGTGTTTATAAAGAAAAAGAAAAGACCAGAATGTATTTTGTTGTCATCTGCATATTCTTCTTTATTATAGGCCCTTTAAAAACACCAATAGCTGCTGGTCACCCATCTATGAATTTATTGCTGCGTAAAACATTTGACCTTTATGCAAATGTCCGACCATGTGTCTCAATCGAAGGCTATAAAACCCCTTACCATGACGTAAATATTGTCACCATTCGGGAGAACACAGAAGGAGAATACAGTGGAATCGAGCATGTGGTATGTTCATTTGGATCCTTTTTCATTTTTAGTTAGGTTGCTTTCTATGTACTTGGGACTGTTGTTCAAATTCCCAGGTGAAAACATTTCCCAAAGACAGTTCCCTTTCACTCAGTGAGGAGTTGTGGGTATTTGTCTTGTCGCCTCAAACGGATGCCTCGGGGAGGGAGCATGGTGCTTGAGGGCACAGGCTTGGGAACTTGTCCTCTGTTTGAAGTTTGAGTCCTCAGCTCCATGGGTGACCATCTCTGTACCTCGGTTTTCCTCATCTGTGCAGTGGGGTTTATAATATGTGGTTCACCGGGCTGGGGTGAACATGACACCCTGCCGACATGCCATATGCATGATGCTCGCCTTGGCAGCGGGCGCCATGCAGGCCCGGCACAGATGGTGTTGTCTGCACACACCGGCGGTCTGGAGCCACGCCCTTCCAACAAGACAGGACTTCCTCTCTTTCAGATCGTGGATGGCGTTGTGCAGAGTATCAAGCTCATCACCGAGGCGGCGAGCAAGCGCATCGCGGAGTTTGCCTTTGAATACGCACGGAACAACCACCGGAGCAACGTCACGGCCGTGCACAAAGCCAACATCATGTGAGTCCCCGTGGGCGGTGCTCCCTCCAGCTGTGTGGGTGCCAAGCAGTGGCAGGGCTTGCTTTTCCTCTCTGCAGCTTGCTCACTGCTTCCTGATAGTTCTGGAAGATGGCCTTGCAGCCAGTCAGAGGGTCGGGCATTGCTCTTGTATCACAGTCTCCTATTTAATGTGTTTCCTCGGGTGGGTGATGAACAAGTTTGGAAGGAGCAGGAATTCAGGTCCTGGCAGTTTAAGGCAGGGGAAGAGAAGGAAGCCAGAGAGACCAGGTCCCCAGTTGAGGTGGCCAGTTAGCTAAGTCATGTCTATTAAAGGGCAGTCGTTCCTGTGTTAGGAGGGGAACAGCAGGAATGTTTCTGAAATGGCCACCTGTTCAGGAGCTTAAAATAGTGCTCATAGTGCTAATCTGATCCGATGTATCTAGAATTCTAGCAGTTTGAACTCTCCTCGTCCCTAGTGCAGTAAAGGCTAACTCAGTGTGTTAAGAAGCAGGTTTCCTAACCTAAGAAGTGTTGAGCATGTAAAATAGTAAAACTATTTAAATAATTGAGTAAGTTAACCTTTGTAAGGCAATTTTAACATTTCCTTATTAATAGATATTTCTTAATTCTTGCTAGATAATATAGTCTTCTTCATTATGATCAAACTCCTTTACATTTTTTACCCTTCTGTGCTTCCAGAAGTATCCCAAAACATTTAACTTTGCATTTTACTGATTGCCCCCCAAAATTTTTTTACTGTAATTGAAATCAGACATCTTGGCTTCTGGAACTTGAATTTCTTGAACTTTACTTCTCTGATTTGATCTTTTTCTCTCTGCAAGTCTTTGCTTTCAACAATTTTTATTTGATTAAATACAGGCGAATGTCAGATGGGCTTTTTCTGCAAAAATGCAGGGAAGTTGCAGAAAACTGTAAAGATATTAAATTTAATGAGATGTACCTTGATACAGTATGTTTGAATGTAAGTATATATTCACACCTACCTGCTATGTTTTGTGGTGTATAGTGTGTTCATGTGGTGCAGTTTTTGATTGCTGAATGCACAAATGCATTTTTTGTAGATGGTCCAAGACCCGTCCCAGTTTGATGTTCTTGTTATGCCAAATTTGTATGGAGACATCCTTAGGTAAGTCTGGCTGCACCCTTTTAGCCTACAGTTTATTTATAAATGTTCTAAAATAAATTGTGGCTTAAGAATTTTAATCAAGGGTTATAAAATAGCATTTGTTAGAAGATATGAGTTGAATTCTGATAGTTCAGGTGGTGATAATGGTTACATGTTGGGTAGGTTATTCCTTTGTTCATTTGCCAAATTAGCTCTGGACTGTAGTTCCCTGACCATTAGTTCCCTCTTCCCACTTTACAGATATTTTGTTGGTTGGTTGGTTGATTTCAGTGTTGTATCATGTATAGCTAGGAAGGTAGGTGTTCATTTTTACACGGTTTTTTGGGGGGTAACTTTTGGCATAATTTCAGACTTACAGGAAAGTTGCGAGAACAGTACAAAGAAATCCTGTGTCCTCAGCACCACATTCACCAAATGTTAACATTTTTATCAGACTTACTTCATTACTCCCTCCTGCCTCCTCCTCATTTCTCTGTCTCTGCACACATACGCATGCTGGTGGCCAAATGGTGCTTTTGTAAATCCATCATTCCTTTTACATCTATTAGTTGGCATTCTACTGAAAGGATAAGCTTTTCTTTCTGTCTTATTTGTTTACTGACTTAACCTATGTCCGTTTGGACTCTCGGCTTCTGTTTTACTCAGGGATTCTGTCTCTCACTATCATCATCGATATTGGTGCTCAGATTGCGCAGACTTGGCCAGTGTCAGTCCCTTTGAGCTGTGTCTGTGCCCTCTTGACCCTGACCCTTATTTGTTCTCTGGCACAGTAAGGTGCTTCACGCTCATCCTATATGTTCCTGACTAGTCCTGAAATCAGCTGTTTCTTCAAGGAGCCCAAGGTTCTCTTAGTGGAGAATGGTATGTAAAGATAGAAGTCTGACCACTAGGTAAGCTGTTTTGTTTTTCAAAATGTCCTTTGAAATGCTTTTCTGCCCCCAGTGACCTGTGTGCGGGATTGATTGGAGGTCTTGGTGTGACACCAAGCGGCAACATTGGAGCCAATGGAGTTGCAATCTTCGAGTCGGTAAGGACCCTGGTGACACCTGAAGCTGAATTCAAATCAGAGTGACGTGAGAACCCAAGAGGGATTATCTGCATAAACATCTGTTAACTCTTGAGTTTTTCCAGTTGTCAAAAGAAAGTGAAGATTTGTTTAGCTTTTTGTATAAGCTCAGTTGATTCATTCATTTCCCTCTGGTTTCCTTTATATCCTTATTGTTTATTGTGCTTCCTTCCTCAGTTAAAATATTTTACCAGAAGTTCACTGGATAGGATTGTTTGTTCATCTTTTTACACTTAAAAAAAATTACTTTAGCTCTTCATTTTTCTGAGGCTTTATTTCTAAAACCTGTGTCTGGATAGCTGTTCTGTAGCTGTTTTCCATCGGAGGGGAAAGCTGATTAAGAGCCCAGCTTCCCCAGAGAACTGTTTGCTTCTGTCCCGCTTCTGACTGTGCCCCACCCCCAACCCCGCAGGTTCACGGGACTGCCCCGGACATTGCGGGCAAGGACATGGCCAACCCCACGGCCCTCCTGCTCAGCGCTGTGATGATGCTGCGCCACATGGGGCTTTTTGACCACGCTGCGAAGATTGAGACGGCATGTTTTGCTACAATTAAGGATGGAAAGGTATCGGTGATCTTGCCACACTTGGGCTGGGTGAAATTCATTTCCTCCTTGGGTTTTGTATGTGAAGGACAGATGATGGTTCTTTTCAAGAGGGCCAAAGGATTGGACATCAAGTAGGCGTTCCTAACGTAGGCTCCCTGGGTGAACTCGGGGTGTGCACATGTTGCATCTTCTGAAGGGAGGACCCGTGTGTTTCCTCAGGGGAGGGTTGAGAAGCACCAAGGCAGGGGCGCCAGTGTGCAGTGGGAAGGACAGTGATGTGGGGGTCAGAGCAGGGCAGACCTGGTTATCCTGTTGCTACCCATGGGATCTTGGCTAAGTCCAGTAATTTTTCTCAGTAGCTTTTTCCTCTTTCCAGCAAACATCTGTTGCATACATTATAAAGTATGGAGGATATAATAAAATAAGGAATAAAGTAAGGTCTCAGACCTCAAGGAGCTGGAAATCTAGCAGTAGGCACAGGTGTAGACTTGTCTGTAATACAGTGGTGCTCTGTGTCACTTTAAATGCATCTGTGATATAAAAGTAATATAGAAGTTTTATAGATGTATTAATGGCTGATGCTTGAATACTTACATGATCTTATTCTCTCTCTCTCTCTCTCTCTCTATATATATATATATATATAAAATCTCAGCACATTTCTGCTACTCTGTGGCGTAGATACTGTAATTAAGCCCATTTTAGAGATGAGGGCGTCCTAAGTGGCTCTAGTGGTAAAGAACCTACCTGCCAGTGCAGGAGACGCAGGTTCGATCCCTGGGTTGGGAAGAGCCCCTAGAGGAGGGCATGGCAACCCACTCCAGTTTTCTTGCCTGGAGAATCCCATGGACAGAGAAGCCTGGTGGGCTATAGTCCATGGGTCTCAGAGAGTCAGACAGGACTGAAGCGACTGAGCACATAGATGAGGAAGTTTGTCCGAGGTCTCATAGCTCCTAACTGGCAGGGTTGGGGTTCACACCTAGTCTGGCTCTTACCCAACAAGCTTCACTGTTACCATAAGCGGTTGTGGCCCGTGGGAGGGTTGTGATCGATTATTCTGAAAGTGGGAGAATGGAGGAGATCATGGCTTTACAAGGCTGGGCCCAAAAGGTTGATCCTTAGCCTGAGATCTCTTCATTTTTTTTTTAAGTTATCATTTTAAAAAAGGATAAAGTACACCTAATACAAAATTGACCACTTTAATAATTTTTGAGATGCACAGTCTATTGGGTATTGAATACCCAGCATTTTCACATTGTTATGTGACCTTCGCCACCATCCATCTCCAGACTTTTTCATTTTCCTGAACTGAAACTGTCCCCATTAAACAGTGATTTCCCTATTTTCTGCTGTTGTCTCACCCTCTGGCAAGCACCATTCTACTTTCTGTCTCTGTAAATCTGACTGCTCTAGGCACCTCACATAAGCTGAATCACACTGTTCTGACTGCCTTACTTCACTTAGCACAAGGTTTATCTTCAAGGTTTGCTGCTTATTTTTTTAAAAATTCTGTACTTTGAAATTTCTGTGGCCAAGATATAAGAAACCCAAGCTTGTTTATAACAGCCTGATATAGTCATATTGAAGGGCATGTGATTATATATATTTTTTGTTCTGATACTGTATTAGAGAAGCTACTCATAGAACCCAGCAGAGAGATGCCTAAATTACATAGTAGGCTCTTTAAATTGCATAGGATGTGATGAGATGAGAAAATTAAATATATTGAGCTCTATTTGGGAGTAAAGAGCACAAGCTGGTAGAAAACAGGGGAAATGGGAGGATTTCTCTCCTAAAGAGGGGAGTTGAAGAGTTAGTAATTTAAATACTTCCCTAGTGTTGGTTTCTTAGCCTCCCAAAATAGGTCAAAATGTGTTTTTTAAAAAACAAATTCCCCAAGAGATTTATCCAACCTCTTGTTTAGATTTCCGGTCAATGAAATGTCCATGATCAAATGCTTCCTTAGACTCTATTGTGCAGATCAAGGGAAGATTTTTGGAGGGCATCCCTCCTTCCCTTTGGGGTGAGAGCATCTTGTTTTGTTTTTTAACTTTGTCTGTGCTGGGTCTTTGTTGAGGCATGCTAGTGGGGTTCTCTTGTTGTGGTCCGCGGGCTTAGTTGCTCTGCAGCCCCTGGAATCTTAGTTCCCTGAGCAGAGATTGAGCCCATGTCCCCTGCACTGGAAGGCAGATTCTTCACCACTGGACCACCAGGGAAGTCCCAGGAGACTTGTTCTTGTTCTCGCCGTGTTTCTGCGTACACTATCCAGTTAGCTTTTCCAAGTCCGCCTGGGGTAGGTGGATGGTGGTAGAGCCTGTCTTACTTTGAAATGAGGAACTCAATGAAAGAGTAGCCAGGTAACTCACTCAGCCGGTGTCTCACTGAGGACTTTAAATAAAAACGTTTTTTGCTTCAGTTTAACATGTGGGTACATTTTCTGTCTTTGCTTTTTCCTTTTTTCAGAGCTTAACCAAAGATTTGGGAGGCAATTCAAAATGCTCGGACTTCACAGAAGAAATCTGTCGCCGAGTAAAAGATTTAGATTAAGACTTCTACAGACAGTATCTGCACCAGTCACTCCTAGTGGACGCCACATCAGCCTGTGTTAGAGTACTTCCCGTTATGTATTCATTTATGCATTTGTTGCTCGTTTCTTGACAAGTACATTTTTAGACCTGGCCTTTTTCTTAAAATCTGTGCAGAGGATGCAGGTAATGTCCCTAGACCTGCTTTCAAAGGACTTCTTCCAAGTGCTTGTTTTATTTATTTAACGTCTATCTGGTATATATTTTTTTTTTGTAAACTCTCAAGTGAACTGTTATCATTTGCTGTTGTTAACCATATTATGCTTCAGTTAAAATAGTTTTCCTTTCACTGTAAATATCATGAGACAGAAATACTAAGAGAAAACATCTAACTTTTTAAAGAAAAAGACTGATATTCTTGGTTTACGAAAAAATATAATAGAGATAAAGTAGAATGTTGGCATAATAGCATGAGACGATATTCTTATAAAACTAAATGGGCACAAGAGAAATTTCCTGGGAAAGTTTACATCAAAAACAGTGAATATGGTATATTTCTTAGTGATATGGAAAGCAAAGACTAATTTGTACTTTACATGAATTACTGAGTATGAATAAAGACTTCGGATTGGAGAAATATATAATGAGAGATGTAATTTTTGTTCATAGCATACAGGTAATATATCGGGTACAAAGACACAAGTGGATTGTGTGTTCAGTTATTTTTGTTATCTTGAGGTTTACTGTTCTTGGTAAGAGCTTTTAATGAAGTGAAGGGGTGGTCCTTCCTTTTCACTGGACGTATATCAAGCATGGTGCATAACACAGCCCTCGATCTCCTGTCCCTTGGTCCCTTGGGGGACCCTGACTCGGACCTGGGAGCAGTCCCTCTTCCGCAGCCTGCCTGTCGCTGTCCAAAGTGGACCACACTCCCGCTGATAGGGCTAACAGGCCTCACCATATAAATTTTGACTGCAATTGAGGAACCTGGAGTACTGGCTATTAATTTTACATTTCACTGGCTTCTCCTTCCCCAAAGCACCAAATCACCGCCCTCTGCCTCAGCACCACCAGGGAAAGAGGAGCTGCAAACAGCCTGAATTGACTCACAGAATCGTGCCACCCTTAGGGCTTGGCTCAGCTTTTGACCTTCAGGCACCTCCCCATCCTTCCTCCAATCCTCACCTTTAGCATGATTTGTCTTTAATCTTCGGAAACTGAGTCACTATTTTCATGAACCCTTTGGTCTAACACCAAAGGCAACTCATGTCCTCCTTGGCCCTTGTGTAACATCTCTAACCTGCGGCTTTGCGTTGTCACAAGGGAGTTTTTAACCACAACCAATACTCCTGTTTGGGTCCTTTTTTGAAGCTCATAACCAGACAAATAATCTTATGTGTATTTTACTTTGTTTAAACTGCTGCTGCTTCTGTTTTATTGAATTGTGCTAATTATTGGTGACCCTTCGGTTTACACAAATAAAGAATTCCCAAACGAATTGAGCTGTATGCTTTCGTCTACCCATTTAGATGCCTTGTTTCATCTTGGCTCAGCTTGCCACTAAGGATGGCTGCTCGAAGTATTCAGAGTGGGCAGAGGGGCGACAGACTAGCACCAGTTAACTGCTTTCATGAGAACATTCCCCTTGACCCCCTCCCTCACCTTTGCTTATTCCAGGGCACTAAAGGTCACTCGTAAACCCATTGCACACTGTCCTGTGGGCTGAATACCCACCACTCTGGACTCATCTGTTGCTCAGTTGACAAAATCAGCTGCTTGTTGACAGTTCTGTTAAAAAGTTTAATTTCAAGTTGCACATTAAATACAGTCAAAAAGGCAGCAGCAGTTTTATTAAGCATCAGAGTCAGTGGGCGTGTGCATTGATGGAATGCCTGGTAATGGGATGATGGGAGTGGCAGCATCCAATGAGAGTCCACAGTAGGCCAGGCCGAGAGGGGAGTTACAACTGAGCGCTTTCCCGGCCACATACTTCACCCAAGCCGTCTTCCCTCTCCTCCCTCCCCTCAGCACTCAGCCCACCTCCAGCTGGCTGGTGAAGTGAGCTATCAGCCTGTTAAATCTACCTGAAACTAAGGTCCCAAACTGTCAGCCCTTTAGTTCTGAGAAGGAGAGCTAATCTCATTGTCATCTGAACAAAAAGCATTACTTAAAACTGTCCACACATGAAGCTTCTCGGGATTGTCGGCTGTTGTTGGTGTAAGACCTGGCAGATACCAGGACTGTGCCTAACCTGGAGAACCTAAGAGACTTGCCAAAAACCCATGTGCCCAGACCAAAGAGGACGTGGGGGTCAGGAAGACACTCAGCCTGCCGTCTTAAGGAGAAACCAGGGAGGGATGACCCCTGCTTACTTTTTCTGCTCTTGGTAAAAGGATTCAATGACATCTTTGTACTTCTCCAGGACTGCGAGCCGTTTCAGTTTCATTGTGGGACCTAAGAGAAATTGGAAGAGATGAGTGAGGTCTGGGCTCTGAGATGTCTGTGAAGGTTATGCGGTAAAGCTCTAGACTCACTAAGTTCCATAACTCTGGAACTAAGCCAGACCAACAAGTAGCCGGCCTCCAAAATGGCCCATCATGGTGATCCCTGTACCTGGCAGTCATACCCCTTGTGTGGCTCCTTCCCACACTGTGCCAGGGTTGGTCTAATACAGAGGAAGTTGGGTAGTTTACATGACGTAACTAATAGGCAGATCATCCCTGCATTTCAGTGATCGCTAATACGGTGTTGGACATTATGCTTTGATGGCTTGTGATGGGGGCAGAGGAAAGACCTGGCCAGGGAGGGCCTCTGCCATGGTCTTTACAAGAGGTCTTCCTTGTATCACTTTTCTTGGCCTTTGTTCTCTCCTCTCAGGAAAGCTGAGTAGCTTAGATTCCATTTTGTGCTAACTCACACTTGGCTGTGTAACTGGAGACTTCAAGATCAAAGCCGTTTATAGAAACTGCTTAGAGAGGACATCTCTCTGGTTGACCTTACATTCAATTTGTTAGCGCCAGACAGCCAGATAAACTCAGGGTCTTTGATAGCAGCTCAGCATTACTGTAGATAGTTGCCCTGGGGTTCAGCCTTGACGGGTTGGAGGGAGTCTCACTGCAAAAGCCATTTCCACCTCGCCCTGTGTCATGAACACCCCAAGATGCTACAGCCAAGAGCGACTTCATCCATCCGGCTGAGGCCACACGAGTGGTCTTTTCTGATTCTGTGGACCATTGGTCCAGAAGGGTTTTATCCCTTTACCTGTTGCATGAGCTGCCTTTACAAAAGATTATGGTGTTCTCACTCCCTGGAGCCAGGTGAAACTCTAGCCCAAACTCTAACAGGGCCTTGGTGTCTGGTTGGTGGTCCCATTGTGCTTTCAGAGGAAAATGATTCCTTAGTCAAAGCAAAGTTAAATGTCGTATGTTCAAATGAATGAGTTCCAGCACATGTACATTGAACAGGATCTACCCAAACACAAGCCCAGGCACTGAGCAGTCAAGGTCCTCCCACAGGAAGGAGGTAGGTGTCACCGAAGTGCCATCAGGGACCTTTGGTTTGCCAAGGCTGCTTCTTAGTGGGCACCTCCCAGGCTCTGCCATGGCCTCTGCCCTCCTGCACAGCCCCTGCAATTGTGTAAAGAAAACACCTACCCAACTCTCCACCTGAAATGGAGAAGTCCCTCTCAAGAATGGCCCACTTCTGGATGTGGTAGGGTCGCGCAGCTGCATTCATGTTGACTCTCTGGATCCCTTCTCCGATGGCCTGATACACGGCCTCATCCTTCTTCCCCACAACCTCAGATACCGTGGTGGCTTTGCTGCCCACCCTCTGGCAGAACTCCATAGCTTGTTCCGTCAGATTATCCGTGGGCTCAAAGGTGTCAGGGTCCAGAGTGCACTGAAAAGCCGGAGACAGATCAGAACCGAGCCTCACTCCACAGGCCGCGTGCCCGGGCCTTGGAGGAGGTCTCACTGCTGATCGTCATGGATGTGGATCACTGTGAGCTGTTTCAGAGAGATGGTTCTAGAATGAATAGCACATGCTACTCAGACTGCTTGAGCCCCTTAAGGCAGGTGGAAGGAAGGGAGGACTGAGATTTAGATGACCTCAGCCAATGAGATCATCTTTTAAAACAGGGGCCACAACTCTGGGCCCGTCTACTACCCCAGAATCAGATACAAGACATCAAACTGGGAGGTATCTACAGAACTTTGTACATTGGACTGTACTAAAAAACACAGGATCACCAAGACAGCACATTACTAACTCTAAAACGGGGCAGAAGGTATTCCTGTATGCCACGGCTGCCCCATAGTACAGGAAGAACTGACTACTTATTTCAGAATACGGTTGTGACATCTGCACTGTCTTGGCCAAATGTTGCTTCTGCCTGAGGCCAGACCCGTAGACCAGCCACCTGCTGCTCCTTCCCCCACCCCCCAGACACACCTTCAAGGTGAGCAGCATGGACAGGAACTTCCTCTGGTCTCCAATCAGCATGGCATTGCTGATGACCGGCAGCTCCGTCTTCACGGCCTCCTCAATGGGCACAGGGGGCACGTTTTCCCCGCCAGCCGTGATGATTAACTCTGAGGAGGCAAGGCCAGGCCCCCCACATAGGCTTTAGTCCAGGGGCTCAGGACAAGTACACCCAGACTCTGCCTGGAGAGCTGACCCTCTACGGACAGAAGGACCCAGGTTCGATCACACACCCGCCTGCATGATTTCCAGAAAGGTATTCACCCATTCACCGAGCTTCAGTTTCCCCTGGGAAATTGAGGTGTGGGGTTCCCACAGGGATGCTGCGGGCATTGGGAAACATAAATAAAGCACCTCTTCCCCGGACGTGTCCCCAGCTTTCTTCCCTGGGGGAGCCAAGTTGCTCATGGGAAATTTGAAGTTTCATGCTTTATTTTAAATTTTATGTCTAATTTGTTTTCTGCTCGGCATCATATCCATGTTTGCATATAGAAATACAAAATATTACCCCTCACATCTCAGTAGTTAGGACTCAGTGCTTTCACTGCTGGGGCCCAGGTTCAATCTCTGGTTGGGGAACTAAGATCCTGCAAGTCGAGCAGCATGCCCCACCCTTCCCTCCCCCCAAAATTACGTCCTCCAATTTTCTGGAAAGGCTTGCCTTGTTTACAGAGGGAATTTGAATTCCAGCTTTGTCATTTATTAGCTGTGTGACCTTGGGCAAATTACTTAACCTCTCTGGTTGACCTCATTAGTTAGGTTGGAGTAATAGCAATATCTTCCCCACAGGAGACAATAGTAAGTAAAACAATGTCATCCGTTCATTATTTTTCATTGGCCATTCATTCATTCACCTAAAAACCTTTAACTGGCCCTACCCCTCAGCTCTGTGGCAGCTTGGCACCCACCACCTTGCTGCAGCTGGGGGTGGAGAGGCCAGGAGGTGTGGTCAGAGGGAGCAGGTTCCTCCAAGCCCTGGATCAACCCCACAGGGAGTCCTGGGGTCCCCAACTTCTCAAGTGTTCATCGATAGCAAGGCATGTGGCATTAACTAAGAGTTCAATACTTATAGTGGGTATAAATAGTGGTGGCAGTATAATTGCTTCCACGTCCCACCACAGCCTTGAACCCAGCTGGTGGCACTCACCTTTGAGACGCCCGGTGATATAGAGGAAGCCGTCAGCATCCAGGCGGCCCATGTCTCCCGTGTGCAGCCAACCCTCAGTGTCGATGGCCTCACACGTCTTGTCCTCCATGTTCAGGTAGCCCATGAAGATGGTGCGGCCCCACAGGCAGATCTCCCCGATGCCCTCTGCATCCTCATTCACCAGCTTCACCCGGCAGCCTGGCACCACCTTGCCGGAACTGGGTGTAGAGAGGCCAGGAGACATGGTCAGAGGGAGCAGTTTCCTCCAAGGCCTGGATCAGCCCCTACAGGGAGCCCTGGGGCCCCCAACCTCTCAGTGTTCATCGACAGCTAGAATGTCCCCTCTCGGGATTTTTGGGGTCCTCATAGCTAAGAGTGGAGAAGGCAATGGCACCCCACTCCAGTACTCTTGCCTGGAAAATCCCATGGATGGAGGAGCCTGGTAGGCTGCAGTCCATGGGGTCACTAAGAGTCGGACACGACTGAGCGACTTCACTTTCACTTTTCACTTTCCTGCATTGGAGAAGGAAATGGCAACCCACTCCAGTCTTCTTGCCTGGAGAATCCCAGGGACGGCGGAGCCTGGTGGGCTGCCATCTATGGGGTCACACAGAGTCGGACACGACTGAAATGACTTAGCAGCAGGAGCATAGCTAAGAGGTAGGGCCAGTTAAAGGTTTTCAGGTGAATGAATGAATGAATGGGCAAAATCTAAATGGGATAACTTCAAGTGCTGTGATGGGCAGGCAGGGAGGGGAGATATTTAAGTACAACAGGGAATCTTTCAACTCACTCCCCAGAGCTGACTGCCTCCCCAGTTCATCAGAGGACTAGCCCAGTCCTCCCCACCAGCTCCCATCGCAGTTGGAGCCTGGGCCATCAACAATGCTGGGACACCCTCTAACACACCCCATGCTACTGGAGGGAGGGAACAAACGGATGTTCCTCCCTCAGAACCCTGCTCAGGGAGCCTCTGAGCTGCAAGGCTGTTTATATCCACAGACCCATGTGACACTGTCACAGGGACCACCTCCACAAGACTCAGGCCTGGCAAAGTGACTTGGCCCAAGATAGAGCTGTTGGCACTCAGGGATCCATGGTCCAGCGATCTGGGCCCAGGGTCCTAATCAGCAGATAGGCACCGACAGGCATCAGCAAAGATGTTCAGGCCAGCATCTGTGCCCAAACCTGGGACACACCTGTAGAGTCGGTAGTTGTAGGGGCTGGACATAAAGTGGGGGCCTGAGGTCTCGCTGAGGCCGTAGCCTGCATATAAGCGGATGTTGAGGCCCAGGAAGAAGTGCTGTGTCTCCGCAGTCATGGGGGCTGCCCCGTAGAAGTTCTTCTGACACTTGGCAAAGCCTAGTGCCTGGCGGACCTTGGCTAGCACCAGGTAATCTGCCAGTCGGGTTGTGAAGGGCTTCAGATCACTGGTGGGAGAGAGAGAATGGCTCACAGAAGACAACACATGCACACACATGCATTAAAAGGGAGGGGGGTGGTCAGTGGGTACCCTGAATGGCAATTTCAGTTATCTACTCTGATCAATTAGTGCTGATGCTGAATCCATCACTAAATATTTTCAATATTGGCCCTTCCTATGAGCATGCATGCACACATGGGTGTATACATGTAGTTATGTGCAAATACCTCTTGAGCAAGAAGTCAGGAGAACAGATTCAGCTGTGTATGACAACACAGATGCAAAAAAGTGCACACACACTAATATGCACATGTAGACACTTGAAGGATGTATGCATGGACACGTGAACACACGTGTCTGATTCCATTTGAAACCCTTTGAGTCATTTATACATATTTACTTTTCACATCCAGGCAAATGAAATGGTACAGACATGTGTACACATCAGATGTGACATGATACAGTTTCACAGACACACTAGTGGTGGAAAACATTTATGCTGTTGAGCCTCCTACAGCACTGGGTAAGAATTTAAAAGCAATCAAAAGGCTGTGGGTGGAAGATTGGGATGTTGAGAAGGCTGGAAAAGCCCGCATCACTGTGGCCTCTACTTGAGCCACCTTCTGAAGTCAGGAGTCCCCTCAGGAGACTGCCAGAAGCTGCTCCCAGGAAGGTGCATGCTACTCCAGAGGGAGCAAGTCAGTCTTTGCAGTCAGAACGCAAAGATGGGGTTACTGTCTCCTGTGGGATCTGGTAGGAGAACAGGGGCTCAAGCCCAGCCACCGATGGGGCCTCTGCAAAGGGGTCGGGATAAGCCTGGCCTCTCAGATCCTAGGTTGTATCCTGGGGTTATGAGCCAGCCCTGTTGCCTCCCCAGGCCTCTTGTCCCCTGGCCCCCTGTACCTGCTCGGGCAGGTGAGGTTCTGCTCCAAGGTCACCGACATGGCCCAGAGCAGCATCTTGCGCCGGATGAAGCCAGACTGAGCCACCACCTCCTGGATCCGCTCCATGATCTTCTCCCACACCCGAGGCACTCCCAAGTGGGACGTGGGCTCCACCTCCCGCAGCGTGTTCACCAGACTCCCCTGTTTGCCACCAGTGAGAGACAGGCTTGCAGTGGAGAGCCAGCTGGGAGCCAGGAGGCCTGTCCCCAGAGTCAGCATGTACCCGTGCAGGCCCCCTGCACACAGGCACTCACACAGGTGCACACCATGCAACTCACGTACCGTACTATTGGCTAGGACTCAACAGCCACCCCTTCCCCGCTCCTCTTTGTAAATAGAACCCTGATGTTGCTCAGGTGCCAGGGTGGCCAGTGCTGGTGGCAGTGATTTTTCTATCAGTCTAATTCAGACATGGTCACCCTATTACTCTAAGCGGTGCCTGGGCTTCCCAGGTGGCGCTAGTGGTAAAGAACCCATCTGCTAAATCTGTTCAGTGCCTGAGTTGGGAAGATCCCCTGGAAGAGGGCATGGCAACCCACTCCAGTGTTCTTGCCTGGAGAATCCCATGGACAGAGGAGCCTGGTGGTTTATAGTCCATAGGGTCGCAAAGAGTCAGACATGACTAAAGCAACTTAGCACGCACACACACAAGCAGTGACTAGTTGAGGAATGGACGTGGGACATGACTTGGGCCAATGTAGGGGGAGGAAGAAGTGCTAGAGGGCTTCTGGGGATGTGCTCCTCATGGTAAAAAGAAGGAGCCCAAGCACAGGTGTAGTATGGGACCGTGATGTAGGACAGGGCTGTGGCCATCTATGACCATCCTTACACTGAGGGTGGCCTGTCCTTGCTGGTGTTGCAGACCCACAGAACCACTCTGACTCAACTTCGCTTTACGTAATATCATTGAGTTCCCTTCTTGTTTGGTCATCTGAGTTAGGCTGTGAACACACAGAGGACCGGCAGGCTCACAAATGCTCGCACAGGGCCCACAGACACAAGCACACACATGGGCACACGTACAGGCAGAGAGGCAGACCAACCTTCAGAGCATCAGGCTCGGCAAAGCAGACCTGGGCCCCCCACTGGATGCCTGTCCACAGGTCATAGATCTGGGCGGCGATGTGGCTGAGCGGCAGGTAGCTGACCACCACCTCCTGCTGGATTTCCGAAGGTTGGATGTCACCAGCCTGGCTGCCGTACCGTGCCGTCCATGTGATCTGGAGGATGGGCAGATGGGCCCCAGGCAGTATCTTCAAGTCAGCTCTGGAAGTGCCCACACCTGGAGCCACCCTAGGGGCTTGGGGTACTTCTTTGGAGTGTTCTTTGAACACCTTCCTGGGCATCTCTGCAGGAACCCCTCTGGGCCAGGCCTTGCCCTTCCATCCCCCTCCACTTTGCTGGGCTCAGTCTGGACCACAGACTTAAGAGCCGTCGTACTTAGATCCCTGAACAGAGGGGCTGAAGGAGCCCCCTCGAGGGCTGCTGGGGCAAGGCCATTGCCCAGGTCCACCCTCAGCCCACCCCACACATCTGGGCATCCGTCCTACATTGTCCTGACTCAGCATCACACCCTTGGGGTTCCCAGTAGTGCCCGACGTGTAGACCAGTGCACAGCACTGGTTAGGCTTCTGGGCGTTGATGATGATGTCCAGGGCCTCCTCAGTCACCTCGTTCCCGAGCTCCATGACCTCCTCCATCTGCACCAGGTGGGAGAGTGGGGGCAGTCCTGGTGAGCTGGGTGGACTCACACAGGCCCCCACCGCCCCCCAGGCCCCTCTACGCATACTGTGTACACGTTGGGCATCCGCGTCGGAGGAGCTTCTCTATATATCACTACTGCCTTCAGATGTGGTAGGTGTTTCCAGATCTGTGTGGACAGAGAAAATAAGTGGGGTTTCATTAAAAATAAAAGGCACTTCTTAAGAAGAGCCCCATCCCCAGGTGTCTGCCAGCCTGGCAGGAGCCTTGTGGCAAAGGTTGTTGGTCCCCAGCTCTGACCTTTTCCTCAGCAGGACACCTGCCACCTTTAACGCCCAATTTCCCATCATGAGAACTTTGGAGCATCAAAGGTGGAATAAACAGGCGGCAGGGAACGACCTCTATTAAAGGAAAGCCAGACAAGCTGGGGCCTGGCTGAACGGAGCAGAGGACTGTGTACCTATGGAAGAGAGAGGCACGGAGGAGGGGTTGAGGAAATCAGAACTCAGTTATCTCACTAAGTTGAGGTGTCAGAGGTCAGAGTTCAGGAAAGCTGGGGTGCCTAGAATTTGTGAGATAGAATACCAGACAGGAGAGAACTGGCAGAGAAAGAGTTTGACAAATCTTCTTTAGGTGTCTTCTTGAGTCTTTGGCAGGATATTGACTGCAGCCATGAAATTAAAAGACGCTTACCCCTTGGAAGGAAAGTTATGACCAACCTAGACAGCATATTCAAAAGCAGAGACAGTACTTTGCCAACAAAGGTCCGCCTAGTCAAGGCTATGGTTTTTCCATTAGTCATGTGTGGATGTGAGAGTTGGACTGTAAAGAAAGCTGAGCGCCGAAGAATCAATGCTTTTGAACTGTGGTGTTGGAGAAGACTCTTGAGAGTCCCTTGGACTGCAAGGAGATCCAACCAGTCCATTCTGAAGGAGATCAGTCCTGGGTGTTCATCGGAAGGACTGGTGCTGAAGCTGAAACTCCAATACTTTGGCCACCTCTTCCGAAGAGTTGACTCATTGGAAAAGACTCTGATGCTGGGAGGGATTGTGGGCAGGAGGAGAAGGGGACGACAGAGGATGAGATGGCTGGATGGCATCACAGACTCAATGGACGTCAGTCTGAGTGAACTCCGGGAGTTGGTGATGGACAGGGAGGCCTGGCGTGCTGCGATTCATGGGGTCGCAAAGAGTCGGACATGACTGAGCAACTGAACTGAGCTGAATCCGCACAGGCACAGGTGAAACTTTATGAAACTGGAAGAACAGATGCTGGAGGAAGATCAATAGCTGGGGCTGGAAGACAAACAAGAGCTTGTACAGGGCCAGAGATATCTGTGTTTCCATCAGCCAGAGTGAAGGGCCCTTAGGAGGTATGAAATACAGACTTCAGAAGTGACAAGTGTTAGTTATGGGGCTAAACTAGCCTTAGAGGAAAGGCTATGTAAACCTGCCCTGAAAGGCTTCATTAAACACAAGTTTCAAAACAAAGTTGAGAAAGAGAAAAAAACTGGAATAAATTAACATGGGGGAGAAAACCAAGAAACCTAACATACCTGTAATTGGAGTCCCAGGAAACATTTTTTAATTGAAAAAAGCCCGAGAAATTTCTAAATTTGATTAAAACTATAAATCCATCAGCTCAAGACTCCTAGTGAATCCCAAGCAGGATAATCACAAAGAAAAACCATCCCAAGACACAATCTAATTGCTGAAAATCAGTGATAAAGGAAAAAATTTTAAAAGAGGTCAGAGAAACAAGATATACCATGTGGAAAGGAACAAAGATAAGAAAGTATAGACTATTTATCAGAAGCTGTGCAAAGTAGAAAACATTGGAATGGAGTCTTTAAAGAGCTAAAAGGGAAAAAAAAGAAACTTCATCAACCCTGAATTCTAAACCAAATGAAAATACCTTTTGAAAAATGAAGGCAAAAATGAGAAGCTGACAGAAGGCATTGCCCTTGGACTTGTATTCCAAGAAATGTTGAAGAAAGTTCTTTGGGAGGAAGGAAGATGAACCAGATGAAAACTCGGGGAGGACATGAAGGGATGAAGGGAGCCAGAAATGGCACATATGTGGGTAAAACAAAGAGACATCTTCCCTTTCTTTAAAAAAATTTTTGAATGATACATGACTATTTAAATACTACATTGCAGTGACTTCTCTGCTGGGTCCAGTGGCTAAGACTCTGTTCTCCCAGTGCATAGGGCCCAGGTTTAATCCCTGGTCAGGAAACTAGATCCCACATGTCAAAACTAAGAATTGAGCTCCCATGCCACAGTGGAGATTGAAGATCCCAAGTGCTGCAACTAAGATCTGACATCAGTTTAATTCAGTCGCTCAGTCGTGTCCAACTCTTTGCAACCCCATGAATCGCAGCACGCCAGGCCTCCCTGTCCATCACCAACTCCCAGAGTTCACTCAAACTCATGTCCATCGAGTTGGTGATGCCACCCAGCCATCTCATCCTCTGTTGTCCCCTTCTCCTCCTGCCCCCAATCCCTCCCAGCATCAGGGTCTTTTCCAATGAGTCAACTCTTTGCATCAGGTGGCCAAAGTATTGGAGTTTCAGCTTCAGCATCAGTCTTTCCAATGAACACTCAGGACTGATCTCCTTTAGAATGGACTGATTGGATCTCCTTGCAGTCCAAGGGACTCTCAAGAGTCTTCTCCAACACCACAGTTCAAAAGCATCAAAAGCATCAATTCTTCAGCGCTCAGCTTTCTTCACAGTCCGACTCTCACATCCATACATGACCACTGGAAAAACCATAGCCTTGACTAGGCGGACCTTTGTTGGCAAAGTACTGTCTCTGCTTTTGAATATGCTATCTAGGTTGGTCATAACTTTTCCTCCAAGGGGTAAGCGTCTTTTAATTTCATGGCTGCAATCACCATCTGCAGTGATTTTGGAGCCAAAAAAAATAGTCTCTCACTGTGTCCACTGTTTCCCCATCTATTTCCCATGAAGTGATGGGACCGGATGGCATGATCTTAGTTTTCTGAATGTTGAGTTTTAAGCCAACTTTTTCACTCTCCACTTTCACTTTCATCAAGAGGCTTTTTAGTTCTTCTTCACTTTCTGCCATAAGGGTGGTGTCATCTGCATATCTGAGGTTATTGATATTTCTCCTGGCAATCTTGGTTCCAGCTTGTGCTTCTTCCAGCCCAGCATTTCTCATGATGTACTCTGCATAGAAGTTAAATAAGCAGGGTGACAATATACAGCCTTGACATACTCCTTTTCCTATTTGGAACCAGTCTGTTGTTCCATGTCCAGTTCTAACTGTTGCTTCCTGACCTGCATATAGGTTTCTCAAGAGGCAGGTCAGGTGGTCTGGTATTCCCATCTCTTTCAGAATTTTCCACAGTTGATTGTGATCCACACAGTCAAAGGCTTTGGCATAGTCAATAAAGCAGAAATAGATGTTTTTCTGGAATTCTCTTGCTTTTTCCATGATCCAGCAGATGCTGGCAATTTGATCTCTGGTTCCTCTGCCTTTTCTAAAACCAGCTTGAACATCTGGAAGTTCATGGTTCACATATTGCTGAAGCCTGGCTTGGAGAATTTTGAGCATTGCTTTACTAGCATGTGAGATGAGTGCAATTGTGCGGTAATTAGAGCATCCTTTGGCATTGCCTTTCTTTGGGATTGGAATGAAAACGGACCTTTTCCAGTCCTGTGGCCACTGCTGAGTTTTCCACATTTGCTGGCATATTCAGTGTAGTACTTTCACAGCATCATCTTTCAGGATTTGAAATAGCTCAACTGGAATTTCATCACCTCCACTAGCTTTGTTCGTGGTGATGCTTTCTAAGGCCCACTTGACTTCACATTCCAGGATGTCTGGCTCTAGGTGAGTGATCACACCATCGTGATTATCTGGGTCGTGAAGATCTTTTTTGTACAGTTCTTCTGTGTATTCCTGCCACCTCTTCTTAATATCTTCAGCTTCTGTTAGGTCCATACAATTTCTGTCCTTTATTGAGCACATCTTGGCATGAAATGTTCCCATGGTATCTCTAACTTTCTTGAAGAGATCTCTAGTCTTTCCCATTCTGTTGTTTTCCTCTGTTTCTTTGCATTGATCTCTGAGGAAGGCTTTCTTATCTCTCCTTGCATTCTTTGGAACTCTGCATTCAGATGCTTATATCATTCCTTTTCTCCTTTGCTTTTCGCTTCTCTTTTTTGCACAGCTATTTGTAAGGCCTCCTCAGACAGCCATTTTGCTTTTTTGCATTTCTTTTAGATGGGGATGGTCTTGATCCCTGTGTCCTGTACAATGTCACGAACCTCCGTCCATAGTTCATCAGGCACTCTATCTATCAGATCTAGGTCCTTAAATCTATTTCTCACTTCCACTGTATAATCATAAGGGATTTGATTTAGGTCATACCTGAATGGCCCAGTGGTTTTCCCTGCTTTCTTCAGTTTAAGTCTGAATTTGGCAATAAGAAGTTCATGATCTGAGCCACGGTCCGCTCCTAGTCTTGTTTTTGTTGACTGTATAGAGCTTCTCCATCTTTGGCTGCAAAGAATATAATCAATCTGATTTTGATGTTGACCATCTATTGATGACCATGTGTAGAGTCTTCTCTTGTGTTGTTGGAGAGGGTGTTTGCTATGACCAGTGCGTTCTCTTGGCAAAAGTCTATTAGCCTCTGCCCTGCTTCATTCCGTACTCCAAGGGCAATTTGCCTGTTACTCCAGGTGTTTCTTGACTTCCTACTTTTGCATTCCAGTCCCCTATAATGAAAAGGACATCTTTTTTGGATGTTAGTTCTAAAAGGTCTTGTAGGTCTTCATAGAACCGTTCAACTTCAGCTTTTTCAGGGTTACTGGTTGGGGCATAGGCTTGGATTACTGTGGTATTGAATGGTTTGCCTTGGAAACCAACAGAGATCCTTCTGTTGTTTTTGAGATTGCATCCAAATACTGCATTTCGGACTCTTTTGTTGACCATGATGGCTACTCCATTTCTTCTGAGGGATTCCTGCCCACAGTAGGAGATATAATGATCATCTGAGTTAAATTCACCCATTCCGGTCCATTTTAGTTTGCTGATTCCTAGAATGTCGACATTCATTCTGCCATCTCCTGTTTGACCTCTTCCAATTTGCCTTGATTCATGGACCTGACATTCCAGGTTCCTATGCAATATTGCTCTTTACAGCATTGGACCTTGCTTCTATCACCAGTCACATCCACAGCTGGGTATTGTTTTTGCTTTGGCTCCATCCCTTCATTCTTTCTGGAGTTATTTCTCCACTGATCTCCAGTAGCATATTGGGCACTTACCGACCTGGGGAGTTCCTCTTTCAGTATCCTATCATTTTGCTTTTTCATACTGTTCATGGGGTTCTCAAGGCAAGAATACTGAAGTGCTTTGCCATTCCCTTCTCCAGTGGACCACGCTCTGTCAGGCCTCTCCACCATGACCCGTCCGTCTTGCGTGGCCCCACACGGCATGGCTGTGGTCCATGTGATCTGACAAGATCTGACATAGCCAAATAAATAAATAAGTAAGTAAATAAAATACTACATTGCAGGAGTTATAACTTACGCAGAAATTAAGCATGAATGACGATAGCACAAAGTATGGAAAAGGGATGCAAGTACACTGTCGTAAGATTCATATGTTACATGCAAAGTAGTACAATATTACATTCTAATCGTATTTGAAAGTAGACTGTGGTGAGTTAAAGGTGCATATTGTAAGCCCTAGAGCAAACACTAGAGGGAGAGCTGAGAAGCCAGTAGATAGAATGGAATGAAAAGGAAAGTGTCAGCCACTCAGTCATGTCCCATTCTTTATGATCCCATAGACTATAGCCCACCAGGCTCCTCTGTCCATGGAATTTTTCTGAAAAGAATGCTGGAGTGGGTTGCCATTCCCTTCTCCAGGGGATCTTCCCCACCCAGGGATTGAACCCACATCTGTTGCATTGCAGGCAAATTCTTTATCATCTGAGCCGCCAGTCATTCAGTTGTGTCAGACTCTTTGCAGCCCCATGGACTGCAGCACGCCAGGCCTCCCTGTCCATCACCAACTCCCAGAGTTTACTCAGACTCATGTCCATCGAGTTGGTGATGCCATCCAACCATCTCATCCTCTGTCATCCCCTTCTCCTCCTGCCCTCAATCTTTCCCAGTATCAGGGTCTCTTCAAATGAGTCAGCTCTTCATATCAGATGGCCAAAGTATTGGAGTTTCAGCTTCAGCATCAGTCCTTCCAGTGAATATTCAGGACTGATCTCCCTTAGGATGGACTGGTTGGCTCTCCTTGCAGTCCAAGGGACTCTCAAGAGTCTTCTCCAATACCACAGTTCAAAAGCATCAGTTCTTCAGTGCTCAGTTTTCTTTATAGTCCAACTCTCACATCCATACATGACCAAATGGACCTTTGTTGGCAAAGTAATCTCTCGGCTTTTTAGTATGCTGTCTAGGTTGGTCATAACTTTTCTTTCAAGGAGCAAGTGTCTTTTAACTTCATGGCCGCAATCACCATCTGCAGTGATTTTGGAGCCCAGAAAAATAAAATCTCTCACTGTGTTCACTGTTTCCCCATTTTTTGCCATGAAGTGATAGGACCAGATGCCATGATGTTAGTTTTCTGAATGCTGAATTTTAAGCCAACTTTTTCACTCTCCTCTTTCACTTTCATCAAGAGGCTTTTTAGTTCCTCCTCACTTTCTGCCATAAGGGTGGTGTCATCTGCATATCTGAGGTGATTGATACTTCTCCCATCAATCTTGATTCCAGCTTGTGCTTCCTCCAGCCCAGCATTTCTCATGATGTACTCTGCATAGAAGTTAAATAAGCAGGGTGACAATATACAGCCTTGACGTACTCCTTTCCCAGTTTGGAACCAGTCTGTTGTTCCATGTCCAGTTCTAACTGCTGCTTCCTGACCTGCATACAGGTTTCTCAAGAGGCAGGTCAGTGGTCTGGTATTCCCATCTCTTTCAGAATTTTCCACAGTTGATTGTGATCCACACAGTCAAAGGCTTTGACATAGTCAATAAAGCAGAAGTAGATGTTTTTCTGGAACTCTCCTGCTTTTTCCATGATCCAACAGATGTTAATAATTTGATCTCTGGTTCCTTTGCCTTTTCTAAATCCAGCTTGAACATCTGGAAGTTCATGGTTCACGTACTGTTGAAGCCTGGCTTGAAGAATTTTGAGCCACCAGGGAAACCCATAGAATGGAATACTCAAAAATAAAACAAAAACAAAAAACTCCAATCAAAAGAAATAGTGAGAGAGGAGAAAAGGATCAAGGGATGGATGGGATCAAAGAACAAATAGGAAAGAACCAAGTGGTAGTTTTATAGACAATTTTGTCTGACTAGATAAAAAGTATAACTCAACTATATGCTGTCTAAAGAGACTTGCTTTAAATATAAGGACATATGTGGGTTAAAAGAGAAACAATGCAAAAATATATACCATGCAAACACTGATCAGAAGAAATCTGCAGTGGCTATATTAATATAAGACAAAGTAGCTTTGGAAGAATGGTTCTCAGAGGTAAAGAGGGACATTTCTTAATGATAGAGGGGTTAAGTCATCCAGATGACATAACAACATAACTATGTGCATACACGATAGAGTTTCATAATACACAAAGCAAAACCAGATTTAAAAGGATAAATAAATAATCCACAATAATAACTGAGATTTCAACCCACAGTATTTGTCAGCAATAGAACAGATAGAAAATTAACAGGGATATAGATGAGTTAAACAACATATCAATCAAGTTGACATTATTAACATTTCTAGAAGTTTTATTCTACCCAACAAACTGAAGAATGCCCATTCATTCAACTATGCATGGAACAGTCACCAACATAGGCCAGTTTTTTATCTACCACATTTACTTTGTACAAACAGGGTGTTTCAGGTAGCAAAGAGCCCCAGGTGATGAAAGAAAGTTCTTTCTTTGGAAAAGAATCCTAGCTGATGAATTAGAAAACCAGTGTTTTCCCATGGCTCATGTATTCAATAATAATTAATTCAGGCAAAGTTCATCAGTAGAGAGTGATGGGGAACGTCGCAGTGGATGATCAGGTGGCCCCCCGAATCCAGGCAATGAAGCTCAGCGTCAGTATAAGTAGTACTACCCGACATCACGTGCCTCTTGAAGCTGTGCAATGGGAAGTACACAGCACCACCTATGTGGTGTTTTTGCCAATTAGCATCTAATCTGAAGGGCATCAACGCTTGTGATCTAACAGGAAGTGTGGAGGTTACAGGGACAAGCTACACAACAGCTCAGGACGGCTGACCTAGTTTCTGCAGCATGTCTATGACAGAGGCTCTCCACTTGAGCCTGTGTCAGAATCACCAGGAGGCGTGGGCCCCACACCCTGTTGTTTAGAATCCATAGGTCTGGGTGGGTTCTGAAACTAAGTTCCCAGGTGATGTGACTGGTCCTGGACTGCACTGGTCTATGGTACAGGACAAAAGGTGGGGGCTCTGTTTTGAATTAAAAGACTCTTAAGAGACACCACCAAATGCAACACATGGGCCTGGTTTAGATCTTGATTCAAACGAATTGCCTGGAAAAACACATTGTCGGTATTAGATGATAGGAAAGAATTCTTTGACTAGTGTAAATAAAGGTGATAAAGTTGCTGTGATGAAGAAACTGTTTTATATTTTATAAATATTGAGCTATTTAGGGGGTAAAATGCTGTGATATCAGAGATTTGCCTTCAAATACTTCCTACTGATGGGTGTGATGAAAAACCACTGATGATTATTAAATCTGGATGATCACTCTATGAAGGTCCACTATACTCTTCTCTCTACTTATGTTTGTCTGGAAAGTTCCAGAACACAAATTTTAAGCGATTACCTAGGGCGGACATTTCTGATTCAATAAGCCTGGGCCTCAGTTTCTTCAGTGGTAAATGGGGCAGGGGAAGGGCATTTGGATCAGATCAACCATCTATGCAGAGGGGGTTGTCTCCCTGAGGGGGGTGCAAAATCTATTGGGGGGGCTTTTTTAATTCAAAAAATTCTTTTTTTGGCCATGCAGCATGTGAGGTCTTAGTTCCTCAACCAAAGATCAAACCTGCGCCCCCTGCACTGGAAGCGTGGAGTCTTAACCACTGGGCCACCAGGGAAACCCCTATGGGGCGTTTTTATGGCTCTACCACCCTCCCCAATCTGAGTGCCCACGTGGAGGGGCATGTGACTCCCTCGGGCAAGGCTGAGGAGGTGAATTAACCGTCGCTACTTAGCAGCTGAGGCTCCTGCCAGCTTGGTTCTCAAGGAATCTTAAACACTAGGGTCTCCGGGAAAGCTGGCCTTGGGGGAAACTTGGGTCAGGGGCCTCTGGCATCTACGAAGAATCTAAACCTGAGTGAATCAGGGACCCACTGAGTCCTAGGGGCCTGGGACACCCCTGCTGTGCACTATTCTCTAAATATTTGTCACCTTTCTATTAAGTGAGGGCTTCCCTTGTGGCTCAGCTGGTAAAGAATCCGCCTGCAACGCAGGAGATCCCGGTTCGATTCCTGGGTTGGGAAGATCCCCCGGAAAAGGGAAAGGCTACCCACTCTAGTATTCTGGCCTGGAGAATTCCCGTGGACAGAGGAGCCCAGCAGGCTACAATCCATAGTGTCGCAGAGAGTCGGACACAACTGAAGTGACTTGGGACATTCTGTTAAGTGAAGGGCCTGAGTGCCTGGGGAGGGCAAGGAAGGGGGTGCTAAGCACGGCCCAGGTTCACCACAGCCTCTCAGAGCAGTTCACTCCAGACCCCCTCCTCTGCACCCAGACCTCCTCTCCCCAACTCAAGCATTGATCCGAGTCAGATAGAACAGAGGCATCCACAATGAGGGAACCCTGGAAACACGGGGTTCAAAGGAGTGGAGACAGAAAAGGCCTTCTCCACTTGAGCTGAGGGAGGCCATCTAATCTGACCAGTCCGGGGCTCCAGGTCCCACTGTCCCAGGAGGTTGGAGACCACTTCTCCTGGCCTCAGGTGCAGGGGGGCACTGAGGTCCAGGTGACAGCTCCAGAACCAGGGCCAAGTCAACCCGGAGGAAGCCTCTCTGAGATGCCAGGAGCCACGGAGGGCCTTGCAGGCTGTTGAGTACAGCTGGGGCACAAAGGTGTCCTCAGGCCACCGAATGCCAGCATGGTGCTTATGTGACAGGGTCAGTCAGGAAGGGGCCTTAAATGGACCAGGAGGCATCAGTGCTCCAGAAAGGTGCCAGCTGCCCCAAGAGGCACTTTTGAGCTCCTACTGTGCCCTAGGGTCTCTAGGAGACGCTGCAGCACTTGCTCTGGCTTGGCCCAAGCCCCACCCTGTGGCAGCCTGTACCCCCATTCCCCACCAAGACTCGGACGTGAGTGCTCACGTGTCAGTGCCCTGAACCACCCTCAGGGCACTCAACCCTTCCCTGAAGGGAAAACCATGGAGGGCCATGGGCTGGCTGAGGGGGATGAGGGGTATGTTCCTTGAGCTTCCTGGGCCTCAGTTTTCAGACCCGACAAATGAGTCAGTGGCCATTGCCCTGCTGTGCTGATGTGTGCATGTCCCGGGGAGGGTTGCTGTTGAGGATGGTGGGTGACTCTGGCAGGGAAGGTGGAGGTCTGTGAGGATGCCTAGCCTGACCCCCGTGGCTGCTTCCCCCTTTCCCCCAAACCTTCAGGATCTTTTCCAGCTGCTTCTGTGTGTCGACCACGATGATGTTGGCGCGGCAGTCATAGGCGATATACTGGCAGGCCTCAGGGGAGCTGGTCGTGTAGATGCCGGTGATGATGCCACTGTCAGAGACCCAGGAGGATGCGTGTCTGGGCGGGTACAGCAGCCCACCCCCTCAGCCCCGACCCCTGCCCAACACACCCACAGCCCCTGGCCCCAGAGAGCTCCCATGGCTGGCCAGGCAGCTCAACACAGCTGCCCTGGGCAGAAGGGGACAAAAGCAGGTCTGGAGAGGGCCCCAGGGAAGAGATGGGATGTTGGGGAGGGGTTGGGGGCCCCTAAAAAGAGATAACGACCCTCTCTTCACTCTCTGCCTCCCTCCAACCCACTGGAGACTCTGCCCCTCCCTCAGCCACTCACCCTGCGAAGACTGCGCCCACTGCTGAGAAGAACCACTCCGGGGAGTTGAAGGCGAGGATGGCCACACTGTGGGCCCGCTCCAGGCCGAGCTCCAGGCCAAAGGTAGACAGGCCGGGTCAACCAGCAGGAAAGGGGCCTCTCATTCTCACCAAACCCCCCTTCCAGACAGCAGGGGACTCTGCCGGCCCACCTCAGGGACCACCTCCCAGGGTCAGAGTGTGCCCTGGGGGACCAGCCACTCAACAGCCCTTGCTAACCCTCCCAGGCCTTCCCAGGGAGCCCACCCCTCAGCCCAGTGCACCAGGCTTCCCAGCCCCCCTCGAGCGGGACGACAAATGAGAAGCTCGTGCCACATCCTGCCACATAGTAAGGGTCCAATGAAGGTAAACCCTCAGCCCCAGGCCAGAGTGGACCATTAGCTCAACGAACGGGATGGTTTTACAGTGATCCTGTCTAAGGGCTTGCCCAGTGGGGTATCGGAAGGAAGTCTGTGAAGGCCAGAACTGAGGGCAGGGCTGGGGAGCGGAGAGGTCAGGCCTTGGGTGGCTTCCTCACCTTCAGGAAGCCCTTGGCGGCTTTGCGGGCCAGCAGATAGTACTGGGTGTAGGAGATGTGTTCCCACGTGCCCTGCCGCTTGAAGCCCATAGCACTGAGGTCCCCATACTTGTCCAGAGTCGCGGAGAACATCTGATGAATAGTGCGGGGCGTCTGCGAGCAGATGGGGTCTATGCGTAGGCGGACGCGCCCGTCGGCCCGAGTCGTCCATAGCGCCTCCTCTGCAGGGAGACCACAGCTTGCATCGTGCCAGCCAGGGCTTGTCCCCAGGGGACCCCTGCTCCTTTCCTGGGCAGAGTGCCCAGGCCTCTGGTTCCCACAATGCCTTGAGCACTGAGCCACGAGGGCTGGCACACTCGCGAGGAGGCTGCCTAGAGGGGGACGCCTGACGGCCTTGAAGGATGGGCAAAGCTCTAGGGAGGCAGCAGTGAAGAGGGAGGGCAGGAGGCCTTGGGGACCCTAGACATTTTTCTGCTAAGGTCCATCATGCCAGCTGGAATTTGCCCCCTGAGGCTGGGCAGTCAGCAGTGGATGTGGGGGTTAGAAGAGCAGGACTCTCAGATCCTCTGGGGTTTCTACCCTTCCTCTGTCTCCTGAGAAGCGGTTGGGGACAGACCCAAATGGCAGAATACCAAAACATCAAAAACAGCAACACTTCCAGGGGGCTAGAGGAGACTGGAAACCAGCAGGCTCTGATCACTAGCCTGGAAAATTTCCCAGTCCCATGAAATCATCTAACCATCTCTTTGCTTATCCCTGCCAGGACCAGGCCCCATGCGAAACCCTCAAGTGGGGATCTAATCTCATCTGCACAACATGGGTCTGGTAGCCCCCTTTTACAGATAGGGCAGCTGCAGCTCAGCGAGGCTCAGTCATTTTCCCCATGTCACACAGTGGGAAAGGCATGCCTGACACTCTCCCAGGCACCATCTACCCGTTAAGTTTACTGAGTGCAATAGATGAAACAGAGCTTTACCATCTAGTCCGTGAGATGTGGGGTGAGCTATTTGTACTCTGAGTCTGTTTTCTCAGGGGAAAGCTGAGGATTTAGTTCTCAGGGATGTTACGAGGGTCAAAAGAATGAAAGAGCTTCCGCATGTAGTTGGTGCCTAATAAATGCACACCTTGTTCTTCCTCCCTTTTCCCAGATCATTTGCAAAGGGAATGGGTGGTCTAGACACTTGTCCATGGGGCTGCCTTCTGGGGCCAGAGCAGTCATTCTAGGAAGGTGAGTCATGGGTGAGGGAGTGAGGACCACAGGGGCTACTGTGCCACCTGCTGGCCAACCCGCTGTGAGATGGAGAGGTCCCACTTCCTTGGACATCCATCTTGAGGCAAGACCAACAGTGAGCTGTATGACAGACGCTTCTGAGGCAGCCAGCAGATGGACCTTGTCTCTTCCTTCAATACTCTAGGGTTTCATGCGAACCCTGAAGTTGGCAGAAAGAGGTGGAGGCCCTGGGGCTGGGACATTAGAGCCCATCCTTCCTCCCATGGAGACCAAGGATCGGGGAGAAGGGGGCGTGCGTGCTTAGTTGCTCCATCGCGTCTGAATCTTTGGGACCCTTTGGGCTGTAGCCTGCCAGGCTCCTTTGTGCATGGAATTCTCCAGGAAAGAATACTGGAGTGGGTTGGCATTTCCTCCTCCAGGCAACCTTCCTGACCCAGGGATTGAACCCGCATCTCCTGTGTCTCCTGCACTGCAGATGGATTCTTTACCCACTGCACCATCAGAGAAGCCGTTAAAAGGGGACATACCCAGGCCCAAATAGGAAAACAGAATGTCTAGGGCAGGGGCATGGCTGCTTGGAACTGCAGGCTGTGGCAGAGAGAAGGTCACCCAGTGCCAGGCACTGTGTACTGTTGAAGGTCAAGACCAGGCTGGCTGGCATCCATGGCTGCCTTCTCTGACAGAGGCCCATCACCAGCCGCTGCTGGATCCCCACCCCCCCTAGTGGAGGTTTGAGTCAGCGCCTGCTGAGGAGGCCTCTCCAATTGCTTCTTAGACTTCTCCAAGTCCCTTCTTCCAGGTTCTTCTTCCTGGAACCCTAGCCTGGCAGACCCCAGAGATCAACCTTTTTACCGTCTCCACCCCTGCACTTTGTGCAAGTCCGCTCACATGAGCAGACCAGGGTAAAGACACAGCCTGTAGAGTCAGGTCAACCTGGGTTCAAATTCCGTTCTGCCACTCCCTGTTGCGTGACTTTGGCAAGTCTTTCTCCTCCCAGCTCCATTTGGATACTCTTCAAGTGCAAAGGGCTGGCAAGAGAGACCAGAGCCTCTTACAGGTGGGAGGAATATAAAATGGTGCAGCCATGTTGGTAGACAGTTAGGCAGCTTCTTAAAAAGTTAAACGTAAATCTACTATACAACCCAGAAGCACATACCCCACAAAGACTTGTACAGGAACATTCACAGCAGCATGAGTTACAGCAGTCAAGAGGTAGAAACAACAAATGTCCATCAACTGGTGAGTGAACTATGGCCTCTCCATACAGGAGAACACTATTTGGCTCTACAAAGGAACAAAGTGCTGATACAGGCAACACCATGAATGAAACTCAAAACATATCTGGCGAAAGAAGCCAAAAGGACCGCATATTGTCTGATTTCATTTATATGATATGTCCAGAAAAGGTGGAAATGATAGAAAGCAGATGAGTGGTAGAAAGCAGATGAGTGGGACTTGGGAATGAGGAGTGACCACAAATTTGCATCAAGGTCTTTTTGGGGTGATGGAAATGTTCTAAAACTTGAATTTCAATGAAGCTGGTACATTTGCAAATTTGCTAAAAATCATTGAAAAGGTGACTTCTTTTCATTGAAAAAGTGAAAAATCATTGCATTTACAAAGGGCAACTTCAATGGCATATAATGTACACCTGAATAAAACCGCTTTTAAAAATGGAAGGATGGGAGGAAATGAAATTCCCTGGTGGTCTAGTGGTTAGGACTCTGCACTTTCATTGCCAAGGGCCCTGGTTTGATCCCTGGTCAAGAATCCCACAAGACATGAGATGCAGCCAGGAAAAAAAAAAAAAGGAGGAAGAATGCTAACACCACCCCTCAAATTGGCAAGAGAATTCTGTAAGGTAGGCCAACCAGAGTGCCCAGTGTCTGGCAGTCACTTTCCAGTAGCTGGCAGCTGTCTTCCCGTCCCTAGTACAGGTTCTTCCTGGTGCTTAGGACAGAAAAGGTGTGTTTTCCTGTGGGTGTTCTAGTTGCTTAGGTTCCACTACATTTACCTGCTCCCCCAGGCTTGCCGAGATAATGAGAGATAAGTCTTACAACCGCTTGTGAAAGCTTCCCTCAGCCAAGAGTTTTCACTTATCACTTTTTAAGTATAACCTTTTTTTTAAAAAAATTACAAAACTATATGTTTGTTCTAAGAAACAGGAAACATTAGAAGTACATAATGTAAAAATGGATAGGTCTTCCTTAAGTCTAGGTAATCACTGTTGTCATTTGGTGTGTGTCCACGTATACAGGGGCTTCCTAGCTGATGCTAGTGGTAAAGAACCCACCTCCCAATGCAGGAGACCTAAGAGACATGGGTTCGACCCGGGGTTGGGAAGATCCCCCTGGAGAAGAGAATGGCAACCCACTCCAGTATTCTTGCCTGGAGAATCCCATGGATAGAGGAGCCTGGCAGCTGCAGTCCATGGGGTCACACAGAGTCGGACACGACTGAAGTGACTTAGCACGCACGCACGCACTGTGTATACAAATATATGCACAAGGAATTCGTTTTAATTTTGTGGCTGTTGTCTTTTTAACCAAAGGGGGAAAAAAGAATCATGTTACTATTGTATTAATCAAGAGTGCTGCTGCTGCTGCTAAGTCGCTTCAGTCGTGTCCGACTCTGTACGACCCCATGGGGGCAGGTAGGTAATGTATCAACATCAATAATAAATAATGTATAATACTAAACAATAAATAAATGAATTGCCCCAGGATTTGCAAGTGAAACTCAGAAGCAGTCTTGCTTTTCACAAAGAAATAGGCTCCCTCTCATTTTCTTTGAGACACGTGGCTCCTGTAGTCCGCCTTTTGTTTCTCTGTTTTTGACAAAGACAGAGAATAGTGCAATATTTCGCTAAGGGACGCTGTAATACAAGGGCAGGGACCATTGTCCCGACCCCGGACTCAGGGCCAGGGAGGTAACAGGGAGTAGCAGAGACTGGCAGGGGGATACAAGCCTCTAAAGGGGGCAGCTGCTCCTTGGCTCTAGGATCTGGTGCCCAGGAGGAATGGAAACCAAGAGCTACCTGAAATCTGGGTGTTTAAGTACGATCACTTGATTTTTTTTAATGTTGCTCACACTTTAAAAAAATGTTATATGGACCCAATCAAACATTATCATTATCCAAATCACCCATCTTTAGCTTTTGTGGCATTAATATCTATCTCTCAGGACTTCCCTGGTGGTCTAGTGGTTAAGAATCTGCTTTGCAATGCAGAGGATATGGGATCAATCATTGGTCAGGGAACTAAGATCCCATGTACTGCAGAGCAACTAATCTGGCGAGCCACAGCTAGGGAGTCCGTCTATCACAATGAAATATCCCAAGGGCTGCAACTAAGACCCAGTGCAGCCAAATAAATTAATATTAAATTTTAAAAATCTAGTAAAACAAAAGATTTTAACTTAAAAAAAATCTCTCTTTCTCTCCCTCATTGTGTGTGTGTGGCTACATATTATGCCATTGGCCATATCAATTTCATAACATAATGTACATATCATAACAGCCTCCCCACTGAAAGATACTCAAATGATTTCCAGCTTTCAGCCCTGTTCTAGGCTTTCCTAAGGATGGATTTCTAGAAGTGGGTTTACTGCATCTGAAGAAAAAAGCACTTAAATTTCGATGGCTATTTTGGATAGAGTTCCTTTATCTGGTTTCTTTTCTCCCACAGACTACATGGTTCTGTCTTTTTGCTGCACTGGGTTTTTTGTTTTTGTTTTTTTTTCAGCTCAGATGGTAAAGAATCTGCCTGCAATGCAGGAGACCTTGGTTGGATCCCTGGGTTGGAAAGATCCCCTGGAGGAGGAAATGGCAACCCACTCCAGTATTCTTGCCTGGAGAATCCCATGGACAGAGGAGCCTGGCAGGCTGCAGTCCATGGGGTCCAAAGAGTCAGACACGACTGAAGCAACTAACACACACACACCTCTCTTTTTACCCATGGTGCCTATGATTCAGGAATAAGTTGTCTCTCCTCCTGCTTAGAAGAAGAAAAGAAGGAACAGACAAGGGAAGGAAAGGCAGTTGGTCTGTGAGTTCAGTCTCCTCTTAGCCTGGTTGTTTTGTGACAGGGATGAGAGCCCTGGCCCCTGGTGGAACCATGCCCTTCAGGAAGTGTGACCGGGCAGCGTGGCTCCGGCCTGGCCCTCTCTTTACGTTCACCACACAGGCTCAGCTGTCGGAACCCCCAGACCACCAGAAGGGCAGACTTCGGTGGGAAGGGGTCTACCCTGCCCCGGCCTCCCGGATCATTGTCCTTCCCATGAAGGAGTTAAAATGATCACAGCTCCTGTTTACTGAGCACCTTCCTGTGCCAGGTGGGCTGCGTGCCATCTGGTTGTGTGACCTCACACTGAACCACCTTCCATATTGTGCCATCGCTCACTCTACGACGCTCAGAAAGGCTAAGCCACAGCTGGCAGAGCAGGGATCCCCACCCACGGTCTGACTCCCAAACCCACGCTGGGGTTGCAGTAGGGTTCCAGGCTGACCCCAGCACCCACACCTCCCCTGGGAACAGACCGTCCTGTCGCCTCCCCAAGTCCTGTGCTCAAGCTCAGGCTCAGTGACCTTCAGCAGTCATGATCTCTGGCCACTTCCACTTCCCTACGTTCCAGAGTTTCCCAGAACCACCCTTCTTAACCCATATCTGACCTGCTCAAAGCCTCCCATATCTCCCCTTGACCACAGGGTGATGCCCTTACCGTGGTCTCTAAGGAAGGCCCTCCCCAGAAGGGCTTGCCAGCCTTTGCCACCTTGACATGGCCAGCCTGAGCTGCTCCCAGAGCTCTGCATTCCTGGCCACCCTGTGCCTTTGCCCAGGCTGTGACTCTGCCTTGAACACCCTTCTTCCATCACATCGCCCTCTCCCGCCCTTCAGGCCCCAAGGGCAACCCCCTCACTGAGGACTTCAGTGCCCAAGCCTCACTGCGGGCCGAGTCCTGGTCGGATCTGCCTCTCCCATCAGGCTAGTGGCTCTCCAAGGCAGGTCTGACTCCTCCCTGGGTCCTGATCACAGAAGCCTGGCTCTGAGCAGAGGTCAGGGGGCCTTCAGGGAAGCAGGAGTCAGCCTCTGTCCCATACCGATCCCAGAGGACTGGACCGAATGACTGTGTATCCAGGGCACCCAGGCCTGCCCCTCCCTCCCCACCTCCCTTCTCCCCAGGTGGCCTGAGGGTGGTGCAGGACACATTGTTGCCCAGGTATAGAGAGAGGTGGGCCCCCAGAGCAGGTGCCTGCTCCAGCAGCCCGTGCCAGGCTGAACCTCTGTCCTGAGCGCCCCTAGGTAGGGCTGGCAAGACCCAGCCTTGCTCAGTGTCCTCCTGAGTCCACCATAGCTCTGCGGCCTTCGGCTTAGGAGCGGATGGGAAGGAAGGTAGATGAGTCCCCCTGCCTGAGGTGTCTCATCTGTCCTCCCTTCTCACGTTCTGTCTTCTCATACCCATGCATCCCCATCTCTGGGCCTTTGCTCACACCATTTCCTCTCCCAATCTCATCTCTGTCAGAGGAGAAATCTCTGGACAGCATGTTGGAAGATCCAGTCTTAGCTGTCAGTCTTAGCTGTCAGTGAGGTGGGCAGAGCAGTCAGAAGGGTCCCTTGCCTATGAAGCACTGACTCTTAGACGTCGGCCCCACTCCCCTGGCCACAGTGATGCGACCAGAACCCCACACACCTGCATGGGGGCCATGAGGTCACTGTGCAGGGCCCTGTAGGAATGCTCCTTGTGGGTCCCTCCTGCAGAGATCATGGGGTGGAAGGAGTTGGAGCACGGTTTAGGGAGCAGAGAGAAGCGGGTGGCTTCAGCCAGGCAGAGAGGCTAGGTTTGAGCAGTGGTGGTTGCCGCTGGAGCAGGGAACCATGGAGTCTATTTCTTGCCACGCCCACCCCCACATAGCCACTTTCTAAGCTTCCTTTCTTCCTTGCCTGTCCTCACGGTAACCTTCATCCACTAAAGCCATCTGAACTCACCTACCTTCCTATGTACCTGGGTTTCTCCTGAAATCAAAGAACATGAAGTAGCAAAGATTTGTAATAAATAGACAGACAAGAGTTGGCCCTTGTACTGTGGAAAGAGCACTGTGTCATGCGAAAGTGTCAATCGATATAATAGGGGACTGGCTAAATTCGATAGAGCATAGCCATATCATGGATTCATAAGCAGTCATCAAAACAAAGTATTTAAAACACATTTAATAATGCAAGGAGATATTCACAATATAACTTCCAGTTAAAAAGAGGAGCAAATAAAAGTGCATATAAAAATACATATATAAAAATGAAAAGATTTGCATCAAAGTAATATTGTTAAAAAGCTTAGCACATTTTGGCTGCTCAAGAAATAGCTCTGGCCTTTCTGACTAGACTCTGAACTTCTGATGCAAGTGTTGGACTTGCAATAAATGTTTGCCAAAAGAATAAATAAAACTACACATACATTGCCCAGCAGGGATATCGACTGAGACCTCAGGGTTGGGAGGAAGGGGAGGGCATCCTTGAGAAGTGGAGGCAGGGCATTCCTACACACAGTACGCAGAAGGAGAAGGAACGGAGTCTCAGAGTGGGCAAGAACGGCAATGTCACAGCACATTAGGGGCAGAACTGGGACAAGGCATCAGCTCAGGAGCTAGGGGGCTGGTTAGTGAATGAGGTTTAGGCTTTGGGGGTCCATGGTCTGTTCCCTTGGGGAAGAGAAGAGTGGTGCCTGGGTCCCCCGACCCTCTGCCACAAAGTGACCTGCTCAGAAGTGAGCAGGAGGGAGAGGTCATGAAGGGGCTCAGGGCTGCTGTGGTACCTCTCAGCCTGCCTCCCAGGAGTGAGTTCTTGGAGGATAGCAGAGATGTAAGAAATCAGAATGGGCTGCCAGGCCCTTATAGTTGTCCCTATCTCCTTGCCTTGAAACTCAACGGGGGCATAGGTCTGCCCTGTGCCCAGCCAAGCTCACTGCTGTCATCATAGCCAAAACATGGCCAGGATCCAATCAAGGTCCCTGTCACCCAGTTAGGCACCCAAGAGCCACAACAGACCTAATTCTAGAAGGCAACCAACAGCAGACCAACAGCCTCAAGCACACATCCAGAGAGTGTCCGCTGAGTCTTGGGGTGGGCTTTCCCAAGGCCCAGATTGCACTTTGTACTGCCTTCCTCGTTCCCCCGCCTCCCCCTCCCTCCCTCCCTCTCATGTTGCTCCAGCCCCTCTTGGCCTGACCGGTCCTGCATCTTATCAATCGCCCTTTATGCTGCGGGTGACTGAGCAGGCAGGGAGCTGTGTTTTCTGGGGCTCTGGAACAAAGGCTTCTAAACAGCAGAGAAAGTCACTCTTAATTCACGGGGAAAGGTCGAAACAGGAGAGCAAGAGTGGAGAGGAGAAACCCAGAGTGTTTTCTGAAACCTGTGGGAAAGGCCTTAGAACAAAGCGGATTAAGCAGAAGGAGGGAAACTCTGATCCTGGATCAATCCATGTTGTTCCCCAGCCAGGACAGACCTCTCTTCAGGGTACCGGATCCCACAGCCTCTGCTGCAAGGGCCCGTCTGGTGACCAGCACCAGGAGGATGCCCCTTCACACAGGGACCCTCTGCTAAGAGTCTTTGGAACCCATTTAGCCCTGCCAGACACTCCGGGGATATATAAGGCAAAGAGGCCATGGTGGCTTCAGGACCTGACAAGAGATTAAAGTCAAGGCCTGCCTGGGCCACAGCAGTGTATCCAGCCCCAGGCACACCTATAATTGGCAGAACTGGACATTTTCATTAAGGTAAGTTTTCCACAAGTATCCCCAGAGGCTCTGCTTTTTTAGACTGGTAAGGTTAAGATTACCACGTGTTCCCATTTCCTCTGACCTCTGCGAAGTCCTTCTTACCTTCCCCTACACTCGCTTCAGGCTGAAATGATAGCCAATCTTCTACCTCACACTGTCTCCAGGAGCCCTGCCTGCCCCAACCGCAGGGTCTGAGCTCCCTGTGCTCTTTCCAGCAGAAACACCGTGTCTGCCCTTGAAACGGGTGGGAGGGTAGGAGCGTGGGGACAGGGAGGCCTGGAAACCAAGCCATGCTGAGTTCCCAACCTCCTGACCTCCAGCTCAAAGCTCCCCTGTGGATGTGAGAGTCACCTAGGGAGAGTGGGTGTGGGGAATAGGCCTGACCAGCACTTCTACCAGCCCCATCCTCAGCAGCTGCTCCCCCTGGACACCCTCCCCTCCCTGTGGTCTTGACATTGCATTGCTCCAGCTGGGGTTCCTGCTCAACTTAGAAAGGGCTAGGAAAAAATGTATGGCTAGGTTCAGCACAAGGCTGCCTTTGTATGGAGGTCAAATCCCCACAGCTCTGCAGCCTGACACAGTGGGGCTGTTCCCGGGAGAACAGCCATCTGGGCTGCTCAGAGCCCAGCCCGGGGAGCACAGCTCAAGGACCTCCCAGCCCCTTGGGAACTTGAAGAGACTCAGGTGAACACTGAATCCTGCAGGCAAGGTTCCAAGAGCTCCCCAGAGAGGCTGCAGCTCCGCAGTTAGGAGACAGGGGCTGGCCAGGGTGTGCAGGAGGGGAGGAGACCTCACCTAAATAGTCCCAAAGAGGGCTGTGCCAGTTTCGACTTTAAGACCAGATGTGATTCTGAGAAAAATCATGGAACCTCTCTGAGCTCAGTTTCCTACCAAGTGCGACCGAGTGTGACCGATAGAAGTACCTACACTACTGCTGCCAGCAAGAGAAGATGAGAGAACGCAAGCCAGTCCCTTAGCACGGAGCCTGTGCCAAGTGGCCTCAGTCGTGCCCAACTCTGCGACCCTGTGCACTGTAGCCTGTCAGGCTCCTCTGTCCATGGGACTCTCCAGGCAGGAATGCTGGAGTGGGTTGCCATTCCAGTCTCCAGGGGGTCTTCCCGACCCAGGGCTTGAACCTGCGTCTCTTAGTCTCCTGCATTGGTAGGTGATTTCTTTACCACTAGCACCACCCAGGAAGCCCGGCACTGAGCCTAGCAAAAGCTGCTTTTATTAACAGAGGGCAGATGTGTGGGTATTTAACCCATCTCATAATCCCCTGAAAGCTTCTTCCTAACAGGCTTTGGTGCAGATAGTTGCTTTTTCTCAGTTTTATGGAAATGGCAGTTTGAGGCCCCTCCCCATGTGTGGCTGCTCCAGTATCCTCTTCCACACAGAGGCTGGCCTCTTGGAGTCTCTGCGGAATTGTGAAACTAAGACCCAGGGCCAGACTGGCAGCCAGTGGGCACTCAAGCCGTGGGGAATCTGGACCTTAGTGCAGCTGCATTCCAGAGCCTCCCCCTCAATACTTCAAAACCCTGGAGGCTGCATGAGATGGAGTTGAGCAGAGCATGACCCATGGGCCAGGTCTGTGGGAGTCAATGAGGTCGGCTTGGCACTGTCCTCGGACCCTGTGCCTGGGGTCCCTTGGGCAACTGTGCTGAGAAGCTGCCTCAGTCCCTCCCAGATTGTCCCTGTCTCCTAATCCCCAGCTCTAGATGCTAAACTCCCAAGGGCAGACCACTCAGCTCAGGCCTAGGCCTAAGGGGAGTTTAAAAGTCTGAGACCAGCTAGAAATTGTCCTCATCCAGGAAGTCCGCCCTGATCACCCAATTCCTAAATAGCACGCCTTCCTTCTTCAGCCTCAGTGTGTCCTTCACCCAGAGCCTGTCTGCCCTCAGACTAGGAGTTCTTGGAGGGCAGGAAAGAAACCTGTCCATCTCAGTGTCCCCAGCAGCCTAGCCCTGAACAAAGGATGGGGAGTCCAGATGCACCCCCAGCCGGGCTGTCCCCACAGCTTTTGGAAGTCCTGGCAAATCGGAATGGACTTGCTGCCTCCCCTACTCCTACTCCTTCCCCATCCCTCCGTTAAAGCTGGTAACTTGCCCCCACCTCACTCTGGCCTGGCCCCTGGCTGCCAGCCCTCGCTGATGGGACCCTCTCTGGGATTCCCTACCCACCTGTTTGAAATCTGCTTAGTCTCTTTGCCCTCCTGCTGCAGGGCTGCCAGGTACTAATTCAGGTTAAGCGATTACAGCCAGTGGGGTTGCAGATTACTCATTCCCCCTTGGAAACACTTTGGGCACCGAGTGCTCTGAGGACACCGAGCTTGCACCACTTTAGCTCCCTTCCTGCCCTTCAAGTTGCGAAACACCAAAGCCATCACCCACAGCCAAGACTTCTGAGCTCCAGGGCTTTGCTGTGCACATTCCCCAGGTGCTAATGGCTGCTGTGTGAGCACTGTGGAGACAGAATTATCTAGTCAGGAAAGCAAGCCTGAGCAAGCCAATGGGACCTGACAGAGGTGAGACACAGCAAGTCAGCTAGCTGCCCTGGATCCCAGGACGAGATGCTGGAGTTGCCTGGGCCCAGCTGGCCCCTCTCCTGGGCTCTCTTGGTGCCTTTCTAATGCTTCCCTTCAAAAATCGGTCAATCTGGGGCCTCCCTGAAGGTCCAGGGACTAAGACTCCGTGCTCCCACTGCAGGGGGCCCGGGTTCAATCCCTGGTTGGGGAATTAGATTCCACATGCCACCACTAAGACCCGGAGCAGTCAAATAAAAGAAAAAAGAAGAAGAAGAAATCAGTCAATCCTTTCCTTGGTCCTAGTCTTTCTTCATCTCTGAGGAAGAGCAGAGAGGCAGAGTCCAGGAAAGTACACATTACAGGCCAGATCCCCGCCAAGGCCACTCCGAGACACCCAGCTTGGAAGAGGGGTGGCTGCGAGCCCCACCAGGGTGAGGGGAGTGGCATTTGGTCTCCAGGTCACCAGGCAGCGGGGGAATGGGGTATCCAGAGCCCTGGGCTGGCGTCACCACCTCTTCGGTCTCAGCTTCCTCACCAACAAGGAGCATGGTGATCTGGGCCCAGTTTCTGCCTCCAGTCCATGACCGTGTTTGTGGCAGAGCAGAGAGGTCCTGATCCTGTCCCTGCCCTCACACCAGGCCTGTCCTCTCCCCAGGAAACCCAGGTCAGAAGGAAAGCTGAGGGAAGAGACCTTGGAATAAAGGCCCCAGTCCTCTTCCCCTTCCTCCTGTCCCTGATTCTGGCCCCTTTTACTGCCCCATTCGGGGACCCTTAGAACTGGCCTCCCCAGCCGCCACTTCAAATGCTACCACCTGCTACCCCTAAACCCACAATCCCTGTCTGAAGACACCAGGCGTACCCACGTTGGAGATCATCCTACAAAATACTCAACCACCTAAAAGTCAACTTGCTATCTCCCTGACTAGCTCCCACCCAAACCCCCGAGGGAGCCAGGGGGCGCTCAGGGACCTACCCCTAACCCTGGCTTCTCTGGAGGAAGCTGGGAAAGCTCTGAGAAAAGCAGCACCTCTGAGGGATTTCATCTCCCCGAGCAGCTGACACAGACCGGAGACACGATGGCAACAATGGACTGTCCCAAGGACATCTCAGAACCGGGGAGGCAGCAACCCGCTCCCCTGGGCACCAGTCACTTCCATTTTTTTAAACTTCCATTGTTGCTACAATATCGTTGTACAGCCAATAAAAGTGAACAAAAGCCGTGTTGTTGCTATCATTTTGATGACTCGCCAGGGTAAATGCCTCCCTCAAGGTGCAATTATCTGGAAGTGAACGTCATTAGAAGAGCACGTGGCCTCCCAAAGCTTCAAAAACAACTCTGCCAGTGCCAGCCGGCCAGCCTGCCCCTTAGCCCAGCAAGAAACTGCCTCAACCCACTTGGAAACTCCAAGGCCTTGTTTATCTGGGCCTGCTCTTCTCCTTTACCAACCCCAAGCCGAGATCCCAGGTACCCAACACGTGCACCGAATGAGGCCCCAGGTGTCTTTCCATCGCTGACCTCTCTTCTTCCCAAGCTTGCTAAAGAGAAAAACCTTCCTCCCACCGCCTTCCATCAAGCTTGGCCCTAATGGCTGTGGAAGGAAAAGGGACGTAGTGGGGTCCCTGGGGACGTGGAGATCAGTGTTTCTACCTGGCCTGTCCCCCCAGGTTTTGTCCTGTGGGTCACCTGGGTTGCTTCGTAGTGCTCTGTTACCCGCCCCCAGCACTCCCAGTACATCTGCATCCCTGCCCCGCCCACCCAGTCCTGCCCGGCAGCCTCCCAGCCAGCTCACCTGGAGGATTCAGCTGGGCATCTTTCACCTTCTCTGGGGTCGAGAGTTTGAGAGCATGGCTTAGGGGCTCTTTGGAGAGCGTCTGCCCATCAGTCAGGGAGCTGGAGGGGTAAGGGGAAAACAATTGTTAAAAGATGACAGGCTGGCCTGGGCTCCGGATGCTGGCCCAGAATGCATCAAGTACCCCTGGGGGTGACACTGGCATCGCTGCATCCTAGGGGGCTCGGAGGACAAGACCTTACTATTTGCAGGAGTTAACCTCACCCCCATGCCACGCTCTCCCTTCAGTTTCTAAGGGCTCAGTAGAAAGAAAAATCAAGCCCTGCTCTACTCTAATTTGCTGTGTGACTCTGGGAAAGCACATGACTCTCTCTGGGCTCAGTGTCCCCATCTGGACAGGGAAAGGCTTGGAGTCGGGCATGCAAGCTTTGAGGATTGGGAGGTGCCTCCAAGTCCCTCACTCCCACACCCACCATCCCTCAGGCACTGAGAGCAGCCGTTCTTAGAAACTCATGCAGAGCTGAGGACATTCCTACAGCTCTCCTGGCTCCTAAGCTGGGCCCCAAATGAGGCCCTCTTCCCAGTGGTGTCTGTGAGGGTGCCCTGGGCCCATTCCCTGAGGAGAGGAGAAGCATGGGGCCAGGGAAACCTGGGGCTCTTGCCATCTGTCTTCACTCCTGGTCTAGATCCCTTCAAGGCTTGGTGGCCCCGCACAATGAATCCTCTTGTGATCAACACAGCCCACGGGGTTATTGGGCCTCTGCTATATACTCAGCCTTACTGCTCCTCCGCATGATTCCTCCTTGGAGGAATCTGGCCAGACCTCAACCTTCTGGGTGGATGAGCAGATGGAGTTCAGTACACCTCAGGGACAAACAAGGCTATGGTATTACTCACCTCTGGGGACAAGTGTCACAGTGATAGGCTATATAAACAGAGCCTGGAGTTGTGCAGTGTGTAACCTGTGCAGCTGGTCTTGGCAGCCCTAAGGGCAGGACCCTGGCTTCAGAGTCTCACCTGTCTGAGAGGGTGGAGCTGGTCCCATCCCTGCCCAGTTCCCAGGCACCTGGCTCAGTTACCTGCTTTTCACATTCGGTCTTACTTCTTGCTGGTACCGCAGGTTCAAACTGAGTTTGCGAACACACTCAGGCCCACCTGACAGTAGTCTGTTTAAAAACCTGAGATAGGTTTGAAAGCAAAAGACATCATGAGGTTTTGAAAGGGGGAGGGTGAGGAGGAGGGAGATAAAGAGTGGGGTGCCAGGCTGGTCCCCTTCTTGGGAACTTTGTGAGCAAGGCTGGGCCACAGGGCTGGAGCAGCCCTTCTGTTGCTACGGTAACCTGCTCCAGGAGGCTACCAGAAGGACTAAAAAGTGTGCTTCTGGGATGAGGCCTGTTGTGCCAGCAGAGGAAAACAGAGGCTTCTGAAAACCATAAGACATGTCCTGTGACTTTGGATCACTGGGCACTGCCACTACTCTCTTGGGTCGTTGAGTAAAAGCTGCCTCCACTTTGGGATGAAGAAGACTGTGATGTCACCAAATGACCCCTGAGCTCTGGGCTCAGGCAATTACAGGGCAAGCTGGGGGACACACACCCAGCTAGGCTGAGGGTCCCACACTGAGGGTTCCACTGGGGGTGGGGGATGGTATCCCGTGAACTCGGTATAACATCCATGCTCTATCTTGGTCCCTACCCTCTAAAGATAGGGCTGCCTGCTTAAAGTGATAAACTTTTGAAACACCCTCTGGGTAGCCACCCCCAAACTGGCCAAGCGCATCGTTGGCTATAATCTCCCACCATCTTAACTGCTGCCTCTCAAACAAGCTTGTTTTTAAATCCCCACCATCAAAAGGTACAGGCAGCGTTTCTGCCACCTAATCAAATCTGCGTAAACCGGTTCTGGTTTTAAAATAGCTAAACAAACACTAAACGAAAGGACACCTCAGGAAGCCAAGGGCCAAGCCTAACCATCAGATTAGAACCTTCTTCAGTCTATGGGGAGGAGAGACAGTAGGAAGCAACTTCCTGCGAGGACCTTTCGGGAAGCGTCTGCCCGCCGCCCCTGCCCATTGCAGCAGCAAGCCTCTTGGGACTCAGTCAGTCGCCTTTGCTGTCCTCTCCTCTCCCATGTCCTGTGCTTTCCTTCCCTCAAGGAGAGGGTGGATCCTGTCCCCCTGCCTGTACTTGGTGGGACAAGAACCCCTTGAGGATGGCCCACGGAGGGTCATACTCAGCCCTCTATGGGCCTGAAGAATATTGGATGCTTAAGACAAGGCCAAAATCTAATTATCCAAATGAGTAAAGAGTACTCTGCCACTTGGCTCAAACCTTCAAGATTTAGTCCCCTTAAGGGGAGGGCACCCTTGCCCATCGACTGAAAGAGAATGTGCTGACCTTCCTATGACTTTTTCCTGCTCACCCAGGGTCATACTAGTAACAAAATCTACCGGTTTGGCTCGTAACACAGAAGTGAGTCAAACTGCAGGGCGTGGAGGGCCATCTGTCCTTTCCTGAGGCGGCTGCTGCCCCACGGGCCGCTGCTGGCCACGGTTGTCTTTAGTCTTTAATCCTCACCTGCGTCACTAGTGGTCACTTCATGCCGCTATCACTGTGCTGGCCTCCAGTGGCTCACCTCCCTCCTACTCTGCGGGGGTTTTTTCGGTAGCAGACTAGTACAGAAAATAGCCAAGCTCGTTAGAATTGTTAAGTCAGAGGAGATGGCTTCCAAAGTGAAATTTATAACGTTTTCCTCAAAGAAAAGAGATCTGGGGAGAAATCCCTTCTGTTTTGACTCCTCAAGAGCAATTTGGGCCCCTTCTGATTCTTGCTGCTCTTCCAGAAATCACAAGTGAAAGTGAAGTCGCTCAGTCATGTCCAACTCTTTGCGACCCCATGGACTGTAGCCTATCAGGTTCCTCCGTCCATGGGATTTTCCAGGCAAGAGTGCTGGAGTGGATTGCCATTTCCTTCTCCAAGTGGCTGGCAAATCATTGTGACAGGGGAAGTGTGAATATTATAAAGTCAACCTGTGGAGCCTGTCAAAGGGGAGGAACACAGTATTCCCGTCATTCTGGAATCTTCTACTAACACCTGGAACATGGCACTCCAGAACTTGGCTCAGTGTCACAGGAGAAATTTCCTAAGTAGCAGAATGACAGTGATGATGAGGGAACAGCCCAAGGGCACTGACTTGCCTCTGCTTTTCCATTCCTAGGAGAAAGAGGGAAATCCGAAAAGGATCCCTGATGAGGAAGCAAAAGTGGCGTTGGTGGTAAAGAACTTGCCTACCAATGCAGGAAACATAAGAGATGCGAGTTCAATCCCTGATTCGGAAAGATCCCGGAGGAGGCGCACAGCAACCCACTCCAGAATTCTTGCCTGGAGAATTCCATGGACAGAGGAGCCTGGTGGGCTATGGGCCATGTGGTCGCAAAGTCGGACGTGACAGAAGCGACTTAGCACAAGGATGCAAACTGCCGTCAGCCCCAGTTCACACACACGGACTGTGAGCATCTTGCCTTACTCACTTTCACAGAAGCAAAAACTCCTTCAGCATCTGCCCAATAGTAGCACTGAGAGCAAGAAACACTTGGAGGTCACGTACGACCAGGTATATTTTGCGGTGTGGGAGGTAAGCAGAGGCGTCTGGGAGGGCTTGCACTCTCCTTTCCCTAAACTGGCTCTCCTTCCTCCTCCTAACTTTCCAGAAGATCTGATGGGAATCATTTAAAGACAGAGCCTGCCAATAGCTTCCTTCAGCTCCTCCTTCGGGGAAGCCCTCCTGGATGATCCCCAATGCCCTCTCACACTTATAGCCCTCAAACACACGGGTTTGGGCTTTGAAGGCCACCCGTAGCTTGGGAAGCTTCTTGAGAGCAGGGGTCGTGCCTGATTTGACCCTGTCCTCTGGCCCTAAGTGCTCTCTGGCAGGCAGTTGGAGCTCAGTAAATGTTGGTTGGATATGATCCTTCTCAAGTCGTCACTATGTGTGTGACATTTAAGTCAAGGGGAGCCTTCATTTTCCATATGAACCCCTCATGGATGGAGATCCAGCTCCTATTTGTTTCTGTTGCCCTTTCTTCCCATTTAGCACTCTGCTCTGTATGCAGTAAGTACTCCATAAATGCTTTCTTGAAACAGTAGAGCACTCAGATTTACCAGAGTTGGCCTGCCTGGGTTCAAGCCACTTTACTTGTTGTACAACCTTTGGCAAGTTATGTACCTCTCTGAGCCTCAAGTTTTCTGCCTAAATCCTATGGCTATTGTGAGGATAACAGGATATGTGTAATGCTTAGGCTCTCACAAAGCTTTTGGTGAATAAGTAGGAGGAAATTCTTTGGTGAGATTAGGAGGGTTACTAAATAGGGTGAAAAGTCCCAATCCAAGTTTGGGGGTCCAGGTACCCTGCCGAGCCCAAGAACTCTCCTTGCTGGAAGGCAGTGTGGGAGCCAGGTGGGAGGAGGGTAGGATCCTTGTTCCTTACACGGTCCTCAGGATGGAGCTGGCAGACCTGAGCAGGAGTGCCTCTGGCATGGTCCCCGAGAGGTGGCCACACCCTGCAAGCTCACCCCGGAGAGAACGAGAACCTCAGAGAGCCTGTTCAGGCGTCCCCTGCGAGAGCTGCATCAGCCCCAGAGAGGCCCAGCACCTCCAAACCACCCTGCAACAGAGACACAGAGGGAGTCACCCTGTGGCTTGGCCGGGTCTGGGGCGACTGCCCTCCTTCCAGGGCATGACTCACTGGTTCCTGGCCTCAGTACCTGTCTGTAATTCACCATCACCTAAGCCCACATGCTCTGATCACATTGGGAATGACACAGCCTCGCAGCAGGTGGCTGCCTTGGGCCCCAGGGCCAATCAGTTACCAGGATGAGAAAACACATCAGATTCCCAGCCTCCTGACTCCTGCCAACTGTTAGTAAACCCCTACCACCACCACCACCACCACCACTTTTTCCCATCCCTTTCTTGTTCTGGTTCTCACCTCTCTCTGTCCTGGGGGCAAAGGGAGAACCTGTCTTCTACGTGCTGCAGGATATTTTCAGTTGAGGGCATTGTCCAGATACTTTCCCAAATCCTAAAACCTCCCAAGCAGGGAGGGGAGCTGTGCCTCCTTCTGATCCCACGGTCCTGGGCGCACAGACTGGTCCCTCGGCATAGCTGGAGCTCTTGACGGCGGTGACTTCCTACTGGCTTCCCAGCTGCCCCGCACAGCAGACCCCGCACTCCATACCGCTCTTTAGTTGGCCTGACCTGCCTGTCTCATCTCAAAGATAAGGCTGCCCTGGCATCTCTCCTGCGATCCCTAATTCCCAGCCGGAAGACTCCCACCAAGGACTTACAGTGATGGACTGTGTACCTCCAGGGAGGGTCTGGCTGCCACAGGGTGCTCACCTTCCTCTTTGCGGCTGGTAGGCACAGGGCACAGCATTCGCTGTGCTCCTTCAGCTAAGGCATCGCAGGTGTGGGAGCCAGTGCTTCAGGGTCCCTGGTCCCAGGTGATGAGGCAGTGGGGCTGGGCGGGCATGGGGACCCGCCCCAGTCTGCCCTGGCACTGCCGGTGAGGTGTGGCCACAGATACCTCTGATCTACCTGGCACAGGTCCTTGCTGCCCACCTGTGAGGCTCACATAAAAAGGGGCGGGAAGCGAGGGAGGAGCCTGCAGATGCCAGTGGGTGTGTTGTCTGTCATCCTTGGCAGAGACGCAGGAAGACACTGTTCCTGCTGCAGGGCTTTCTGCCTGGAGCTGGTGCTGGCCCCAGGGGTTAGGCAGGCAACCTGACCTTCTTTTTCTCTGTTTTTTCAAACTTTTCTTTAGTAAATACACGTATTGCACCAAGTGTTTTATGTGTGTTGGCTCGTCGCATCTTGCAACAGCCCCATGTGGATTAATGGTGCCATTTTCCAGGTGAGAGGCCCAGAAAGCTTTATTTTATTTTTTTCTCCTTCCTCTTTTATCTCCCCCTTTTTTTAAATGGGAGGATAATTGCTTTCCAATGTTGTGTTGGTTTCTGCCGCACAGCAACGTGAATCAGTCATAATTTTATATATATATATATATATACACACACACACAAAAAATAATTGTATATATACATGGGCTTCTCTGTGGCTCAGCTGGTAAAGAATAAGCCTGTAATGTGGGATACCTGGGTTCGATCCCTGGGTTAGGAAGATCCCTTGGAGAAGGGAAAGGTTCCATATATCCCCTTCCTCTTAAACCTCCCTCCTACCCCTCTAGGTCATCACAGAGCACCAGGCTGTCCTTTGCTATACAGCAACTTTCCACCAACCATATATTTTACAAATGATGGTGTATATGTCAGTGCTACCTGAGAGCTTTAGACATGTTCGATGTCACACGCCCAGCAAGAGGCAGAGATGTCATTTGAAATCCAGCTTTCCATAACTGACTTTGAAACCAGGATACCATGTAAGCTGAATTTGACCATTATTTGCATCATAAAACTCGGCTGACAGCTCCATCTCACATTGCCTCTAGAGAGCCCCTCTTCCATGGAGACAGTACCTCTGCACGTTGCCCTTTGTCCTCTAATACCCTCACCACTTCCACCTCATTCCAGAGACTCGGGTTTGTGGCATTATGTCTGCATCTTCTAAAACCTGGGCCCTGCTCTCTGGAAATGCCCCTGCCAGTCACTGTGCTATTTCACCTTCCACCCCAAATCCCCTTCCCACCTGAGTTGTCACCTGCCAATTGCCTCTGGGGTAAGAAGGTGTTGGAAGAGGTGAAAAAACAGAGGCCACTGGGTGTTAGGGGAAAATTTAAACAAGGCCTAAACTGAAGGCTCAGGTGCAGGGGGCCACAGCAGGATGGGGCAGGGGTTATTCCAAGGCTCTCCACCCACTCAGATGGCAGTTGACTCCCGGATTGCTACACTAAGCTGGCATGTCACTACCAGCTCACCAACTTCAAGAGAATTCTCCCCTTTCAAATTCCAATTTCTTAACAGTGTTTTTCTTAAGAGTGATCCTCGCCCACTACCACTTCGGGGTACCTGACAATTCAGGTCTGGGGTGCTGCCCCTGAGCCTCTCATAGGTCAGGAGCCCCTTTGAGAACTTGCTGGAAGCCCTCCGCTCACCCCTATCAATGTGCCCAAATGCTCTTGCAGTCTCAGGGCACCCAGGGTGCTTTGGAAATCTATACACCCCAACCCCAGTGAACCCCAGAAAGAAATGCGGATCCTTCCTCTGTCCTAAAGACAGTATGGGTCGCCCCACTTTTTTCCTCTTCCTCCCACTTTCCTGGTGAGGATAGAGCATTGATGTTGGAGTTGGCACCGGGGGTCAAAGTTGGGGGCGATGGCGGGAGAAATGTCCTCACTTTGGGGGGCTAGCAGGAATGCATGCACAGATCCCTCAGCTCCCAGGCGGCTTGACAACTCCTCTAAATGCAGAGTTTCCAAACTGATGAGGAGGCTGGGCAAATGGGCTTATTCTAGGCAAGAGGACTTGGGAAATGTGTCATCAACCCTTTCTATCCCCTCTCAAAAGCTGCAAGCTTGCCTTCCCTGGCAGATGTTTCCTACTGTTCTTCAGACCCCTCCTCCTCCAGGAAGCCCTTTGGGAAGGACCCCCAGCTCTAATGCTTCTTGCTGGAGCCATGCTGGCTGTGTCCATCCCAGAGCACTTAACGTTTAGAGGCTGGGTGTTACTTTTTAAAACCGAATTGTCTACTATGAAATAAAAGTCTTAAGCCCATATTCTCAGAGTTGGAAATGCTCTCTGCCTGCCCCATGACTGCCAGCTCCACGAGGCTCCTCCTTCTTACTATAATTACTGAGTACCTCCTCTGCAGACATTGCTGGGAGACTTTGGGCAGAGGGGAGCCCTTGTCTCAAAAGCAGAGCCTGGTCGCTGCCTCAAAGTCTTAGAGATGATGGAATTGACAGTTAATAAGTAAAGATGCTTTCAAGGTCACTGTGGGGTCACCAGACCAGGCTGGGGTAAGGGTACAAGAAAATTGAAGGAGGAAAGTTGGATAGGGGTGAAGGTTTACTTAACATGAGGCAGAGGACAAGTGCCCCAGGCAGTGGTGGAGCAGAGGAAGCTGGTGCAGACAGGAGAGTGTCCAAGTGTCACAGACTCAGGCTGTGGGCCATCCCCAGGCCTGGGACCCCAGCCCACAGAGGGAACTCATCCAAGGCAGAGATCTTCTGGGGACACATGATTTCTCAGAAAGGGTGAGGGCAGGGCAGGGGTGGCCCAAGACATATCTTGCCAGGTCCATCAGAAGGAACATATTTGGGGCAGGCACCCAGGGCCCTTGGCTGTGACTTATCCCCAGTGCAAGGAGGCTCAGTGTTTCTCCTCCATCTTTGCCTAACAGGAGTGCTTGCTGAGAGGCCAAAGGCTTGTCTCAGCTTCATCTTGGCTCCTGCCATGGTGGATGTGGGCATCCCACCAGTCAGCTGACTTCTAACCCAATCTGCAGCACCGAATGCTTAACCTTCTCAAGCCAATCACACAGCCTACAAAGTCACACCAAGGTCCTCTGCATGGCCTAGGAGGAGTCTGGTCATGCCCTAGACAGGTCCCTGGACACTGGGACACATGGATTCTAGTTCAAATTCCACCTCAGTTGGATAACCTTGGGAAAGTCCCTGGTCCTCTCTGGGACTCAGTTTCCCCAGGCAAGTCACAGGCAGAGGGCTTTCCAGTTTTCTGTCTATGACTGGTAATTTGGATGTCTGGGCTGGAATTCTGCTGTGCCCGGCAAGGACAAGGATACAGGACTGGGTGTTTCTGGACTCCAAGGCCTGAGAAGCTGGGGAGAACAAGGCAAGAATAATGTTAGTAATGGCTAATAATCAACACGTTTGCACTACTAACTGTGTGCCAGGCAGGGTTCTGTGCACCTTATACATATATTGACACATTCAGTCCTCTCAACAGCCCAATCACTATCAATAGCTCAACAGCTCCTATCACTATCCTCACTTTACAGATGAGGAAACTGAGGTACAAGGAGATTACGTAACTTGCCAAAGGTCTTTTGGTTAGCAGAGTAGGGTGCAAACTTGGGCAGCTTCAGTGTTTATGCTGTTAACAGGCTGGACTTGATAGTTTCAGGCCTGCTGGGTGATTTGAGTGGGAGGGGCAGGGGCCAAAGCGAGTGAGGTGTAGAAAGGTGGGCGTCCCATGGTCCTGTGAACTCCCACTCCCGAGCATTCATCATTAGACGTTTTTATTACACCCTTCCTCCAAAATTTTGAAAAATTTGGGGGTAGAAGCAAGGTTTAAATCCTCAAACCATTTTCTCCTGTTGTATTGATGACTGACAGAGAGAACTGTCAACTGGTGTTTTGCATCATAACTGGGAGGGCAGTGTGAAACTTGGAGTTAACACAATTCTGACACACAGCAAAGAAGTTTGCCATCTCCCATCACTCGCCGTTTTTATTTGAAGACCCGCAAGCCTGACTTTGCGTTACACTTTTTCTCCTGTTATGGCTTCAGTTAGTCCATCTATAAAATGCAGGGGTGGAAGGGATGGTCTCTAAATTCCAGCTCTGATGAGAGGTAGTTTTCCACGTTCCTACTAAGGAGATGAGAGGAAGGAAGAACACTGCCATCTTTCAGGTTCTGGACCAGTTCTTAGCCAGGGAAACTTCATGGTGTCAGGATAGGGGCAAGGTTGGGGTTTAGACTTCTGCCAACAGGGGTGTTGTCCCCTTGCAGCTTATGGATATTGGCTCCCAGACTTAGTCCCTGTCCTGGAGGAACCCACGGTCTAAAGATGGGCATGAAGGAGACAGACACATATATGGCCTACACACACACGAGACATCTGTGAGCATGGCAGGCAAGGGTGTTGTACAATGTGGACACAGGAGACTGATCTCCTAGGAGAACATCATTTCACTTTACTAACAGTGAGAACTAATACTTACTGAACAATTAGTATGTGCCAGACCCTGTTCCAATAATGTCATACGTGTCAACACATTTACTTATTTCAACAATCTTAGAAAGCAGGTACTAAATTATAATCCCCATGAAAGAGGCAAATGAAGCACAGAGAAATGAAGCAACTTGCTAAAGTCTACAGAGCTTATAACTAGAATGGTTGGGATTCAATTCTAGGCAATCTGGCTCCAGATTTTATGTTATGAACCATAATGTGCACTGCCTAAAATTGAGTGAGGCTCTCTGAGGCTCCTTATTCCTCTCCACACACTTCAGCAACATGGGCTTTGGTAGGAGAAACTGACTCAGGAGGGCAGAGCACTGTGGTTGAGACACTAGTTTAATGCACATGTAATCTGAAATTCTTCAAATCAATATACTCCTGACATGTCATTACAATATCCAACATGTAATAAAAATGATCAGACATCTGAAAAATCAGGAAATGTGGGCCAAAATCAATGGGAGAAAATAGCCAATAGAAACATACTCAGGCATGACACAAATGTTGGAATAAGCATGCGTACATGCTCAATTGCCCAGTCCTGTCTGACCCTTTGCGACCCTATAGACTATAGCCCACCAGGCTTCTCTGTCCATGGAATTTCTCAGGCAAGAATACTGGAGTGGGTTGCCATTTCTTACCCAAGGGGATCTTCCCGACCCAGGGATTGAACCCAAGTCTCCTGAGTCTCTTGCATTGGCGAGCAGATTCTTTACCACTGAGCCATCTGGGAAGCCCTGGAATAAGCATACAAAGACTTTAAAATGGTTACTAACTGTTCAATAATTTAAAGAAAAAAATGATACAACTGATGAACCAATGGAAAATCACAACATAAAAATAGAAAGTATAAGAAAAAGACAATCTCTGAAATGAGAAATTTACCAGATGAGTTTGACAGCAGATTGAAAAGTTCATATACCTGAAAGTTCATTCCCCTTAAGACAGAATAATAGAAATTATTCAATCCAAAGAGCAGAGAGAAAAAGATTTTTAAATTGAACAGAACAAAACATTGCTGAAAGAAGATGACAAAAAGCTAAGTAAATGCAAAGGCATCTCAAGATCAAGAGACTTGATATTGTAGATCCCAAATTGATCTACAGGTCAACATAATCCCTATCAAAATCCTAGCTGGGTTTTTTTGCAGAAATTAACAAACTGGTATAAAATTACTATGAGATTTCAAAAGACCCAGATAGACAAAATAATCTTGAAAAAGAACAAGTTGGAGGATCCACACTTCTTGATTTCAAAACATACTATAAACCTACAGTGTCCTGCTTCCATGGTGGCTCAGCAGTAAAGAATCTGCTTGCAATGCAGGACACGCAGTTTCAGTCCCTGAGTGGGGAAGATCTCCTGGAGGAGGGAATGGCAACCCACTCCAGGATTCTTGCCAGGAAAACCCTATGGACAGAGGAGACTGGCAGGCTACAGTCCATAGGTTCACAAAGAGTCAGACACGACTGAAGAGACGGAGCACGCACGCACAGTGTGTCCTTCAATAATCAGGATAAAGGCGTACTGGCGTAAAACAGACATACAGATAAGTGCAACAGAATACAGAATACAGAAATCAACCTTCACATTTATAGTCAATTGATTCTCAACAAGCTGGAATCAAGATTGCCGGGAGAAATATCAATAACCTCAGATATGCAGATGATACCACCCTTATGGCAGAAAATGAAGAAGAACTAAAGAGCCTTTTGATGAAAGTGAAAGAGGAGAGTGAAAAAGTTGGCTTAAAACTCAACATTCAGAGAACTAAGATCATGGCATCCAGTCCCATCACTTCATGGCAAATAGATGGGGAAACAGTGGCAAACTTTATTTTGGGGGGCTCCAAAATCACTGCAGATGGTGATTGCAGCCATGAAATTAAAAGACGCTTACTCCTTGGAAGGAAAGTTATGACCAACCTAGAAAGCATATTAAAAAGCAGAGACATTACTTGCCAACAAAGTAAGTCTTTGTCTAGTCAAGGCTACAGTTTTTCCAGGACTCATGTATGGATGTGAGAGTTGGACTGTAAAGAAAGCTGAGTGCTGAAGAATTGATACTTTTGAACTGTGGTGTTGGAGAAGACTCTTGAGAGTCCCTTGGACAGCAAGGAGATCCAACCAGTCCATCCTAAAGGAAATCAGTCCTGAATATTCATTGGGAGGACTGATGTTGAAGCTGAAACTCGAATACTTTGGCCATCTGATATAAAGAGCTGACTCATTTGAAGAGACCTTGATGCTGGGAAAGACTGAGGGCGGGAGGAGAAGGGGACGACAGAGGATGAGATGGTTGGATGGCATCACCGACACAATGGACATGGGTTTGAGTAAACTCTGGGAGCTAGTGATGGACAGGGAGGCCTGGCGTGCTACAGTCCATGGGGTCACAAAGAGTCAGACATGACTGAGCGACTGAACTGATTCTCAACAAGGGTGCCATGACAATTCAATGTGGGAAGTATTCTTCTCAACAAGTGGGACTGGGGCGGCTCAATATCCATGTGCAAAGGAATAAAGCTGGACACTTTCCTCACACCATGCACAAAAAATTAATTTGAAATGTATCAGAGACTTAAATGCAGGAGCTTAAACTGTAAAAATGCTAGAAGAAAATATAAGAATAAATCTATATAGACTTGAATTAGGTAAAACCTTCTTAGCTATGACACCAAAAGCACAAGAAACGGAAGAAACATAGACAAATTGGACTACATCAGAATTAAATCTCTTTGTGCTTCAAAGGACATCATCAAGAAAGTGAAAAGATAACCCACAGAATGGAAGAAAAGATTAGCAAATATTTATCTGATAAGAGAATTAGCAAATCATTTATCCTGATATGAGAACTCTTGGAGAAGGAAATGGCAATCCACTCCAGTGTTCTTGCCTGGAGAATCCCAGGGACGGGGGAGCCTGATGGGCTGCCGTCTATGGGGTCGCACAGAGTCAGACACGACTGAAGCGACTTAGCAGCAGCATGAGAACTCTAATAATTCAACAAAAAAGAAAAATAACCCAATTGAAACTGGGCAAAAGATTTGAATAGACATTTTTCCAAAGATAAACAAATGGAGAAGAAATGTGTGATGTCCAACATTATCACCTATCAGAAAATGCAAGTCAAAATCAGAAGGAGGTAACACTTCATACCCACCAGAGCGGCTGTATAAAAAAGATGGATACTGGGAATCCCCTCATGGCACAATGATTAGAACTCTGCACCATTACTTCCCAGGGCATGGGTTCAGCCCCTGGTCAGAGAACTAAGATTCCACAAGTGAGGATGTGGAGAAATTGAGCTCTTGTACACTGCTGGTGGTAGGTAATGCAGCTGCTTTGAAAAACAGTCTGCTAGTTCCTCAAAAGATTATGCATGGAGTTATATGATCGAACAATTCCACTTTTACGTTTATATCTGAAATAAAACATATGTCCATACAAAAACTTATACGTAAATATTTATTGAAGCATTATTCATAATAGCCAGAAAATAAAAACTCAAATGTTCATCAGCCGATAAATGAGAAAGCTAACTGTGGCATGTCAATACACTGGAATTTATTTGGCCATAAAAATAATGAAGTACTGATACGTGATACAACATGAATATGAATCATGAAAACATGCTGAATAAAAGAAGCCATTCACAATAGATGATATATCATATCAGATCATCTAAGTGAAACATCCAGGCTAAGCAAATCTATATAGACAAAATTAGATTAGTGGTTGCCTAGGGCTGGGGGCTTGAGGGAAAACAGAAATGCTAATGGGTTAGGGGTTCATTTCGGGTAATGAAAATACTTTAAAATAGACTGTGGTGATGTTTGCACAAATCTAGAAATATACTAAAAATCTTTGGATTTTATACTTTAAATGGGTAAAATTTATGGTATGCAATTTATATCTCAATAAAGCTGTTATATTAAAAAAAATTAATGGAGCCTCAGCTACCTGTAAAACATCAAATATCTTTCAAAATGAAAGTAAATATGAGATAGATACAAACAAGGACCTATTGTTGGTACAGAGGACTATATTCAATACCTTTTAATAACCTATAATGGAAAATAGTCGAAAACAGAATGTGTATATATGTATATTTTTTTCATACGTATACACACACATATATGTATAACTGAATCACTTTTCTGTACACCTGAAACTCACACAACATTGTCAATCAACCATTTTCAATAATTTTTTTAAAGTGAAATGATATCTAAATGAAATATGAGTTTTTTCATTAGCACACTTATGTGATGACTTGAAATCATGTCTGCAAATTCTTTACACTCTTCCCATCAATTGTCTTATTCTCCTTTTCTTAAATATGAGATGGCCTTAATGACCAGCTTCTACAATGTAGCAGAAGTGACACTATGTGATTTCCAAGGCTAGCTCATAAAAGGTAGTACAGTTTTCACCTGATTCTCTCACAATACACACTTTTTGTATCCCTGACCTACCATGTCAGAAGTCAGGCTACCTTGAAGCCCCTATGAAGGAGACCATGTGAAATTAAATAGAGGAGATACTGAGGCTTCCTGGTTGATCCAAACCCCAGCCTATTGAGTCTCACCACCTCAAGCATCAGACATATGAGTAAAGAACACTTGAGACAACCCCAGGCCCAGCCACCAGTTGTCATGTCAGGAAAACACTCAAGCAAAGTATACTAGAGAAGTCCACTGGCAAACTAAGGTCTCTGGTGAACAGCAAGTGTGGTCAGTTGAAAATGCCCCCTACCTAAATATTCATCTCCTAATCTCTCAGAACTGAATATTACCTTATATGCCCCCCATCCAATAAAGGGGGGGGGTTGCAGATGTGATTAAATTGAGGATCTTGAGACAAGGAGTTGATCATGGATTATCTTGATGGGCATGAACTCCTTATTGCAAAATTCAGACTTAAACTGAAAACGTAGGGAAAACCACTAGACCGTTCAGGTATGACCTAAATCATATCCCTTACAATTACACAGTAGAAGTGACAAGTAGATTCAAGGGATTAGATCTGATAGACAGACTGCCTGAAGAACTATGAATGGAGGTTCATGACATTGTACAGGAGGCAGGGATCAAGACCATTCCCAAGAAAAAGAAATACAAAAAGGTAAAATGGTTGTCTGAGGAGGCCTTACAAATGGCTGAGAAAAGAGAGGCTAAAGTCAAAGGAGAAAAGAAAAGATATAAGCATCTGAATGCAGAGTTCTAAAAAATAGCGAGGAGAGATAAGAAGTTCTTCCTCAGTGATCAATGCAAAGAAACAGAGAAAAACAACAGAATGGGAAAGAGTAGAGATCTCTTCAAGAAAATTAGAGACACCAAGGGAATATTTCGTGCAAAGATGGGCACAATAAAGGACAGAAACAGTATGGACCTAACAGAAGCAGAAGATACTAAGAAGAGGTGGCAAGAATACACAGATGAATTAGACAAAAAAGATCTTTATGACCCAGATAATCACGATGGTATGCTCACTCACATAGAGCCAGACATTCTGGAATCCAAAATCAAGTGGAGCTTAGGAAGCATCACTACGAACAAAACTAGTGGAGGTGATGGAATTCCAGTTGAGCTATTTCAAATCCTAAAAGATGATGCTGTGAAAGTGCTGCACTCATTGTGTCAGCAAATTTGGAAAACTCAGCAGGGGTCACAGGACTGGAAAAGGTCAGTTTTCATTCCAATCCCAAAGAAAAGCAATGCCAAAGAATGCTCAAACTACTGCACAAATGCATTCATCTCACACACTAGCAAAGTAATGCTCAAAATTCTCCAAGCCAGGCTTCAGCAATATGTGAACTGTGAACTTCCAGATGTTCAAGCTGGTTTTAGAAAAGTTAGAGAAACCAGAGATCAAATTGCCAGCATCTGTTGGATCATCGAGAAAGCCAGAGAGTTCCAGAAAAGTATCTACTTGTGCTTTATTGACTACGCCAAAGCCTTTGACTGTGTGGATCACAACAAAATCTGGAAAATTCTGACAGAGATGGGAATACCAGATGACTTGACCTGCCTCCTGAGAAGTGTATGCATCAAGAAGCAACAATTAGAACTGGACATGGAACTGGTTCCAAATCAGGAAAGGAGTATGTCAATGGTATATATTGTCACCCTGCTTATTTAACTTCCATGCAGAGTACATTATGTGAAATGCCAGGCTGGATGAAGCACAAGCTAGAATCAAGATTGCTGGGAGAAATATCAATAACCTCAGACACGCAGATGATACCACCCTTATGGCAGAAAGCAAAGAGGAACTAAAGAGCCTCTTGTTGAAAGTAAGAGGAGAGTGAAGAAGTTGGCTTAAAACTCAACATTCAGAAAACTAAGTTCATGGCATCCGGTCCCATCACTTCATGGCAAATAGATGAGGAAACAGTGGAAACAGTGACAGACTTTATTTTTTTGGTCTCCAAAATTACAGCAGATGGTGACTGCATCCATGAAATTAAAAGATGCTTGCCCCTTGGAAGAAAAGCTATAACCAACCTAGACAGCATATTAAAAAGCAGAGACATTGTTTTGCCAACAAAGGTCTATCTAGTCAAAGCTATGGTTTTTCCAGTGGTCATGTATGGATGTGAGAGTTGGAGTATAAAGAAAACTGAGTGCTGAAGAATTGATGCTTTTGAACTGTGGTGTTGGAGAAGACTCTTGAGAGTCCCTTGGACAGCAAGGAGATCCAACAAGTCAATCCTAAAGGAAATCAGTCCTGAATATTCATTGAAAGGACTGATGCTGAAGCTGAAACTCCAATACTTTGGCCACCTGCTGTGAAGAACCGACTCATTGGAAAAGACCCTGATGCTGAGAGGGACTGGGGGCAGGAGGAGAAGGGACAACGGAGGATGAGATGGTTGGATAGCATCACCAACACAGACATGAGTTTGAGTAACCTCGGGAGTTGGTGATGGACAGGGAAGCCTGGCGTGCTGCAGTCCATGGGGTCGCAATGAGTCAGACATGACTGAGCAACTGAGCTGAACTGAACTGGATTGCAGTCCCATGTGTCACAAGACGGAGCTAGAGGGAGATTTGACACAAACACAAAAGAGAAGAAGGCAGTGTGAGCACAGAGCCGAGACTGGAGTGGTACAACCGCAAGCCAAGGGTAGATGCTGGTAGAGGAAAGAAGAGGAAAAAGGAAAGAGGCAAAGAAGAGGAGAGTCTCCCCTACAGCCTCTGAAGGGAGCACAACCCTGCTGACACCTTGATTTTAGCCCCATGAAACTGATTTCAACTTCCGCCCTCTAGAATTATGAAAGAATAAATTTATTCTGTTTTAAACCATTAAGCTTATGGTGATTTGTTACAGTGGCAACAGGAAACTAACACAGCCGATGAAGAACAGAGCTTATGAATAAGCCTGGAAGAGGATCTTCCATCCAGATGAGTGTTACCCTGGCTGACATCTTGAGCGTAACCTCATGAGAGACCCTGAGCTAGAATCACTTAACTAAGTTGCTCCTGAATTACTGACTCATAGAAACCATGAGCGATAATAAGGAATTGGTGTTGGCTTGAGGCACCAGTTTTGAGTGACTTGTTAAGCAGCAAGAATAACCGCAACATTTTCACTACAAGAAATGCTACAAGAGTTTATTCAGGGAATAATGTTTATTCAGGTTTATAATGGGAATTACCCCAGATGAAAACATAGATCTGCTAGGGGAAGCACACTGATTGAAACTGCCCACCCTGGCCAGGCACCATAGCAACCATTTGCGTGAGTTGTTTTAGGACAAGAGGTCCTGGTAAGGAACATGGAACTAATAAGCCTCCACCAACCGGAGAGTTCGGGAAAGGTCAAAAGGAGACATCACATGTCTGATCACCTCCCAGAATCCTTCTCTCTGGCATCCATCTTGGCTGATCAAGGGGTGCACCACCAGGAAGGACTCTGAGTCAGAATAATTGGCTAAAGACAACCCAGAAACTAATCCCATCACCATAAAACCCAAGACTGCAAGCTATTTGACAGAGCTGTTCTCCTGGATTCGCTTACCCTGCTGGTCTCCTCCTGGTGCCCTTTCCCAATAAAATCTCTTGCTTTGTCAGCACATGTGTCTCCTCGGACAATTCATTTCCTAGTGTTAGACAAGAGCCCAGTTTCAGGCCCTGGAAGGGGTCCCCCTTCCTGCAACAGATCTACAAGAGGGAATAAAAATCACTGGAAATGCTAAATATATTAGAAACAGGGCAAGGATATCCACTCTTACTGTCTCTATTCAGCATTATATTGGAGATCCTAGTCAGTGCACAAGGCAAGACAAATTAAAAAGTGAAATGACTGGAAGCAAGTAGAAGAAATAAAGCTATCTGTTAAAATAGATGACGAATTTGTATGCATAAAAAATCCAAAGGAATCTACCAAAAAAAGCACTAGAACTAACAAATGTAATTAAGTTAGACCACAAGATTCAAGGTCAATATTTTTTTTTAAATCAATTGTATTTCTATACAAACAACAAATGATCAGAAAATTAATTACAAAATACAATTTACATAGTATCAAAACACATACAATTCTAAAGAACAGGTTTAGGAAAAAAGTGTGTAAGACGTCTACACTGAAAACTACAATTCATAGCTGAGAGAAATCAAAGATCTAAATAAATGGAAATACATACCATGTTCATTGATCAGGAAATTCTCCCCAGTTTGAAACATAGATTCAATTTGTTCTTAGTCAGAATTCCAACAGTCTTTTTTGTTGAGACTGACTCGTTTAGTTGCTAATTCTTATCTGACTTTTTGAGACCCTATGGACTATAACTGGCTAGACTCCTCTATACATGGGATTTCCCAGGCAAGAATACTGAAGTAGGTTGCCATTTCCTTCTCCAGGGGATCTTCCCGAACAAAGGATTGAACCTGAGTCTCCTGCATTGGCAGGCAGATTCATTATCTCTTAACCACCAGGAAAGTCCCATAACTAGATAATCCTAAATTTTGCATGAGAATACAAGGGAGCTTTCGTGTGGACTTCCCTGGTGCCCCAGTGGCTGACTCTGCACTCCCAACGAAGGGGTCCCAGATTTGATTCCTGATCAGTGAGCTAGACCCCACATGCTGAAACTATTATGGAAATGAGTGGGGGCAGGGAAGGGAGAGGGTCCAGATGCTTGCCCCTCAAAAGCCAATGAGCAGGCCAGATTGGTGGAAAGGAAAGTTTGCTTTATTTGAGGTGCTGGTAACTGTCGGGGGAGGGTGGCGGATATCTGTCCAAAGGCTGACTCCTTCCCCTGACAAGCATAGGGGGAGAGCATTTATAGACAGAGTAGGGGATGCTGTTACATGCAGAAACAATATAGTCATCTCTAACAGTCATCTTCAATCAGTTATCAGTGGTCTGACTAGCGTCATCTTGGTTGTTTTAGGTAAGGTTAGTCTTCAATTCTGGGGTGCACTTGTTCTCATTTTTTTTGTGGTCAGTTTTCAGAATTGTGGCAGCTCAAGTCCTGGGCTCAGTCTGGTCATCGTGCAGTTAACTTTGCCACCTGGTGTTTTGGTATCTTTAAGACAGCTCACACGATATGGCTCAGAACATTATCTACAGCCCTTGAGAAAGAGCTAAAGGTCCTTGGCTTAATAATTACATTATTATTATTTAGTCTCCTTAGACTGTTTTCCTTTGTTTCAGTAATTCTCACTTCTCTGATTAAACTTATGCTTTGACAAAAGTTTTCCACAGGCAAAAGGAAGGCAAAGAACATGATGGGGGGTTGGGGGGCAAGTACCATACAGTCCTGCTCTGTCTCAAAACTAAGAGTTTGAACGACACAACTAAAGATCCTGCCTCCCTCAGCTAAGCTCTGGTGCAGCCAAATAAATAGATAAAAATAAATATTAAACAAGCAAGCAAACAAACAGACAAACAAAACAAAGGAGCTATTGTGTTATTAACCCATTATACTACAACAAGCATCCCCAAGTGTAGTCACTTTTGAAAAATAGGCATTTATTATCTTACAGTTTCTATGGGTCAAGAATCTAGGTTTAGCTGAGTGCCTCTGGCTCAAAATCTCTCATAACGTTGTCATCAAACTGTCGGTCTCAGCAGAAGGTTTAACTCATGGGGTTGTGGGCAGAAGTCAGTTTCTTGCAGGTTGTTGGGCTGAGGATCTCAATCCCTCACTGGCTGATGGTCAGAGGTCTCCCTTAGGTCTTTGCCACCTGGGCCTCTCCCTCAGAGAAAGTGAGAAAATGAGAGAAAGCAGTAAAAATGAAATCATGGTCTTTTTATAACCATACCTCTGAAGTGAAATCCCATCACTTTTGCCATATTCTGCTTCTTAGAAATAAGCTAGTAGGTTGGTCCCCATTCAAGGATATGGAATTACACAAGAATCCAAAAGGCAAGAGTCACTGAGGAACATCTTAGAGGCTGTCTACCGCACCCAGGATAGCCAAAACAATCTTGTTTATAAAAAAAAAAAGGAACAAAGTTGAAAGACAAACACTACCTGTTGTGAGACCTATTATAAAGCTATAGTAATGAAGACAGTGTGGTATTGACATAAAGATAGAAAAATAGTTTAGTGGAAGTAAATCCAGAAATAGACTCATACATGTAGCCAGTTGACTTTTTTTTTTTTTAAACAAAGGGGCCATAACAATTTAATATAGAAAAAAAAATCATTTTCAACAAAGGGCATTTGAAGAACTGGATAAATGTGTTAGAAAAAGGAAAATATTAATTTGGAATGGATCATGGGCCTAAATATAAAAACTAAAACCATAAAGCTTCTCATAGAACATATAGAGAAAGAGTTCTATGTGTTCATAGAGGGACTGATATCAAGAATTTATGGAGAAATCTCTACAAATCGATAATAAAAGGTTTAATAATAACAGCCCAATTACAAAATGGGCTTAAGTTTTGGATAGATACTTCACAAAAGAAGATGCAGAGATGGCCAACAGGCATGTGAAAATATGTTCAACATCATTATCAGGGAAATTTAAACTACAATGAAATACCACCATTCACTCACCAGAAAAGCTATAATTGAAAAAGAGTAACAATAGATAATGATGACAAAGATGTGGAGCAACAGAAACTTCTTGTGAGGATGCTAGGACCACTTTGGAAAACCTCTGGTGGCTTCCTTATACACGGATTTGTTGTTCAGTCGCTAAGTCATGTCCAGCTCTTTGTGACCCCAAGGACTGCAGCATGGCAGGCTTCCCTGTCCTTCCCTATCTCCTGGAATTTGCTCAAACTCATGTCCATTGAGTCGGTGATGCTATCTAACCATCTCATTCTCTGCTGCCCCCTTCTCCTTTTGCCTTCAATTTTTCCCAGCATCAGGGTCTTTCCCAATGACTTGGCTCTTCACATCAGACGACCAAGGTAGTGGAGCTTCAGCTTTAGCATCAGTTTTTATAATGAATATTCAGGATTGATTTCCTTTAGGATTGACTCATTTAATCCCCTTATATGTATACCTATCTTTTGACTGACATGGAACAACAGCCTGGTTCCAAATAGGTAAAGAAGTGAGTCAAGATTGTGTATTGTCACCCTGCTTATTTAACTTCTGTGCAGAGTACATCATGCGAACTGCTGGGCTGGATGAAGCACAAGCTGGAATCAAGATTGCTGGGAGAAATATCAATAACCTCAGATACGCAGAGGACACCACCCTTATGGCAGAAAGTGAAGAGGAACTAAAGAGCCTCTTGATGAAAGTGAAAGAGGAGAGTGAAACAGTTGGCTTAAATCTCCACATTCAGAAAATTAAGTTCATGGCATCTCACCTCATCACATCATGGCAAATAGATGGGGAAACAATGGAAACAGTGACAGACTTTATTTTGAAGGGCTCCAAAATCACTGCAGATGGTGACTGCAGCAATGAAATTAAAAGATGCTTGCCCCTTGGAAGAAAAGCTATGACCAACCTAGACAGTATATTAAAAAGCAGAGATGTTACTTTGCCAACAAAGGTCCATCTAGTCAAAGCTATGGTTTTTCCAGTGGTCATGTATGGATGTGAAAGCTGGACTATAAAGACAGCTGAGCGCCAAAGAATTGATGCTTTGAACTATGGTGTTGAAAAGACTCCTGAGAGTCCCATGGACTACAAGGGGATCCAATCAGTCAATCCTAAAGGAAATCAGTCCTGAATATTCATTGGAAGGACTGATGCTGAAGCTGGAACTCCAATACTTTGGTCACCTGATATGAAGAACTGACTCATTAGAAAAGACCCTGATGCTGGGAAAGATTGAAGGCAGGAGAAGGGGATGACAGAGGATGAGATGGTTGGATGGCATCACCAGTGCAATGGACTTGAGTTTAAGCAAGCTTTGGGAGTTGGTGATGGACAGGGAAACCTGGCGTGCTACAGTCCATGGGGTTACAAAGAGTTGGACATGACTGAGCAACAGAACTGAACTGATCTTTTGATACAACAACCTAGAGACTTCTCCAAGGAGATCAGTATATGTGTCCACAAAAAACCTTATACAAGAGTGTTTGCAGTAGCTTTATTCATAAAATCTCCAAACCAGAAACAACCCAAATCCCCTCAACAAGAGAACGGATAAACAAATAGTGGTATAGCCGCATGACGGCATTCTACCCAACAGTAGAAAACAACACTACTACTGAAATGCTTCACAGTGTGGAGGAATCTTGTAGACACTGTGATTAGTGAAAGGAATCAGGCATAGCAAAGCACATACAGTGGGTTCCATTCGTATGAAGTTCAAGAGCAGACAGAACAGTGGCTTTCCAAATCTAGTTATTTAAGGATGAGTGGGGGTGAGAGTCGACTAGAAGGAAGCACAGACAACATTCTGGAGTGATGAAAATATTCTATATTTCTATTGAGTTGTTGATTACTTGGGTATATACTTTTTGTCAAAAGCCATCTAGTGAAAAATTTGCTTCCATTAATAAAAAACACAACCCATTACATTTTGCAGATGTAAATTCTTCTGTTACAGCTTCTTGGGGCTAGAGTCCAAGCTAGGTCCTAGATGTCCTTCACATGGTCACAACCTTTGCAGTTTCCAAAGTACCTTCCTAACCCTGACTTCAAATGTTCCTCACAGGCTCCTTTGCAAGGAACCAGGGCTGCCTGTGGAGGGCTATAGAGCCAGGACCCAGGGGGCACGCCTAGAACCAAATGTGATACAGGACTTTCTCCCACCACCATCCCTGTCTTTTACAGGGACAAAGAGTTAAGTAAGTGAGTTCCTCGTCCCTGGAGGTATTCAAGTCAGGGTAGGTTGATAATATGTGAATGTTGGGTTAGACTCAATGACCTAAAGAAAAACTTCACTGGCCTGAGAGGCTGTCAATAGGGAACTTGCCTGGGGACAGAGTGAGTCAGCTTCCGGTTCAGTGTTCTGACTTCAGGCCAGCTTGGGTTCTGCTGTTCCCAGTTAACGACTTTGTAGCCCCTGCAAAAACTCAGCACTGGCCTGGGTTGACCTGAAGTCATCCAGATCTGTATTCATATGTCCGGGACAGGGTTATTTTGCCCCAGGGACTCTGATTTCTGGGATGTGCTCTGCCCTTTATCCTAGGACTCCTGACCTTGCCTCCCAGTGGCACTTATAATATACTCCCATGTCCTCTGGGACAATATGTATTCAACAATAAATATATATTTTTGAGTTTGAAGACTACACTGCTGTTATTTATTTTTTTAAAAATTTTGGCCATACCAGGAAGCATGTGGCATCTTAGTTGCTCAGCCAGTGATCTAACCTGCACACCCTGCGTTGGAAGAGCAGAGTCTTAACCACTGGGCCACCAGGGACGTCCCAACGAGAGAGAATCTTCAAAAGATGAAAGGATACTTACGGAAACCGATAAACAGCAAAGAATCCAAAATGTGAGAAAGACAGTAATTCTACTAGAATAACCATTTTTTGTATCATGGGGAAGTGAGGGGAAGGAAGTTGGGAAAATGAAGGCCTTGGATATTCCATATTCTCAAGGATGCCTGTATAATTTCCATAGTATTTATGATTATTTGTTCCTCCCAGACTTGCATACCCCAGAGATGGGGAGCTCACTCCCCACCATCCACAGGAAGCTTTAGCAGTGAGAGCAGCCTTCTTCACCAGGCTTGCAGCAGCCTTCTGTGCCTGCCCCACACCCCTGACTCCAAGGGGTCTTCTTTCTGCACCCAGTCTTTGAGCAGGTAGAGCTGGGAAAGGCAGCTGGGAGTCCAGGAGTACGGTCAGTTCAGAGTTCACTGTCCTCCCCTCGGCCACACTCATCTCTGCAGGTTCCCTTCCTCTGGCGTCTGCCTCCAGTCCACCCAACTCCAGCCTGTATTCACAGCTGCCAGAGCCGCCTCCACAAACTAGGCTCCTCTTCTGCTTCTGCTGCAGCCACGCCTCCCAAGTCTCCTCTTGGCCTCTTCTTCTGACTCTGGTCGCCCCTAGTCTGGCCACACCAGCCTATCCAGACCTAGCAGTTAGTCTGGCCCAATATAACTGGTCTGATGGCCGCCTTAACTCTTCCACAGCCACACCGTCTGCCCACAGAATGCCCCTGCCTGCCACCAGGGCATCCACGGCCCTTCAAAACCAGAATAACTGTCTCCTTCTCTGGTTCTTTTAAAGTCCTTCCTCCAATTTGGGCTTCTTCCAGCTCAGGGAGGCAGGTGTCTCTACTGGACCAAGAGTTTAACAGGACTCTGGACATATCCGATGGGTACCCCTGACGGACGGCACAGTCTACAACTGTGGCCTCAAAGTACACAGAGCACAAGCTGCCAGGTCAGCATCAGACCTGCCCCAGCTCCAGCCCCACAGAGGCTCCTTCCCCCGAGTCCTGCCAGTGGTGTGAAACAAAAGGGAGCTCATTTGGGTGAGCCTGGCATGCAAACCCTCCTCTGTTCTCAGTCTCCAGCTCCCTGACCTCCGGCCTTCCTTCCGAAACCCTGGGAAAGGGGAGAGGGGACAGATAAGGCCTCTCCCAGACTATTGGAGGAGTGCAGACCCACCCTCCCCCAGGAGCAGCAGCCTGCCAGGGGCCACAAGGCCCAGGGAGATGGGCAAGCCTGAGATGGAGCCCTGTGCCCCTAGGGCCGGCCTGGAGGGGCGAGGAGCATCACAGCCGTGGTAATGGCTTCTGACTTAAGAACATGTTAAACAAGGGTTCAAAGCTCCTTCCTCATAGCGATTCTGCAAGGCCTAGGAGGTTCACTGTGCCTGTGAGGGGTGGCCCTTGTGCGTTTGGAAGCATTTCATACGCAACAGCTGATAGACTCTGCACAGATTTTCTGCAAAGTCAACAGAAGTCAGGCTTTGTCTTCCTTTGAACAGAGAGTTGAACAGAGAGTGATAACGAGACTCAGGGAAGCTAAACAACTTACCCAAAATTGCTAAGCAAGAAAAGAGGGGGACTGACCTTCTGAGTTTTCTGCCCTCTCTTCCCTCATAGGCCCCCTCATATACCTACCATTCCCTGCTCTGCCTCCCTTTCATAGAGTCTGCAAAAGAGGCCCCTGCCTCTGTGAGCCCATTCCCCAGGGTGAGGGAGCTCCAGCCAGCCCCCTTGAATCCTATTGACCCTCTGCGTGTGGCCCACGTCCAGGGAGGGGCTGGACCTCAAGCTCATGGAGGCTTTGCAGGTAAGGTGCCTCCACTTCTGTGAGGAAAGGAGCCCATTCTGGGCTCTCTGGAGACCCAGGGCAGGGCCCAGACACTCAGCCTTGGGGTGGGGGTGGGGGTGGGGGGTCCTCTGTCTATCCGTCACATTGGCATTTCTTTCATTTGCTCCCTCTTTCCTTCCTCATAACTCCCATGAGAACAATGGCCATTCACTGTGCATCTCAAACACCGGCAACTTCTCCCCAGAGGGCTCAGCCCCTGGCATTTCTCCCTTGTCCTTCTCCCCTTCTGCACTGCGCACTGCAGCCAGCCAGACCTCGCCCCTCCCTGAGTTCCGCATCTTTCTTTGCATCTTCTCACCATCCCAACGCTGTTCCCTCTAGCCACACGGCTCTTCCTCTCTGAATGTCAGTGCCCTCCTGGCCATCCAAGGCCTGTCTGATGTTCCGGACTTTCCTGATGGTCTGGTGACTAAGACTCCAAGCTCCCAAAGCAGGGGGCCTGAGTTCAATCCCTGGTCAGGGAACTAGATCCCGCATGCTGCAGCTAAGGGTTCGCATGCTGCAACTACAGATCCTGCATGCCACAACTAAGACCCGCTGCAGCACCCCGCCCCCCCAGAGCAAACAAAATAGTCCACTGTTAGAAGCCCCTCTTGCCTCCTCTGGGCCTGTACCCCTCCTGGGCACAGATCACAGGCATCTGGAGGTCTGTGTGTCTGCCTTCTCCCTGCCCTCTTGCTGGGGAATCCTGGGGCCAGGACTGGGTCCCAACTTCTCAGGATCCCCCATCCTTGAACGGGGAGGGCCCAGGCCAGAGTGGGCACTGGTGATGACTGACAAATTGAATCTGCTTCCTCTGGATCACAGGTTGCACTCAGTCGCTCAGTCGTTTCTGACTCTTTGTGACCCCATTGGGGTGTGCCCACCAGGCTCCTCTGTCCATGGGGATTCTCCAGGCAAGAATACTGGAGTGGGTTGCTATGCCCTCCTTCAGGGGATCTTCCCAACCCAGGGATTGAACCCAGGTCTCCCACGTTGCAGGTGGATTTTTTACCAACTGAGCCACCAGGGAAACCCAGATTAGTAGAACACATACAGCAGAAGGGCTTTGGGGAAACTTCACGTCTTGCATTCATGTCCAGACAGGGAAGCTGCAGCCCAGAGAGGGGCAGGGCCCCACCAGGGTCACACAGCAAGCTGGAGCCAGACTCTCTGGCTTTCCCCTGTCCTTGTCTGACATTGACCCCACATGCCAAAGTTCCCCCTTGAGAAGACAGGGAAACACTCTTATTGTCTGCTAACTTTTTCCTCCATCCAACTGCAGCCCCCACTCATGCCCTCATTCTTCGGTCGAGCCCCTCTGGGCCACGCAGGGAGCACACATGTCCCACTCCAGGGCTTGCCCCATTTAGCAACCATCCAGCCTCTTTCTTTCGTTTCCTAGATGAAGAGACTGAGGCTCAGAGAGTGAAGCAGACTGCTCAGGGTCACACAGCAGAGTCAGGTTCAGAGCTTGGCCATGGGCTCAGTGGGCAGAGACCCGACCTCCGACTTACCTGGTTCCCAAGTTTTCTTGGGTGGTCCCCAGGCTTGCATCCAGCAGGCTCTCCTGCGGGGCTGCTCTGCTGTCTGGCATGCTGGGGTTCTAGGGGGGACAGCTGCGTCCAGCTCCAGAACTGTGTGGCACCAGCCTCGGGCATCTGCCAGAGAGAGCGGTCTCCCTCAGCCTGGGAGGTTGGCCTTGACGGGGCAGGGGGGCGGGCCTGGGGCCGGGGGAGGCGGCGACCGGAGTGGCCCAAAGAGAGCCATTTCCTCTCCATTTTTAGAAACTCAAAACACTCCTCAACGGTGAAATTGCTCAAGATTAAAACTTTCCTTTTCTTTGTGGCTTTGTTTTCACTCAAGACGAGAAGAATTTCAATGAAGCCAGTGTTCTTTTTCATGCAAATCTGCTCTGGTTCTCCCAGGAAGTCTGGCCAATGGGCTCAGGGCTTCTGGGTCCCCAGAAAACCTCCTCACTGGCTTTAAGAGGCCATGTCAGAGCACAAGGGGTTCTCAGCACCAGTCTGGATTAAGATCCTGCAGTAGCTGCTAACCTCACCCTGCAAACCTGCCTCACTGTTGACACAGCACCCAGGAAGGGGTTTTACCCTCTCAACCCACCTCCCCCAAGCTCTGCGCTGAAGGCTGGAGCTCTGAGCAGGACCCGTGGCTCTTGCCCTCAAGGAACTCCAGTCTGGGGGAAGGAGAGAGACATTGCCAACACTGAGGACTTCGGCATAGTTGACAGGAGCATTTGCATGGAAGCAGATGTAATAAGGGACCCAGGAGCATGACCACCAGGGCCACCTAGTACAAGTGTGGATCTGCTCCTTCAGTTAAAGGAAAGCAGGGTGTTGATGGTGGGTTTGCAAGCATCTGTAAACCAATGTGGGAAATTCACATACGGCAGGGCGAACTGAGGGCTTTCTCGGAATACCAGGAATCTCCCTTGGGTAGTCCTTGCCAGAACAAAGTACCATGAACTGGGTGGCTTACAAGAGAAATGTATTCTCCTGCAGTTCTGGAGGCCAGAAGTCTGAAAGTAAGGTGTTGGCAAGGCCCTGCTCTAAAGGCCCCAGTAAAGAATCTCTCTTTTTCTCCTCCGGCTTCTGGTGGCTCCCAGCAATCCTTGAGGTTTCTCGGCTCATAGCTGCATCTGTCCAATCTCTGCCTGAGTCTTCCCGTGACTGTCTTCCTGCTCTGTGTCTTTGCCCCTATATCCCCTTAAGGACGAGAGTCATCAGACTAGGACCCATCTTCATCCAATATGACATCATCTTAAAAAATTATGTCTCTAAAGACCTTATTTTCAAATAAGGTCACATTCCGAGGCTGTGGGTGGGCATGACTTCTGAGGGAACATGATTCTGCTGAATATAAACTGTCTACAGGAGGCATTAGTGGAGATTCCTGCAAGATGTCCCCAAAAGTGATTAGTAGGTTCAGCTGGGTCACAGGTAATACTGTCTTAACTGGTGGATGCAGGTGGCTGAGAAAGAATTTGTCAGCATTCATGAAAATTCAGGGTGTGGACCCCAGGGTGCCGTCTCCCAATATATTGAAACACTAAATACATTAGACAGGAGGCCTGACGTCTGGCTTTGAGGCCTGAATCTTCCACTCACCTCTTCTCTCTGTGACCTTGGGCAGGCCTCTATCCTTCTCTGGGCCTCATATTGACTGTTTGGATCACAAGGGTGATGGCTTGGAGGCTGGCCAAGGTGGCTACCAGCTCTAGCTGGACATGAGAAGGTGATGGGCCGAGTCATGCTCATGGGCTTACTGGGTACGCTGAGAAGGACATCATTGTGAGTGCTAAGTGGTGAGCCTCCCACCTCCCCCGCCGCAAGGGGATACTGAATCAGAGAAAAAAGACATCTAATTCTTAAGCTCAAAAGCTTTGGTTACGATGAAAGCCTGAAAAGGTTTGGAAAGATGTGCAATGTGGCAGAATAAATTCTCCCTCCCCCAACCCCATCCCTCAGATTCTTAGGGATCTTGAGAGCTGAGAAGGGAAGAAACTTCAAAAAGGAAGCCAGACCCTGAGTGGGGCTCAGAGAGGAGCTCCCTAGGGTACATTTCCTGTGCAGTAAGAAGGGAAGAAGTTAGTAGGGCCTGAGGCTTCCCAAGAAAGTGACAAGGCCCTGCAGTATGCAGCGCAGGCTGCCGAGGAGGAGGAGGCCCAGGGCACCAGAACCAAGAGGGCCTGGGCAGCCCCCCTCAGTGCAGCAGCAGAGCAAGGGTCCACATGGGCAGAGGGCAGGGTCAGCACGCTGGCCACAGAGGCTGATGGGGGAGTGGGTACTCAGTGGGTCCAGCAGGAAGAGCTGACCCCACCTGAGGCCCAAGACCACAGATCTCATCCAGAAGTGCTGGGACAGGGAGCAGCAAAGTCTGATTTTGCTGAGCTTTAAAAACAGTTACCTAACTTCACTTGAAAAAGTGTCTATAACCACGTGCTGGTTAGTCGGCCTCTGCCACCGGATTCCCTCTCCATGGGCTCGGTCCCCCGGGAGCTGACCTGTACGGGTACGGGCATCTCCGAGGCCCCTGGCCTCTGGTCGAGTTAGGCCGATACAGACAGCAGCGGAACGGAGGGCCGATAGAAAGAGGTTGGGAATTCGATTCCTCCTGCTCTCTCCCCGCTGGCTGCAGTTTTGGCAGCAGCTTCCTCTTGGTTCTGGCAGCTGAAGGTCCTGTCTGACCTCCTGCCCAGATGGCTTGGGACCTCAGGAGTGGTCCAACTCCCTGCTGTGGCTTTCCCATCCTTCGTGGCCCCCTTTACTCTGCCCTCCCCTCTCTAACTGCCCTTCTGAGTGGGCCATCTCTTTCTTATGGGGACCCTCACTGATAAAGCAGGAACATAAAATGTACAAAGGGAGTTGACTGTTTAACGGGCACAAAGTTTCCTTTTTGAGGTGATGGAATGTTTTAGAAATAGATAGAGATGCTGGCTACACAGAATGGTGAATGCACACCATGGTGAAGCGCACTATGACACAGAATTATGCACTTTAAAATGGCAATGCTACGTGAATTTTTTCTCAATAAATTCTTTTCTTAAAAGAGGCACAGAGAACTTCACAGTGAAAAGCATGAAGTTTCCTTCCATCCTTCTCCCTCCTTTGCTCACCCATTTCTTCTCCCAGAGCCACCACTGTTAAAACTTGCTTCATTCTAGAAGTATTCTAGGGGCTTCATCTGTGGCTCAGAGTTAAAGAATCTGTCTGAAATGCAGGAGATGCAGGTTCGATCTCTGGGTTGGGAAGATCCTTTGGAGGAGGGCATGGCAACCCACTCCAGTATTCTTGCCATGGATGGAGGAGCCTGGAGGGCTGCAGTCCATGGGTCACAAAGAATCATGACTGAAGCAACTGAGCACAGAAGTATTCTAGATATTTACAAATGATAACACAGAATACAGTTTTGTATCTTGTTTCTCATACTTGACAATGTTCTCTGGAGAACCTTTCCTATTGTATTGAGGGCTTCTTAGTGCTTTTGTTGGGATGTACAGCGTTCTATGGATGGTCTGGCCGGGATGCATTCAATCTGTCCTGTGCAATGAACATCGAGGTTGTTTTCAGTCTTTTGCTGAAACCATCTTATTTCTGCACCATTCACACTCGAGTTGGTCTAGCTCTAAGATAAATCCCTAGAAGTGGAACTGCTGGGACTTCACTTAGTTTAAACTGGAAAATGACAGTTTTTTTCTGTGGAATGGATACATTAATTATTCTGTCATAGGAGGAAGTGGGAAGAGATTTTAAAAATTCATGGAGTTACAGAAAAATAAAGTTTCAATTTTGCCCAGTTTGTTGACTGGAAATATCTGTTCCTTCTGTGTGTGTGTGTCAGGCTAAAATGTTCTCTTCATCAGCTGGAGGGCTCTCCTCTTGCTTTGGCTACGTGGGGGGCAGGAGGATGTGGGTGCTGGCTAGGAACTCTAGGGATCTCTAGGATGCTCTGGGGGCCAAGGGCTTTGCATTGCAAGGAGGGCCCAGCCCACTGAGTGCCGTTCAGAGAGACAGCCCAAGGATGGTATGGGTGTTCTTAACTAGACTCTGGAAATCCCCTGAAGTCACAGGCAATGTTTTGTGTGTGTGTGTGTGTGTGTGTGTGTGTGTGTGTTTGCCTTTTTGGGGGAAAATGCTTCTAGCTCTTTGTAGACCCTCAGGATCTGTATCTGACAGTGAGGAACCACAGGACGTGGGAAACCCCAAACTTCGCATTTAAATAGATCTGGGTTCAAATTCTGCATCTTCTGCTTATGACCTGAATGACCTTGGGCTAGGGCCCCACCTCTCTGAGCCTGCGTGCATGCTAAGTCAGTTCAGTCGTGTGCAACTCTGTGCAACCCTATGGACTGCAGCCCACCACGCTCCTCTAACCAAGGGAGTCTCCAGGCAAGAATACTGGATTGGGTTGCCATGCCTTTCTCCAGGGGATCTTCCCAACCCAGGGATCAAACTTCTCTAAGCCTGAGCTTTGTCATAGTGATGGGGGTCAGTAATCAGTGCTTCTTGGAGTTGTGGGTAAGGAGGACTAGAAGACTGAGGAGATGGGGTGTGTTGGGGCTTTCTTGAGGCCCTGCTGTGTCTCTGATGATAATCTGGTGCCTACCTCTCTGCCTCCTTCCTTCCCCTGGGGCCCGGTGGGCACCACGTTCCCTCCACTGGTCCACACTAAGGCAGAAACAGAGGTTCCCAGAAACATCTGACCTAGAACATGCTGATGCAAAGGAGTGCACAGAACCAGTTGTTCCTCCCCCTGAGATTAGATAAGAAAAGAGAGGAGGTGGAGTGAGAGTTGAGGGAGTACATGGGAAGGGAGGAGCTAGAGGGATTCAGGACAGGGTGTGCTGATTGGGGGACCCCAACCCCATCAGATGTGGATGACCAGCCTTTGGGCCCTGGGCCCCCGTGAGCCTCCCTGAGCAGTGGGTCTCAGATCACACACCTCTCCCGCCCCAGCCAGGGCTGAGGCCTCCAAGGCCTTGTTCTGACTGAAGTCTGAAAGCATTCTGCACTCTGCCAGAACTTTCTAAGGCTTCTCTTATCAGAACAGAAGCCAAAGTCCTCACTCAGGGCCACGGGGCTCTCTGATCTGGCCCTGACCCCCTCTCTGAGCTCATCTCCCACAATACCTCCCGCCTGCCTCACTTCCCTTCCCTGCTGCCCATGTTCTACCTCCTGCCCACAGATTTTGGACAGGTTGTTCCCTCAGCCTGGGACACACTGTCCCCACGTATCGTCTAACTCCCCCTTCATCCCTTCAGTGTTCACTCAGATAATCACCTTCTCAGTGAGGCCTTCCTCAACCACTGCAGCTAAACCTATACCCCCACCCAGCACCCCACTCTCTTTCTGTTTATTTTTTCTCCATGCCTTCACCATCACCTCATTTCAGGATACTCTGTGCGTCAACATCTATCTGTCCCCTAGGATGCAGGCTCCTACAAGGTAGCAATTCTGTCTCTTTAGTTCCTTTCTTAAGAACAATGCCTAGTATTACTATCTATAAAATAAGAACTTCCTGCACAGCACGGGCAACTCTACTCAATACTCTATAATTACCTATATGGGAATAGAATCTAAACACGAGTGGATAAATGTACACTGATCCACTTTGCTATGCACAGAAGCTAACAGGGCATTGTGAATTAGCTATACTCCAATAAAAATTAACTGAAAAAAATAATTATACAACTGCTTAAAACTGGGTTCCTAAAAAGAAGGCCTGTGAGGTCATTTTGGAGAATAAAATGTAACCTTTCCACTTCTAAAAAAAGAAAACAAAACAGTGCCTGGTAGAGGGTAAGTGCTAACTAAACGGTGGTCAAATGAATAACTTTTCAAAAAAAGCTTGGAGTAGAGTTGCTTTGCAATGTTGTGTTAGTTTCTGCTGTACCACAAAGTGAATCAACTATATGTATATGTGAAAGTGAAAAGTGTTAGTTGTTCAGTCGTGTCTGACTCTTTGCGACCCCATAGGCTGTAGCCTGCCAGGGTCCTCTGTCCGCGGAATTCTCCAGGCAAAAATACTGGAGTGGATTGCCATTCCCTTCTCCAGAGGATATTCCCGACCCAGGTCTCCCGCAATGCAGGAGGATTCTTTACTGTCTGAGCCACCACGGAAGCCCCAAGAATACTGCAGTGGGTAGCCTATCCCTTCTCCAGGGGAACTTCCCGACCCTGGAATAGAACTGGGATCTCCTGCATTGCAAATGGATTCTTTACCAGCTGAGCTACCCAGGGAAGCCCGTATATGTCTATCCCAATCTCTCAGTACATCCCACTCCCCCTTTCCCTGCTTAGTGTCCATACATTTGTTCTCTATGTCTGTATCTCTATTTCTACTTTGCAAATAGGTTCGTCTTTATCATTTTCTAGATTCCACATATCAGTTCAGTTCAGTCGCTCAGTCGTGTCCGACTCTTTGCAACCCCATGAATCGCAGCACGCCAGGCCTCCCTGTCCATCACCAACTCCCAGAGTTCACTCAGACTCACGTCCATCGAGTCAGTGATGCCATCCAGCCATCTCATCCTCTGTCATCCCCTTCTCCTCCTGCCCCCAATCCCTCCCAGCATCAGAGTCTTTTCCAATGAGTCAACTCTTCGCAAGAGGTGGCCAAAGTACTGGAATTTCAGCTTCAGCATCATTCCCTCCAAAGAACACCCAGGGCTGATCTCCTTTAGAATGGACTGATTGGATCTCCTCACAGTCCAAGGGACTCTCAGGAGTCTTCTCCAACACCACAGTTCAAAAGCATCAGTTCTTTGGCACTCAGCTTTCTTCACAGTCCAACTCTCACATCCATACATGACCACTGGGAAAACCATAGCCTTGACTAGATGGACCTTAGTCAGCAAAGTAATGTCTCTGCTTTTGAATATGCTATCTAGGGTGGTCATAACTTTTCTTCCAAGGAGTAAGCGTCTTTTAATTTCATGGCTGAAGTCACCATCTGCAGTGATTTTGGAGCTCCAAAAAATAAAGTCTGCCACTGTTTCCACTGTTTCCCCATCTATTTCCCATGAAGTGATGGGACCAGATGCCATGATCTTCGTTTTCTGAATGTTAAGCTGTAAGCCAACTTTTTCGCTCTCCTCTTTCACTTTCATCAAGAGGCTTTTGAGTTCCTCTTCACTTTCTGCCATAAGGGTGGTGTCATCTGCATATCTGAGGTTATTGATATTTCTCCCAGCAATCTTGGTTCCAGCTTGTGCTTCATCCAGCCCAGCGTTTCTCATGATGTACCCTCCATAGAAGTTAAATAAGCAGGGTGACAATATACAGCCTTGACATACTCCTTTTCCTATTTGGAACCAGTCTGTTGTTCCATGTCCAGTTCTAACTGTTGCTTCCTGACCTGCATACAGGTTTCTCAAGAGGCAGGTCAGGTGGTCTGGTATGCCCATCTCTTGAAGAATTTTCCACAGTTTATTGTGATCCACACAGTCAAAGGCTTTGGCATGGTCAATAAAGCAGAAATAGATGTTTTTCTGGAACTCTCTTGCTTTTTCCATGATCCAGCGGATGCTGGCAATTTGATCTCTGGTTCCTCTGCCTTTTCTAAAACCAGCTTGAACATCTGGAAGTTCACCATTCACGTATTTCTGAAGCCTGGCTTGGAGAATTTTGAGCATTACTTTACTAGCGTGTGAGATGAGTGCAATTGTGCGGTAGTTTGAGCATTCTTTGGCATTGCCTTTCTTTGGGATTGGAATGAAAACTGACTTTTCCAGTCCTGTGGCCACTGCTGAGTTTTCCAAATGTGCTGGCATATTGAGTGCAGCACTTCCACAGCATCATCTTTCAGGATTTGAATGCATTATAAATGGTATCTGTGGTTTTTTTTTTTTCTGACTTCTCTCTGTGTGACAGTCTCTAGGTCCATCCATGTCTCTGCAAATGGCTCAATTTCATTCCTTATGGCTGAGTAATAATCCATTGTATATACATACGTACTGTATCTTCTTTATCCAATCCTCTGTTGATGGACATTTAGGTTGCTTCCTGGCTGTTGTAAATAGCGCTGCTAATAAACATTGGGGTTCATATATCTTTTGGAATTATGGTTTTCTCTAGGTATATTCTCAGAAGTGGGATTGCTGGGTCATACATTAGTCCCGTTTTTTGTTTTTTAAGGAACCTCGATACTGTTCTCCATAGTGGCTATATCAGTTTACATTCCCACACCCTCGTCAGCATTTATTCTTTGTAGATTTTGTTGGTGATGGTCATCCTGACCAGTGTGAGGTGAAATCTCATTGTAGTTTTTTTATTTGCATTTCCCTAATAATGGGTGACATTGTTGTGTATCTTTTCATGTGATACTTGGGCATCTGTTTGTCTTCTTTGGATATTTAAAGATATTAAATTAAAAATTTTAATAGATAGAAATTTAAAGGTATTAAAGATATTAAAAAGAGATTTATCTTTTTAGGTCTTCTGCCCATTTTTTGGGGGGGGGTTGTTTGTTTTTTTGATATTGAGCTGCATGGACTGTTTGTATATTTTGGAGATTAATCCCTTGTCAATTGCCTCATTTGCAAATATTTTCTTCCATTCTGAAGGTTGTCTTTTTGTCTTGCATATGGTTTCTTTTGCTATGCAAAAGGTTGTAAGTTTAATTAGGCCCCATTTACTTATTTTTGTTTTTATTTTCACTCCTCTATCAGTGGGCCAAAAAAGATCTTGCTGCAATTTATGTCAAACACCATTCTACCTACGTTTTCCTTTAAGGGCTTCCCTGGTGGCTCAGCTGGCAAAGAATCTGCCTGCAATACAGGAGACCTGAGTTCAATACCTGGGTTGGAAAGATCCCCTGCAGAAGGGAGTGGCTACCCACTCCAGTATTCTGGCCTGGAGAATTCCATGGAATGTATAGTCCATGGGGTCACAAATAGACATGACTAAGTGACTTTCACTTTCACTTTTCAAGAGCTTTATAGTGTCCAGCCTAAATTTAGTTCTTTAATCCATTTTGAGTTTATTTTGTGTATGGTGTTGGTGTTAGGGAGTGTTCTAATTTCATTCTTCTTCTTCTTTTTTTTTTTTTTTCTCAGCTGGGTCTTGGTTGCAGCATGCAGGGTCTAGTTTCCTAACCAGGTAATCTAACCCAGGCCCCCTGCTCTGGGAGTTCAGAGTCTTAACCACTGGACAACCAAGGAAGTCCCTCTAATTTTATTCTTTTACCTGTAATTCTCCAGTTTTCCCAGGATCATTTACTGAAGACTGTCTTTTCTCCATTGTTTATTCCTGCCTCTTTATCATAGATTAGGTGATGGTAGGTGCATGGTTTATCTTTGGGCTTTCTACTCTGTTCCATTAATCTATATGTCTGTTTTTGTGCCAGTAACATACTGTCTTGATTACTGTAGCTTTATAGTATAGTTTGAAGTTTGGGAGCCAAATTCCTCCAGTTCTGTTTTTCTTTCTCAAAATTGCTTTGACTATTCAGGGTCTTTTGGGTTTCCACACATACTGTAAAATTCTTTATCCTAATTCTATGAAGAATGCCGTTGGTGATTTGATAGGAATTGCATTAAATCTGTAGATTGTTTTGGGAAGTATAGTTATTTTCACAATATTATTTCTTCTAATCCAAGAACATGGTATATCTCTCCATCTGTGATGTCTATGATTTCTTTCATCTGCATCTTATGGTTTTCTGAGTACAGGTCTTTTGCCTTCTTAGGTAAATTTACTCCTGGGTATTTTTTATTTTTGTTAAATGATAAATGGGATTGTCTTCTTAATTTCTCTTTCTGATCTTTTGTTGTTGGTGTATAAGAATGCAAGAGATTTATTTGCATTAATTTTGTATTCTGCAACTTTACCAAATTCATTGATTAATATTGGTAGCTTTCTGGTGGCATTTTTAGGATTTTTCTTTATACAGTATCATGTCACCTGCAAACAGTGACAGTTTTACTTCTTTTCCAGTTTGGATTCCTTTTTTTCCCTTTTCTTCTCTGATTGCCATGGCCAGGAATGCCAAAACTATGTTGAATAATAGTAGTGATGTGGACTTTCTTCTTTTGTTACTGACCTTGGAAGAAATGCTTTCCATTTTTCACCATTGAGAATGATGCTTGGCATACGTGGCTTTTATTATGCTGAAGTGGGTTCCGTCTATGCCCTCTTTTTTTTTTTTTATCATAAATCAGTGTAGAATTTTGTCAAAAGCTGTTTCTGCATCTATTGAGATAGTTTTTATTCTCCAATTTGTTAATATGGTGTACCACATTGGTTGATTTGTACATGTTAAAGAATCCTTGTATCTCTGGGATAAATCCCACTTGATCATGGTGTATGGTCATTTTCATATGTTGTTGGATTCTGTTTGTTAGTATTTTGTGTCTATGTTCATCAGTAATATTGGTCTATAATTTTCTCTTTTTGTGATATCTTTGTCTGGTTTTGGTATTAGGGTGATGGTGGCCTTGTAGAATGAGCTTGGGAATATTCCTTCCTTCACAATTTTTGCAAGAGTTTGAGAAGGATGGATGTTAGTTCTTCTTTAAATGTTTGATAGGATTCATCTGTGAAGCCATCTGGTCCTGGACTTCTGTTTGTTGGAAGACTTTTTAATCACAGTTTCAACTACATTACTTATGTTTGGTCTGTTCATATTATCTATTTCTCCCTCGTTCAGTCTTGGAAGGTTGTACTTTTCTAAGAATTTGTCCATTATTCCAGGTTGCCTATTTTCTTGGCATATAGTTGTTTGTAATAATCTCTTAAGATCCTTTGTGTTTCTGCAGTGTCAGTTGTAATTTCTCCTTTTTTATTTCTAATTTTTATTGATTTGCATCCTCTCCTTTTTTTCTTGATTAGTCTAGCTAAAATTTTATCAATTTTGTTTATCTTCTCAAAGAACCAGCTTCTAGTTTTATTAATCTTTGCTGTTGTTTTCTTTGTTCCTCTTTCATTTACTTCTGCTCTGCTTTTTGTGATTTCTTTCCTTCTACTAACTTTGAGTTTTGTTTGTTCTTATTTAGGTGTAAGGTTATGTTGTTTATTTGAGATTTTTCTTTTATTTTTTTGAGGTAGAACTGTATTGATGTAAAGTTACTTCTTAGAACTGCTTTGCTGCACCCCATGAGTTTGGGGTCACTGGGCTTTCATTGTCATTTGTTTTGATGTTTTATTTCCTCTTCAATTTCTTTAGTGATCTCTTGATTATTTAGTAGCATATTGTTTAGCTTCTATGTGTCTGTGTGTGTGTTTTTTTTACAGTTTTCTTCCTATAATTGATTTCTAACCCCATAGCATTGTGGTCAAAAAAGATGCTTGATACGATTTCAATTTTCTTAAATCTACTGAGGCTAGATTTGTGACCCAAGATGTGATCTATCCTGGATAATATTCTATGTGCACTTGAGAAGAAAGTGTGTTCTGCTGCTTTTGGATGGAATTTCCTATAAATATCCATTAAGTATACCTGGTCTAATGTGTCATTTAAAGCTTGTGTTTCCTTATTACTTTTCTGACTGGATGATCTGCCTATTGGTATGAGTGGGGTGTTAAACTTCCTAACTAGTATTGTGTTACAGTCAATTTCCCCTTTAATGGTCATTAACACTTGCCTTATGGGTTGAGATGCTTCTATGTTGGGTGAATACATATTTACAATTGTTATATCTTCTTCTTGGAATGATTCCTTGATCATTATGTAGTATCTTTCCTTGTCTCTTCTGACAGTCTTTATTTTAAAGTCTATACTGTCTGATATGAGCATTGCTACTCCAGCTTCCTTTTGATCTCCATTTGCATGGAATATCTTTTTCCATCTCCTCACTTTCAGTCTGTATGTGTCCCTAGGTCTGAAGTGGATCTCTTATAGACAACATATATATGGTCTTATTTTTGTATCCATTCAGCCAATCTGTCTTTTGGTTGGAGCATTTAATCCATTTACATTCAAGGTAATTATCGATATGTATGCCCCTGTTGGCTATAGGTCAGTGATCATACCATCATGATTATCTGGGTCATGAAGATCTTTTTTGCACAGTTCTGTGTATTCTTGCCACCTCTTCTTAATGTCTTCTACTTCTGTTAGGTCCATACCACTTCTGTCCTTTATTGAGCCTATCTTTGCATGAAATGTTCCCTTGGTATCTCTAGTTTTCTTGAAGAGAGCTCTGCTCTTTCCTGTTCTATTGTTTTCCTCTATTTCTTTGCATTGGTCACTGAGGAAGGCTTTCTTATTTCTCCTTGCTCTTCTTTGGAACTCTGCATTCAAATGAATATTTCTTTCCTTTTCTCCTTTGCTTTTTGCTTCTCTATTATTCACAGCTATTTGTAAGGCCCTCTCAGACAGCCATTTTGCTTTTTTGCATTTCTTTTTCTTGGGGATGGTCTTGATCACTGCCTCCTGTACAATGTCATGAACTTCATTCCATACTTCATCAGGCACTCTGTCTATCAGATCTAGTCCCTTAAATCTATTTCTCATTTCCACTGTATAATCATAAGGGATTTAATTTAGGTCATACCTGAATGGTCTAGTGGTTTTCCCTACTTTCTTCAATTTAAGTCTGAACTTGGCAATAAGGAGTTCATGATCTGAGCCACATTCAGCTCCTGGTCTTATTTTTGCTGACTCTATAGAGCTTCTCCATCTTTGGCTGCAAAGAATATAATCAATCTGATTTCGGTGTCAACCATCTGGTGATGTCCATGTGTAGAGTCTTCTCTTGTGTTGTTGGAAGAGGGTGTTTGCTATGACCGGTGCATTCTCTTGGCAAAACTCTATTAGCCTTTGCCCTGCTTCATTTTGTACTCCAAGGCCAAATTTGCCTGTTACCCAAGGTGTTTCTTGACTTCCGACTTTTGCATCCTGGTCCCCTATAATGAAAAGGTCATTTTTTGGGGGTGTTAGTTCTAAAAGGTCTTGTAGGTCTTCATAGAACCATTCAACTTCAGCTTCTTCAGCACTACTGGTCAGGGCATAGACTTGGATTACCATGATATTGAATGGTTTGCCTTGGAAATGAACAGAGATCATTCTGTCGTTTTTGAGATTGCATCCAAGTACTGCATTTTGGACTCTTGTTGACTATGATGGCTACTTCATTTCTTCTAAGGGATTCTTGACCACAGTAGTAGATATAATGGTCTGCTGCTGCTGCTAAGTTGCTTCAGTCATGTCCGACTCTGTGCGACCCCCTAGACGGCAGCCCATGAGGCTCCCCTGTCCCTGGGATTCTCCAGGCAAGAACACTGGAGTGGGTTGCCATTTCCTTCTCCAATGCATCAAAGTGAAAATTCAAAGTGAATTCGCTCAGTCATGTCCAACTCTTAGCAACCCCATGGACTGCAGCCTTCCAGGCTCCTCTGTCCATGGGGTTTTCCAGGCAAGAGTGCTGGAGTAGGGTGCCATTGCCTTCTCTGGATATAATGGTCATCTGAGTTAAATTCACCCATTCCAGTCCATTTTAGTTTGCTGATTCCTAGAATGTTGATGTTCACTCTTGCCAACTCTTGTTTGACCACTTCCAATTTGCCTTGATTCATGGACCTAACATTCCAGGTTCCCATACAATATTGCTCTTTACAGCCTCAGACTTTGTTTCCATGACCAGTCACATCCACAACTGGGTGTTGTTTTTGCTTTGGCTCCGCCTCTTCATTCTTTCTGGAGTTATTTCTCCACTTATCTCCAGTAGCATATTGGGCACTTACCAACCTGGGGAGTTCATCTTTCAGTGTCCTAACTTTTTGCCTTTTCGTACTGTTCATAGGGTTCTCAAGGCAAGAGTACTGAAGTCATTTGCCATTCCCTTCTCCAGTGGACCATGTTTTGTCAGAACTCTCCAACATGACCCGTCTGTCTTGGGTGGCCCTACACAGCATGGCTTATAGTTTCACTGTGTTAGACAAGGTTGTGGTCCATGTGATTGGATTGGTTAGTTTTCTGTGATTGTGGTTTTCAGTCTGTCTGCCCTCTTATGGAGAAGGATAAGAGGCTTATGGAAGCTTCCTGGTGGGAGAGACTGACTAAGGGGGAAACTGGGTCTTGTTCTGATGGGAGGGCCCTGCTCAGTAAATCTTTAATCCAATTTTCTGTTGATGGGTGGGGCTGTGTTCCCTTCCTGCTATTTACCTGGGGCGAAACTATGGTGGAGGTAATGAAGACACTGGCGACCTCCTTCAAAACATCCCATGTGTGTACTGCTGCATTCAGTGCCCCCAACCCTGCATCAGGCCACCACCAACCCACGCCCCCGCCGGAGACACCTGGACACTCATGGGCAAGTCTGGGTCAGTCTCTTGTGGGGTCACTGCTCCTTTCTCCTGGGTCCTGGTGCACAAGGTTCTGACTGTGCCCTCCCAGAGTCTATTTTCCAGTTCTGTGTAAGTACTGGGAGCTCTATGGTGGGTTAATGGTGACCGCCTCCAAGAGGGCGTATGCCATACCCAGGTCTGCTGCAGCCAGAGCCCCTGTCCCTGTGGCAGGCCCCTGCTGACCCATACCTCCACAGGAGATGCTCAGACACAGTTCTGTCCCAGTCTCTGTGGGGTCCCTGGATCCTGGTGCGCACAAGGTTTGTATGAGCCCTCTTAGTGTCTCTGGAGGGAATGGGGTTTGATTCTAAACACAGATTTGCCCCTCCTACTGTCATGCTGGGGCTTCTCCTTTGCCCTTGGACGTGGAGTATCTCCTCTCAGCCACTCTAGCATTGCGCAGCTGCTGCTCTCCACTCCAGTGCTATGCAGGATGTGAAGAATCTTGGAATATGAAGTCAAGTGGGCCTTTGGAAGCGTCACTACGAACAAAGCTAGTGGAGGTGATGGACTTCCAGTTGAGCTATTTCAAATCCTAAAAGATGATGCTCTGAAAGTGCTGCACTCAATATGCCAGCAAATTTGGAAAACTCAGCAGTGGCCACAGGACTGGAAAAGGTCAGTTTTCATTCCAATCCCAAAGAAAGGCAATGCCAAAGAATGCTCAAACTGATGCACAATTGCATTCATCTCACACACTAGTAAAGTAATGCTCCAAATTCTCCAAGCCAGAGTTCAATAATATGTGAACCATGAACTACCAGATGTTCAAGCTGGTTTTAGAAAAGTCAGAGGAACTAGAGAACCAACATTCGCTGGATCATCGAAAAAGCAAGAGAGTTCCAGAAAAACATCTATTTCTGCTTTATTGACCATGCCAAAGCCTTTGACTGTGTGGATCACAAGAAACTGGAAAATTCTTCAAGAGATGGGCATACCAGACCACCTGACCTGCCTCTTAAGAAACCTGTATGCAGGTCAGGAAGCAACAGTTAGAATTGGACATGGAACAATAGACTGGAAAGGAGTACATCAAGGCTGTATATTGTCACCCTGCTTATTTAACTTATATGCAGAGTACATCATGAGAAATGCTGAGCTGGATGAAGCACAAGCTGGAATCAAGATTGCCAGGAGAAATATCAATAACCTCAGATATGCAGATGACACCACCCTTACGGCAGAAAGTGAAGAACTAAAGAGCTTCTTGATGAAAGCGAAAGAGGAAAGTGAAAAAGTTGGCTTAAAGCTCAACATTCAGAAAACAAAGATCATGGCATCTGGTCCCATCACTTCATGGGAAACAGATGGGGAAACAGTGGAAACAGTGTCAGACCTTATTTTGGGGGGCTCCAAAATCACTGCAGATGATGATTGCAGCCATGAAATTAAAAGATGCTTACTCCTTGGAAGGAAAGTTATGACCAACCTAGATAGCATATTAAAAAGCAGTGACTATTTTGCCAACAAAGGTCCATCTAGTCAAGGCTATGGTTTTTCCAGTAGACATGTATGGATGTGAGAGTTGGACTATAAAGACAGCCGAGTGCCAAAGAATTGATGCTTTTGAACTGTGGTGTTGGAGAAGACTCTTGAGAGTCCCTTGGACTTCAAGGAGATCCAGCCAGTCCATCGTAAGGGAGATCAGTCCTGAGTGTTCATTGGAAGTACTGATGTTGAGCCTGAAACTCCAATACTTTGGTCATCTGATGTGAAGGACTGACTCATTTGAAAAGACCCTGATGCTGGGAAAGATTGAAGGCGAGGAGAAGGGGATGACAGAGGATGAGATGGTTGGATGGCATCACTTGCTCAATGGATATGATTTTGGGTAAACTCTGGGATTTGGTGATGGACAGGGAAGCCTGGCATGCTGCAGTTCATGGGTTGCAAAGAGTCAGACATGACTGAGCGACTGAACTGAACAGAACTGATGTCCCTGTTACCATTTTCCTGATTGTTTTGGGTTTGTTTTTTTTTTAGGTCTTTTTTCTTCTCTTGTGTTTCCTGCCTAGAGAAATTCCTTTATTATTTATTGTAAAGCTGGATTGGTAGTGCTGAATTCTGTTAAATTTTGCTTGTCTATAAAGCTTTTGATTTTTCCACTGAATCTGAATGAAATCCTTGCTGGGTAGAGTAATCTTCATTTTAGGATTTTCCCTTTTATCACTTTAAATATATCCTACCACTCCCTTCTGGACTACAGAGTTTCTGCTGAAAAGTCAGCTCATAACCTTATGGGATTCCCTTATATGTTATTTGTTACTTTCCCCTGCTGCTTTTAACATTTTTTCTTTATATTTAATTTTTATTAATGTCGTTAATATGTGCCTGGTATGTTTCTTCTTGGGTTTATTTTATATGAGACTCTGCACTTCATTGACTTGGGTGGATATTTCCTTTCCCATGTTTGGGAAGTTTTCAACTATAATCTCTTCAAATATTTTCTCAGATTCTTTCCCTTTCTTCTTCTAGGACCCCTGTAATTTGAATGTTGGTACATTTAATGTTGTCTCAGAGGTTTCTGAGACTGTCTTCATTTTTTTTTTTTCCATTCTTTTTCCTTCATGCTGCTCTGCAGCAGTTATTTCTACCATTCGATCTTCCAGCCCACTTACCCATTCTGTCTCAGTTTTTCTGCTGTAAATTCCTTCTAGTATATATTTTTAATTTTAGTTATGGCGTTGTTCATCACTATTTGTTTGTTCTTCTCAGTTAAGTTCAGTTCAGTCCTCAGTTGTGTCCAACTCTTTGCGACCCCATGAATTGCAGCATGCCAGGCTTCCCTGTCCATCACCAACTCCCGGAGTTCACTCAAACTCACGTCCATCGAGTCAGTGATGCCATCCAGCCATCTCATCCTCTGTCGTCCTCTTTTCCTCCTACCCCCAATCCCTTCCAGCATCAGGATCTTTTCCAATGAGTCAACTCTTCGCATGAGGTGGCCAAAGGACTGGAGTTTCAGCTTTAGTATCATTCCTTCCAAAGAACACTCAGGACTGATCTTCTTTAGAATGGACTGGTTGTATCTCCTAGCAGTCCAAGGGACTCTCAAGAGTCTTCTCCAACACCACAGTTCAAAAGCATCAGTTCTTTGGCACTCAGCTTTCTTCACAGTCCAACTCTCACATCCATACATGACCGCTGGAAAAACCATAGCCTTGACTAGACAGACCTTTGTTGGCAAAGTAATGTCTCTGCTTTTTAATATGCTATCTAGGTTGGTCACAGCTTTTCTTCTAAGATGTAAGCGTCTTTTAATTTCATGGCTGCAGTCATAATCTGCAGTGATTTTGGAGCTCCAAAAAATAAAGTCTGCCACTGTTTCCACTGTTTCCCCATCTATTTCCCATGAAGTGATGGGACCAGATGGCCATGATCTTTGTTTTCTGAATGTTGAGCTTTAAGCCAACTTTTTCGCTCTCCTCTTTCACTTTCATCAAGAGGCTTTTTAGTTTCTGCCATAAGGGTGGTGTCATCTGCATATCTGAGGTTATTGATATTTCTCCCGGCAATCTTGGTTCCAGCTTGTGCTTCTTCCAGCCCAGCGTTTCTCATGATGTACTTTGCATAGAAGTTAAATAAGCAGGTCCCTGTTAAACATTATTTTCTCAGCCCATACTCTTCATTCTATTTCTAAGATTTTGAATCATATTTACGTTTATTTCTCTGAATTCTTTTTCAGGTAGGTTACTTATTTCCTCTTCATTTACTTGGCCTAGTAAGTTTTTACTTTACCTCTTCATCTGTGACATATTTTTCTGTTGTTTCATACTTTGGCAATGGATGGGGCTGTTTTCCTGTCTTGCTGATTGCTAGGTCTGAGGCATCCAGAACTGGATCTTGTAGGCAGTTGGGAGGAACCTGGTCTTGGTGCTGAGATGAGGACCTTCAGGAGAGCTCACACTGATTACTATTCCTTGGAGTCTGAAGTTCTCTGGTGGTCCAGCGGCTTGGATTGGCACTATCATGGGGGCTCAGGCCTGACCCCTGCCCTGGGAACCAAGACCCTCCAAGTCATGGGTTTGTGCAAAAAACAAATAACAAAAACAAAACCTCCCAAAACAAACAAAGGCCAAAACAAATGATAAAAATGTAACAGAACAAAAAAGAAAAACAAACACACAAACAGAAAAGAACGCAAACAGACAAATACAATCCTAGACAAACAGCAAACACAAATCCAAGCAGCCAAAAAGCAAACCACGTGAAAAAAAAAGGAAAGCAAAAACAAGTAACCCAAAGAAACATGAACTCCCAAATCAAGACCAGTAACTAACCTAAACAGAAAACAAAATTTTAAAAACTGAAAGAAAAGCTGAGGACAAAAGACAAACACATAAAAATGACAAAAACAAAAATAAAAAATAAAATAGATAAAAGCAAGATTAAACAACACAAAAATATCAAATGAACAGATAACAACAAAACACAAAAACAGACAATGGACAGAAAACAGCAGACTAACAGAATAAAAGATAAAATTAGAAAAATAAAAATATATCAGAAAAAAATGAAACACCAAAGCAAAACACAACAGCAAAAAAAAAAACAACAACAAGAAAACAAAAGAAAATAAAAAATAAGATTTTGTATATGTAAGAAAATTAAAAGTTCCCTGATGCCTCCACTATTGGTGTTCTTATCCCCATGGAGTGCTGCATCTAACCCTGCCTCCCTAGGAGGCCCTCCAAGACCTCGAGGTAGGTCCCTGGACCCACTGTGTCTGCCCCATCTCTGCAAGTGTTCCTTTCGCTTGCATCCTGAAGCACACATGCCCACACAGGCCAGCTGGGGCACAGGCTCCCACAAGCTGGAGGAGGCTTGTGGCGGGGGGTAGGGGGCGGGGTGGGGGGGGCGGTGGCAGATCAACTGAACGACTTCTGATCTGAGTGTAGATGTGGCCTCTAACCACTGCAACATAATCAACATTTCTTGGGTATCTCCAGGCAAAAAGGGCCCCTCCATGTAACCAGTGGGATGACTGAGACAATGATTAAATCTGAAGATGTGCTGTTTGAGACAAAAAAAAAAAAAGAAGGGTGATTACACTGAGAGAAACAACTTGCAGAAATAAATGGTGCAACGACGAAAGTGAAACACTTGGAAACAATTAAGTGGAAGAAGACAGGGCTGATACGTGGGTTGGGCTGCATCCTGCAGGTCTGCAAGACGGCTAGTTGCCCAGCCTTGAGACTGAAGAAAGAGCCTGAAGTTTGTGGCAGAGACATCAATGGTCTATTAGGCAAGGGATCTTGTATGTCTCAAAGAGTCCTGGGACAACTTCACTCTGTGGGCGGCACCTGGCAAGCAGGAAGTGGCAGCCCTCTTTGTTACACTGGGGAGAAGAGGCTACCATTTATAGGGGGAACAGATATCAGCTGGGCTAATTAGTTACCAGGGACTAAGCAAGTCCTATAATTAAGAGGATTGGATAGTCACGTGAATGAAGCAGGGACGAGTCTAGCAGGGGATGTACAGAGAGCAACAGAACAGCCATCTTGAATGGCCTGACCATACAGTGTTCTCAGTGCTGGCACGTTGCTTCTTGAGAAGCAACTGTGTCCCTAGGCTCCGGGACACCCGATTACAGAAGGAAACATCATTGCGGTTTGCTGCTGGGCTCAGCAGAGGAGGAGAAGTACTGTCATAGCAAAGCAATTGCTGTGCCAGCTATTAATAGTTTTTGAATTTGAGAATCAAAACCAGTTTTCCAATCAATCTCTTAGCCCTTTTATGATTTTTCCTACATCTGCATGCCTTGGGTGTTTACCATCATTTACTATTTTTCTTCACCTTATCTCAGTTTTAACATTTAGGAATTGACTCTAGCTTCATCCTAAGCAATTAGATTTGTGAAAACACATACCGAAGGACTCATTATATACATGCATACATAATGCAGATTAAAATAAATGTAAAACAGTTTTGTAAAGTATTTGTCCATGTACCACACGCTCACAATGCAGGGAGCCCAGGTTCGATTTATGATATTTGGTATATAGGATATATATAATTATATATATATATAATATTTGCTCATGGGATACTTTTGGAAACTGCTATAGAAAAAGCTTGGAAATTTGAATTTTGTTTTCATTAAAGAATGTAAATGTTATTCATCTGAACAAAGTCAGAGTTAAGGGCCAGCTGACAGAAGTCACAGGATAGATGGGGTTAGGGTTCTCTCAGACTTTCATCTTACACTGAGAGTTTTGAGATACTGTGGCAGGGGGATGGAACAGAGAGAGAGAGATAAGATGCTGTTTGCTGCTGCTGCTGCTAAGTCGCTTCAGTTGTGTCCTACTCTGTGCGACCCCACAGACGGCAGCCCACCAGGCTCCCCCTTCCCTGGGATTCTCCAGGCAAGAACACTGGAGTGGGTTGCCATTTCCTTCTCCAGTGCATGCAAGTGAAAAGTGAAAGTGAAGTCGCTCAGTCGTGTCCGACTCTTTGTGACTGCATGGACTGCAGCCCACCAGGCTCCTCTGTCTGTGGGATTTTCCAGGCAAGAGGACTGAAGTGGGGTGCCACTGCCTTGTTTAGAGCTACAGAAATGAATAGTAGAACCAAAAATTGGAGTCAGTGATCAAGCACTGGAAGGAAGTGTGGAAGGGAGCTAAGTGTATGAGTGTAATCATTGTTCACAGGTGTCCTTCGCGAATACAAATCAAACTCTAGAGAGATAAGCACATGCTAGAAATGAGTGAGTGGGTGTCACAGTCGTGTCTGAATTTTTGCAACACCATGGACTGTAGTCTGCCAGGTTCCTCTGTCCATGTAATTCTCCAGGCAAGAATACTGAAGTGAGTTGCCATTCCCTTCTCCAGGGGGCCTTTCCAACCCAGGGATCGAACTCAGGTCTTCTGCATTGCAAGCTGATTCTTTACCATCCGAGCCACCAGGAAGCCCTAAACCTAGAAATCTTTATAGATAAGCAACAAGGATTTACTGTATAGTACAATGATATTTATATTTTGTATTTATATCTATAATAACTTGTAATAACATATAATGGAAAAGAATCTGAAAAAGAATTATATATAACTGAATCATTATGCCATATACCTCAAAGAACTAACACAATATTGTAAATCAACTATAATTCAACTTTTTAAAAAGCTTTAAAAAAGTTTTAAGAAACAGCTAGAAAAAAAGAAGAAAAACAGTTTTTAAAAAACCCAAACGGTTTGTCTCTGCTAACCCCATGCCTCTTATTTGTTTCTCCTCACTCCCAGTCTCCTTTGGCAACCATAAATTTGTTTGTGAGTCTGTTACCATTTTGTGTACACATTCATTTGTGTTATTTTTTAGATTCCACATATGAGAGATATCATACAGTATCACCATATGTAAATCAACATACTTCAATAAAAATAAATGAATAAATTCCCTGGTGGCTCAGACAGTAAAGCATCTGCCTACAATGCGGGAAACTCGGGTTTGATCCCCGGGGTGGCGAAGATCCTCTGGAGAGGTAAATGGCAACCCACTGCAGTACTCTTGCCTGGAAAATCCCATGGGAGGAGCCTGGTAGGCTACAGTCCATGGGGTCGCAAAGAATCCTACAGGACTGAGCCACTTGACTTGGCTTCAATACAGAACACCTCCCACACCTACCCCACCAGGTGGCTCTGGGCTTGGGGAGGGGGAGCATCGCTGTATATTTTCTGTATCAGTTCCTCTGGGCTCCTTTTTTGTTACCATGTATATGTGTTACATATGTAATTTTTTTTTTTGAAATGCTGCATCCTGGGGCTCTGGCTTGAGGCTTCATGGGCCCAGGGCTTGGCAGGGCAGGAGACCTTCGGGCCTCTGCTGACCCCTGCTGGCCACGGTGCCTCCCAACTTCTCTTTTCTCGAGATCCGTGGATCTTGCCATCACCACCCCCACCCACAGAAACTGTCTTCCTCCATCCCCGTGGGATACCTGTGTCAGCCACCGCAGTGTGCCCTGGACATCGGGCCCCAAGGCCTCAGCTGTGAGACCCCTGTACACCGGAGAGCGCCGTGGCCCTGGGCTGCAGTCACATCCTCTTGGGTGGGTCCCTGTCTGTGATGAATGGGGGAGGGGGGTGCAGAGGTCGGTCCTGGAATCAGAGCTGAGTTTCCTCCAGCTGCAGACAGAAGACAGGGATTTCTGAGGTTCAATCTCCTCTCCAGGGACTCAGCTTCTAAGAGACTCAGACCACCAGGGTAGAACTTTTCTGAAGGCAAGAGCAGAGGAACATAGAAGCACAGACAACTCTATAGATAACAAGTGGGGGAAGACTGGAAGGGGTGACAGGGTCACCTAGGACCAAGTCCTTTGGTGGAAGAAGTTAGGGCAGAGAGGAAGGAAGGAAGCAAACTCAGATGCCTGCCCCACGTCTGCAGAGGACACACTTTCTCCCCTTACCCTGATCCTCCCTCACCTAGAGAGGCCTGGATGGAGGGCCGCATGAGCCTCATGCTCAGGGTCTGGATGGGACAGGCCAAGTTTGAGCACACTGGTTTCTGGATTAGCTATGTGACCCAGGCTGAGTCACCTTCCACTCGGAGTCTCAGTCTGCTCATCTGTAAAATGGGGACTCTTAGTTGCCAGGGACCAGAAACCCTGAATGAAACCAACTGAAGCAAAAAGGACAGCAAAATGACCCACACAATCCAAGACAAGGTTAACAACTAAACACAGGAGGATGCAGGGTGCTGGTTGGGACCCGGATCCGGTCTGCCACATGGATGGCTGGCTCTCACCTCTCCTGTCCTTTCTCCTTCCTGGTCACCACACTTCTCACTCTGCATGGGCTCCTTCTTCTGGACACACAGGAGAAAGCTTGCAGTGAGTCCCCTCCCTTCCTCCCCTCAACGAAATGTTCCCAGGAGCAGAGAACAGGGCCTGTCCAGACGTCCTCCATGATGTAGCAAAGAGCTGTGTTCTCCTGTGGGATGGTGTCCAGCTCAGAAATGCTCTACCTACCTTGTATTTGCTTTCCTCCCTTTTCTTCCTTCCTTCTTTCCCCTCTCCTTACTTTTGTGCCCTGCAATGCACTCCCAACAAAGCCTTCCTTAGAGCATAAGCTTTGCTTTAGGCTCTGTTCTCTAGGGAACACGGGGATGAGACAGCTGCTTACAAGCTGTGTGACTTAGGCACATTACTTAACCTCTCTGTGCTTCAGTGTGAATGCATGCTAAGTCGCTTCAGTTGTGTCTGACTCTTTGTGACCCTCCAAGCCTGCATAACCCTCCAGGCTTCTCTGTCCATGGAATTCTTCAGGCAAGAATACTGGAGTGGGTTGCCATGCCCTCCTCCAGGGGACCTTCCCTATCCAGGGATCAAATCCGGGTATTTTACGTTTCCTGGTATTGGCAGGCAGATTCTTTACCACTGGTGCCACCTGGGAAGCCTGTGGCTCAGTGTTCTTATCTGTAAAATGGAGTCACAATAATTCCTAACTCTTAGGGTCATACTGAGTTAATACACAGAAAGCACCAACAACAGAGTGGAAGCTTTCAGTGAGAACGAATGTTTATTATTTTTGTTACCCTAAAGCCCAGGGAAACTGTAAATTGGGACAGAGGCAGGCCATCATGAGAAAAACAGAGGTTTGGACAACTTTCTTTAGGGTCTCTCATCAGTTACAACCTCAGGGCTGAGGTTGTGGCCTGGGCTGCACCCCACTGGGCTGGTGCCCCTGAGGGTGGGAGAGTGGGCCGCGATGGGCAAGGGGCTGAGAGCCAGCATGACTTGCTTTCAGCTTGTGTGACCCTGGACACGGCCGTCACGTCTCAGAACCTCCGTTTCCTCACCCGACAGTGACTATAACGTATACACAACTGTTTCTGAGGCTCCTCCCCTGGGCAGGAGCCAAGGGTGCTCCAAAAGTTCAAACCAGAAACCCAGTGAGCACTCGGGTGAGGTCCGTAACTTCAGACCTGAAAGGCCAGGAGTCGACGTCTTCTAGCCTTCTGCCTCCATCTCGCAGATGAGGAAACTGAGGTCCAGAGAGGGGAAATAACCTGGCTGACATAAGGGAGAGGGGCTGTGGCATTGGACAGGGACAGGGGGTGCCCTGGGGGAAGGGCACACAGGTCCTCCTCTCTGAGCCTGAGCGCTGGCCTGGGAAGACCCTCCTCTGGGGCACACCCCAACATCAGGGAGTGGGCAGTGGGGTCTCCTCTGAGCCTGGGGCCTCGCCAGTGTCTGCCTGGACTGGCTGTGTCTGTGACCTCCCCAGGGGATGGCCAGGAGTGGGAACAACAGACAATCAGCCAAGGCCTCAGCATCCCGGCGAGCGGCCCGGGCAGCCAGGAGTCAGGCCCAGGCAGGCTGGGACAGGTCAGCGCTGCTCCCCAGGAGGGCTGAACACCCGAGCGTGGAGAATCTGCTCCCAGCTCAGACCCAGTGTCCTGCTCAACGACAAACCTCCAAGGCCAGGCTGTGGGGGGTGAAGAGCCCTTTGTGGGGGATGAAGAGTCTTTGGCTGAGCCAGGCTGGGGCTCTCTCCTGTCAGGGTTGGGGTGACCCTCTTCTCTCCCAGGACCTGCTCTTTGATCTCCAGAGGGCCCTAGCTGCACCCAGAGAAGCTCACAGTCAGGTGCAAGTGATGGCTTTCTAATGGTGCTGGGAGCCCCAGCCTTCTGAAACAAGGGCAGAAGGCAGGTTACCCCGGTGCTGTGTGTGCCCAGAGCCATGCCAAGCACCCTCATCCAAGGCTCATGCGTGCCTCATGACAGCCCTGCCAGGAGGCATTATTACCCATCCTCCAGGGAGGGACACCCTGAGGGGGGGAACATGTCGAGGCCCCACAGCTAGCTCTCACGGACGTGGGATCAGAAACCAGGCAGTGTGACTTTCAATCCAGGCCTTGGTCTCCAGTGCCGAGGGCCAGCCGGGCTGTGGTGGGAGCCCAGAGGAGGCCTCTGCAGCCACAGCATGGTGAGCAGGTGCAGTGACCCAGGAACGGGATCTTCCCTGCTTGTTCTCTGAAAGCCCAGAGGCACTCACAGTGCAGGGCAGGGTTTCAGGTGAGTGAACTTGGGCCTCTTTTCTGTAATGTTGCCCAAGTGTCTAGAAAATGATTTTTTTTTTTTTTTCCTTTTCCCAAATAGGAATCTGATCACCCCAATAGACCACTCTTGCCTTGGTAGAATCTTAGGAGCTCTTTTCTTTATGGGGGTCTTTCTGAGGCAGAGCCCTGACAGAGCTTGACTCTCCTCCCTTGCCACCAAGAAGGCCTGGAGGAAACAGCCCCCAAACCCTGGCTGAGCGGGAACAGCCTTGATCAGCCTTCCGTGGACCCCTGGTCACAAAAAAGCCATCTCAACCCCAGGGACCCTCTAAGCACCTATAAACCAGCTTCTCTTGGGCTTTGCCACTGTTTGAAAGAACATTTGCACTGCAGGGCCTGGGAGGCTGGAGAAGGTGATATTAAATGGCAGACAGACAGGGAGGGCCCAGGGAGAGAGGCCAGCTGGCCCCTTGTCTCGCTTCACTCCAAGCTTCCCACACTCACCTTCTCTGGGAAGCTTTCCAGATACCCCTACATTCTCCAGCTTTCTTTGATACGTTCCGTGGAGACGCCTGTCTGCCCCTGACAGCTAAACTGCCACTTCTGCTCAGCCTGGGGCCATAGGAGCCTGCTTCTCCTGCTGGCTCCAAGGGTCTGATCACACTCAGCTAGATAATGGCAAATAAATGTGGCCACGCATCCATCCCTCCATCCCTCTCATGCAGATCAACCAGCATCTGTGACTGTGCCAGGGGGCCCCTTGGGGGCACAGGGATGAGTAACACTGGTCTGCTTATGAGTTACAGCCTTGCACACCAGTAACAATGGAAATAGGACTTCCTTTCTTCCTTTTAAATAATGCAAATATTTTAAAAAATTAATTTTTATTATATTTTGGCTGCAATGTGCAGTATGCGGGATCTTCATTCCCCAACCAGGGAATGAACCCACATCCCCTGCAGTGCAAGTGCCGAGTCTTAACCAGCGGACAGCCAGGGAAGTCCCCAGGACTATTTTTTAAATCAAGTTTTTATTGCATACCAGGCTCTGTGCTGAAGCATCTTATGTACATTGTCTCATTTAACCCTTATACAATCTTATAAAAGCACCACTATTATTCATTAAATTTTTTTCTAAATTATAGATGTTATATATGAAGAGACACTAAGACACACAGACGTTAACTTGCCTGAGGTCACACAGGTAGCAAATGACAGAGCCAGGCTTTGAACCTGAACAATGCCACCTGTTAGAGCCATCGCCCAGGTGTGACCCAGGAGAGGAGGCCACTCTCATCTGGGGGATCAGGAATGGCTTCCTGGGAAGCTGAATTTTCAGTGAGGGCTTGAAGGAGAGACTGGGTGAGAGGCACTGGGTTCTGGGGTGTGAGAATTCTAGGAACAAAAGTGTGGGAGGAAGAAAAGTGCCACATATGCAGAGTGACCAGGGAGGAGCATGTGGGCCAGGAGAAGAGGGTGTGGGTGTGCACTGACCAGAAGAAAATGCAAGTTCATAGGTTTGCAGCCCTGACTGGCAGGCTAAGGATTTGGGGCTTGTGGCTGGCAGTATCATGGCTGTTGAAGATGTCCATGTCCTAATACCCCAAACCTGCAAACATGTTACATGTTAAAGGCACTTTGCAGATGTGAGTAAGTGAAGGGTTTTGAGACAGGAAGTTTATCCTGGATTATTCAGGAAAGCCCACTCTAATCACAAGGGTCCTTATAAGAGGGAGACAGGAAGGCCAGAGTGAGAGGAGGGGATGTGATGGTAGAAGAAGATGAAAAGAGACTTGAAGACGCTGTGCTGCTGCCTTTGAAGATGGAGGAGTGGGTCCTGAGCCAATGCAAGCGGTTTCTAGAAACTGGAAAAGATGAAGAAATGGATCCTTCCCCTAGAGCCTCTAGGAGGATGCAGTCCTGCCAGTATCTTGATTTAGTTCAGCAAGACTGGAGGTTTCTGACCTCCAGAACTGGAAGAGAATAAATATGTGTTGTTTGAAGCCACTCAATCTGTGGCAATTTGTTACAGCAGCTGTAGGAAACGGACACAGAGCTGAGGCCGAGCACAGCACAGGTTACCAGGACTTTCAGCAGCATCACCCCATTGTCATTTTAGAAAGCTGGATCCAATCCCACAAAAGTTTATGAGCACCTCCCACGTACCATGATGAGCCGCAGGGAGAAAATGGCAAGAGGAACTCTGCAGTCCCTGCCCTGGGAGGAGCTACAGTTGTTCCAGCCCCCATATCGGGGTAGAGGCTAGTGTAAGATGAGCTGCAGTTATCACTAACTGGCAGGCTGAACAGGACTGGTTCCCGACTGGCAATTGCAGGGCCTTTGTTTAAAAGGAGTTATCTGAAGAGCTCTGAGGAGAGCACTTCTCAGCAGATGTGCCAGAGCCAGCCAGGGGATTGGGGGTGTGAGGATTCTAGGAACAAAGGTGTGAGAGGTAGAAAAGGTATGGCTGCATTGCAGCAAATTTGTGCCCAAGCCTCCACAGTGCAGCCTGAGGGTCTCATGGGCAACAGGGGATGTGTGTGGGCAGGGCCCACAGGGGATTTCTCAAAGCACCAAGTAGGAGTCTCTATTGTGTGTGTGTGTTGGGTTGGGGGGAGGTTGCAGGGGGAAGGCAAGAGAAGCAAGCCACCCCCAGCCCACTAGCAATTTCACTCCTAGGGGTGTACCTAACACAAGTATGAACATACATGCACCAAAACACGTACACTGGAAGGCTCATGGCAGGATGGCAATGACCTCTGGTGCCCCCAGACGTCCATCAGTAGTGGGGCAGATGGCTGCTATAGTAGAATGGACCACACACTGGATGGCGGTGAGAATGAACAAACTACTGTTCAACCCAATAACATTGATGATTCTCACCAACCTAATATTGAGCAAAAGAAGCAAGGCACAGAATACCACCTATGACCCGACTCTGTTGATACTGGGTTTACAAAGAGGCAAAACGGATCTGTTTTAGACATCTGAATAGTGGTTTGTTCCCCTGGGGGCTGGGGGAATGGGAAGGCATAGTGATTGAGAGGCACCACAGGGGCGCTTCTGGAGAGCTGGCAATGTTCCAATTCTAGACAGGGGTAAAACACAAGTGCTCACTTTGTGATAATTCACTGGACTGCACACTTGTGACTTCTGTATTTTCTACCGGTATATTATGGGGTTTCCCAGGTGCTCACAGTGGTAAAGAATCTGCTTGCCAAGCAGGAGATGGGAGTTCAGTCCCTGGGTTGGGAAGATCTTCTGGAGAAGGAAATGGCAACCCACTCCAGTATTCTTGCTTGGGAAATCCCATGGACAGAGGAGCCTGGTGGGCTACAGTCCATGGGTTTGCAAAGAGTTGGACATGACTGAGCGACTAAATAGCAGCGGCAGCATGGATGTATTATATATTGCAATGAGAAGTTTGGTTTTTAAATTATTCATGAGCATACTATAGTAATTAGGGTATTTTGGTGGCTGGGAATTACAAGGCTCAGGTTCTAGACTACCTTCCTGAACGAAGATGATGTGTGACCCTGCAAGCTATGGCCTCTTTTCAGGTCTCGGCTCCTTATTCCAAAATTAGGAATGTATGTGAATTATACAATTTTTTCAGAAACTCAGCAAAATGCTTGAACTATGGTTAACCTGACTCCTCATTTAAAAAAAAAAAGAAAAGAATCTAAGGTTTGGTCGGAGCTGGAGCTCTTTTTCTGTTCCCTTGTTAGAGTGGTCATGTGAAGATTTGGCTCTGTTACTTACGGCCCAGCTATCTGACCTTGGCCACAGAAGCAGGTGTGAGGTGGCCTGGAAAGAACATGGTGGGCTTGGGATCATTTAGTCTGGGTTAGAGTTCTGGCAGTGCTCCTGTCTTAGTTGTGTGTGAGCTTGGACAAGCTACTAAACCTCTCTGAGTCTGTTTCCTCACTGGTGAAATGAAGTGAGTGTCCCCTCTCTTCTGGACAGGTATGAAGGTTAAGTAAAAGGTGCCTGGGGACGTCCCTGGTGGTCCAGTGGTTAGGACCACGCTTCCACTGCATGGGACACAAGTTCGATCCCTGATTGGGGAACTAAAATTCCACATGCGCTATGGTACAGCCAAAAAAAAAAAAAAAAGTACCCAGCCCTTAGTAGGCGTATCTGCTTTCCCAGTACTCCATGAATTCCCTGGGTTAGCTAGGTGTCCTGCTGGGACCAGGCCAAAGAAGCTGTCTATCTGACCATTCAGACACGTTGCTGATCCAGACTAAACAAAAGCATATATAAAATGGACTGGGAGCCGCTGGAGAGCAGAGCCTCCAATGGTGGTGCAGAGACTGTGTCCTGGGGTCCTTCTACCCAGGGGCCTGCCCATGAGGCCTTGGGAGGCTGGGGCTTGGACAGGGATCAGAGCAGAGGGAGGGGCACAGGCCAGTGTCCTGGGGCCTGCGTTTGTGGACTTCCCAGTGCCTCGTAGATGTGCTAACCACAGGTGCCAGGAGGTCAAGCCTTTCACAATGTGTTCAGCTCTGGGCCCTGCTCTGAGTGGCTGTTGACAAACAGGACTCTGAGGAAGGGTCCTGGGGGGCAGGGAAGGATCTTGACAAATGAGGGACAGCTGAAGGAACTGCTGGGGTGGGGGGCAGTGTAGCTCAGGGAAGACTCTAGAGCCTAGGGTCATGATTCTAGAGCCTAGGGTCATGACTTTTGCTAACCCAATGGGCTCTCTGAAGTTCCTGGCCAGATAGGTTTTATCAGTCAGAGTTTTTGATGGTAGGCAACAGAAACTGGCTTTGGTGGTCTCTATCAGTTAGGATATAGTTAGCTGCTGTATTAGGAAAGTCCCCAAATTGCAATAGTCTTACATAGCATAGATTTACTTATTGCACATATAAAGCCCCAAATGGCTGTTCCTGAGAAGTACGGGTATGTGTGTTGGCGGGGAGCAGGGGTGGGGGCGGGGGAACTCTGCTTCACACAGCCATATCGATGCCCAGGCCTAAGGTGGTTCCACAGTTCCACACGTGGCTTCCGAGGAGGTCAGCAGTCAATAAGCAGCCTGCAGAGAGAGAAAGAGAGTGGAGGATTATGCAGGAGGATTTTGTGGGCCTGAAGTTGTGTCTGTACCTTCCCTTAACTTTCCATTAGCCAGGAATCAGTAATGTTGCCCCACTCAACAGGAAGGCTATAGAAGGCCTTACAGAACTGACAGGATGAGGGGGCCCCAGCCTTGAGAATGAGCTTTCTCAAGATGCTCCAGGGAGCAAAGAAGCAGGGAGCAATAGATACGCTGACTACTTCATAGCCAGGCAGGCTGGCCACTGTCACCCTACCATGGCTGCCAAGAATTGCCTCCCTTGGCTCCTGGGATCACTGCATAGAAGCAAAAGGGATAGAAAAGAAAATCCACTCCTCAATTTGGAGGTGTTTTGCCCTCAGGGGATCTCACTCCATTATTTTCTGCATCCTTGATCTATCTGCCCCAGTAAATTCTGAAACAGTAAGTACACAAAAAGTTGCTCAGCATTTTTAGTTCTCAGGGAAATGAAGATTAAAACCATGATGTATGTGACTACACATTCACCAAAAAAGGATTAAAGTTAAAAACATTGACAAAACGTAGTGCTGACAAAGACAAAGGCAACTGGAACTCACACTTTGCTGGTGGGCATATATAATGGGGGTTGCTGTTGTTTACTCACTCAGTCGCGTACAACTCTTTGCAACCCCATGGACTGTATAGCCCCCCAGGCTCCTTTGTCCAAGGGATTTCCCAGGCAAGAACACTGGAGTGGATTGCCATTTCCTTCTCCAAGGGAATCTTCCCGACCCTGAACCCTTGTCTCGTGCACTGGCAGAATTCTTTACTGCTGTGACAACAGGGAAGCCCCAGAAAGGAGTAACTGGGAAACACTGTTTAGCAATTAAATATACACCTATGCTATGACCGAGTAAGCCCACTCCTGGGTATTTGCTGATCAGAAATGAAGCCATGTGCATGTGTGTGTGTGCGCTAAGTCACTTCAGTCATGTCTGACCCTTCGTGACGCTATGGACGGTAGCCTGCCAAGCTCCTCTGTCCACAGGGATTCTCCAGGCAAGAATACTGGAGTGCTTAGTGAAAGTGAAAAAGGCAAATGTGTACAGTAAGGAATTTTAAGAGGGATGACATTCACATAAATTTTACTACAGTGTGTTGTAGCCATTCCCTTCTCCAGGGAATCTTCGCGACCCAGGGGTTGAATCTATGTCTCCCGCATTGGCAGTTGGGTTCTTTACCCCTAGGGCACCTGGGAAGCCCTGAAAGGAAGACATATGTTTAAACAAAGATTTGTACAGCAGCTTTATTCATGACAGACTACAATAGGAAACAGCGCAAAAGTCCATCATCAGGATAATGGATAAACAACTCTTGCCAGGAAAATCCCATGGACAGAGGAGCCTGGTGGGCTGCAGTCCATGGGGTCGCTAAGAGTCGGACACGACTGAGCGACTTCACTTTCACTTTTCACTTTCCACTTTCATGCATCGGAAAAGGAAATGGCAACCCACTCCAGTGTTCTTGCCTGGAGAATCCCAGGGACGGGGGAGCCTGGTGGGCTGCCGTCTGTGGGGCTGCACAGAGTTGGACACGACTGAAGCGACTTAGCAGTAGCAGCATTCTATCCAAACAACAGAATACTTCTCATCAGTGCAGATGAACTACCGATACATATATAGCCATAGATAAATCTCAAATATACAATGAGCAAAAGTAACCAGACCAAAAAATATACATACTGTATGGCCCCATGGATGTGGAGTTCAACAGTAAGAGCTGACTCCATCTGCGGTGACAGCTCAGGATGCAGTGCTTGCCTCTTATCTGTAGGCATGTTCGTTCCAAGATCCCCAAGTGGATGCCTGAGACCAGAGACAATACTGAGCCACACATATACTATTTTTTCCCATGCATATATAACTGTGATAGTTTAATTTATAAACTAGGCACATTAAGAGATTGATAATAACAATAATAAAATACAATTAAGGTGAGCATTTCCATAGTGTAGTTGTTATCCTTTGTCTCACAAGCAAAATGTCCCCAGTTTGAAACTGGATGGAAATGTGTAAGGCTTCCTCGGTGGCTCAGATGGTAAAGAATCCACCTGCAGTGCAGGAGACCTGGGTTTGAGCCCTGGGTCAGGAAGATCCTCTGGAGAAGGAAATGGCTACAATATAGTAAAATTTTTGTGAACGTCCTCTCTCTCAAAATTCCTTATTGTACAAATTTCATGCCTTTTCCACCTGCACTAAGACTTGTCATATATGGTGACTATTAAGTCTTTTCTTTTTTTTTTTTATAATTCTTTTAAAATGGTATTTATTATTCTTATTAAAATAATAAATACATTTATTATTTTATTTTATTGACCATGCTGCAGTGCATGTGGGATCTTAGTTCCCGGATGAGGGATCAAAGCTGTGCCCGCTGCAGTGGGCACTCAGAGCCTTAACCACTGGGCCACCAGGGAAATCTCAGCCATAACTCTTGCAGTTTGAGAGGTGAAGGCAAATCTAGCTCAAATTTCTTTTTCCTTCTTCACAATTTCACTGACAGAAGATTCTTTCTTATCTTAGATCTCAGCAACCTCAGCATACAATTTGTTTTCTTTCCTGATTGAGACCTTTCCCTTTTCCCTTTCAGGAGGCACTTAATGGCCTCTCTTTGGTGTTATCTCAACTGTCAGCATCACTATACTTTGGCCACCTGTTCCAAAGAGCTGACTCATTGGAAGAGACCCTGGTAAGATTGAGGGCAGGAGAAGGGGACAACAGAGGATAAGATGGTTGGGTGGCATCACCAACTTGATGGACATGAGTTTGGGTGAACTCCGGGAGTTGGTGATGGACAGGGAGGCCTGGCATGCTGCGGTTCATGGGTCGCAGAGTCGGACACGACTGAAGCGACTGAACTGAACTCTTGGGCTTTGGGGCCATTAAGTAAAACAGGGGTTACCTGTACACAAGCATTGCGATACTATGGCAATTGATCTGATAACAGACATGGTTACTAAGTGACTAGCAGGTGGGATACACAGGATGGTGTGAGAATTCATTATGCTACTCAAAATGGCATGCAATTTAAAATTTTCGAGTTATTTTTGGAATTTTTTGGACATTAAAACTTTGACCTTAGGTTAACTGAAATGGTGGAAAGTGAAACCATGGGTAAGGCGTGACTACTGTCATGAAACCTTCTAGGGTGATGAAAATGTTCTCTCTCCATCTGGATGGTGGTCACTGATCAGATGACTGAGAATTTTACTATGTATAATGTATATTTTAATAAAGTACACAAAACTCTTAATATGATAAAAGTTTGGCCTTTTGAGGGGTTATGATGGTCCCTCTCAGGTTAACGGGGGGATTTTCTGAGCTCTGCCTCCTGTCTCTGGGTGTATAGTGGGATGTGCTTCTTGTGAATGCTGCAAGTGGGACATGGACCCAAGTTCAAGACACCTGTCACCTGGCCTCATGGCTCTTTCTCGCTCCACTGCACAGCGACCAGAGGTTTCTGCAGAGATTCAGCCTCTCCTGGCCCTTGCTGGCAAACAATATGCCTTGCTGCTGTTTAAACTTCCATTTCTTTGATGAGCGGTGAGGCTGAACTTCTGAAGGATGGTTACTGGCCATTTTCATTTCTTTGTTCAGAGCCTGATGTTTTCTAGGGCCCTCTTCCACAAACCACTTGTCAGCTAACCAGAAAAGAAAAATATATTTCTGACAAGCAAGCATTTCTAAAGGATCTCTTTTTGCAGCAAGATTCTGTTTTTTCTTCTGTGTTTCTCCCAGGAGGTTTTTAGAGGGTATTTTTTTGGTAATGACAAAAATAACAATTATAAATGAAACTAAATGATCATTAAAGCAGGTAAAATAGGCTCAAATCCCCCAAACTGGACAGCCTGTAGCATTCTAGAGCTCTCCTGAAAACTTTTATGCTTCCCAGAGGCTAAGGGTCCCTGTATAATATGCTCAACCCCTTCTTCCAGATCTACCCTACACACACACACACACACACCCTTGCACACATGCATTGTTACTCACTCACAACCCCCCTGCCCACGTTTGTGAGTTTAGAGGCTAAAGATGGGTGGGTGCGGAGGTCAGGAGACAGAGGTGCTGACAGCCCCCATCATTCAAGCCGCTCTTCGTCTTACCAGCTCTCTGCCCTCTTCTCTTCTCCACACTCCTTCCTCAGGATGTAAAAAGTCTTCCTGTGTGTCATGCCAGGTGATTTGCCATCGTCTTTTAAGGCCCTGCCCAGAAAATCTCAAACTCCTCTCTAATGTGTTTCCTGACATATTTTTTTCAAAGATGGTGTCCATTCTGAGAACAGCTCAAAGCCAGGTACTGAGATGTCCATGTTTCTTTAAATGTTATGTCCCCGTCATCATAATAGAACTGCAGCGTCTCTCTGCTTCTGAACAAATTCCAGGCTTGTTCTCCCAAGTCCTGAGCTGGGGAACAGCACTGCGCTATTCTGACAGTACAAATAAGGGTTCTGAGTGGGACTTGGAGCCAAGAAGGGTGAGCCGGGTTAAGACCATGGAGAGACTTCAATGCCAAGGGAAAGGATTTGGATTTGATTATCCTGTTCAGGGATCCATCAGACGCTTTAGACCTGGCCTGTGACTGGAACAGAACTGAGCTTCTGGAATTTCACCATTTGGCTGCTGCATAAGTAGCTGGCAAGGAAGGAGAATGCTTAGAGGGGGCAAGGCAAGGAGGACAGGGCTTGCCTTAAGCCACAGGACAGGCCTGGGAGACTTCTCTGAGCAGCAGCCACAGCCTCTGGTAATGGGGAGAGAGAGAGGAACTGGTGACAGCCTGAGTGTCTAAGGGAGACGCCAGCTCCTCCCTCCTGGTCTGGGAGAGTCTGTAATTTGCTAGGCACCATACTTAACCTGAGATAGGACCAGCCCAGGACATGCACAGATCTGAAGAACTATTAAATAAGAGTGGCATTAACTAGACACACACAGTATCCGACAACAGCATCATCATTTGGTGAGTGTCTCAGTTCAATTCCCTCGGAGAAGGGAGACAGATTTCAGCTTTCCATCCTACGAGGCTTTTTGTATTCCCCCATGTGATACTTCTAGGCAAATGCATTTACACAGCTCTCTGCATCAAACAGCAAGGGCCAATATTTATTGCATTCTGTGCCAAGTACTATCTTAAGGGCTTTTCATTTGGATTATTTATGTATGTGCATGTATCACCATATATATAATCTTAGATATGCCTCACAGACCATCTTTCACGATGAGAGACCAAGGCAGTGAAATTAAGTAGCTTGCCCAAGGTCACACAGCTTGAGAATGGCAGAGCAAGCCTCACACCCAAGGGTGCTAATGGGTTTATTTCCTGAAGAGAACAAAATCAGGACACAGCAGAACAGGCTTCTGGGCCCAGCTCAGCAGCTGACTAGTGCAAGGTGGGGCAGGTCATCTTTTAAGTGTATGCTCTCATGACGGTGGACAGTGATGTATGTTCACGACCTTAAGGCTGATAGTTTCATAGATATGCACATATATCAAACCTTACAAATGGTACACTTTACTACATGCCAGTCATTGTGTGTCAATTACACCTCAATAAAGCTGCTTTAAAAAACTGGTAACTGTATGATAGAATTAAAATATTTGTAGTTTCTACAGGAACTCTTATGTGACCCCACTGCAATGTTTGAGTATGATGCATAAAATTTGTGATTCACTTCTGAATCTAAGTGCTGCTTTGCTCAGAAGAGCAAAGTGTCTCCAAATTAAAACTTGGAGCCACAATGACTCAAGAAATGTTTTGTTATCTGGCATTATTGAAAATAGAACACAAAGTATGCAGTGAGGCTGTTTATAACAATATAGCAATTTTGTTGAAGTAAAGGACAACAATAAATATGATGGAATAAATATACAACACTTTCTTAAAGTGCACCACTTAAAGCCCTGTGGGGGCTTTAACTCTGAAAATCCAACTCTGCACACTGGTCCACACCCCACTCCATCTCTGCTCCAGAAACACTGATTATTTGAAAAGGTCAAATTCTTACACCTTGAAGCTTCACCTGGGCCGTTGTCTATGCCTGGAACTCTTTACCAGTGGACCACAGGGCAGTCTCCTTCTCAACCTCTAGGTCTCAACATGAACATCACATCATATACACACACACACACATACACACACGACCTCCATGATCACTCAGATCTCAAGAGAATACTCCTCCTTGGTGGCTCTCATCACCACACACACACACACACACACCCCCTCCATGATCACTCAGATCTCAGATCTCAAGAGAATACTCCTCCTTCGTGGCTCTCATCACAACTCGGATGTGGAGGTTTACCTCCCGGCTGGCCCCTGTGGGCTCTGAGTCTGTTGGATTTTCTTGCACTCCTCCCCAGTGCTGGGAGGCAGAACGTACTGTCCTGACATGTGAAAGCATGGATACACGTCCTCTCTGGGCTTTGCGACCACACGAGATGGGGTGCCTGGTGGGAACACCGTAAAGTATAAATATGGAGCAGGCTGACCACTCCCTCACTTTATTTCTTTCTCCACCACAATGGGAGCCCCCCCCCTAACCTCTGGGGCAGTCGCTCTGTGTGCGGGCTGAGTTCCAGGAGGAAGTGGGCTCTTGGAGACCATGCCCTCAAACACAAACATCACAGGAGCTTGGGTTTTGTTTGTTAAAGCACAATGGCAGTGGATACCTATCTCAATATGAGTTCTTGGAAAAACTCTAGGAGTGCTGGCAAAACGGGCCCATGCTGGGGGTTACCCAGAGTGCTTAGGTTCAGGTGCTCAGGCCTGGCCAGTCTGTGAGCTCCTCCAGGGCAGACCCGGCCTGTGCTGTACTGCTGCTGCCCAGCACACAGCTAGGCACACAGTGTGTGCACATCAACCATCTGTTTTGGTGCAACCAAGAAATCCCATCTTGAGAGCACTGGCTCTCTTCTAGGAACACATTAAGTACTTTATATATACTTGTCCCTATGACTCTTTACAATAAACCCATGAAGTCGGTGTTCTTACCCTCATTTTACAGAGGAGGGAATTGAGGTTCAGAGAGAGGTAGTTTGCCCAAAGGCACACGCCCAAAGGCTTGGAGAGGCAGACTCTCTCCAAGCAGAAGTCCCTAGGGATAGTCAAACAATGGCCTAGAGTGACAACTGCTGGTTTCAGTTCAGTTAAGTCGCTCAGTCAAGTCCAACTCTTTGCAACCCCATGAATCACAGCACGCCAGGCCTCCCTGTCCATCACCAACTCCCGGAGTTCACTCAAACTCATGTCCATTGAGTCAGTGATGCCATCAAGCCATCTCATCCTCTGTCGTCCCCTTCTCCTCCTGTTCCCAAACCCTCCCAGCATCAGGGTCTTTTCCAATGAGTCAACTCTCTGCATGAGGTGGCCAAAGTATTGGCGTTTCAGCTTCAGCATCAGTCCTTCCAATGAACACCCAGGACTGATCTCCTTCAGAATGGACTGGTTGGATCTCCTTGCAGTCCAAGGGACTCTCAAGAGTCTTCTCCAACACCACACGTCAAAAGCATCAATTCTTCAGTGCTCAGCTTTCTTCACAGTCCAACTCTCACATCCATACATGACCACTGGAAAAACCATAGCCTTGACTAGGCGTACCTTTGTTGGCAAAGTAATATCTCTGCTTTTCAATATACTATCTAGGTTGGTCATAACTTTCCTTCCAAGGAGTAAGCGTCTTTTAATTCCATGGCTGCAGTCACCATCTGCACTGATTTTGGAGCCCACCAAAATAAAATCTGACACTGTTTAGGGGCCAACAAATTAATATCCTGCCATTGGAGAAACCCTGTGACCCCGTGCCCCCACCCACGCCAAGCACCAGCTTCATGGTTCCTGGCCTGGTGCCACCTGGGCACTGGCCCTCTGCTCCTTTCATCTCTCCGGCCCTCATGGCTTCAGCTCCACTCCAGACGCAGGTTTCTCCTTTTGCTCTCTGATGGCTGTTCTTCCTCCTCCCACTTCCTAAAGGCAGGTGTTCCTCACGGCTTCTCCTTGACACTATCTTCTTCCCTCTACACATCCTCTCTCTAGGCCAGCCCTTGTCAGCTCCGTAAAGGGGGCTCTCGAATCTGCATGTCCAGCTCAGACCTCTTCCAGCCCCTGGTGACAGCTACTGCTTATTCCTCCCAGAAGGCTGCCCCTGCTCTGAAACCTTCAGTGGCTCCAAGGAGCTATTAGAAGAGGAACAAACTCACAAACTGCTCCCCGAGGCACTCAGGGCTCGATGGCACCCATCTCCACTTCTCTCCAAAATCAGAGGCCTTCATCCAGGCCACTGTGCTCTCTGCCTTTATTCTACTGTCCCTTCAGCACGAACCCCTCCCTCCCACCTCTGTGCCAGGCAGCTCTCACTCCCTGGTCTAAGCCTCAGACCCTCCCCTAGAAGTCCTTCCAGCCCCCTTCCCCATTCATGGGCAGCTTTCCCCCTTCAGCTGACTCTACGGAGAACCTGTTCCAGGCAGCTTTGGTGAGAGCTACTTCTCTGCCTGCTTTGGCTCTCCTGCCACCCTGGGTCACAAGGGGACTCTGATACTGGAAGTAGGGGAGATGCCCAGTCTATGCCTTTCAGTTTAGCCTCTTCATCTAGAAGTCTCCTCAGCTGCAAAGTGACAGGGGTGCAATTGGATCGGCATTTCCCTAGCTTCCAAGTACCACAATTCTTGCTTTCTTCTGCGCCACCCGCACTATCATATCCTTACTTATAAGTATTACTTACCTTACATATTTATCTACATTTTTAACCTAAATTAAAAAAAATAAAGAGGAAACTTTACATTGCTTTCTGTGACTCCAAAACCAATGTCATTTTCAATAAAGGTTGCAATGAAGAAAAAGTGAATCCTGAAAACAAACAGAATGGATAGAGTAAGTAATGTCTATACACAGCCTCAAATCCTCCCATGCATACGAGGAAACAAATGTCCTAGAACTTCAAAGGCTTTGTAAAAGGTAAACAAACCTGGATGCTAGCTGAAGTGGTAAAGAGAGATTGTAATCAGTAGTAACTACTGCAATAAGGAAAAGAGATCAGCATGAACTGAACTCTGCTTTAATCTGCACAGAAATAGCTGGCTATTTTAAAGTGAAAATGAAGGAGAAGGGAGGGAGGCAAGGGGGGCGGTGCTCAGGAGAGTCAGAGACGTGAAAAATTACCACAGGTCAAGTGTAAATTCAACTAGGCCAATAGCGTCTGCTAGCTGATATTACTGAAGTTAGAACTCAACTGTCCCACGGAGATCAGAAGACAGAGGCCCCGCCCTCAGGGGCTGGCTGGAACAGACAATAAAAATCTTTGGCAGCCCTGAGTTTCCTCAGGCAAGCAGTCTGGGGCAGTGTTGGTGTCATCTTAGGGAGGCAGTCTTGAGCAGTTAGAAACTACGTTAGTACGTGTTGGAGTCTTTACAGGTCAAGGTTGAGGCCAAGGTGGAGAAAAGGGCTCCGAGGAGCCTGGCTAGAGTTTCATAAAGGAAAGAATCTTTGTCAGCTTCTTCAGCTTAGATAGGGCTTCCCTGGTGCCTCAGTCGGTAAAGAATCTGCCTTCAATGTGGGAGATTCAGTTTCAACCCCTGGATCAGGAAGATCCCCTGGAGAAGGAAATGGCAATCCACTCCAGATTCTTGCTTGGAGAATTCCATAGACAGAGAAACCTGGTGGGCTACAGTCCATGGGGTCACAAACAGCTGGACATGAGTGACTAACACTTTTCAGCTTAGATAAAAGCAAAAAGAACAAAATGCATCATGGTGCGATGAGACTATGTGCCAGGTGCTTGAGGAGGTCGTGAGGCAGATACTGTTAATATTATCCCTATTAAAAGGCTGAGGAATCTAAGGCTCAGTTAAATCACCTGGCCAAGGGCAGGCAGCCTGATGTAGCAACTTGAACCTAGGTCTCACTGATTCCAGAGTTCACAGTCCCATTCTATGCATCTGGGCTTTGACCACTCACATAGGCCCTTCCTGCCACTGTCGCTGGTTCAGACTACTCAATCTGGGTAAATGTGTGGTGCAGGGCAGTGGCTCTCAGCTCTGGCTGCACACTGGAATCAGCTGGAGAACTTGAAAAGGACTGACACTTGGGTTCCACCAAGAGAAGTTTGGATGCGATTAGTCTGGGGTGCAGCCTGGACACAGGGATTTTTAGACACGCCCAAGTGATCCCCATGAACAGCCAGGTTTGAGATCCACTGTCTTAGAAGCCTTCAGTCATCATCCCATTTGATCCCTGCAAGAGCCCCGTGGGGGTGGCAGGCAAGTGGCAATGACCATGTCCTGCTGACGAAGAAACAAGTTCAGAGAGGCTAAGGCTTATCTAGTTAATAACATCTGGATATGGAATCAAGCTTGTTGACTTCCAGCTCTGAGTTCTCTGCTCTCCAGTGGTCTAATTGAGAGGGGGAAAGCAATGTTTCCAAGAACAAAAATGAGCAGCTTAATTTCTCTTGGAAGTTAAAAGTCATTTCTCACCCCCACTGACTACCTGAAGGAGGGTATGGTGCTCGCCTCAGCCACAGGACCCAAAACGAGGCCAAGGGATCCCAGGAAGGTGAGCAGCGGCCTCCCCTCGCTGACAGCGTTCCACCCGCAAAGTCAAGGCTGGGCTGGAGCAGAAGGCCTGCAATTCTCTGATAGTGCTGCCTGCCACGCCCACGTCACTACAGTGAGTAGTGATCCTGGTTCCCAGGCACCCACTGGGAGCTGGGCACAGCGGAAGAAGCCAGGGTCTTGTTACCGCACCAGGCAGGGAGGGTCCTGCTGCAGTCTCCAGAACCACTCTCCTACCCGACTCCCCACGCCCATTGCGCCCACCAGCCTGGACCAACCTGGGTGGTTCAGAGGAGGAGGGGTCTCTGCCCACCTTTGGAAGACATGGGGGACGTCACTGCTCCTATCTAACGGGCGTCGTCATCTGGGGGACGTCACTGCTTACTCTTGGGAGACTTCAGGGGTTCCCAGTTGTGGGTAGTTGAGAGACCACCATCCACAGCTGGGGCCAGCAAAGCACCACTGTACCCACCTGGAAGGGCTTTGGCTCACCTCAGCCTTGAAGATGCCCCAGGGGGTGCCAGCAGCTGCAGGGCCTCGGGAAATGCGGCCCTAGCACAGTAGAGGGCCCCGACCCACTCCAAACCCCTAAAAAATGCAACAATACGAGGCAGGCCTCAGAGCGCATCCCAGCCATGACCAAACAAGAGGACGGCCACACCCCCAGGGAGAGGCCGGGTGGGGAACGCGGGGCGCAGCCCTCCCAGTCCAACCCCTTGGGGCAGGGTTCCTGCCGACGCTGCCCTCCAGACCACCCGATCCTCGAGCCGGCCAGACCCACGGACCCGCGGAAGGGAAAGGGGACGGCCTCGCGTCGGCGGGACGGCCGTCGGAAGGCGCCCTCCACGCCGAAGCCGTCTTCCAAACACCCCAACATGGCCCGGGGCGGCAGTCAGAACTGGAGCTCCGGGGAGTCAGACGGGCGGCCGGAGGAGCAGACGACCGAGGATACCGGGTGAGCCGGGGGGTGTCGCGCCGGGCCGGGGCGTCGGGAGTCCCGGCCGAGAACCTGTCGCCGCGCCCCAGCCCACCAGGTCCAGGCGCCGCCGGAACCTCCGCGAAGGTTCTGGGCCTTTGTGGCGTCACTGTCTCCTTGCGGAACCTTCCGCCGGCGCCGAATAAAACCCGCCGCGGAGGAGCCGGCGGCTCGAGTGCGGCGGCGCCGGGCGCGGAGGTCGGCCCGGCGCGGGCGGACGGGAGGGCGGGGGCGGCGGCGGCGGCGGCGGCGGCGGCGGCGGCGGCGGCGGCGGCGGCGGCGGCGGCGGCGGCGGCGGCGGCGGCGGCGGCCGTGACCGTGACCGTGACCGTGACGCGCGGGCGGGCGGCGGGGGCGCGGGCCGGGGGCCCGGCGGGGGCGTCCGGGGCGCGCTGACCGTCCTGCCCGCCCCACCCCGCAGAGACAAGATGGTGAAGGAGACCCAGTACTATGACATCCTGGGGGTGAAGCCCAGCGCCTCCCCGGAGGAGATCAAGAAGGCCTATCGGAAGCTGGCGCTCAAGTACCACCCAGACAAGAACCCGGATGAGGGCGAGAAGGTGCTGGCCGGGCTCGGGGCGGCGCGGGCCGGGCTCGCGCGGGGCCCGCCGTCAATTATTCAGCCCGCAGCTCGGGGGCTGTGAATTATTGAAGGCGGCGGGGAACCCGAGCCACGCTTGTTGATGAGGCTGTCGCCAGGTGCCGCGAGCACCCCGCCGCGGGGCAGGGCCGGGCCGGGCCGGGCCCTGGGGTGGCCCGAGGCCGAGGGGGCGCGGCGCGGTCAGATGGAGGGCACTTCGCCGAGCCCCAGGCTCGCCGGGCGGAGTATCGGGACTGGTGACCCCTGGCGACTCTCCGCTCGGCCCATTCATTCCTCTGTTCCGCTCCACAAGTGTTTAGGGGGCGCCTCTGAATGCGGGGGAGGGCCGGGACGGAAACGTGAGGGCCCCCGTTCTCCTAGGGTTTACGGACATTCCTCTAGGAAAGGCTGCCAGCACGCAGGGAAACTGAGGCACACGCGATCAGAAGTTGTGTTCCTGCTGGGAAGGACTGGATTTGAGTTAGTCTTGTTCTGGTTTTCCCTGTTGATGCACAAGCCTTGGAGATGAATTTCTTTAATCTGAGCTAGTACCTTGGACATCCCGGTGTCCCTCTGGAGAATAGCTGACTTTGTCCTGTGTGCCTATGTCCTGCCCGATCAAGGTTGTCAGACACTGAATAATCACCTTTTCTTTATTAGGCAGGGACATGGAGATCTTTAACCTGACATCATTTTATATGAACATTCTGGGTTTTCTGTGACCGATGACCCGCAGTTGACCTTAAGGACCAATAATAGGCTAAAAAATGCTCTGCATACATAAATGAAAGGCCTAAATGAAACTTTTTCATCCTGTTCATAGGAGAGAAGAATCAACCTGCTTTTTATGCCCGAGGCTTGTTACCCACCAGAGCAGGTGTTTAGAAGGATGAGGCATTTATCCTTGGGAAAGCTTATTGGCCTTCTCACTCCTCCTCTGACTTCTTGCTGTTGTCTTATTAAACTTGGGATGTCCTGGATGGTTGTTGGGAGGTGGGGTTTTGTAGTAGGTGATAGTGATGACACTTGGACCACTTTTGAAGCCGTAGTTCACTCCTCTAGCACTTAGACTTGCCCGAAACAGCGCCAGTATCAAAATACCTGTCTGTGGGAGCGTTTGCAAGCTGGAGAAAGCTGCCTAAGAAGGTTGGCTGGGTGGCAACAGTGATAGAATGTTTATATTTAGCCACATGTGCCGAGTGTGGCTGTCACAAGTTTAAAATGCTTTCCTGTAAGACCATTTGTCTGTTACTTGTGTTCTTTCTCATCTATATTTAGGTGGCTTACTGTAGCTTTGAAAGTCACTGGCTTTTTATGTAGTGTTGGTGATTCATAGATTTGCTCCCTATATTCATTGTAGGCTGTTTCTGAGAACATCCTTTAAGGAGAGCACAGCCAGGCTTCTAATTTCACGTTTCAGGGGCAGCGTGTGGGACAGCCTCTGACCCCGGTTCAGGTCAGATCTCAAAGCTCTGTTCAAGCGTAAATCATGGCTGTGTGCCTGCAGTTGGAGTGAGTCGGCTGCTGGTGTTCTGAAGCTTTTTTTAAAATTAGACTTGACCAGTAATACATTTCTGTAGGTGTTGCTTTGCATATATGTATACCTATCTGAGCAGAGATGGTTGATTTGTTTTAAACTAATATTTATTACCAGGTATTGAATTAGTGTCATGTAAGTGAGACTCTTGGTGTCTGGCAGGTCCCTTTCAGCTTAGAGGGAGGTAGGGGAGGGGTTCTATGATGTTTCAGGAATACAGTACTTCTCTCTCCCCACCGTCCATGAAGGGGATAAAGCCCTTTAATTTAGTTCGCAGCTAAAACTTCTTCCAGGGGACTGCCTCTGACCATAGTGTGAACCACTTGTCCTCAACCTCCTTTAATTATGCTGCCCATATTCCCCAGAAACGAAAGGGGTTGAGGAGACTGGGGACAGAGTTTGTAGAAACTCTACTATAGGTTGCCTAGAGAGGACTCATGTGTTCATTCACCAGATGCCTCCTTTCTGGTCCTTCTATGTACTGGGCACAATGTGTCGGCCTTTGCTTCTTTGTGCGAGCCTATTTGGTTCTTGTCTACTTTATCTGCCATAGGCGGGACCTTTTTTATTTTTTTCCTGCTAAGTTAGTCACTGTACTAACGTCTCTTCAACAATAGACTAACCCAGTCCCTTGCTCCTTGCTCCGGGGCCACTGAGAAGGCTGCTGGGGTGTTGGCCTTTGTTTTGGGCCCTGTTGTCCTGTGTTGCTAAGCACTGGGTGCCTGTGCTTGTTGTCAGGTGCTCTGTGTGGAGTCTCTACTTTTCTGCAGCTGGTTTTCTGAAAGACACACAGGCAGTGTGTCGGTAAGCGAGTCCCTTTCGGGGGCCGTGACTGAGGGGGTAGAGTCGTGGCTGTTAACCCCAGCCAGCTTTGGAGATGAGTTTGCTCGTTTGGCCAATTTCATTGTAGCTTTCAGTTTGAATGACAGACGTTCAAATTCAAAAATATGAAGAGGGCAGCACTGTACAGGAAATGTCAGGATATTGAGGAAAACCCACCATTATACATGACCCTCACTGCTGTGGCTGTGCTTCCTTCCAGCCTTTTCCCAGAGTGACTGTATACAGGCATCCGGGCACATAGGTCTTTTTCCCCTCACCAGTTAATATTTTACCATCAGTGCTTTCCCAAGTTGCTGCATAGTCTCCAAAGCCATTTTTCCAGCTGCATAATAATCTTATTAAAAGTCCCGTGGCAGGGACTTTGCTGGTGGCCCAGTAGTTAAGAATCTGCCTTCCAGTGCAGGGCATGAAGGTTGTTGGATCTTTGGTTGGGGGACTAAGATCCCACATGCCACAAGGCTGTGAAGCCCACACGCTGCAGCAGAGACCAAAGGAAAAAAAACAAAGCAGTCCTATGGCAGATTATTACTGTCTGAAAGGTGAGCTGGACAGAGTACTAATCTTCTGCTGTGAGAGTGGGGTCAGGCACGGACCTGAATTAGACTCTGGAGTGCTGAGACCCCCGGGGTTGTGGGAGCCCCATGCCCTCCTGAGATCTGGCTTCTGGTTGAATGCCACAAGGAAAAGGGCATTCCTTTTCCGTTGTAGATTAATCACCTGTTCTGGTAAGTGCAAGTGTCTTTTCAAGTATCCATAATATTTGGTGAGTGTTTCTAGCGGACATGAAGTGTATTTACCTAGTGACTATTTACCTAGTGAATATACTTCCCTAGTATATGTACCTAGTGAATATACTTCATGAAGTGTATTTACCCAGTGCAGACCCCAGGGACTCTCTCAGGGCAGCCTGGCCTGATTGCTTTCTGATCTTCCGTGCCTTGCATCTCATCCCTAAACCTTCTTTTTCTGCTGTGGAAAGGAGTAGTAGTGAATGCTGCCTCTTTCTTTACAGAAATTGTGTGCAAGAATCGATATATCGAAAGACCTAACTACCTTGAGTATGACTTTGATATCTCTGAGACAGTTTTTTAAATTACTCAGTTGTTAGCTATTACTTATTAGCTATCATCGATTATTTATTATTACTTATTAGATCTCCATCCAGGATCTGCAGTACAGGAGAAAACCTAGTGTCTGTCATTTCCATATTTATATATTCAGAGCACTTTTTTCCCTGTATGCTTTCTGGAGCCATCTACAATAGGATGTTTATATAGACATCTGTCTCACAGACTAAACCATACCTCTGAAGAACCAAGACTCTATCTCATTTATTCATTTCTCAATTCCCAGAATCGAGCCATTCATGTAACAAGTATTTCCCAAGTGCCTTCTACATGCTCGGCAGCGTTTTAGGCTTGGATATGCTAGTGGACACAGCTGACCTAACTCCCTGTCCTCGGGGAACTGACATTGCAGTGGGGGACACAACCCCTACAGTAAGTGCTCAGGTGTTGGGGAACAGTGAGGAGGCCAGGAGAGCCCAAGCAGAATTTCAGGGAGCTGGAGGCAGTGGTGTCAAGTTGAGCTTGTAGATGAGAATAAGAATTAGGTTTTCCTCCAAGTGAAATGGACCCCTTGAAAGGCTCGAGGCAGAGGGTTGACATGATTAGCTGGCAAGTTCTGGCTGCTGGGTGCAGAAGACTGAAAGCTGGGCTGAGGGTGGAAGGTGGGAATCCACTAGGAAGTCACTGCTGTTAACCAGGCCAAAGAGGGTGGCCTGCGCCTGGGCAGGCAGTGGTGGTGAGAAGGGATGGATTTTGGATGTTTTATAGTGATTTATGTTAAAAACTTCTCTGTATCTACAGAGAAGACAAGAATGGTACAACAAACATGTGTTTCTTTCACCCACTTTCACTGATTATAAATATGTCGCCACATTTGCTTTCCCCATCTCTATTACTATTATCTGCTAAAGCTTTTGAAAGTAAGTTGCACACATCATAACCTGTCAGCCCTAAATGTTTCTCCTGGGGAAAACAATATCTTTTACATAACCATAATTATGTAAACCATAGCCAGACTCCTCTATCCATGGGATTTTCTAGGCAAGAATACTGGAGTGCCATTTACTCCTCCAGGGGATCTTCCCAACCCAGGGATAGAACCGGCATCTCCTGCATCGGCAGACGGATTCTTTACTACTAGCACCACCTGAGAAGCCCCACATAACCATATTATAGTTATCAAATTAACATTGAAAAATTATCCAATTAACATTGAGAAAAAATTCCTGTTTTTCCAGTTGTTCCAATGTCCTTTGTAGCCATTTTTTTCTCCAGTGTAAGATTCAATACAGAATCCAATTCAGGGTCACATGTTACATTTAGTTTTCCTGCCTTTTAGTTTTGCAGTGTGTGTGTGCATGCATATAGTCACTTCAGTCGTGTCTGATTCTTAGTGAATGAAGTCACTTCAGTTGTGTCTGATTCTTAGTGACCCCATGGACTGTAGCCTGCCAGGCTCCTTAGTCCATGGGATTCTCCAGGCAAGAATACTGGAGTGGGTTGCCATGCCCTCCCTTAGGGGATCTTCCCAACCCAGGGGTTGAAACCGGGTCTCTCATGTCTCCTGCATTGGCAGGCAAGTTCCTTACCACTAGTGCCACCTGGAGTTTTGCTACTTCAGTTTGGGTTCTCTGATTCTTTCTTACAATTGGATTACAAAATACATTTTTGGCAGACTTGGGTGTTTTGTCTGTCTTAGGGCACTGGAAATAGACCTTTGAAGGTAGCATCAGAAGGATTTGTTGACAGATGAGATGTGAGGGAGAGGAAATGAGGTTTTGGCATTGCCAATAAGTGAGATAGGAGGGAGACTGCAAGAGGGGAGGGACTTTGAGGGGCCATCAGGACAGTATTATGCATGCTGTCTGCAGCCCGAATGCAGAGTGTTGCTCACAAGATGTTTGTAGTTGAATTTCATGCTAGCGAACTAGGAAAGCAGCCCTCCTGAGCTGGAAAGCCAGCAGTATGCTGGGAGCTCTGGGCCTTTTCTGGTTGTAGGTTAAGCCCTGGCCTGGTCTTGTGGCATCTTAGTTCTGCTCCACTTCTTCCTGTCTGGTGCAGCCTGAGGAGGCAGAAAGTCCTTCCTACCGCTCTGTATCCTTTCCCTCTGCAGAGAGGCAGTGGTCCTGCCTCTCATCCTGTAGTAATGCATGCCCTATGTATCCCACGCTACAAGGGGATTGAATGGCAAAGTCAGGTTCCAAATAACATATAGACCCACCAGTTTTGGGGGGTTGGATGCAGAATCCCTTTGTTACTGCATTCGTATGGTGAGTTTGCTTCATAAACAACTCAAACCTTCTCTCTCTCTTTAATCTTTTTTTTTTTTTTCTTTTAAAGTTTAAGCTTATATCCCAGGCATATGAAGTGCTTTCAGATCCAAAGAAAAGGGACATTTATGACCAGGGTGGTGAACAGGCCATTAAGGAAGGAGGCTCAGGCAGCCCCAGCTTCTCTTCTCCCATGGACATCTTTGACATGTTCTTTGGTGGTGGAGGACGGATGGCTCGAGAGAGAAGAGGTAAATAAAGACGTTAAGCCAGTTTTAGTTTCCAAATTGTATGTGTTACTGGAATCAAGAGGGATCTTGCCTTAGAAGGGTGTAGTTCCCGTGTTTGGGAAATCCTTAACTTTAAGTGGTTCATCACTTGCCTAGTATCCAGGCTACCCCGAGTCTCTTAGTACAGCTAGCAGTTAATTGCCTGACACTCTCCCAACCCCACATATAAAGGAGCAGATGGTGAATTCCCTGGTGGTCCCGTGCTAAGGATTCCTCCCTTTTACTTTTGGGGCTTGGGTTCAATTCCTAGTCGGGGAACTAAGGTCCCCCAGGTGGTGTGCTCCACCCCACTCCGCCCCCACAGAGGAGCAAATGGTGGTGAGGAGGAAGGAGGAAGGTCAAGATTACCTTGCCCTCCTGTTCTCTCCTGTTGGGGTCAGACTCCCAGTGTCCTAAGAGCCGTGATGCCAGCTCCTGTGGTTAGTGCCGATGACTCTGCCGAGTGCGCGCCTCCTCCCTGAGTCTCCTGACCCGGGTGGGGCCAGCGGGCTGTTTCTGGCTGGTGTTCTGCCATGCAGAGTGCAGCCTCATTTCCTCAGCCTCCTCAGGAGATTGTCTGGTAACAAAATTCACCTCTTGATGTTTGAACATCTTTGTAAAAGAAACTACCTTGCCCATCTCTTCAGAATGCATTAGGACTAGCAGCTTCATCCCCAGAGGTGAAAGAGCAACGTAGCTCTTGGTGGAATGGCCCCAGGGCTCTGTTTTTGAACTCTGGGGTTTGTTCTTCCTAATTTTTCTATCTCTTACCTCCTGACAGGCTCTAGCTGTCACCTCTGACTGTTACCAGTGGTCTCTTATAGCCCCCTTGCCCTGTCCAGCTTGCAGCTGGTGCTCTGCTTTAGACCTCAAAACCAGATAGATAGCCAAGCTTATTACAATCCTAAATGAAATCAAAATAAACCAGCTCTGTATTGAGGTTTAAGAAGGGTGGTTTGGTGTCAACAAGAGGCCCCTGGATGAAGAAGGCTATACCGATTCTCACATTATAATTGACTTTGGGCTTTGACCACCTTGGCTGTCAATTCTGTGAATATAGTGTGCTAAAAATCACAAAGTGTTTATTAGGCAAAAATCTTTACCCTGTTGTCTGGGTGCATTGCCTGCTCATATAATTGACGGTGTGGATGTGATTAAAACCTTTGGGTATCCTCTTGCCCAGCTCTCACTGTCTTGAGATGAACAACTTCACACCCTTAATTAAGTCCTCTCTCAAGGTTGACAGCGAATAACCAAGGACAGCATCTCAGTCCTTGACATGAGGACTCCTCTCAGTCCATCTCTCAGACCTCGAGAGCCCTGTGGGCACCAGAGGGGGACCTGATGCTCTGGGTCCTGAGAGGCTGGGATGGCACCAGAGCAGACAGATGCCCTCCCTAAAGATGAAAGGCCCACTGTCCTGGGTGAACAGACAGGACTTCCACGGATGAAAGAGTTTGCAGTCAGTCACAAGTCACAGAAGGGCTCAAAAAGTAAAGGGCATTATGTTCAAGAAAGAGTTTCAGTTGAAGGTCCAGAGACTGACTGCGTGTGTCATCTGTAAGGAAAGGTCTCTTTTCATGGGGAACCTACTTCACCAGTCTCACTGGTTAACATAATGGGTTTCCTCATTGATCTCTCATTCTCAGATTTGTTCTTAGAAAATAAAGATGAAACGTCTTTGTTGACATCTATAAATGATGGAATAATTAGCCCATAGCTGGAAAAGGTATTAGTTCTCATATTGGCAGAGGGCCAGAAGGTGGGCCAGGTATAACTGAAGCTTTGCCTCCCCCAGGGAAGGGAATGAATGACAACGGGCACAGTCCGAGTCTCTGGAGACTTCATAAAACTAAAGGTCATATATGTGGTATTTAATACAGTGATATATTTGATACAGTATTGCTAATTGGTTTCTTTCTCCTCTGTAAGGCAAGAATGTGGTACATCAGTTGTCTGTAACTCTTGAAGATTTATATAATGGAGTCACAAAGAAATTGGCTCTCCAGAAAAATGTAATTTGTGAGAAATGTGAAGGTAAGGATTCATTTCTGAATGAATCTCATAGTTCTGGTTCCTCAGATCTGAAAACAATTCTTATTGTTTTACAATTCAGAGAAAAACAATTGATCTTTTCAAATATGAAGGTCAGAAATTACAAACAGATGGCCTGAGGGCCAAACCCATTTTATTTGGCCCTGTACATTTTTTATTTGGATTGCACATTTATTTAATGTGTTGTCAATTATTTTAAAAATATAAAGATGAAGATAGTTCACCCAGCCCTAGGGGTCAGCACACTTTTGCTGTAAAGGGCCAGATGGTAGATATTTTGGGCTCTGTGAGCCATACTGTGTCTGTCATAACTATTGAACTCTTAATGCAAAAGCAGCCATAGACAGGAAATAAACAGATAAATAAACAGATGATGCACCTGTCTAATAAAGATTTATTTACAAAACCATGTAGCCGGCCATAGTTTACTGTCCTTGACTTAAACGTAAATGTAATTAGCGTGGGTTTTTAAAATCTAATTTTTCAAGAAAAGTCAGATCCAGTGACTTCATCACACGCTGTCCCACAGAGAAGTGGCTGGGCTGGGTAGCTGTTCCTGTGGGCAGGGATGTGTTCTCCAGCCTCCACGGTCACGTGTAGGCATGGGTGTTTTTCCACGCTGGGGTGGAAGAAAATAGTTGGTGACATTAAAGTGATGAATTTGCCTTGGCACAGCCAAAACCACAAATATTTGCGATCGCATGTTAATATCTGGATATTGTCTGCTTGGCTGGAATCATCCAGACTCTCCCACATGGCTTTTTATGACTGTGAATAGAATTCAAACCACAGTGTCCAGTTTCATGGCTCATCACCCTTCTGTGGTGGCATCCAGCAGAGCCTCTTTTAAGGGAAGAGTACAGCCTCGTTCCTGTCTCCCCGCAGGCGTTGGTGGGAAGAAGGGGTCTGTGGAGAAGTGCCCGGTGTGCAAGGGGCGAGGGATGCAGATTCACATCCAGCAGATTGGGCCGGGCATGGTGCAGCAGATCCAGACCGTGTGCATCGAGTGCAAGGGCCAGGGGGAGCGCATCAACCCCAAGGACCGCTGCGAAAGCTGCAACGGTGCCAAGGTCGTCCGAGAGAAGAAGATTATCGAGGTGCATGTGGAGAAAGGTGAGGCAGCACCGCACGAGCACCCCAGGCTGGCAGAAGTGCCCCTCAGGTGCTGAGTATGGAGCATGCAGGTTAGGCATCAGGGAGAGGAGCCACAGCACAGCTGGTGTTTAGATACCCTTAGTGTGTGCCATCAACTCTTCCAATCCAAAGCAATTTCTTTTTAAGGTTTTCTGATGCTCCGAAAGTCACTTGACCTTGATTTTGGAAAATTGCCCTCCCTGGCAACTTCTTTTTAAGGTTTTCTGATGCTCCGGAAGTCACTTGACCTTGATTTTGGTTAATTGCCCTTCCTTGCAATTCTCAAACCATCCTGTAGAGTCATTTGGAGTGCTCTTGCTAATGGCTTTTGTCGTGCATTGGTTGTGAGAGCTCACGTACGTCTGCATAGCTGTGCATCCCTTTCCTCCACACATTTCCCCTCTGTTGCAACAGATTCTCCCAAATGCAGCACCTTACCCCTGCTATTCATTTTGCCAGGGGCATCATTTTAAGGGCTTTTCCCCTCTTAGCTACTCCCCTGATTATTTTGTGTCTTTCTAATCCAGAGAATATATTTTAGGTGAGAGATGAGACCAAAGTACACAGTTCAGTACCCAAACCGACACATAGGTTGAGGGACTTGGCCCTGTGCCTGGGTGCACACGAGACTTGTTAGAGCGCTGCTTGTGCATCAGGAAGCGGACGTTTGTTCACAGCCCGCTGCCAGCTGTGGTGTCGGGGCCTGGCAGACAGTGCACGGATGCACCGTGCTCGAGGTGGCAGCCTCGTTTCCCATTCTCCCTGCTGTACGCTTGGCTGAGGACGCAGGATGTGTGGAGGGGAGTGGGCCTCTTTGTCAGTGGTATTCCAGCCACCACTCCCAGCCCCAGGCCCGCGCAAAGTTGGGAGGTTTGACGAGTAAAGAAACCCCCAAAGGGCTCTGTGAAGCCTTCTTCAGAAGCTTTGTTGAAAGTATGGTTTTTAAGAGAAATGGCTAATCAGAAAGGGATGATGTTCCATAGGTATGAAAGATGGGCAAAAGATACTATTTCATGGAGAAGGAGATCAGGAGCCCGAGCTGGAGCCTGGTGATGTCATAATTGTGCTTGATCAGAAGGATCATAGTGTCTTTCAGAGACGAGGCCATGACTTGATCATGAAAATGAAAATTCAGCTTTCTGAAGCCCTTTGTGGCTTCAAGAAGACGATAAAAACACTGGATGATCGAGTCCTTGTTATTACATCCAAATCAGGTAATGTTTCAAATGTGTGTTTCGTTGTAGTTCCTCTGTTTGGCCCGATGATCCTGGCAACTTAACCTTGGTTTCACATTCAAGTTAGTGTGACTTGATTTTTTGTAAATTTAAAGTCATCAGTAGAGACTTGTGAATTTTGTGAATTTCTTTTACAGTCTGCTTGAAAAAAACTTCAGAGTTGGAATCTCTGGGGATCTAAAATTCTACCTGGAACCTGCCAATCTGACTTAAAATTTTTTAAAAATTAACTTTTGTGTAATAAAACACAGCTAATAATAGGTGTTTTTTTCCCCTATCACGTGGTGATCTGTGCTGATTCATCCACATTCCTCTAGCCTCTCTGCTGTTGATTACATATAAGACATTTTAAAATAGAATATTCCTGAAAAATGCCATCACCTGCCAGCTTACCGTTGGTGGCATCTAGAGAACTGCTTATCTGCACACATGCACAGGAGCCGGAGGGAGCTACCTCTGAACCAGAAGGATTCTCACGGGCCTGAGAGCTCAGCCTGCCAGCACGTGTCTAGATGTCAGGCTCCCGGCTCCCAGGAGGGCTAATGCTCACTGCAGCTAGGGCCTCAGAGCACCTGCCTGGAAGGGGCTGTGGGGAGAGGGGAGAGTGACCAGGCTGGGACCCTCGACTTGAAGCTGCCTGTGAGTAGCACTTCAGGTCAGTTGTCCATGTCAGAGAATGTCCAGATGGGTGCAGTGGTGGCTGAGCCACCCGGATGCTCGTGACCCCATCACTGGCCATGAGCAGTGCTGTTCTGGTCCCCTCACTGCTGGGGAGTCTAACTTTTCATGTGGGCATCTGAGATTTAAAGCTCGATGGGATGGGTTCACGGCTGAGCTTGGAGGTAACCAGCCAGTGAGCCTGTCCAACAGCAGTGGAAATAATCAAGACCCTGCAGTCCAGTGGGGTAAGCCACCTGGTCTCCCCAACCACCTTCCGGGCCTTTGCTTCCTCTGTATCCATTTCTCTCTTTCCTTTTCTGGCCTGTTCTCTTTCTCTGTCACTTTCCTTTTTGGCTCTTTCTGTTTCTTCTTTCTCTGGGTTATAAATGAAATGGAATTATATGCCCCAGTCTTGATCAGAGGTTTTCTTTTGTCTTTTACGTTTTATTTGGAAACAATTTCAAACTTAACAAAAAGTTGTGAAAATAAAAGTAGCACGAGGCCCACCAATACATGATTTGCCTATTGTTAAAATTTTACCAGTTGATTTTTTGTTCTGTGTTTGCACATAGATCTACTTAAGGATTGAGGGAAAGCACCGCACTATAATACAAATATGCATGAAAAACTTAAATACAACATCTTCCTTTAGATTCCATTTGTAAGCCTCCTAAGGTACCCAGTTCTTCCCCTCACTTGTGTAGGAGAGTTTGAGGATTGTAGTTTGCACAAAGCCCTAGGTTGTGAGTGGGTTGTGTGCCCAAGACCCCTGGTATCATGTCCAGTGTCCCCTAACATTACCTCAACCCTGATTCCAGCCCTTCTGGAAATAGGAGCTGGGTGGCATCTTTGGGATGCTGTGTGACTTCTTTGGGAAAGCTCCCTGGAGCTGGGACCCGTGCCATGGGATGGGAGCCCAGGGCTCCTTGCTGCCTCCCAACTAATCCCAGCCACAGGGACAGGAGAGAGGAGGCGAGCCCCAGAGGGAAAGAAGTGGTAAACCCTGAGAAACCCATTTCTTTGCTTAGTTACAAGGGGGGCAGGGTGTCCAGAAACCCTCCTGCTGGAGATTTCGCTTGTTTTTTCTTTTTGACCATTTGTGGGTTTTTTTTTTTGAGTCCTCCCCTTTTCTTTTCAGCTCGTCTTCTGTTGTTTTGGCTTATTTCTCTTTCCTTCATTCATTTCCTCTTCCTTCCTGTGCTATTGTATTGCCTTCCTCGCTAGAGCCCCTTAGGCTGTCTTGAAAATGGCTGAGAATCTGGAGGTTAGAGAAAAAAGTGCCTTAAGAGCTTCAGCAGGTTGGGATCCCCCCACCTGAAGGTGGAGCTGTACCTCACAGAAGAGCCAAGTCATCCTCTTCTCCCTGTCTTATATGTGGTTGTCCATACTTGGTCCCAGGGTTTCCTTGCCCTCAGTGAATTAAAGCAGAAGCCTGAGGAGCTGTGCTGAGAGCAATGAGAAGTGACACCTGATAGGAAGAGAGAGAAAGCTATTTAAAAACAAAATGAAAACCATGACAAGCCCAGTAGCATGGGGCTGTTTGGCTAAGGCTGCCATCAGCAGCTCTAAGGGCCCTGTGTGAGCCGTACAGCCCTGTGCTGAATGACCCCCAAGGAGAGAGTCCTCCGCACGCTTTATTTTGAAAAATTCCCATGAGATACTTCGAAAGATCTCCTCTGCAGAGCATTCATCCAGGAGAGTGGGATGCTGAATAAATAAGGGTTTGCCCCCCGCCGTTCATATTTTTTCCTGGGTATTTATTTCTTTACCCATTTTCATTACTGAGCTGAAAGGCATACTTTAAAAAAAGAAACCCTTTTATCTCTCTTCATATTTGGAAGGAAAAAATATTTTTAAATTTGGAGTGAACCAAGTGCTCTGGTGGAGAAGGAAATGGCAGCCCACTCTAGTACTCTTGCCTGGAGAATCCCAGGGACAGGGGAGCCTGGTGGCCTGCCGTCTCTGTGGTCGCACAGAGTCGGACACGACTGAAGCGATTTAACAGCAGCAGCAGCAGCAAGTGCTCTGGGGGTGCTGAGCTCCCATGATACCTTCTGAAAAAGTGTAGAAATGTAAGACCCAGTGAGTGCAAGCCAGGCCAGCTCTGGTCCACGGGTGTGTGAGGAGACCTCTGTGCCTTTTGAGCTCTCCTCCCGGGCTCCTTCGAGGCCAATTCCTGCTCCAAGCTCTGCTCGAGTCTGTGAGGAGGAGAATCTCCTCCCACTCATGGGAAAGTCATTTTGTAATATCTGAAGAGGCAGGCTAACATAATAGCCCTGTTTTCCCAAACTGAGTGTTGATTCCTAGTTCCCGTCTTTACACCCGCTTTATGATGGAGGCTCCAGCCCCTCTCCTTGCATACACTGCAAGAGCCCGGCACATGGACCAGAGGGTCCCACTCCCACCCTCCTCTCACCCCCTTCGCCCAGCCAGTTCCTCTGACAGGGACCATTCTGCCCGGGACCAGCTTTCTAGTCAGATGCTCCATGACCCCTGCTTTAGCCTCCTGCGCTAAGGGGGCTCGGGCCTGCCCCAGGCTCCAGGCCGCTGTCCATCTTCCTATTTCATAAGTAAGCCTTTTTTGTGTGTGTGTGTGACAGGTGAGGTGATAAAGCATGGGGACCTGAAATGTGTACGTAATGAAGGAATGCCGATCTACAAATCACCTCTGGAGAAAGGGATTCTGATCATACAGTTTTTAGTAAGTGCCTGTATGTGTGTGTGTGTTATTCCCATGGGGCATAAAATTAAATGCATTAATTGGGAAGGGAAGAAACAACTACTCTTTCCCACCTCACCCGTCACAGGTTATTTTCCCTGAAAAACACTGGCTTCCCCAAGACAAGCTTTCCCAGCTGGAAGCTCTGCTGCCTCCTCGACAGAAAGTCAGGGTTACAGAGGACATGGATCAGGTGGAGCTGAAGGAGTTTAATCCCAGTGAGCAGAACTGGCGCCAGCACAGGGAGGCCTACGAAGAGGACGATGACGGGCCGCGGGCCGGAGTGCAGTGCCAGACGGCATGACGCGGCCCTGTGCAGCGTGGCCTGGCGGGACTAGCACATCATGAATGTAAAGTTGGCACAATGAAAAATGGCATCGCTTTAATGGCCTCATGTTTGGGGAGTCCTGTGTATATGTTCAGCATTCTCAACTGCTGAGTGTCTTTTGGTTTTCCTTTTGTTTTTCTTTTGGTTGTAACTTAAGTTATAGCGTAATTTATATTTAAATGTTTTAAGTGTAAATCACCTCTAGTCTGCATATGGAATCTGTTTATTTACATTTTCAGGATACTTTTGAGATGCCAGTGAACGCATTGACACTTTGTGCTTCTAGTGGCTTTGACATAATTCAGTTCCACCAATAAAGCACAGCCCAGACAGTAGCACTCAGCCCCCGAGCAAACCTCCAGACGCGAAGTGGGTGTCCTGGCCCATGTCCAGCTCTGCAGTTTCTTCCCCTCTGCACCTGCCTCCCAAGGCAAAGTTATGGAGGACATGATCTCAGGGCTGCTAATGTGACATTTCTGAATCTAGATTCTAGATGGTTCTCCTCAAGAATAAAAGCACATCTGTGGGCTGGATTTGGCTGCAGTGCCTGGCTCACACTGAGTGGGCTGCAGGGCCAACTTGGTTCCTACTGTCTTATGCCCTTGAGTGTTTGGAGTGGGGTGGGTCTGATCATCTCTCTTGGAAGCTTCCTCAGCGTTCCAAGCCTTGTGGTGAGAACAAACGAGTGTTTTAAATGAAACACTGATGAAACTATTTGCCTGCGACCCCTGCACCTTGCCTTTTGTTGTTTTCTGTTGACAGCATTTGCAGTGCTGTCCCACCAAAGTGCTTTCTTGTAAAAATGAAACCATCCACATCCCCAGCAGCCTTAGTGCAGCGACAGAAGCCGTGGGAGATGCTGGTGACTCAGCCCTGTGGCACAGCCAGTTTCCCTGCCTGACCAGTGACCCTGGATGACTTGAGGCTCTGGGAAGGCAGGGGACATCTCAGTGTTTTCCACCTCATTCTCCCAGATTCAGCTCCCTTCCAAAGGATGGATGGTTCATCTCCTTGTACAGCCATATCACAAAGGGCTTCCTGCTCAAGGGATAAAGTTTCACTGAGAACTTAAAAGTTCTACTCTGGACTGCAGTCTGTATAGACTACCACTGTATATGATAACTTGTTCGGAAAGATATTAGTTACTTGTTTACTCCTGGCAGGTAGACTACAATATAAATTTAGATTCCTCAGCCTTCAGCCGTTACTGCTCCTTTTTTTCATATAACAGTCACAAAGAAAACCTGCTGCCTTCTCAGCTGCTGGGTTAAAGCAGAGGCCACTTTTCAGATCCACCCTTACTTGGTCATATAGTACCTGCAAGTCTGACTCAGACCAGGGACCTCCCCAGGAGGGCCAAACGGCAGATCAGACCCCCGGCAGGTAGGTTCAGCGGATGGACCACTCTAGCAGAACACTGCTGGCTGGTGGGTGGGCATGATTTACCCAAGATAGGTACAGGAGCAGCCTGCCTGTCCCACTTTGACCACTAGTCAAGAAAGAAAGAAAGTCTATTCTTCCAGCTAAGCCTGTATGAAAATCAGTTTACAGATGGACCACAACTCCAGGGTGTTCTGTTTCTGTGCTGTGACTTCCTAAAGAATTATTGCCAGAAAACTACTGTAGTTGATAAGGCAAAATTGCATTCAGCTCCTTGTCATGTAAATGGGATCTGGAGGGTGTTGCTTAAAATTTATTCCACCTGTACATTTGTCACTAAAATTAAAATTGAGCTGGTATGAGACAGATGGTTTTGTTTTTATTTACTTTCATTTCCAATAACCAGTGCTAAGGTGCAAGTTTGCCTCATATTGGTTGATAAAATGGAATGAAGTTTCTACTCTTACGGGGCTTATATTTGGGGTGGGAATAAATACATCAGGCAATGATGACTGCAGTGCCGAATGAGAATAATGGGAAAGGGACCAGGGGAAGGCCTCTTATTGGGAGCAGACACCTGAGAACAACCTGAAAGCAGTGAGACCTATGAAAGTCTGAGGAAGGGACGTCTGAGGAAGGCAGAGGAAATGGCCAGGGCTCTGTGGATGTGATCTCGCGTGGCCTCAGGCTGCAGCATCTTGAAGTGGGGCCTGGGTTCCCAGAGACTGAGGTCAGGTCATGGCAGGGAGAGCACCAAATCCTAACCACTGGACCAGAGTTCAGTGAAAGGGGCCCTGGCCCTTTGGCTTTGCAGAAAAGAATTTCCACAAAGGCGAAAAACAGCAAAGCGAGTGAAAGGCTGGGGGGCGGGGCAGGGTGGGGGAAGAAAGCACGTGTAGACAGATGCATGGGCAGACTCAGAGAAGAGTCCCTGGGTCACACTCTCCTGCAGTCTGAATGCCTTTTAAGGGGCACTTTTTCTGGGTTTCCTTTGGCCAGTCATTTAGAGTTGCCCGGTTCACAGTCCATATTTGGTGTATCTCAGGATCTTCCTCTATGTGTGTGCACACATCTCTTAGCCAAGATGGATTCTACTAAAGAGGCCTATGGGTACAACATCCCTTGACATCCCTCCCCTTTGACCTCCAAGGAGCCTTTCTGTGCATGTGTGGTCAGGGAGGTCTCCTGACTTTGAGAATGAGAAATACGTGGTATGACCAGGGCCCAGCTTCCTCCCTTAATTATCCTGCTCTTCTTGTCTTGCAGTTTCAGTCCACAGGGAATGAATCTCCAACTGCTTTACTCTGGTTGGGGGCCTATCTACTTCCTGCTTCAGTTATAGGAGGGTGAACAAGGCAGAGAGCGGCAGGAGAGGGAAGAGAGGCTGGGCTGGATTTAAGGGTTATGGGGAGTCTGGAGGAAAAGCACGGGGCCTGACATGAAGCATATGAAGTTACGATCAGGAAAAAGCAACAGACTTCGGAGTGTTAGCTACTTACACCTTTCCTGTTACATGCAGACCATGTTTCAAGCGGGCCACTGAGAAAACTGAGGTATAGAGCTCGGGGATGACTGAAGTAGGGCTGGAAGTCAACCAGAGTAGGTACAGGCTTGAGCCTGTAAACATTAAGGCAGCAATACCCACCAGCAGGTTACAGGTTTCTCTGAAATTAACAGGGTGAAAAAGAGTGTGGCATGGAGCATTTTTAATCTACCAAACAAGAATGCTCAGACAGGATTAAAGAATATTCCCACCCAGTCAAATAACCTGTTTCTTTCAGGATCACGTTCTAAAATAGATCAGCTTCCTATCACAGCCTCTGCATGGCTCATCCCCGGGAAGAGTGAGCCTAAATTTCTATACTGGAAAGTTAGTGCATGCCTGGATGTCCTCATTCCTGAGGCAGTACTCGCTGTCACAGAATGATGACAACAACTCTCACTGCTCTATCAGTAACAGGGCAGATGAGAAAGAAGCATGTTGAAGAACATGAGTGTTTGCATTAAGAACACTTTATGTTAAACTATGAATGGCATTTCCAATAAAACATGAAAAGATTCATATGTATCTACAAAATTTAAGTTTTTGATAAACTTTTTAATAAATGCTATATTAACAAGCTAGAAAGGTAAGGAATGTCATAATCAATCTATACGTTCTGTCTGCAGCATTAGCCTGGAAGATGTTGATGTTCAAATGGGGCAATCATAGATGTGAATTTCCTGGTCATCGCCAACAGACACAATTTTTGAGCCATTTCCATTGTATTTTACTCCCCAGACCTATAAATAAAAAGAGAAAAAGTTCTACTAACACCTTTATTCTTTATGAAGAAATACCCTTACCCTACTCTCATTATACTGAATCCAGAAAAACAGTAGGATGAGGATGTTCTCATGCTTTCTCAACAGTGAGAATGGGGCTTTTCCTTTAATCAGGCAGCTTCTATTACTACTGTTCAATTATCATCACACTCACCTCCCAACTCCAGATAATTCATTTCTAAACATAAATCAAGGTATTCACAAACCTTTCAAAGATTCACAATCGAGGAAGTGGCCTAATGTGAAGATGGAGCCCACGAGGGACCAGCACGGGTTCCCAGGTCTCCAGGAAGGAAAAGGCCTCACAGCTACCCTGAGGTCACTGCCTACAGGGGTAATTGCAAACTGTGCTCCTCGTCCACCTCCTTGTGCCCACAACCCACCTCAGCAATTCTCACTCTCTTATTAGAGGCCTATAGCACCTGCCTGTCCCCAGGAGCTAGGTAACTTGGTGTTGCAAGTCATTGATTCCATTTCCTACATGTTCAATTAACAGATTCACACCTCCTTCCCAGACAGAACTGATGTGGTAGGAGTTTTATCAGGTCAAGCCTGTCACTCTATCCCTGAGGTGGGTGTTCTAGCCCTAACTTCAATGCTGTGAACAGGCCAGGTGATGGCTTTATTTCCACTCCAAATGTCTTCCTCTGAGGACTGCACCACACACTGACTCTCTCACACAAAGCAACATAGCCAGCCAGGACTTCCTTCCTGAGTACAATGTTTAAATCCAGGAGTGAAATGTCAAGATTAACTCCTCTCAACTTCACTGGCAACAGTGTAAGATTAAGTGTAAAAAAGCATGAACATTTGTTAACTTTAAAATGCATTCCAAAGAGATTCTATGAGATCATCTTAAGAACATAGAAAACACATAATTAATAAAAGATGACTTTATACTGCCATGGGTATTTGATTTTTTATACTGCTTCCCCAAGACCCTTGCTATTCAAAAGTGGTTGGAACTAGCAGTGCTAGTCTCACCTGAAGCTTGGGACAGAAACTCAGGCACAGTCCAGACCTACTGAATCTGTATTGTTACCAGATCCCCAGGGTGCATTAAAGACGGAGAAGCCCTGCCCGAATGCCTTAACATTTCACATTCATCTCACCGGAAGACTCCTGTGAGAATAGAGCCTCTTTTTCCTAATTTAAAGGCTGAAATAAAACTTAGCAATATCTTTAAAGTCAAACAACCTGTTAAGAATTTCTGGCTTCAAGTATATTCAAAGGAAAAAAAAAATCACATCACTTCTTTGGGCAGCTCCAAAAGAGAGAGTGACGGCTGTGGGATGGAATGGAAACTCCTGAGGAAGCGGGTCCTTCCCGAGACAGCCATGGCCCAGCTGCACCCAGAAAAAGGCCCAGGCATGCCCTAGGCATTGCTGCAACATGTTTCAAAGAAGTCATTTAAAGGCTGTGCAGCTAGTGCAAGTTTTCCGGTCTACCCATATCATGGGTAGACATATCATGCCTTGTGGGTTTCCAGGCTGACAACACATCCCCAGCCTCTGCACCCCAGAGGAACACGGGCTGGATGGACATCTAAGCAATCAGAGAAGCTCAGCTCTGAAGGTCATCCAATCTTGACAACCTCAGCAGGGAGGTTAGGAAAATGAATGAGTTTTGGCATAGCAGTCAGACAATGCTAGCAATCCAAAGACAAAGAAATTTCAATGTTAATTGTGCCATACCTGATCCTGGTGATCAAAGAAGGTGTGAACACAAGTCCTCGTTCCAACATCCCAAACTTTAACACTTTTGTCAGATGAACTATTTTAAAAAAGGAAACATCAGTATCAGAAAAGTTTTCAGACAGGTGTGAAGTTGGAAAGAATCTGACCAAAAATTCCACACTCCTTGACTCAACCTACCTAGAGGCCCCCTTGGTGCGTGTGTGCACAAGCGGCTGACCTGGTCCCCAAAAGGTGGTCAAGAAAGTTGGCACAACTGGCTGGCATTCCCCACTCACAGAGCAGCTATTTCCCCAAACTTCTGATCTGCCTCGCCCTCATATTAAATATTCTTGTCAGGAGTCTCGGATGAGAGGCTCCCTCTGGATGGGAGGGAGACTGGTTAAAGCTTCAAAATAAAGGCTCTCAGAGTCTTCTATAAACCTCTGTGCAGTGCTATTAAGCTATCCACCTCCTGGTTTTCAACTGTGTTGGCCATCCTGGGCCTAAACAACATTGGGGTCTCAAAGCATAACATTTTACAGATTTTCATATCTATAGTTACTATCAGAACACAGGTATCCTTATAATGGATACCTACCTATTGTAGGTAGAGGCCTAGATTTATAAGGAAGAAATAAGAACTGAGTTGCTCAAAAGAATCCATCTTTGTTCCAGCTAAGAACAATTAACTTGACAATTTAAAAAACACTGCAGAAAACAAAGGCTACCTGAATAAGAAAAGGGTCACACCATCTTCAAATTTTAAGGCAATTCATACAAGATGACCATCTTCATCTTCCTAACATTTTAGGAACTGATAAGAGTCATAAGTACCTGGAAACAAAGTGTGTGTCATCAGGACAAAATGCAACGTTCAGCACCCAGGATGCGTGGCCACTCAATGTGCCAGCTAAGTTGGCATGTTGTCTGAAATGGGAAAGTTTCAAATAAAATGGAGATGTTAACTTTTGGAATATAATCACTGAAATGGAAGGTATACTGTGTCCATTTAATTGGACCAAATCTGCTATCCTTGAAATGACAGTATTAACATAGAAATTCTCTTTCACTAAAGTGCAGTTTCATCATTAATTTTTTCATCATTCTCTCTTCACATACTGCAGAAACAAAATTTTCAATAGCATTAACCCCAAATATGTCAGAGCCTACAAGAGCCAAAAATAGGACCCTAAACAAGCAGAGCTTAGAAGTTCAAAATAAAGAAGGCTCAACAAGCCAATTCCTAAGGTGAGGAAACAGAACCAGCAGGCAAATAGCCATCTCAGAGTAACTGCAGGTTCTGACCCCTGCCCACCTAGCATCCTTTCCATGTGGAGCCAGTGCCTGTGTCTATGGAAGGTATCAAAATGTATTCTTTACAATAGGTGTGACTTGGACAGACCATTTTTAACTTAACCAAGAATAAGACAGGTCTTATGACTATAGTCATTTTCACTTCTAAAAAAAGTGAAATCAAATCACCCTGGCAGGAAAACAATTCTAAGACCTGACTAAGGTCAGCAGTTTCACCCCTGAAGCCAGCGGAGTAGAGCAGACCCCAGTTAAGAGGAGAGGTGACCTCAGTAGAAAGCTGGAGGACCATGAGAAGGTAAAAGTCCCAGGTGTTCATTCAGTATCAGCACCTTTGCCAAACCACCACCTCAGCTTGTGTTCCTCGCCTGCAATATGACTGGGACCTTAACCTGTGCTACCTCACCAGTAGTTGGGAAGATGATGAAACTGTAACAGTGAAAGCCTTATTAAAGAGAGCTGAACACTTAAGAAATTGCTAGTATTTATACTGGCCCTGCTGTTGACATGCAAGCACAACTTGAGACAGGCATCTTTTCTTGGACCCTAATAACTCTTTCAGCTGTAACTCTAGAAACTGCAGTTCTAATTCCATGTCTATTTGACAACTTCCTGTTGTCCAAAAGCTCCCAAGTTTAAACTCCTGCAAAACTCTCATAGGCCCACAAAGTAACATGCATGTGGATGGTCATGGTGTGGCACCCATCGCTGGGGCATAGAGAAGGGTAACGGATGCACCCAGTGGATTAGAATGCCACATTCGGAAGCTAGAAATCAGGCACACTGACTGCAGTACTGAGTCAAAGAATCAGGGACACACGTCAAACACCTTATAGGGGAGACCTCAGTGGGGAACAGGGTGGGGACTGAGAAATATAGGAGAAAAGGAAGAGAAAGGGCCCATGCACAGGCTTACAATGAAAGTGAGCTGTCGACTGAAGATTAACTAACTCACTTTTATACCTGCGGTCAAAAACCAACAACAAAAAAGCTCCCTTATCTAGACTTGCTGTAAGCTGGTTTATAAACAGACAACTCCCTAACTAGGGCAGAGGAATGCCTTCTAGAACGTCACACCCTCAGAAAACAAATGTTCTAATTTTTTCATCATTACTTCAAGCTAGCTACAGCCCATGGCTCTATCTGTTCATCTGTACACTACTCACCTGTCCAAAAGAATTTAAAATCAGTGTGCCCCACAAGAGACAGGATGTGGAAAAGAAGTAGCAAGTAAGCTGATCCTAGTTGGCAACCCACGTACGTCTTCCTCTGTAACATCCTAAGCGCAAAGCAGGGATACTGACAGGGGAGGAATGACTGGGGAGACTACAGAATCTAACAGGACCTGAACACATGTCTTTCCTAGACATAAAGAGGGAGCAGCTCACTTGCTAGGGCTCCTCCTAGTGATAAGAGACAAAACAGGCATTGATATTAAGAGAGAAGTGTTGAATCCCAACAGGTAACTTACACATCATAGATCTTGATGTAGCCATCATCTGAAGCAGTGACAAGGAGCTGTGAATCCGGGGAAAAAGTCAAGGAGCGAATGGGCATAGCATGGCCTGAAATTCACAAAGACTCTTGTTAAGCTGAAGAATTACTGTCTCCTATCTCTTCATGCAGGTTTCCACAAACTATGTCATCTTTAACGGCTGTTAAGTCACTGAGTTGCACTGCTCAGGTACTTCAGTCAGAGGCGAGCCACAGACTGTACCCTTCTTCCTAATGCTCCAGAAACATGCACAAAACGCGGGTCCCTCCTCCTGGGAGCCATTTCTCCTCAGATCCCTTCCCAGACCAACTGGACTTCAGGATACATTGCTTAGACAAAACTCCTCTGCCCCTACAGATATGGCCAGACATGGAAACATGCATTGTTTCTGATTTGTATGTTGAACAGACAGGATGCTAGTTCCCTACCGAATCCTTTGTTGTAGGGTAAAGGATGCACTGGAGAGGTCTCCTCCCAACCCTTCCCCTGTCCTAGTACCCCATCCTCCTGCCGAGGTCACCAGCGCAGAGTGGGCACAGAACTTTCATTTACCTTCAAACTATCAACAAAAAGGGGCTATTTTCCAATCACAAAGTTCTTTAGAGCCAAACAGGACAGAAATAAGACACTCATGTAGCTAGGATATATTAACACATAAATAAAAAGTAAGCCTGTTCATCAAAATAAGCATTTAGAACACTGGTACAAAAACTAATATGTCTAGGTTATAACTACAGTGACAAACGGAGAAGGCAGTGGCACCCCACTCCAGTACTCTTGCCTGGAAAATCCCATGGATGGAGGAGCCTGGTGGGCTGCCGTCCACGGGGTCGCACAGAGTCGGACACGACTGAGCGACTCAGCAGCAGCAGCAGCGCAGTGACGAAAGTGAACCTTAGAGGCATTTCCGATTTCCAACTGAGAGTCATGTTTTGCAAACCTAAGGCTCATTTACCATTTAGTAGCATTTTAATGAAAGAGTAAGTCTTCCTTTGTGATCTGATAACCCAGTTTGCACAAAATGATTAACCACACCTTCCAGCGTATGCAGAAGTTTCCCAGTTGCAATATCAAAAATATTGATGATTCCGTCTATGGCTCCACTGGCCAGGTATTTCCCATCAGGACTCTGTAGAGAATGTACAAAAATCATTTCAAATTCCATGTTGTTAAGCCATCCCCCCTCAAACACAAGTAATCTGCTGGTTCCAGGTCTAATTGGCTGACTGGCAAATCAAGTCAGCAGCTTCCTAGTGAGACCAATGCAGAATGTTTATCAAGGAATACAACAGGCTACAAGAGTAAACTGAAAGAATCAGACAGAAACAAAGCAATATTTCCTTACATATGCAATACTAAGAATGAATTTTCCTCTTGTGTCCAAAGAATATTCCTTTTTCCCACTTTCCACACCAAAAATGTTCACTTTTCCCACGTGAGTTCCTGTGGCCAGATACTGAGAATCAGGAGAAAAGGCCAAAGTCCAGGCATCCACTGAACAGAAAAAAAGGGAAAACCATAGTGAGAAAAGATCTGACCCTAATTTTAAAAATTGTAAAGCTTTACCAAAAGATACATGTTTTAAAATTGGAGGAATAGTGTCCGGATTCATAACAGGACATTGTAAAGATATTAATTGTATTAATATGGGCATAGCATGGCCTGAAATTCACAAAGACCCTTGTTAAGCTGGAGAATCACTGTCTCCTATCTCCTCATTACAGGTTTCCACGAACTATGTCATCTTTAATGGCTATTAAGTCACTGAGTTGCACTGCTCAGGTGCTTCAATCAGAAGCCCAACATTAATATGCCCAATATTAATATGTTGTAAAGATATTAATTCTATACCAATTTAATGTAAGGGTTTCTTAACTTTTCACTAAAAATGTAGACAGACAGAACAATACCAAGTGTTAGCAAGGGTGTCAGTTCAGTTTAGTCACTCAGTCGTGTCTGACTCTTTGCGACCCCATCAATCACAGCAAGCCAGGCCTCCCTGTCCATCACCAACTCCCGGAGTCCACCCAAACCCATGTCCATTGAGTCGATAATGCCATCCAACCATCTCATCCTCTGTTGTCCCCTTCTCCTGCCCTCAATCCTTCCCAGCATCAGGGTCTTTTCCAATGAGTCAGCTCTTCACATCAGGTGGCCAAAGTATTGGAGTTTCAGCCTCAACATCAGTCCTTCCAATGAACACTCAGGACTGATTTCCTTTAGAATGGACTGGTTGGATCTCCTTGCAGTCCAAGGGACTCTCCAGAGTCTTCTCCAACACCACAGTTCAAAAGCATCAATTCTTCGGCGCTCAGCTTTCTTTATAGTCCAACTCTCACATTCACACATGACTACTGGAAAAACCATAGCCTTGACTAGATGGACCTTTGTTGGCAAAGTAATGTCTCTGCTTTTGAATATGTTCTCTAGGTTGGTCACAACTTTCCTTCCAAGAAGTAAGCGTCTTTTAATTTCATTGCTGCAATCGCCATCTACAGTGATTCTGGAGCCCAGAAAAATAAAGTCAGCCACTGTTTCCACTGTTTCCCCATCTATCTGCCATGAAGTGATAGGACCGGATGCCATGATCTTAGTTTTCTGATGTTGAGCTTTAAGCCAACTTTTTCACTCTCCTCTTTCACTTTCATCAAGAGGTTCTTTAGTTCTTCTTCACTTTCTTCCATAAGGGTGGTGTCATCTGCATATCTGAGGTTATTGATATTTCTTCCAGCAATCTTAATTCCAGCTTGAGCTACCCCGCATCCAAGGTAAGGAGCAGTGGCTGAGCTTTGCTAGAGCAGCCGTGAAGAGAGACCCCACGTCCAAGGTAAGAGAAACCCAGGCAAGATGGCAGGCACCGAGAGAGGGCATCAGGGGGCAGGCAGACTGAAACTACAGTCATGGACAACTAGCCAATCTGATCACATGGACCACAGCCTTGTCTAACTCAGTGAAACTAACCCATGCCGTATGGGGCCACCCAAGACGGATGGGTCATGGTGGAGCAGTCTGACAGAATGTGGTCTACTGGAGAAGGGAATGGCAAACCACTTCAGTATTCTTGCCTTGAGAACCCCATGAACAGTATGAAAAAACAAAAAGATAGGACACCGAGATGCCCAATATGCTACTGGAGATCAGTGCAGAAATAACTCCAGGAAGAATGAAGGGATGGAGCCAAAGCAAAAACAACACCCAGCTGTGGATGTGACTGGTGATAGAAGTAAGATTCGATGCTGTAAACAGCAATATTGCATAGGAACCTGGAATGTCAGGTCCAGGAATCAAGGCAAATTGGAAGTGGTCAAACAGGAGATGACAAGAGTAAACATCAACATTCTAGGAATCAGTGAACTAAGATGGACTGGAATGGGTGAATTTAACTCAGATGACCATTATATCTACTACTGTGGGCAGGAATCCCTTAGAAGAAATGGAGTAGCCCTCATAGTCAACAAAAGAGTCCAAAATGCAGTACTTGGGTGCCATCTCAAAAACGACAGAATGATCTCTGTTCGTTTCCAAGGCAAACCATTCAATATCACAGTAATCCAAGTCTATGTCCCGACCAGTAACACCAAAGAGCTAAAGTTGAACAGTTCTATGAAGACCTATAAGACATTCTAGAACTAACACCCAAAAAAGATGTACTTTTTATTATAGGGGACTGGAATGCAAAAGTAGGAAGTCAAGAAACACCTGGAGTAACAGGCAAATTTGGCCTTGGAGTACAGAATGAAGCAGGGCAAAGGCTGATAGAGTTCTGCCAAGAGAACGCACTGGTCATAGCAAACACCCTCTTCCAACAACACAAGAGAAGACTCTACACATGGAGATCACCAGATGGTCGACACCAAAATCAGATTGATTATATTCTTTGCAGCCAAAAATGGAGAAGCTCTATACAGTCAGCAAAAACAAGACTGGGAGCTGACTGTTGCTTGGATCATGAACTCCTTATTGCCAAATTCAGACTGAAATTGAAGGAAGCGGAGAAAACCACTAGACCATTCAGGTATGACCTAAATCAAATCCCTTATGACTATACAGAGGAAGTGAGAAACAGATTTAAGGGCCTAGATCTGCTAGACAGAGTGCCTGATGAACTATGGATGGAGGTTCATGACACTGTACAGCAGACAGGAATCAAGACCACCCCCAAGAAAAAGAAATGCAAAAAAAAAAAAAAGGCAAGAGTGCAGTGAAACCAAAATCCTCATACACTGGTGGGAATATAAAATGGTATAGCTACTTTGAAGAACAGTTTTGATAGCGTAAGTGAAAACACACACCATAATACCTAGCAATTCCACTTCTAGAGAAATGGAAACTCATCTTCATGAACAGAACTGAACCTGGATGCTCACAGCAGCATTATTAAGAATACTCAAAAACTGGAAAGAATCCAAATATCCATCAGTTGATGAATGAATGAACAAAATGTGGAATATCCCTATAATGGAATACTTACTAATAAGCAATGCAAAGGAACAGACTACCAATACATATACTACAACATGGATAAACCTCAAAAACATTATGCTAAAGAAAGATATGTAAGACAATACAATTTCACTTGTGTGAAATCTTTCAGAACGGCAAAACTATAGAGACAGAAAGCTGATCAGTGGTTGTCTGAGGCTGAGGGTGGGAGCACAGGTTAACTACATATGGGCATCAGGGAACATTTGGGGGACATGGAAATGTTCTAAAACTGAATTGGAGTGATGGCTACACAACTATGGAAATTTACTAAAACTTGTTAAACTGTATAATGGGTTAATTTCAGAGTGTAATTATAGAGGTGAAAGTCTACCTCACCAAGCTGCAAATAAATGAAGAGGTACCAGAAATATTCTCATATAAAACTATAATATGACAAAGTATTTATCACAAATTGGCAAGAGAATAAGGACTGGAAAGAGGCATTGTTGTTTTTTTTAAATCAACTGGTCTTTAAGTTATATCACACAATCTGATTTCAAAGCTTCTATTCAGATGCTATTTCTGTAGTACAGTGCTTCTGTGTAAAGGTCTCCAGACCCCTGGGCAGCCTGGGTAAGCACATGTGCTTTATACTTCCATCTGGACCACTGATGTTATTTCAGCATTTCTTTTCTCAGTTACGTGGGAAACTCTTCATGGGCAATCTCAAAGAGCTTTAGGAGCCTCTGGGGTCAGAGCCTAGAGAGCAAGGAACAGTCCAGTTGTCCGGTGCTGGTCAAGGTCCCTTTGCCCATGCCCAGTCTTATACAGGAACGTTCCCTAAGTCCTGCTCTTCCTGTACCTGCCCAGAAACAGTGCTTGTAAGATCAAAGGGAGAAGAAAGGCTGCTTCCCCAGTCACTCTCCTTACTCCTAGGGGAGGGCTCGAAGAGGTCAAGCCCTTCTCAGCCCACAGGAGAGAGGTCTCCCTGAACGTGACTCATGGCAGATAGGGGCTCCCAGCACAGATGGGTCAGTACCATATACCAGGGTGAGTTTTAAAATAAAAATCTCTTGCAAATTTTCACACACATACTCAAAGTAGTAACTAATTTACCTCTATCACTTAAGAAATACTTGTTTCAGAAAGGAAATTAACTTCAAAAGTGCTCAACCAAGAAGATCTAAAAAAGCTTTTGTTATAATCAATCTCTCACAAGGCTGCTTTTTAGTGTCTATCTAATGACTACACCATTTATTCCAACAGGATTATGTTCTCTTATTCCTATTATAATTAGTTGTTTACAGGAATAATGGTTATTAGAAAATCTGATTATGATTCCTTGAAGTTGAGTAGAATAACTCTGGAATTACTTTTACATTTCCCTTATTAGCTGTTTGATAATATAAAACTTTTAGTGGTGAATGTCCTTTTCCTCGAAATTGAAGGAATGTTTATTCCTCAATTTAACCTTGCACTCTAAAATTTACTTTAACATTTGCATAATATTTATTTTAATCACTAAGTTCCACCTCATCAGTGAAGAGAGTAACTCTTCTTTACACTGGGACATCCTGAACCATCTGATGTTGAGAGGCCCCTATGCTTGCACTTTCTTCTTCGACATCTTTGACATCAGTTTGCTGCAGCCACAGCCCGGGTGAGGCGTCAAATAAAGGATCTTCCCCGTCATCTTCCCTTTCTTCTACTTCTTCCCTTTCTTCTTCAGGATCTGAGCTTTCTCTTTCCTCCTCCTTCTGTTCCTCCTCTCACATTCTCCAGGCACATTTTCAAGGCTGGTATAACGTAAATGGCCATTTGCCTACATTCATTAGATCTAGACTTAACTAGTTTTACCTTTAGATGAATTCAACTGAGCTGCTCCTCAGTTGTCAATAGCAATGCTTGATTTTATTATTTACTCAAATAACTGTTGTTTAATGGTCTGGTATAGTTTTTGAAGATTCCTATCCAAAAAAGAAAATAAATCCAACTTTATATTCATCTCAGTATCTTTTTTCTTTCCTAACAGTAATCTTTCAATGATCCCTTGCCACACCTGGAACCACTATGTAGCTTATGATATTATTTGTCAGAAAAGGCAAGCTGGATACAGACTTCATCCTTTTCCTTAGAACCAATCCAGCACTCATTTCTTCAACTGCGGTGTGCCCGGGGCTACAAAGCCACACAGTGACCTTAGCGTCATGGGAGGGCTTAGGTGCCCACGATGAAGAGGCAGCAATAGATCGACCTCTTCCTCCTCTTCTCAGCTTAACAGACTCTGTGCACTAGTTTGGGGACCCAGGTCCTCCGTAAAAGATAGCAACAGAGCAAGGACACATGTAAAAACAATTATCTGGGGAGTCAGAATGTTTGAATGACTTTTTTCAAATACATATCCTGGTCCACAGACCCCAAAACTGATTCAGTGGATCCAAAATAGGAACTGGACAGATGTATTCAATGGACATGAGTCTGAGCAAACTCAGGGAGATAGTGAAGGACACGGAAGCCTGGCACGCTAGTCCATGAGGTCACAAAGAGTCAGATACGACTGAGCAACTAAACAACAACAAGATATGTGTTCCTTAAAAAGCTCCAAGAGTTAAGACTCAGAGATGTCAAATATTGGCACTGAGGGGAAATGAACTCAGTTTTCAGACAACACAGAGTCCTTAAAACCCTGGGACCACCATTCTTTCCAAAATAAGTACAACTTATAGGATGCTACTGAACATAACACAAGAGGAGACTCTACACATGGACATCACCAGATGGTCAACACCGAAATCAGATTGATTATATTCTGTGTAGCCAAAGATGGAGAAGCTCTATACAGTCAATAAAAACAAGACCAGGAGCTGACTGTGGCTCAGATCATGAACTCCTTATTACCAGATTCAGACTAAAATTGAAGAAAGTAGGGAAAACCGCTAGACCATTCAGGTATGACCTAAACCAAATCCCTTATGATTATACAGTGGAAGTGAGAAATAGATTTAAGGGCCTAGATCTGATAGAGTGCCTGATGAACTATGGAATGAGGTTCGTGACATTGTACAGGGATCAAGACCATCCCCATGGAAAAGAAATGCAAAAAAGCAAAATGGCTGTCTGGGGAGGCCTTACAAATAGCTGTGAAAAGGAGAGAAGCAAAAACCAAAGGAGAAAAGGAAAGATATAAGCATCTGAATGCAGAGTTCCAAAGAATAGCAAGAAGAGATAAGAAAGCCTTCTTCAGCGATCAATGCAAAGAAATAGAGGAAAACAACAGAATGGGAAAGACTAGAGATCTCTTCAAGAAAATTAGAGATACCAAGGGAACATGTCATGCAAAGATGGGCTCAATCAAGGACAGAAATGGTCTGGACCTAACAGAAGCAGAAGATATTAGGAAGAGGTGGCAAGAATACACAGAAGAACTGTACAAAAAAGATCTTCACGACCCAGATAATGATGATGATGTGATCACTCATCTAGAGCCAGACATCCTGGAAAGTGAAGTCAAGTGGGCCTTAGAAAGCATCACTACGAACAAAGCTAGTGGAGATGATGGAATTCCAGTTGAGCTGTTTCAAATCCTGAAAGATGATGCTATGAAAGTGCTGCACTCAATATGTCAGCACATTTGGAAAACTCAGCAGTGGCCACAGGACTGGAAAAGGTCAGTTTTCATTCCAATCCCAAAGAAAGGCAATCCCAAAGAATGCTCAAACTACCGCACAATTGCACTCATCTCACATGCTAGTAAAGTAATGCTCAAAATTCTCCAAGCCAGGTTTCAGCAATATGTGAACCGTGAACTCCCTGATGTTCAAGCTGGTTTTAGAAAAGGCAGAGGAACCAGAGATCAAATTGCCAACATCCACTGGATCATGGAAAAAGCAAAAGAGTTCCAGAAAAACATCTATTTCTGCTTTACTGACTATACCAAAGCCTTTGACTGTATGGATCACAGTAAACTGTGGAAAATTCTGAAAGAGATGGGAATACCAGACCATCTAACCTGCCTCTTGAGAAATCTGTATGCAGGTCAGGAAGCAACAGTTAGAACTGGACATGGAACAACAGACTGGTTCCAAATAGGAAAAGGAGTATGTCAAGGCTGTATATTGTCACCCTGCCTTTTTAACTTATATGCAGAGTACATCATGAGAAACCCTGGACTAGAAGAAACACAAGCTGGAATCAAGATTGCTGGGAGAAATATCAATAACCTCAGATATGCAGATGATACCACCCTTATGGCAGAAAGTGAAGAGGAGCTAAAGAGTCTCTTGATGAAAGTGAAACAGGAGAGTGAAAAAGTTGGCTTAAAGCTCAACATTCAGAAAACGAAGATCATGGCATCCGGTCCCATCACTTCATGGGAAATAGATGGGGAAACAGTGGAAACAGTGTCAGACTTTATTTTTTTGGGCTCCAAAATCACTGCAGATGGTGACTGCAGCCATGAAATTAAAAGACGCTTACTCCTTGGAAGGAAAGTTATGACCAACCTAGATAGCATATTCAAAAGCAGAGACATTACTTTGCCGACTAAGGTCCGTCTAGTCAAGGCTATGGTTTTTCCTGTGGTCATGTACGGATGTGAGAGCTGGACTGTGAAGAAGGCTGAGTGCCGAAGAATTGATGCTTTTGAACTGTGGTGTTGGAGAAGACTCTTGAGAGTCCCTTGGACTGCAAGGAGATCCAACCAGTCCATTCTGAAGGAGATCAGCCCTGTGATTTCTTTGGAAGGAATGATGCTAAAGCTGAAACTCCAGTCCTTTGGCCACCTCATGAGAAGAGTTGACTCATTGGAAAAGACTCTGATGCTGGGAGGGATTGGGGGCAGGAGGAGAAGGGGACGACCTAGGATGAGGTGGCTGGATGGCATCACGGACTCGATGGACGTGAGTCTGAGTGAACTCTGGGAGTTGGTGATGGACAGGGAGGCCTGGCGTGCTGCAATTCATGGGGTCGCAAAGAGTCAGACACGACTGAGCGACTGAACTGAACTGAACTGAACATAACTGGTGGGAAGCAAATCTACTGGGGCTCCAACCCAGGAAATTACGTTAAGAAAAGCCCTGAGCAGTTCTGTAATCACTCCATGAAGGGATGTGCCAGAGAGGCACCAGGCTCTCTGTACTCCTTCCAGTCATCACCCATTCTGGCAGAACAGGCTCTGCTCATGAAAGCTATATGATCATATACAAGTAAATATAGGGCCACAAGGAATCTGAAATGTCATGTTGCTTGTCCCATTGAAATTATTAATTCCCATTATTTCAGATGTTTATCAAGGCTAGTGGACAAGACTATGCTGTCCTACAGAACTTTAAAAAAATCGATTTGTTTCTTTAGCAGTTTCATGTATCAATCATACACTAGAAATAGGCACTTTAATCATACTTAGTTGAGATTACCATGACACAAATCTAGGAGGACACAGCGCTTTTCATTCTAGACCCTCTATAAGTGGATCCATTCCGAATATGGCAGAGAACCTGTGGACCATCCAGACACAGGTCCACAATCCCGAGTCAGCGATTTGAAACCCAAGAGATGAAAACTATAAGTTTTTAGAAATAATTTTAGTACCCAAATTCACTTGGCAATAAAACTGGAACTGATATAAGGCTATTTATAGCTTATCTTTATCTCCTAGTATAATCATGTTTAGTTGCTGAGATACTAGTATTTGATTAGAGTGCTGTCTCAGTCCCACTGAAGCTAGTACATAACAGGCAGTTCATACACCCATATTACCAATCTCAAATCCAAAAACTTCTAAACACTAAAACACATCTCACCCTAAAGATATCAAAAAGGGATCGTAAACCTCTAGCATCTTCTCTAAGAGTAAAACGCTTACCAGGTCCTGCATCTATAGACTTTATCTGTTTGCCATTTTCCAAGTCCCAGAGACGAATATGAGCATCAAGAGAACTGGATGCAGCAATGGGCAGGGTGTGGCTGATGTCCACAGACACCACACCCAGCTGGTGGCCCTCCAGACTCCACTGTAGGTCCAGCTTCTCATCACGCCTTCAGTGGGGGACAGAGAAATGGATTTCTTCACACACAACACATGGTACCTGGCATCTGAAATTTTGGGCTCCTGTAACTATGCATTATCAGAGGTCTGTGAAATGCAGAATCAAGACAGGAAATGAAGAGCCACAGAACACCAAATGCAGCCAACTTTTAACCATAGCAGTTTTTTTCTTTCAACTATAAGGCCTTAACAGTGAATAACAGGAAAACAACTGAGGAAAAAAGAGTCTGCCTTTTTATACCACCATATCGCCATTGCTTTCTTGCGTAGGTAATAGTAAATACTTCTCTGATTGTAACTTGGGAGCCCAGAAGAAAAACCCCAACTTCCAAGGCTGTATTGTAGAGGAAAGAGCACTCACCATTTCCAGACCTTCACCAGGTCATCCAGGGATCCCGTGACCACTGTCTCAGAGTTTTCTTTCTTGTTTGACCCCCAGGCAACTGACCAGATGGCATCATCATGGGCTGGAACAGAAAGTCATTCACATAAAGTCTTCATGCAACTTCTAAACTGAATGTGCTAAGATAAAGCGGAAATACTGTTACACCAATTCTGAGATTTTTGAGGTAATATCCACCTGTATCTACTTTACTGTTTTGCAGATGGCTTTCCCACACAGCTTTTGTTAGAACATTGGAGGCAGATAACAAAACCAGAGGTTCTGAAAAAGTCGCTTGTCCCAAAACACAGGTTTACCAGGTGGGGGAGCAGTACTGGAATAGTCCAGTGTCCTTTCTACTTTAGTATGCTGTCTGACATGCATTAATTTGGAATGGCCCTTACTTGACTAAAGTGAAACCCACCTCCCAAAAGAGATCAAACTTGTTAAGAGTAATTTCTTAACAGATCTTTGGAAACCAGTAGGCAGGTCAACTATAAACAGTACAGGTCCAAAAATAAATAACTAAAATAGGCGCCACATGATTTGCCTTTTGCCACAAGTCTATTATGTTTAATGGGCCAGTTATTACTTTAATCCTTTTGTAGGGATTACCTCAATTAACCACAACCCTCTGAATAGCATGTTCATGCTACAGATAAACGGAGAAGGCAATGGCACCCCACTCCAGTACTCTTGTCTGGAAAATCCCATGGATGGAGGAGCCTGGTAGGCTGCAGTCCATGGGGTCGCACAGAGTCGGACATGACTGAGCGACTTCACTTTCACGCATTGGAGAAGGAAATGGCAACCCACTCCAGTGTTCTTGCCTGGAGAATCCCAGGGACGGTGGAGCCTGGTGGGCTGCCGTCTATGGGGTCGCGCAGAGTCGGACACAACTGAAGCAACTTAGCAGCAGCAGCTACAGGTAAAAATCAGAGGCTTAGAGAAGCCTAGTAGCTCACCCAAAGTCAAAAGCTACCAAGAGGCAGAGCTGGTATTCAAACCTAAAAACCTAAACTCCCCACTAACTAAAGTCCACTTTAAATTCTAAGTCTGTAAGCTGTATATCTGGTGGGCCATACTGGTGGGTCTGCAGACCTGGTATACGAATACAAATGTAACAAGTGCACAAGAGGCTTTCTTCACACCTGGCAGCAATCCTTCAGGGACACCTTTCCAAGACATGAATACAAGGACATTCAACTTAGACAGCTGTGAGTTACATCTTGGCTTCCACTACAATCCCCACCTGACCCAAGTCTGCCAGCTTGCCCCCGGATGCCATTAGGTGCATACAAGGTAGCTGACTGACAAGCAGACTAGCTGCTAGTTACCTATGCTCGCTAACTTGAAAGAATGCTTTGGGTTTAAACTTCAGACTACCTAAATGTCACTACTTAAAGCAGAAGAGCTTTATTAGGCATTCCACAAATTTCTCCAGGCTTTACGTAACCTATCTAGGCTGTGGTGACAAAATGAGACACATGTGAACAGTTCCTGCACACCCTCCTTTCCATGTATGAAGTCCCGTCACTGGCCAGTCACCTCTCCAGACAGACTCTGACCTCCCTCCTTCTCCCATCCCCACCACTACCACTGACACACGCCCACCCATATACTCAGTGGTCTTGACAGAAATTCACCTATTCTATCCTCCTCTTTTATTGAGGGTCAAAGGCCCTCTGTGAGACTCGCTCCACTTGTTAAGTGGAAGAGCCTGAATAAAGGCTCCCATGAGAACTTCTGCGTTCATGGCCAGGCTCAAGTTTACCTCCCCAGGTGAGCTGGTATTAACAGAATCCTGAGACTCAGAGTTTCCTTCTTTCACTTTGATAGCCGGGAAGCTCAGTCACACCTTCCTCAAGCGGGAAAAAGTTTCCTCAGCCCAGAGTTCTCCAGTCTATCATTTGCTTCTTGCTCTTTAAGTTCGTGGTTGGTTTTTTTGCTGTTGGTTGTTTGTTCCGAAGTGTATTTGTTTTCAGCTGCCCCTGCCAATTCTTATGTAAAGTGAGTATGGCTGGAACTGCATGTCTGGTCAGCATGACAAAAACCTTAAGCCAGGGACAACAGCTTTTCACAGGTGAATTTGCTTGAACTGGCAAGCTGCTTACCTTGCTCTTGTTTGAAGAGAATACTGTACTAAAAAAGAACAGAAGACACATTAAACCAATGGTCAGATTTCAGATGTGTCCCATCCCTTCCCTAAAACACCCCCCAGCTCACCACCTTGTGCCCCAGCAGATAGAATCACCAGTGTTAGGTACCTCCCTTGCTGTGGCCTGACCTCCTGCGAGCTCATGCAAGGTTTGTAGTGTTACTTCTTAAAGAAACTATAGTCTCTTAAAGAAAACAATTAGTTCTTAAAGAAGCTAGAGTCTCTTCTAACTACTTCCACCCACCAAAAAAGAGTAAAAAATTATGTGCTTTTTCCTGCTCTCATCACCAGGAAGCTCAAAGTCCAGTTTGCAGCTTAATTTCTGTAGTTGTATAAAACCACACAGCCTGCATAATAACCTGTTAACTCTGTCCCTAATTTTATTACAAAGACATGTTTCTCCCTTTCTAATTTTTCTTTCTCATTTTTGTGTACAAATTCTTTTAAGCTTCCTCAATCCCTTTGTAAACTGTGGTACAGACTGAAATAAAATTACCCTTCTCCCAGTGTTGTGCATTTTACTAATGCCACCTAACCCTCTGGTGACTAGGTGCCCAGGATACCCTCTTCTTCAGAAGCAGAGCAGATGCTAGTTTTCTGACTACAAACCCAGACAATGTATTGGGCTCGAACCCCCAAAGAGACCAACTGGTACTCTTCTTCTCCCTAGGCCTTACCTGGTTGGTCATCTCCTTAACCAAGGATGAAGGGCTAAAGGCCAGACAGCTCTGTGGAAACAACACCAGGGCTTCAGTAAGAGGCGGCCATCAGGATAGAAGGCTATAGAAGGTTCCCTGGATCAAGACTGTAAGGCAACTCTTGGCCAGAGTTGACCTGACACTTTTCTATACATTGATCCCAGGGTCCCTGCTCACAAGCCCTACCAGGTGGCACAGTCTTCTTTCTCAACTAATATCTACCACCTCTTATATTTTCTTCTCCTCAAATTGACTACAGAGAGGATCCAGTCTCCCTCCTTGCTGTTTTTCCAAGAGATAAAACCACAGGATCTTTTAATTTAAAGTATTATTTTATTAAAAACTCAACAAGCAAATATGGGGGAGCAAAGTTCTTACGGTCCATGCAGGGATCGCAGCCAAAAATGCATATAAGAGCAAGCAGGAGTGTAAATGAGGGTGTGAGCCAGAGGGAGATTACATGTCTCCCCAAAGCTATAATAAGGCTTCTTAACATTTGTGTGTGTGCTATAGAATCCTCCGTGCCCAACAACCCCTCCCTGCCAACCCCAGGTAGCTTTGTAAAGCCTATAAATCCCTTTTCAGGATGTTTTAAAATACATACAATACATAGGATTAGAAAGGAAACCAAGTATAGCCCATTCTCGTTATTCCAGGCAGTTAAGTTCCATAAAGTCACTGAATACTGAGTTAGTGAACACTGATCCACTCCTTCTGGGGGAGACACTATATTAGGTTCCTGCAAGACTCTGGTAAATTTGGGACAACTGATCAACAAGTAACTTTATTTTCTGCGTGTTTCTGTTTAAAGACACCCTATTTTACATTGGCAATTCATTAATATTGAACTCACAGCTAACAGCGACATAATTCATGCCTATATGAAGTTTATCCACAGATGTATTTTCTCCGTAAGACACATCACAGTCTTCCTGGACTTAGGAACACTAAGAGAGCTTTACTACTGTGCTTGGAGGGCTATTTTAAACAGTGAAGTCACCAATAAAACCACAAAAATACAAAAATCCTAACGCTACAGATTGAAAAAAAGACTCTTGTTTACAGCATGATAACTGAAACAAGAAAGCAGAGTGCTTCCTTGTTCAACTGCAGCTAAGAATGTGCATCAGTTGACTCAAAATTTTCACCACCTCGCACACGTCCAAGATCACAAAGTGCTGCAAATGATGATTTGAGGGCTACAAATTTTAGAATGTAGATGAATTTGGAAATACAGAGCCTGAGAATAGTAAGGATCAACTGTATACAGAAATAAAATTTTACCAAATACAAAAATTAGATTTTGTGATAGCATGTGATTCTTTATTTACACATTATATAACAAGATTTAGCAGCAAATCTAACAACTACCATAATTTCAAAGTTATGATGAACTTATACAATATCCTAAGATACGAAAATACATGTGATTTCTATTGGTGACAAAGTCACCCTGTTAATACTTGCTTTGCTGACTACATTTATAATTGAAGGAAATGTTAAAATTCAGTTAGAAGTCTGAGAGCATACGGATGCTATTTTTCTTCTCATGTAAGTTCATGGCCCCCTCAATTCTATCCATGGACAGAGGAGACTATACATCTAAGGCATCCATGTTCAGGTTACTTGCTTTAAATTTGCAAACTCAAAAAGACTACTGTGAAGGTTTTCCAAGGATAACAGAAAAAACAATTTCTAAATAACCTTGCCTGTGAATATCTCAGTCAAGGCGGTAGTGCTTAATTCATTTGTGACCCAAGAACAGTGTCTTTGCAAGGGTAGGAAAGACAGGCAGGAGGTCAAGCCAGTTTCGCTGGAGTAAACAGTATACAAACTCTCTTGGGCACCAACCCTCTGGCCTTCCAAATCCTGCCTCACATCCCTGCAATAGAAACAATTCCCCGCAACAAGGAGAAACAAGAGTAGGAAGGTTTGCAAGAAGTCAACTTCCAAGAAGCCAGGCTCCTCAAGATGGAGGTGTGCTTCTATCAATGAATGTATGTTTGATGATGTACCATGAGTCAGGGTACCATGATGTACCCTGTTTTACATATTACATGTAGGTTAGCTCACTGAACCCTCTCATCTAATTTAATAGATATTCTTATTATAATCTTTACGTTCCTCATAAGGAAAGTGAGACTTCAAGAGAGGTTAAGGAGCCTCCCCCAAGGTTAGTCTCACAGAAGAAGGTAGATACAAGCTTATAGTATAGGTTACACTACCTTGTGGCTCAGTTGGTAAAGAATCCGCCTGTAATTTGGGAGACCTGGGTTCGATCCCTGGGTTGGGAAGATCCCCTGGGGAAGGAAAAGGCTACCCACTCCAGTATTCTGGCCTGGAGAATTCCATGGACTGTATAGGCCATGGGGTCGCAGAGTCGGACACGACTGAGCGACTTTCACTTTCACACTGCCTTTTACATCAGTTTCTTATCTTACAATAATTTCAGCGTTAAGAGGACCCCAAAAGCCCCTTTTGTCACCTTCCTTCTTTAGAGAACTCTCCTCTCATTTCCCAAGCAGAATTCATTGCTTCCTCAATGTTTCCAAAGAACACTACACATGCCTCTATTAAAGTACTCAGGGAGGTCAGTTCAGTTCAGTTCAGTCGCTCAGTCGTGTCCGACTCTTTGCGACCCCATGAATTGCAGGACGCCAGGCCTCCCTGTCCATCACCATCTCCCGGAGTTCACTCAAAACTCACGTTCATTGAGTCGGTGATGCCATCCAGCCAGTAACCCGCAATACTACGTGGTACTTGAAGTAAAGATAACTCAGCCTGTGCCTGTACCTGTCCAGCTCGCTACCGAAAAAGACAGCGTGGCCTACCACTGGAAAACTTCCGTTAAGACAGTTCTGACTATCGACACTGAGACCAGCCCTAACCTCGAGGCTACACAGACCATCCTCAGGATCAAGATGAGGCCACCTACCCTCTCTCCTCAGGCCCAACACCGAGGCAGCCAGAGTAAATGGAGTCACAGAAGCCACCATCCTCAGGCCCTGCGGCGTGGGGCATTCCTGAGCAAACCCTCCTAGAGGTAGTCTCGGGCCCACTGTCGCTCACTCGCCCTCCACCTGGACCGTTATCGGCACCTACGAGTGCCACCCCCAACGGATTTGCGGACCAACTCACCGCCTCACTGTCCAGCTGCACTGCCCCGCGGCTCCTCTGACTCCAGGTTCCGCGCGACCGCGACGCGGGGTGATGAGCTCACGAAGAGGCGGGACATCTCGCCGGTCCCCAAGGCGCAGGCGCACACCGCAGCGCCCGCTGCCTCAAAGCGCGGCGCGGGGAGGAGGATGGGCGGGGGGAAGGGGAAGAGGCCACGCCCCGGTCACCTTGGTTTCCCCCGGGGCGGGGCCCCTGAGAACCGGCTTGCGGATGGATTCCAATTTCTTTATTTGTACTTTGAGATAGACTACACTTGATGACCACAAGAGTTCTATTGCTTCAAAACTTTTTCAGTGACATAGAGCTGTATATTTCAACTGTAAAGTCACAACCGATTGTTGTTTAGTCGCTCAGTCGTGTCTGATTCTTTGCGACCCCATGGACAGCAGCACGCCAGGTTTCACTGTCCTCCCACTATCTCCCAGAGTTTGCTCAGAGTCATGTCCATTGAGTTGGTGATGCCATCCAATCATCTCATCCTGTCGTCCCCTTCAATCTGCCTTCAATCTTTCCCAGCATCAGGGTCTTTTCCAATGAGTCAGCTCTTCCCATCAGGTAGCCAAAGTGTTGGAGCTTCAGCTTCAGCATCAGTCCTTCCAATGAATATTCAGGGTTGATTTCCTTTAGGATTGACTGGTTTGATCCCCTTGCTGTCCAAGGGACTCTCAAGAATCAACTGTCAACTGTCAGCACCACAGTTCAAAATTATCAGTTCTTTGGTGTTCAGCCTTCTTTATGGTCCAACTCTCACATCCATACATGACTACTGGAAAAACCATAGCTTTGACTAGACGGGCTTCCCTTGTGGCTCAGCTGGTAAAGAATCTGCCTGCAGTGCAGGAGACCTGATCCCTGGGTTGGGAAGATCCCCTGGAGAAGGGAAAGGCTACCGACTCCAGTATTCTGGCCTGGAGAATTCCATGGACTCTATAAAACATTGGGTCGCAAAGAGTTGGACAGGACCGAGCGACTTTCACTTTCACTCCACTTGACTAGACAGACCTTTGTCAGCAAAGTAATGTCTTTGCTTTTTAATAGGCTAAGTTTATCACAGCTTTTCTTCCAAGGAGCAAGAATCTTTTAATTTCATGGCTGCAGTCAGCGCCCATGGTGATTACGGACACAACAGGTTAGGTTACTGTGATGCATATCAGTTTAGAAGCTCATGACCAGCATTTTAAAAGGAGATGGAAGGGTGAAGGCACTGCACCCCATCCTTGAAAAGCTGCCCAGCCCCTCCTGGCTGCTGTTCACTGTCTCAATCTCTCTGGGCAGTAAGTAGTGGAAGTTCTGGGTGGCGGGGGGCGCGCCCTGAAGGGTTAAGCTTTCTTTCAGCTTATCATGAGAGAGAGATCACAGTCTTTCCTGATTAAAACTGGTTTAGAAGTCCAAAAAGAGTCTAGAAGAAGAGATGATGGTAAAGTATGGTCACAGTGAATGTAAACCCTTGAAATATCCATGTACCCTTACCTTACCCCGCCCACCCTCGAAAGTTAATTTCCCAGCATCTAGTTTATTAAAACATCTTGAGTTCTATGATGATTTCAGAAAACTGTTAGACCATACAACTCTTGTCCATACAACTGGATAAAATCTTTGAGGGCCTTATGAGGAGATTTTATGGCCCAGAAATTTGCTAAATACACTCACAAGGCTCCCAGTGCCTGTTCTCTGGTCCTCAGGAATTCCTTCAGTGATAGCTCTGTCAATGGGAACTTCATCCAGCCCCAGTGGATCCCCTACATGTCACACAAGTTTAGAAAATTTGGGTCAAAATGAGCAGGCTTCAGCTGTTAATCTTGAATTGTCAAAACTCTTACATGGCTCCTGTTAAAAGTCACATTATCCCTGTAACCATTCTGGATATACTTGACCAGAGTGCATTTGTCCCTGAAGCTAAAGAAGAGTGTACAAATTATACCCTCAGGCCAGGAAGCATGTCTTCAAACTGGAGGCAATTCCCATCATATTGACCTAAGCGCTGACTGGACCACAGCATTTAAAGAAATTCCACAGGACCCAACAAACAGAAATTGACACTGCAATGGCAGGATCCAGGTTACTTGAGTGTGGAAAGGGCCTAACATCAGTCCCCAATGCAGCAGCTTTTAACAGCAAAATGAGGAGTGATCTGCTGTCTTCCTGTACAACTGGTTGCCAGTTTTGGCCAATCTTGGTTTTTGTCCCTTTAATTTTATTGGCAGAGTTTCTGGGTTTCTCTGGGTTTTGAAAATAGACTGATTATTATATGACTTCTCCTTAACCAGGGCAACTGGGTCATCTTTATTTCCTTTTAGCTTATATAAAGAAATATTTTTGAACACTCTTACTTTAAGAATGGTGAAATTTTGTCCAGAAAAGTGCTTACAACTATGTAATTAAGTGAATTTTAATTTGTCTGATTTGGGGTTATGCGTTTTTTTTTTCTTTTTTCTGTGCATTAACTGTAAATAGTCCATCTCTAGATTATTCTGAGAGCACACTGATCACTTTCATGCCTTTTATCTGTTGTCAGAATGCTAAGGCTTTCACTTTTTTGTGCCTTCTTCCAAATCCACTACTATTAATTTCCAATGAAGCAAATAGTTTGGGGATTAGTTTAATTTTCGTCAGCCATTATAGTTGTTCTGAATAAAAATTTAATTACCATCTCTCAAAAAGAAATACAATAGGTTAAGAAAAATAGGAGATATAAGAGTGTATCATGCATGCTTTATAAAAAAACTTGTTTCACATAGACAGGTAATGGATCACAAAGGAAAATGCTTTTCCTGCTGTGAGCTATGACCGTGAAGTTTGAAATTCATTGCTCTCTAAAGACTTTCCAACTGCACCTCCTTTTACCCGTAGAACACTGCTACAGCCTGAGGCACATGACGTCATTGGCCTTAGTATCAGGACTGTGGGGCTTCCTGGGTGGCTCAGCAGTAAAGAATCCGCCCGCAAGGCAGGAGATGAGGGTTCAGTCCCTGGGTTGGGAAGATGCCGTGGAGAAGGAAATGGCAACCCACTCCAGTATTCTTGCCTGGGAAATCCCATGGAGAAAGGAGCTTGGCAGGCTACAGTTCACTGGGTTGCAAAGAAAGTCAGCCACAACTTAGTGACTAAACAACAACAAAAACATCTGGACTGTGAAGCAAGGATAGCTGGCCTTTTTAAACTATTTATTTTTAATTGGACCATAATTGTTTTATGATGTTGTGCTGGTTTCTGCCATACAACAACATGGATCAGCTATTTGTTGTTGTTCAGTTGCTAAGTCGTGTCTGACTTTTTACGACTCCATGGACTGCCATGCCAGGCTCTTCTGTTCTCCACTATCTCCAGAGTTTGCTCAAATTCATGTCCATTGAGTTGGTGATGCTATCTAACCATCTCATCTTCTGCTGCCCCTTTCTCCTTTTACCTTCAATTTTTCCCAGCATCAGGGTCTTTCCCAATGAGTCAATTCTCTACATTGGGTGGCCAAAGTATTCAAGGTTCAGCTTCAGCGTCAGAACTTCCAGTGAATATTCAGGGTTGATTTCCTCTAAGATCAACTTGTTTGATCTCTTTGCAGTCTAATGGACTCTCAAGAGTCTTCTCCAGCACAATTTGAAAGCATCAGTTCTTTGGTACTCAGCCTTCTTTATGGTCCAACTCTCACATCTGTACATGACTACTTGAAAAACCATAGCTTGGACTATACGGACCTTTGTGGCAAAGTGGCTCTGCTTTTTAATACTGTGTCTAGGTTTGTCATAGCTCTCCTTCCAAGGAGCAAGCATCTTTTAATTTCGGGGCTGCAGTCACCATCCACATTGATTTTGAAGCCCAAGAAAACCTGTCACTGCTTCCACTTTTTCCCCTTCTATTTGCCATGAACTGATGAGGCCAGATGCCATGATCTTAGTTTTTTGAATGTTGAGTTTCAAGCCAGCTTTTTCACTGTCCTCTTTCACCCTCATCAAGAGGTTCTTTAGTTCCTTTTTACTTTCTACCATTAGAGTGGTATCATCTGCATATCTGTTGAATATCATCTGCATATCATAAGCTGTTGATATTTCTCCCAGCAATCTTGATTCCAGCCTGTGATTCACTCAGCCCCGCATTTCACCGGGAAAGCCTGGCATGCTGCAGTCCATGGGGTCAGAAAGAGTCAGACACGACTGAGCGACGGAGCTGACTGATTCTGCATATAAGTTAAATAAGCAGAGTGACAATATACAACCTTATTGTATTCCTTTCCCAATTTGGAACCAATCAGTTATTCCATGTCTGGTTCTAACTATTGCTTTTGACTCCCATACAGGTTTCTCAGGAAACAGATAAGATAGTCTGTTACTCCTATCTTTTAAGAATTTTCCACAGTTTGTTGTGATCCACACAGTCAAAGGCTTTAGTGTAGTCAATGAAGCAGATGTCTTTCTGGAATTCTCTTGTTTTCTCTGTGATCCAACAAATGTTGGTAATTTGATCTCTGGTTTCTCTACTCTTTCTAAACCCAGCTTGTACATCTGGAAATTCTTGTTTGTAAAGCTTAGCTTGAAAGATTTTGAAGATAACCTTGCTAGTATGTGACATGAGCACAATTGTACAGTAGTTTGAACATTCTTTGGCATTGCTCTTCTTTGAGATTAGAATGAAAACATTTCCCAGTCCTGTGGCCACTGCTAAGTTTTCTAATTTTGCTGACACAATGAGTGCAGCACTTGAACAGCATAACATTTTAGGATTTTAAATAGTTCAGCTGGAATTTCATCACCTCCACTAGCTTTGTTTGTAGTGATACTTCCTAAGGCCTGCTTAACTTCACATTCCAGGATGTCTGGCTCCAGGTGAGTGACCACACCATCGTGGTTATTTAGGTTATTAAGACCTTTCTTGTGTAGTTGTTCTATGCTCATATCTTTTTGGCTTATATGCAGAGTCAGTCAGCTCAGTTGCTCAGTCGTGTCCAACTCTTTGTGACCCCATGGACTGCAGCATGCCAGGCTTTCCTGGTGAAATGCTGGGCTGAGTGAATCACAAGCTGGAATCAAGATTGCTGGGAGAAATATCAACAGCTTATGATATGTAGATGATATTCAACAGATATGCAGATGATACCACTCTAATGGTAGAAAGTGAAAAGGAACTAAAGAACCTCTTGATGAGGGTGAAAGAGGACAGTGAAAAAGCTGGCTTGAAGCTCAACATTCAAAAAACTAAGATCATGGCATCTGGCCTCGTCTTGCCATGGTCCGCTTGAACATGAAGACTTGCCAGGTCTGCTTAATCTCTTCAGTTTCTATTGTGGCAAAGGGTCTTGTATAACGCAGTGAAGCTATGAACCATGCCATGCAGGACCACCCAGGAAGGATGGGTCATAGCGAAGAGTTCTGACAAAATATGGTCCACTGGAGAAGGAAATGGCAACCCACTCCAATATTCTTTCCTGAAGAACCCCATGGACAGTATGAAAAGCCAAAAAGATATGAGCGCCCTGCCCTCATACCCAGTTGGGAGGTGCCCTATATGCTACTGGGAAAGAGCAGAGGACAATTACAAATAGCTCCAGAAAGAATGAAGTGGCTGGGCCAAAGCGGAAAAAATGCTCAGTTGTGGATGTTTCTGGTGGTGAAAGTAAAGTCCCATGCTGTAAAGAACAATGTTGCATAGAACCTGGAATGTTGGGTCCATGAATCTAGGCAAATTGGATGTGGTCATGCAGGAGCTGGCAAGAGTGAACATCAACATCTTAGCAATCAGTTAACTAAAATGGACGGGAACAGGCGAATTTAAACCAGGTGACCATTCTATCTACTATTGTGGACAAGAATCCCTTAGGAAAAATGGAGTAAACTTCATAGTCAACAAAAGAGTCCAAAATGCTGTACTTGGGTGCAGTCCCCAAAATGACAGAATGATCTCGGTGCGTTTCCAAGGCTAACCATTCAACATCACAGTAATCCAAGTCTATGCCCAACCACTGAAGCCAAAGAAGCTGAAGTTGACCAGTTCTATGAAGACCTACAACATCTTCTAGAACATCAGAAAAAGATGTCCTTTTCATCAAAGGGGATTAGAATGCAAAAGTAGGAAATCAAGAGATACCCAGAAAAGCAGGCAAGTTTGGCCTTGGAGTACAAAATGAAGCAGGACAAAGGCTAACAGAGTTCTGTCAAGAGAACATGCTGGTCGTAGCAAAAACCTTTTTCCAACAACCCAAGAGACAACTCTATACATGGACATCGCCAGATGGTCAATACTGAAATTAGATTGATTATTTCCTTTGCAGCCAAAGATGGAGAAACTCTGTACAGTGAATCAGCCATCAGTTCAGTTCAGTCCCTCAGTTGTGTCCAACTCTTTGTGACTCCATGGACTGCAGCACCCCAGGCCTCCCTGTCCATCACCAACTCCCAGAGTTTACTCAAACTCAGGTCCATTGAGTTGGTGATGCGATAAGTATACATATATCCATTCCTCCTGAACCTTCCTTCCATCCTCCCACCCCACCCCTCTAGGTCATCACAGAGCATTGGGTTGAGCTCCCTGTTATACAGCAACTTCCCACTATCTATTTTACATGGAACAACAGACTGGTTCTAAATAGGAAAAGGAGTACATCAAGGCTGTATCTTGTCACCCTGCTTATTTAACTTCTATGCAGAGTACATCATGAGAAACGCTGGACTGGAAGAAACACAAGCTGGAATCAAGATTGCCGGGAGAAATATCAATAACCTCAGATATGCAGATGACACCACCCTTATGGCAGAAAGTGAAGAGGAACTCAAAAGCCTCCTGATGAAAGTGAAAGAGGAGAGTGAAAAAGTTGGCTTAAAGCTCCACATTCAGAAAACGAAGATCATGGCATCTGGTCCCATCACTTCATGGCAAATAGATGGGCAAACAGTGGAAACAGTGTCAGACTTTATTTTGGGGGGCTCCAAAATCACTGCAGATGGTGACTGCAGCCATGGAATTAAAAGACGCTTACTCCTTGGAAGAAAAGTTATGACCAACCTAGATAGCATATTGAAAAGCAGAGACATTACTTTGCCAACAAAAGTCTGTCTAGTCAAGGCTATGGTTTTTCCAATGGTCATGTATGCATGTGAGAGTTGGACTGTGAAGAAAGCTGAGCACCGAAGAATTGATGCTTTTGAACTGTGGTGTTGGAGAAGACTCTTGAGAGTCCCTTGGACTGCAAGGAGATCCAACCAGTCCATTCTGAAGGAGATCAGCCCTGGGATTTCTTTGGAAGGATGATGCTAAAGCTGAAACTCCAGTACTTTGGCCACTTCATGTGAAGGGTTGACTCATTGGAAAAGACTCTGATGCTGGGAGGGATTGGGGGCAGGAGGAGAAGGGGATGACAGAGGATGAGATGGCTGGATGGCATCACGGACTCGACGAATGCGAGTCTGAGTGAACTCTGGGAGTTGGTGATGGACCGGGAGGCCTGGCGTGCTGCGATTCATGGGGTCGCAAAGAGTCGGACACGACTGAGCGACTGAACTGAACTGAACTGAACTGAATGTATATGTTTCAACTCTGCTCTTTCAATTCATTCCACCCTCTCCTTCCCCAACTGGGTCCACAAGTCTGTACTCTATGTCTGTATCTCTATTCCTGGCCTGCAAATAGGTTAGCTGGCCTTTTTTGTATCATAAACATCTTTGGCATCTTATGAAATCTTAGCATGATGTTTTTAAATGCATCAAAACAAAACACAGATTACAGAGGAAACCAACTATGTCAAAATAATTATCAAAACATTTGTGAAATAGTAGTATATGTGCTTCTTTATGAATGCAGCAAGTCTAATAACTTCTATAATTTTAAAGTGGTGATACACATAAACAATATTTCAAATGATCTGCAACAGCTGTAATGTGATAGGAGAATATCTGTGATTTGTGTTGGTAACAAAGCCACAGGTACTACTAATACTTCTGGCGCTAATTGCCTACATTTATAATGAATGGAAATATTAAGTCTAGTTAAAGGTTAAAAAATATATATAATTATTTTCTACCAAAAATCACAGATCCTTCAAAGGCCAGTAGCAGAGCAAATTGGGAGAGAACTGCTAATGCGATTGCCTGCCATTTAAACATCTATAAGTTGTGATCTTGTGGATCAGGAGGGATGGAAAGGATTTTAGAAAAAAATCAAGTGAAAATCCAAGCTAACTGTGAAATAACTCAGGTGTACAGCCTGCCCTGAAAAACTCTGCAGAGCGTAAGGGGGCCACCCTGAAAGGCAGCAACCCTGCAGAGAAAGAGCTGTTCCCAGAGAGTGGCTTGCTGCCTTTCCAGCCAGCCCCAGACCCAGCCAGAGGCTGAGGCTGAGGTAAGTAAAGTGATACAAGGTCACAGTTCTCACTGTGACTTCCCGCTGGACTCCTCTCCTCTTCCCTTCACTCAGAGTCACAGGTCTGAGCATTTTAAATGGGAAAGGAGCCTTGCAGGTCTACCCCACACCTATCTCCCCCTACACAACCCCATCATGGAATCAACAGGCCTCTGGTTGCACACCTCCAAACACAGGGAGCTCACCACTTCCTTGAGAGGAAGAGGTGCCCCTGCTCCAGTCCCAGGAAGACTTTGTCAGCTTCCTAGGAAACACCCGAGTCAGTGGGTGCGGAGTAGGGTGCGGGTGTAAGTCTTGCTTGCTGCTCAGCACAGGTAGAGGGAGGGGGGCATCTCTGGGCTGTGTCTGTCCTGTGAGGGCTCTCAAGGAACTCGAAGCAGGCTTCCTGTGGTCCTTCCCTGAACCCCATCTGGCAAAGCCTGATGTCAGGAGCCCCACATCAGGCTGTGTGGGGTTCATCCTAGCCTCCCCCCACTGGCCCCCACGGCTGACCCCTCACTCTCCTTCTCGCTGTCCTCCCTTCTCCTGCCTAACCTGCAGTCTGATCACATGGTGCCTTTCTCTTACGGCCAGACCCCTCACTCCACCCCCAAAGACTCTCCCACTCTCAGATCAGCTTGCCTTCCTTCTGTCCTCCTTGCCCCCACCAACAGGCCCCCAGGCCCCTCTCATTTTCAGATTGGGTATATAAGGGTTAAACAGCTCGGTCTCTAGGGCCAGAATGCCTGGGTTCAATCTTGGCTGCTCCACTCTGCAACTCTGGGTAAATTACATATGGTAAATAATATACATAAGAAGTTATGGTAAATAACATCTCTGGGTTAATAAGATAATTTCTCTATCTCTAAATTGGGGATAATCATGGTACCTTCCTTTTAGGTTGATGTGAGGATTAAAAGAGTTAATACATATAATGTGCTTAGAACAGTGCCTCTCACATAGTAAATAATAAATGTTCGCTATTATTACTCTTACAATTATTTTCTGGGAAGTTGTAAACATACAGCACAGCCACAAATCACCTTTAGGAAGGTCTCAAAAGTCTCAAGGTCTCCTTCCCTCACTGGCTCCCTGGACACCTAAACATATTTGCATCTTTGAAGCTAACAGACAGGGGAACCCTTAGACATCACTCAGAAATGATCTACTTTGTGCATTTCCTCACAAGGAAACTTCTAGAAAATTATGAAGACCCTTCATCTTCTAAAGCAGTGATCTCACATACCAATCATTAAAAAAATGTTTGTCGTGCACCCCCATATGGAGAAGGAAATGGCAACCCACTCCACTATTCTTCCCTGGAGAATCCCATGGACAGAAGGCCCTGGCAGTTCTTCTGAGCAACTCCATATGTGACTATCATTTATAAATGATGTGTACATACTACTCTGATAATACATTTGTGTATCTTATAGAACAAATACAGAAATAGAATTTTAAAAAGATGAAATATGGCCTTGCCTGGTGGTCCAGCAGTTAAGAATCTGTCTTGCAATCCAGGGGACGCCGGTTTGAGCCCTGGTCCGGGAAGATCCCATATGCCGTGGAGCAACTAAGCCTGTGAGCCACAACTGCTGAAGCCCGTGTGCCCTGGAGCCCATGCTCTGCAACAAAAGAAGCCACCTCAGTGAGAAGCCCATGCATCACAACTAGAGAATGGCCTCTGCTCGCCACAGCTAGAGAAAGCCCACACATGAGTGAAGACTCAGCACAGCCACAAATAAACACATGAATGAATATTTTTTTAAAAGATGAAATAAAAATAATCAGGAGGTCTAATATTTTCTTTCCATATCCCAGCGGATGGTCTTGCTCACTTTCTGGTATACACAAATCCCAGATCCTAGCATCTCCAAATTTTTGGTTGTAAACATTTGGAGAGACGCAATGGTGAACGTACGACTGGAGCCATGCACTGAGAAACACAACTGCGCAGAATGCTTGTGATCATGCTGCACAGGATTAATGCTGTTTTACGCAGAGAAGGAAACTGACCCTCCAGGGTCACTCAGTCAGCAAGCTGCAGACTGAAACCCAGGCTGAACTGGGAGATGGCTATATCTTTTTTGATTCCCAATTCCATAGTTTTAGGAGAGGGAAAGGTAGGGAAGAGAAAGTCACAGGAAGGACAGGGGTGGCTGAGAGGGGTGGGGACAGAACTCTTAGTGGGCCAGAGGCAGGAGTTTGGGCTCATATCCAAACCCACAGGGATCCCACCACTCCTTCTCCAGCTGGTCCGGGAAGGCTGAGTCAGGAAACTTCCTGGAAAATGGCTTCCTACCAAGCAACCTGGGTCCCTGGGTAGTCCCCACCCAGTCTGGGCACTCTCCACCCAAAACACAGTCCAGAACTGTGGAGCCACCAGCTTGGGCCTTTACTGCTGTTGGCCAGAGGGTGGCAGTCACTGCCTGCCCTTGGTCACTCGGCCCATGCAGGCAGAAAGGGATGGAGTAGCTGAAATCGGCTGTCCTGGGCTCCTCCAGACCCCAGAGGCAGAAACTGCCTACTGCTCAGTCCCTGCTATGGGACCCCAAGCAAGGGCGTCTCAGGCCTCAAATTCCTTACCTCAAAAGTGGAGGTCATAATACCATGTCCTAAACCGCTAATGGTTTTCAAAGCGTGGTTCCCAAATCAGTAGCATCAGCATCACCTGGAAAATTTTCAAAATGCAAAATTCTCAGGCCCCATCACAGACCTGAGGCTGGGCCCAGCAGTCTGTGTTAAGAAGCCCTCCAGGGTGACTACGATGCAGGTGAACATGTGCAAACCACTCTTCTCAACCAAACGAGAAGATGGAGGAGGAAGCAGGCTATCAAGGGTTATTGTTATGCTCCTTGGAACAGGGTAATTGTTCTCACAAAGCGTGGAGGGAGGAGGATAGAAACCCCATTTTCTTCAGGGACCTTGGAGACAGAGCTATGGGATTCCCCTTGGTAATCCCTATAGGCATAGTCTAGGAAGATCCCCCAAGGGAGTGCGAGCTGATGGTAGAAGCAGGGGAAAGAGAGCCTGGCAGGTGCAGCTGAGGCCCTCACCCTCCGCACACACCTGACCTAAGGGCTGCAGCCTGCGGAACGGCCTGGGGAACTGACTGGCCTTGCACCCAAGCACCGAGGAGCGTGATTCTATTCGATTCACCAGCTGCTGGCCAGGGGTTGACTGTCACCTCCTGCCCAGGGCTATTGTGCCAATGTCTACCAGCTTGGCTTGTATGGGGTTAGGCTGGGAACACACAAAGGCATCAGATGGAAATGCTACTGCTCCCAGTGATTCTCACCAGGCTTCTAGACCATCCTCAAAGGAGTCAGCCTTTGAATCAAAAAAGCCATAGCCTGTCTGCTTTTCCTGACCTCAGAAGTCTAGGAATCACAAGTCCCCATTTCATAGAAGGGGGCTTCCCAACTGGCGCTGGTGGTGAAAAACCTGCCCGGCAATACAGGAGGTGCAAGAGACACCGGTTTGACCCCTGGGTTGGGAAGATCTCCTGGAGAAGGAAATGGAAACCCACTCCAGTATTCTTGCCTGGACAGAGGAGCCTAGTGGGCCACAGTCTGTGGGGTCACCAAGAGTCAGGCACGACTGAGCACAGAGCACACGATTTTATAGAGAAGTTGGCACAGCGAACAAAGTTAATACAGAACACCTGGTAAAGCCATGGGAAAATGGGGCTGGGAACCCAGTCTCCCCGAGGCCCTGGGCACGTGGCATCTCTGACCCTGAGGGCCAGAGTCCCACCTCTTCCAGCTACCCGCAGTGCCCACACCACTCAAGAATGGGCAGGAGCCAGGGGCGAACTCGCCATAGACTAGGGGACTGGGCCACACTCCTGGGGGAGTGCAGCTGTGCTGAGGGAGAGACAGGGGCTAGGCAAGCCCAGTAGGATCTAGGATTCTGCCGTAGCTGGGGCCCACCCCACGACTTTCTGGGCACTTACTGAGTGACACAGGAAGCAGCAAAGCCAGGCTGCAAAAACAGGCTGCAGAAGAAACAGAGGGTGTCAGAGGATGAGCCAGGGAAGCCAGGATGGTGGGCTGTCAAGAGGAGGCTCTGTGTCCAAAAATGTGGTGGGAATTGGGTGGGAAGCTGTAAGCCAGTCCCACAGTCTGCAGAGAATGAGACGGGACAGGTTGGTAGGTGAGGGTGATGAGGAAGGTAGAGGGTGGGGGGTCTACCTGGATGATGAGAGTCTCAGAGGAGCGGGAGGAGGAGGAGCAGGGGTTCCAGCCGTGCGCTGGTGAATGCTTAACAACAGGCTCTTCAGAGAAAGCATCAAAACCTGGTTCATAACACAGGCCAATTACTGTGGTGTAAATATATCTCCCGTGGGTGATTTCAAGTTACTGACATGATGTCACTGACCAGTGCACAGAATCTGCTCTGGTAAGCTGATATGCGAGGCTCCAGCACACCACTGATGATGTTTGACCCAGGGTGTGCCCGGGGTGTGCATACCTTGCAGTGTCCACTCCAGAGGCTGCTCTGGGAAAAGCAGAATCAGAGTAAGGGACTGAAATTTAGGAATGTTTACTTGCAAAGTTAGGGGGAGTAAGGATTGACAGCAGAGTGCAGAAGGCAGGATTGGAAGGAAATGCTGAGCAGAGGGGCCTGGACTTGGGAGGCAAGGGGGCAAACCGAGCCTTGCGAAGAAGACAACTCATTGCCAGGGGAACTTGGGGATCTCTTCCCCTCCATATTTAAGCCCAGAATCTCTTGCCAGGACAAACAGGTGCCAGCACCAAGCTGGAAAGCTTGGGAAAGCACCAGGTATTCTGTATTGAATGCACTTCTGAAGGACAAAGGGAATAAAACAAAACAAAACAGAAAACAAAGGGAGCTCTAAAGCAGCCTTGCCACAAAGCTCCCACCTCCCACAGCCCTGACTCACGGAGGGAGCTGAGGTCCAAGCCGCACACCAGACAGGAATTTCAAGTGCATTCCTGGGATGCTCCGTTCAGCTGAAAGTATCAACATTTTCCCTTGTCTGCCACTGCACCTGAGTTAAGAGCAGAAGAATGAAAGCATGGAGAGAACCTGCTGGGCAGTTATATCAAAGATGCCCCAGGAAGCTGTGTGGTGCGGTAGCCAGGACAGGGGACTTCACGTTGGGAACTGTTATCAATCTTGCCCTTGTTATTGATAAAATTCCGATTTCCTAGCACTTATTGTATGCCATGCATGAAGCTGGCATTTCGCCCAAATTGTCTCCTTTAGCCACTAGAGGATCTGGAAGAGAAGGTCTCTGGCTGGCCTCTGCCAGAGCCCTCTCTGGGCCTTAGTTTCCTCGTCTGTCTGTCCAGGGAGCCCATCTGCTCTGAGGCACCTTCCAGTCTTGACCTTCAATCCACCTCGGCTGTTCTGAATCAAGGTGTTCTGCCAGCTGGTTGGCCATGTCGGCTGTGAGCTACCTGTGTTGCACATAAGGGGTACTTTCTGCACAGCCCTGAGTATCCCTCAGCCTCGCCTCTCAGTCCAGCCACTTCCCCAGGTCCTGCTCAGCCCAAGTGGAAGCCGATGGCATCTCCCCTCTCCATGACTCTCCACCTTCCTGCCTGGGGAGCTGCTCCATGTTCTCCAGGAAGGGTGGGGGGGAATCATGGCTGGTGGGGTGGCCCTGACTAATGTGGGGCGGAAGCCACTGGGTAAGTGTTCCCCCAGTTCTGAGACACCTGTCATATGACCCTTCAAAGGCCCCACGGGGTCAAATGCCAGCCGCTGGCTCTGGGGCCAGCCCAGTAATGCATCCTCGGTTTGGCCTTCCCTTCTCCCCTGTTTCACCCTTGTCTCTCCATCCTGCTCTTGGGATTGCTTTTCTAATAAGCTCCTAGTTTGGCAGTCTTGGCCTCAGGCTCTGCTCTGGAGGGAATCCAGGCTGAGTTTCCAAGGACCTATGGCTGAGGATAATCCACCATTTGACAAAGCAGGGGTGATTCCGTGTCCTAGTGAAGTTCTCATTCCCCTGCATTCAGATGACTTCTGGAGGAGTAAGAAGGCCCATGGAACCAGGGAATCTCTCAGGAGCCTTGCTCAGCCCTGGGGAAGGGGGTATAAGAGGAAGGTCTGGAGCCAGGCCAGATCAGCGAGGAGCCTGTGCTGGGTGGGGAGGAGTCTTGATGAAACCATGAAAACTCATCACATTGGTGGGGAGAGGGGTGGGTCATTGCTACTGAGGTGTCCTGTGCATGCAGAGCTGAGTTCTTCTCCGAACAAAGGCCTTGATGAAGAGGAACTGACTAGGTCCTCCGTAGACCTCAATTCCAAAACCAGGGAGAATGAGGCTGGGGTAGGGGGTGCCAGCCAGTAGATACCAGCCGTGGGCACTCAGTCATGAGACTGAAGGTTCTGCCCTGCCGAGGTTCCCTGGAGGAGAGGCAGTATTCAGGTGCGGGGAGGAGGTTATACTCCCTGGAACAGCTAGCTATAAGACAATAGCGTTGCAAGGAAGGAATGGAGACGCAGATGTGGAGAATGGACTTGTGGCCCTGGTTGGGGAGGGAGAGAGTGGGACAAGTGGAGAAAGTGGCCTCATTATATCTGCACTGTCAGATATAAGATGGATGGCTGGTGAGAGGTGGTGCTATGTAGCACAGGGAACCCAGTCTGGCATTCTGCGATGACCCGGAGGGCTGGGATGGGGGAGGGGGAGGCTAGGGAGGGAGGGGATATATGTCTGGTTGTAGCTGACTCACGTTGTTGTATGGCAGAAACCAACACAACATTGTAAAAATTAAAAAAACAAAAACAAGATAATAGCATCTTTGACCTGCAGAGACCTGGGGGTTTGGAGTGGGAGTGGAGGTGCCTAAGCCTCCTCCACAGACCTGCCAGGCAGTGCTGGTCAGAGGAGTGAATGCAGGCTCTGACCTCAAGGTGGGGCCACAGAGGGGTGTCTGAACTCCCAGCCGGAAGGTTCTTTGTCACAAGCCATTCCACGGGGCAGGGACTGCCTCCTAGGAGTGAGCCTCTTGTTCTGGGGAAGATGCACAAGGTGTAACCTAACAGCCTGATGTGGGACTGGCCGAGCAGAGCGCAAGACCACCACAGCGTAGCCTCGGGGCTCTCCCTGCCCCGTCTGTACTGTCTCCTCCTCCGCAGTCACTTTGGATTTGCTCCGTTTCTCAGCTGCTGACAGCAGGGCTGCAAAAGGCTGAAGGGAGCTTAGACTCAGGACAAACTCTCAGCCCAGCACTGCTCCATCCCCCCAAATCCACTGAATCCACACCAGGATATTCCCCTGGGCGACCTCACAGCCCCCAGATCTTGGGGACCTCTGCTATGCAGAGCTGTAAGGTCCACTTACAGTCCTCCCCGATGGCGTTTGGGACCCTCAGTCTGGGGTGTGGCCCTGCCTCTTTGGCCTCAGTGTTTGCTTTCCCTGCATGCAGATTCCTCCCCTCTCACTGTGGCTTCTCCTCTCGCAGTCTCCAAGTCCAGCTGGTCACCAATGCCCTGTTCAAGCCATGCAGGAATCCTTCTCTGAGGCCCCTTCAGGGGCTCTTTTTGTTCAGGTCCAGGAGTGAAGACAAACCCACTGTGACGGGAAAGTGGAGGGAGGGCAGTAATAGGATTAGATGTGCTCAGGTGATGGACCAAGGGGGTGTCTGGGTGCTGGAGGCTGTGGCCCACGAGGTGACCTCACTCCATGACGTAGCCTCAGGACATGGAACCAGAAAAATAGAGTGGGGGAAGCAAGGCTAAGGGTTTGAGGCTGTTGAAATCTCCATGACAACCAGGCTGAGGCTACCAGGATGTGGCTAACCCTGTTGTTGTTCAGTCGCTAAGTCATGTCTGACTCTTTACGACCCTGTGGACTGCAGCACACCAGGCTTCCCCGTCCTTCACCATCTCCAGAAGTCTGCTCAAACTCACATCCATTGAGTCGGTGATGCCATCCATCCATCTCATCCTCTGTCACCCCTTTTTCCTCCCGTCTTCAATCTTTCCCAGCACCAGGGTCTTTCCCGAGTTGACTTTTCGCATTAAGTAGCCCAAGTATTGGGGCTCCAGCTTTAGCATCAGTCCTTCTAATGAATATTCAGGGTTGATTTCCTTTAGAATTGACTTCTTTGATCTCCTTGTAGTTCAAGGGACTCTCAAGAGTCTTCTCCAGCACAATTTGAAAGTATCAGTTCTTTGGTGCTGAGCTTTCTTTATGGTTCAACTCTCACATCCGTACATAACTACTAGGAAAACCATAGCTTTGACTAGATGGACCTTTGTTGGCAAAGTGATGTCTCTGGTTTTCAATATGCTCTCTAGGTTTCCCTACTGTGGGAAGGGGGCTAAGGCAGAGGTTCAGGAGGAGAATGGAGGGCTTTCAGCAAGTCCTGCTGCGATGTGGGCTGGGCAGTTCAGAATGGTGAAGCCACACTGTCCTCTCTACCCTGCGCCTCTCCCCAGGGGCCCAGGGCCGGGCCTCCCCACTCTAGAACCATGCTTCTTGCCCTCCTGGTGGGAGCTGGGCCTCTGGAAGTCTGTCCCTCCCTGTTTCCTGGCCCCTTCTCTCTTTGTCCCCAAGCCAGAGGAGTGCCACAGGCAGACTGATGTCCTGAAACCAACTGCATTGTCAGGCTGGGTTCTAACCTGGATTTGGCCACTACTGAGAGAAGTGCCTTCAGCTATTTAGCTCTCAGTTTTCTCATCTGTAAGAGACGAGAACTTCTTGGGGTTGTTATGAAGATTCAGTTAATGAGATGACTATGCCACACTTCGCACAGGGCTGGGTTCCCAGAAAGTGCTCCATACATAGGAGCTATTAGGAGTTGAGTCACTAGTTTTTGTGTCATCTTTCATTTTGCTGAAAGGCAAACTGAGGTCTAAAGAGAGGGCAGGTCTGACAGAGACTCTGAGACGGGCCAGCGGCAGAGCTGAGCCCTTGAAGCCCACTCCATCCAAAGCCCTTTTTGGCTTCAGTGAGGGGCCAGCTATGACTTCAGGACTGCTGGCACCTCCTCCATCCCATCTCCCACCCTCCACATCTGCTCTGTATCTGCTTTTAAGAAGGGCCTGGCTTTCAGGGGTTTTGCCAAGGTGGGGGACCAGGCCCTGGGCTCCAGGGAAGGCCTAGGCTCTGTGCTGGCTCTGTGGGAGGATGGGCTGGAGTCACTGGCCTTGCCCTTCAGAGGATGGGAGGCCCCACTGTGCATCAGAGACCTTCAAGGCCTCCCCTGGGACTTGTCCATAAAGTGAGGGGAAAGGTTTGGGAGGGCAGTTAGGAGACCTGGGCTCTGGCCTCAGCTCTTCCCCCAACCAGCCATGTGCTTGGACCACATCATGGCTCTCCCTGAGACCCCATTTTCTTAATCACACAAACACAGGCACTCTGCTGTAGCCAAGGTCTTCATCAGCCCAGAAGGCCTGGCAGGGGATGGTTCTGTCCTCACAGAAAGTGATGGCTCCTGGGGCCAGGCCTCTGGGGGTGGGGGTTCCTGCTCTGTGGTGGCTGCCTCAGCAGACCCCCTGTCACTTAATTTGGCAGCTCAGTGTCCAGGGGCAAGTGGTCTTTGAGAGACATAATGCATCTGTGTCAGAAATGAGTTAGGTGATTCACCATGGGGCCACGATCATGCCTCCCAGCTCTATGCCCTCCCCCAAGAAGCTTGCTTTGTCATCCGGTCCCTGTATTTGCATGCGCCATTGCCTGGCCACCCCTTGGTCAGCTGGTGGCCACAGGGGACTCGTTGGAGGCCCATTATCGGCCATTGGTTGTAAGGGATGATGGAGGGCAGGCCCATCTGCACACACATTAGGCCTTTGTCTTGGAGGTGGTGGGGAAGATGAATGAGGCCTGTCGCTAGGCTTCTGCTGCCTGGGGGAACATCAGGGGTCTGAGACAGACCCTCGGCTGGATACTAGGGGGAAGTGGCCTGCACTCACCTCTTCAGACAGAACCAGATGAAAGAGGCTTGAACAGAGATAGCTGGAAGGAGGCGATAGTGAAGAGGCACGCCAGAAAAGCCACCCAAGTTGACTGGAGGCATTTCTGCTGGGCCTGTGCCAGTGCTTCTCCCATTACAGCTGACGCTTAATAGAACTGGGTTCCATTTGCATTGGGTTAAGTCCAGGCTGGCAAAATCCTCAGACCAGCTGATTCACACTCTTCAATATGTGGTGGGGAAACTGAGGCCTGAGAAAGCCAGGGACTTGCCCAAGGTGGCTTCAGGAATCAGCAGCAGAACCAGCTGTTGTGATGAACTTCCATGGATACCCCCTCCCCATCTGGTACAGAGCTAGTTCAACACACCCCCAGTGACCCTGAAGTTCAGGTTCCCAAGGGCTGCAGAGGGCAGAACGTGGCTTTTGCTCATTTCTGGGCCTTTAAGAGTTGAGCCTGAGGCTGGGGTGGCCTCTAGATGTGGGAGGCTGGCTTGTTTCAGAGGTTGAGGCAGCACCAGCAGCCCAGCAGAGATGGGAACAAAGGACCTGAAGCCAAGAGAGCTGCTTCCAGCCTGCCTCCGTCAGCTTGTTATAGCTCAACCATCTCCCATGGACCTGGGGCACAGTCCTAACTCCTTGACCTGGTGTCCAAGGCCTTCTGCCCACTTCACGTGCCCATCTCAGAAAGGCAGCTGGTCTCAGTGCCACTGGCCCTGGGGAATCTTCCTCTAGATTCACAGTGCACTGCTCCAAGGGCTGACATGCTGCCTGGTTTTAAGCAGTATGTCGATAAAGATCATCATTTCCATGCCTCTCCTTTGACTGAATTACATACACTCTATGCCGGACCTGGTTCCCCAGTCCCAACAACAGCAGAGGAGCTCAGTGAATGAAGGAAGGAATGACATGACTAAAGGCCCAACCCTTCAGGAAAGTGTTTCAGGCATATTTGCTGAGAGCCCTGGCATGGCCCTACCCTCTGTCTCAGCAATCCCACCCTGGAACAGTTTCTAAGGAAGTAATCCAAAGACAGAAGGGGAAAACCCTACAGACACACAGATGCTCATTGCAATGCTCTTCATGGCGTTAAAGAAAAAAAAAAAAAAGCACAAGTCCTAAATGTCTAATAGAAGGGGACCGCTTGTTAAGTAAATTAGTGTATATCCCTATGATGGTATTCTCCATGCTGGATATTCTGAAATTGGGAGGAAAAAGAAAGAGGAGGAGGGCATTTAATTCTGGAACATTTGAATATTATGTAAGTGCATTATGTTTGAAGTGCCACCTTTTTCTTTAAAAAACTTACTTATTTGGCTGCATCAGGTCTTAACTGTGGCTCACAGGATCTTTGTTGCATCATGTGGGGTCTTTCCTTGTGGTGGACCAACTCAGTAGTTGCAGCACATGGCATCTGGGATCTTAGTCCCCTGACCGGGGATCAAACCCACATCCTCTGCATTGCAAGGTGGATTCTTAACTACTGGACCGCCAGACGAGTCCTTAAAGTGCCACTTTTTGATCTACTGCTTTTCTACCCACACATGGATACTTTTCTGGATTCTCAGTTTTGTCTCACTGATCTGGTTGTTTATTCCTATGCCAATGCCCAAGGTTTTAAAATACTAAAGATTTCAGAAATATTTTATGTCTGGTGAGATGAGTTCCCCCTCTTTGCTTCTTTAAAAAATTGTTTTGGTGATAACATAAATTTTAGAGCCAGCCTTCCAAATATAAAAAAAATCCTATTACTATTTTTGATTAGACTTGAATTTATAGAGTATTTTGGGATAGAAAACTATATAATATTGAGTCATTCTATTGCATTATTTTTGAAAATTTTTAAAAAGTAAAGTGAACACCATACTGCAACATGGAAACTGCTTATGCTATAAAAGTAAAAAAATAAATATTGTTCCTATTTGAGGGGAAAATTGGAAGGAAATGTAAAAATACAAACAGGGTTTTTTTTCCCCATTTTCTAATTTTCCTTTAAAATACTTTAATCTTTAAAATATGTGCATATATTTTTAAAATGAAGGACTTTGACAAAGGAGAACGTATCTCCAAAATGAAGCCTAGGGTAAGGAAGAAACTCAAACGTGCTTCATCAGAAAAGACTAGGAGGGTGCTGGGGACAGCAATCTTGGGGAGGAGATGGCACGGTCCAGTCACACCGTCTGGCTGAACCATCTGCATTGCTGCTGTGGCTGAGGCCAGAGCCCCACAAAGGCAGAACCAGCTGAGCGAGGAAAGGTGGATGAGCCAGGCCATCTCACAGGCTGTGCTTCTGATGCTCAGTAGCTTGGACTGCCTGAGAGAGGGCGTCTGGAGGAACTGCAGACAGAATGCACAAAAGGTGGAGAGGGTCTCTTCTAGAGGCCTGAGGCCCAGGACAGCCTGGGAATCTGTACGTCTCCACACCTGGGGCTGAGAAGCCCCTCTGTGCCCACACCACTTGATACCTGGCAGTGGACTTGCCTCTTGGAGGATCTCTGGTGAGCAGTGCCAAGGGCTGGTCTGGGTTGGGGAGAAGAGGTCCAGCGCAAGTCAACTCAGAGAACAGCTCGACAGCCAAAAGCCACATCTACACAAGGGTCAGCAGAGCCCCATCTTGGTGATTGAACCACAGACAGCTGGGCAACGTGAAATAGCCCATCATTTACTCATCTCTTCCATCGCCCTCCAGAAAGTTGGCAATGCCTAGACGAGATTTATGGAGGCTCTTCATAAGTTATGCATACGGACTTGATGCCCAGGATGTGAAGCTGTCAGGTCAGGGTTTTCCAAGTGAGCGTGTAAACAGCGAAACGGTGTTGTCATTTTCAGGCTAGCAATCCTGGCATCTAAAAAGCGGGACGCGCCGGTATCCCCATCCACTGTCTTACTTAACTTTACAAACACCCCATTTGGGGAGGGGTTGGACTCCAAAGTTTATAGAGGAAGATGCTGAAGTTCCTTGAGAAGGGAACTGACTTGCCCCCTGAAAGGGAGCAGGCTTCTTGGTAACCCCACAGCATTCTGTGGTTTTCTAGTGGTTGAAACAAATTTTCAAGCAGACATTTTATTCTCCCACCCAACAATCCCACTCCCCATCCCCACACTGAGGGTGATGCCTCCAGGACAGTCATGTCAGCCGTCAGCGGCGATGGATGTGTCAAGGCAGAGAAAGAAGATGGATGGGCCATGGTTAATGAGTTAGTGAGTCTGATACCCCCTTTGTGGGCTGGGTGGATGGCTCTAATGACTGCGGGGCCTAGCCTCCCTGAAGGCCATCAGCCCGGTCTCTACTATTCTTCATTTATGCCCCCCCCCAAATGACTTTTCAGGGAACCCCCACCTCCCCTTGTAAGATCCACTCTCCTCATCTCTGAAGCACCCATGCCAAATAGGAAGAGAGGAATCTGAGCTTTGTTAGGGACAAGCCAAAGGCGGCATCAATGATGGCCGCATTTCAAGGAAGGGGAAAGGGCAGGAGGTGGGTGGATAAAGGCCTTCCCAGCCCAAGTGTGAGGTCACCTGGGCCCAGAAGAGCCTCCAACTCAGGTGAAGGCAGGAGCTCCATCCCAAGGGTCTCACTCGCCTCGTGAAACCAGGTGTTGCCCCACTTCTCGGATCATATTTTTGCTTCTCTCTACCGTCGGGAAAATAGGACACAGAGAATGATGAAAGGCCTCGGACAAAAGCCCCTAACCTCCATTACCACCTGCCCCACCCCCAGGGGAGGGGCACAGATTAGGAGCCTGATAAGCTCATCAGATCCTGGGGCCTCCCACTGGACTCCAGAGAAGGAGCATTGATTGGAACCGGGCCCCAGATGCAGGGGGCTCCAGCCTCCCCCTCTGCCTTCTCCTCCTCTGTCCTGTCCACCCCCATCTCCAGGGCCTTTTGGCTGTCAGCCCTGAGGAGCCCAGCAGACAAAGGCCTGGGAAGGCAGGAACGTGTGCAGCCCACAGAACAGCTGCTCTATGGACGTGCATACTTGTGGAACCAGCCGAGAACCCACCTAGAGAAGTCCTCTCATTCAGTCACCGACCTATCTACTCATTGGCCATCACCAAAGTCTGCTCAGTACTGTGCCCTGGGCTGGGCACTCAACCAGAGCTGCTCTTAGACTAGGCAGAACACAGAGGCATAAATATACAGGATGGGGATGCTCTGAGAGTGGTATGATGGGGGCTGCCAGGTGCCAGAGGCAAGGGTCTGGGAAGATTTTAGAACTGGGGACAGGTGAGCTGGGTTTTGGATTGTAAGAAAGGAGTCTTGTCAAGCAGATAGAAGGGGGAGCAGTGTAAAACAGAAGTGAAAAGGGGGGCGGATACAGGGAAATGAGGGGAGGTGGGGTGGAGGGACCCAGATCACAAAGGCGCTTGAAGCTGGGGCAAGGACTTGATGCTGAAGCTGGGGGACACATTAGAAGGGTTTCAGGCAGGGGAGGCCACAGTCAAATCTGTGACCTGCTGAGTGAAGACTGACTTGAGGACTGGGAGACCCTTAGGCTGCCCCTAAGAATCAGGACAAGGCCTGGCCGGGGCAGTGACTGAGGGAGCACAGGGAGGTGTGAGGACAGAGAAGGCCTATCCATGGTAGTGTCCCCAGGGCCTGTCCTCATTTACTGGGTGGATACCCCACAAGGTCAGCCCTACCTGGGCTCTAAGAGAGCTACAGGGGCAGCTTGAGATAGTCCTCCACTCCAGACCCCAAGACTGAGGATCTGCCCAGACAACCAGCTGCCTTTGGTCCCCTGCATGTGAGCACCAGCCCCCAGGCTGCAGCACCCCACCTCCACCCTGGGTGAACACACGGACATTCCCGGCCTGCACTGTGTCTCGGGGAGAAGTGCCCACCCTTGGTCTCCTGGGGTGAGAACCACTGAGCCAATCTGGGAACAGAGCTGAAAGAATGAAATGGTCCATTTCCAAACTTTGTTCCAGAAAAAACCTCTAGTTGAGAGTAAGCCGATCCACAGTCAGTCCCAGTTTTGACTGTGTTCTAGGCATGTCCCTTTCCCTCTCAGAGCCTCAATTTCCTCATCTGTATGGTGAGAGAGTTAGCCCTTCCAGCCTTGACTATGTGTTACATTCCCCAAAATGCACAGAATTTTTTATGGTTTCCCCAGCCCTTGCAGCATCCCATGAGACTGACAGAATAGGTATTAGTACATGCATGATGTAGATGCTGAAATTGAGGCCCGATGACCTACCCAAAGTCAGGAGCACACGGCACCAGAGCCCACAAAAGAACCCCAGGGTCCTGCTCCTCCATCTGACGCTCTTCCCTCAGAGCACCGCCATCTGCCCTGCTCACGCTGGTGGGAAGATGTTTGGTAATTATGGTCCACTATTCTTGTATGTGTTTGTTTCTGAGTGGGGCTAGGGAGGAGACAGGTTTCCCATGGAGCTGTCCCCTTCTCCCTAGAATAACTAGCCTGAGTCAGGCCTCTGCTCCCGGGGCAGGGTAGGGGGGCGCCTCCTCAAAGACCCGTTAATGAACTGTGGTCCAAACCCAACATGAAGCGTGGCCTCCGATTTCCACCCTGGGTTCCATGGAAGGGAAGGCAGGCTGTGTCCAGGCCCGGAGCCCCTACTGCTGCCAAATCCTGCAGGGGCACAAGGTGTGGACGGACCCGCGAGGACGGGGGTGTTAAGCTGCCAGGTGGCTGACTCTGCCCAAGAGATGCTGCAGGCAGAGCGGAGCTCCGTTGAGGTAACAATGTGGCCATGAATCATATTTACAAACACTCCAGTGAGCAGGAGAAAGACATTAATTAAATATTCACATCCTGCAGGGCCTCGGGGAGCCGTGAGGATGAGGACAGGATTGCAGCCCAGCAGGAAGCGCCGTGCTGCCGGAATGCGGGCAGCCATTCGTCTCCTTCAGCAGCCGGCAGGTCTTATTATGATGATTAATTTTCAAGTTATCAGCAGTAATGCAATCATCCTCCTAGGCCAGGAAAACCCTCTTCATCACTCAAAGCCCAGGCTGGGGCAGCCTCAGGAGGCAGAGGGGCACACTGAGCTTGTCACTGGGGTGACGAGAGAGAAGCAAACCAGCCCCCCAGCTCTCAGGATCGAAGCCCTGCCTGTGCAGGGCCATGTGGTCTGACCCTGAGGCCCAAGGCCCAAGGCCCCTCAGGTGGGGCTCCCAGGGCTCGCCCAGCTGCCTTTTGATGCTCCCAGGGCTGGCCCAGCTGCCTTGTTGATGGGGAGAAGAGAATGGATTCTCCCGGACATCTGGGAAGGCTGAGGCAGCTGTCCTGCCCATCAGCCCCGCAGAAGGAGCCCGGGGGCTTCTATAGACCCACTCGCCCCACATCCGTCAACCTCAATCAAGGAGGGCAGCAGGGAGCTGGGGGCTGCTGGGGCCGCTGCAGCATTGTCCTGGAGATGCCTGGTCTGGGGATGAGGGAGAAGGAGGCGGGCGTTTCTCTCATCTGAAAAACCATTAATCCTGCTACAGTGATCAAGCACCCGTGACGAGCAGGCTTTGTGCTGCGCCCGCACGTGCCGGGCAAGGGGCGGCAAGAGGTAATTGATCAGGGACGAACGGGTCTCTTCCTTTGTGGACTTTCAAAGGCACCATTTGGCATCCCGAGTAGGGCGATCGATGAGAGGCAGCTGACCCCCCTGTGGCCACCTCCAGGCAGCAGGTGGACAGGCCCAAGTGGGGGACAGTCGGGGGCCAGCTCTGTATCACGTGCCGTGCACTGTTAGCTGGGCTGGGGGCCTTCCTAGTGCAGGGCTGTGGGCCATCAATTTACCTTCTCTTTGCACTGAAAGGGAAGCTGGAACAGTTGCCGTGTTTTCTGATAAATTATAGCCAACCTTTCCCCAGCCTTGCAGTCCTGAGGATCCCAGCACTTTATAAATCAGACTAACGAAAGCTGAGGTTGTCATCTTCGAGAGCAGGCATTCCCTCAGTAAAACTCATGGCATGCCCGCTGGGTGTCCGCGCCTGTGCCGAGCCCTGGGGCCATGCAGAGTTGCTGGACTTAGTCTCAGCCTACAAAAGGCCCACAGGCCAGTGGGGCAGGCAGATTACCCAAGGCAGCAAACAGGGGGCCTGGTGGGAGGAGTCTGTACTTTGGAACAGCTTCACCGTCTCCTAGCTGTGTGGCCTTGGGCCAGTGCTTCAGCCTCTCTGAGCTTTGGTGGCTTCACCTGCAAAGCAGCTGTGATAACGCCTACCTCACAGGATGGTTATAAGAATGAAATGAATGAAATGACAATACAGCACCGGCCTAGTCTGGGCTCAATAAAGGGCGAGTTCCTTCCCTTTCTGCTTGACTCCCTCCACCTGTAGGAAACCGCCCCGGGGCTGTCGGAGGGCAGAGGAAGAAATGCTTAGCTCCGCCTGGGGTTGGACAGAGAAGGAGTCACAGAGCAGGGGACATCGAGGAAAGACTTCTAGAACAAGGGTTGGGGAAAATTGGGGATATAGGGGCATGGAATATGGAGGAGAGACAGAGATATGAGGAAATAGCTAATGCAGAATGGAGGGTGCTGAGAAGGGGGAGGTGGGACGTAGGCAGGAGACTGAGGGGTGCCTGAGAGCACAGCAGTGTCAGAGAGCCTCGGAGGTTGCACTGAACTGGCTGAAGTTCAAGTTCAACATTTACGCCCTGAACCTCGAAGGATGGATTGGGACAAAGAACTGTCTGTTGAGATGGTTCTGGGCTGGGCCCAGGCCTGAGGATGGAGAGAAGGTGACTGAGAAACAGCTTCACTGAGGAGTGGGGATGAGTAAAAAGGGCAACTGAGCCACAGGAGGGGCCAGCTTGGCAACAAGTCCACAGCAGAGACACGACGTCTACTCCAGAGAACACGTACCCCCCAGACACGGGCTCCCAGGCAGGGAGGTTCACAGACGCAAGGCAGAGACCAACTCACACAGAGAACGCCTCCCAGAGCACGCAGATACAAACTAGCAGAGACTGGGACAGGTGGGCATGCAGAGATGTGCACAGTTTGCACACACACAGAGGAAGCTTGCGCATGAAGCACAGTCCCGGAGCATGTATATCCAGATGGTCAGACTAGGGTGATCAACTCATCCCGGTCTGCCCAGGACTTCTCCATTTTACTGCTTCATCATGTTCCCCATGTCCTGGAAACCCCCTCAGTCCCAGGCAAACTAGGACGAGAGTTGGTCACCATAGCACGGAGATATGCACGACACACAGGTGTCTGCACACATGGAGACACAGACACACCTGGGCAGACACACTGAGTCACACACAGAGCAGAGAGACACAAGGCACCCAGACATGCCCCAGCCCATCCCAGAGACCAAGTACACACAAACACACACCCAGATACAGACACACAAGGGCTGACTCGCATGCATGTACACACACACAAACACACACCCAGATACAGACACACAAGGGCTGACTCGCATGCATGTACACACACACACACACACACACACATCTACTGAACAAGAGAAATACCAAAACCTAAACCACTAAATATGCATTGGAAGGACTGATGCTGAAGCTGAAGCTCCAATACTTTGGCCATGTGATGCAAAGAGCCAACTCATTAGAAGAGACCCTGATGCTGGGAAAGATTCTGGGCAAGAACGAAAGGGGGTGAAATAGGATGAGATGGTTGGATGGCATCACCAATTCAATGGAAATGAGTTTAGCAAACTCCAGGAGATAGTGAAGGACAGGGAAGCCTGGCATGCTCCAGTCCATGGGGTAGCAAAGAGTCAGACCCAACTGAACAATAATAAAACCAATAAAACAAAGGCCAAGCAAATTTCAGAAAGAACAAAATCAACCATTGAATCAGTAGACTAATGGGAGGTGGGCCTCGCTTGAATGTTAAAGAAATGCTCCTGGGAAGGGAAGAATAGGAGTGAGCAGACCACAGCCGGGGCCCACACCAGAATCCTCCTGGCAAGGGAAGCTTCTCCAACCCGACTCAGCTAGCCAAGTCCACAGGGGAGCGTCCTGCATGCAGTTCACTCCATGAACTGGACACCACCTTCCATCCTCACAGGATGTGGGTGGGATTAAGTGAGCAAATGTGTGTGAAGCACCAGGCACAGTGCCAGGCACATAGAAGGTTATGTTCAATACATCACAACTGTTATGGTACAGATCCCTGGTCCCTGTTTTTAATTTCTGAAACAGCAAACTTACTGAAAACAGAACATCTCTTCCTAACTGGTTAGGAGGTACAACCTTATCCAAACTGACATAAGGTTGTTTATCCAATTTCGTGTGACTATGCATGTGTCTCTGTGGGAATGTTAAGGTGCTTGCTTGTGGGAAATCATATTAGTTTTGAAATGTGCACAGTTCAGAATCTGAAACATATTGGTCTCAAAGGATTCAAATAAGGGACCATGGACCTGTACTTCTTTGAATTCAGATAGATGGTATATCATTACGTGTGTGTTTGCACGCACTGCCTAACACAGGCCTCACCCTTAACAGTATACAAAGCATAGGTGTCTGTCCAACAGGCATTGCCCTTAACAGTACATGTTCACATACATTATCTCATGCGACCCTCCCAGAACCAGGGAGGTCTATGAGTATCAACGTTACCTCTAGTTCACAGACCCACAACCAAGGCTCAGAGAAGCTGAGTGACTAGCCCAAGTTCACACAGCTAGTTAATGAGGAACTGGGTCCCACACCTTGGATCCCAGGACTCCAGAGCCCACGTTCTTTCCCTTACACTCCCTTACCCCCTACTGTCTCAGCTACTTAGTGAAAAACATTCATGGGCATCAGTGGAAGCAAATGGAAAGTCATTTTAACCTCAAGTTCAACATTTATGCCCTGAAGGCCCCAGCTGCCTATCACATAGACTAATGTCCAGATTGCAGGCTTTGGTCTGGGACGCCCTGAAAATTTGGGAGCAAGGTCCTGCCTTTTCTCCCTCTGCTGGTCCCTTGCTGGTTTCCAAGAAGAAATGTTTTTTTCCCTTCTACCTTCATTATAACCATCTGGTCCTCAGAGTCAGTAGCAGCCTGTTTGCCTTTCCTGAAGTTCATCAGTGTTGGACATAGCTTGGGTTTCACAACAGGAGCCTGGAGTTGGCTCAGTGCTTCAGGACACGAACCTTTTACGACAGTACACATGACAGTGGGTTCTGGGCCCCAGGGGACAGACTATAACATTGACTTCGAGCAGCAAAGTGCTCCTACAAGGACCCAGACCCACCCGCAGGTCCCAGCCCTGCCAAGAATAGTCATGAGCTCTTGGGTAAATTACTTAACATCTCTGGGCTCTAGGCAATATTTCCAAGTCCCTCCCAGGACTTAAATGCCACATAGTCCAAGAGCCTTCTCAACTCACTTGAACAACGCCCCGACCGTGCCTTTCACTGGTCAGGGACCATCTGCAGTGGCCCCTCCCCAGACAGCCAGGGTCATTTGGGGGTTCTCTACCTGGACTTCCCAGCTCTGGTTTTGTTATTTGCTATAAAAGTTTTCTGATGGGAAAGGGAGTTAGTGTAAAGACCTACAATAGAACAGCAGTTCCCATATTTGGCTGCACATTATGATAAACATGGGAGGCTTTTAAGAATCAAATGTTCAAGCCACACCCTGGAGTGATTACATCAGAGCCTCTGGGGGAGGCACTCAGGCATTTGTAGTCACTTAGTGTCCCCAGCAATTGCAGTGTATTGCCAAGTTTCATTCATTCAGTTAATAAATTTTCATTTAATTCTTACAAACTGTTTGTGATTCAACTGATTCTTTCCCCATTTCTCTTCCTTTACAGGTATAGAAATCATTCTCATCTTTACAGGTCCTTTTCAATTTGCTTTGTGAGTAAGAAGCCCTCTAATCGACTGTTTTTCTTTTGACTTTCTTTTCTTTTTTTAAATTTTTTAATAAAGAAGCATTTATTTAAGGTTTGTTAGTACTGAAGCCTGGGAGATACAGGTGAAAGAAACACTTAAATTGTGTTCCACCAAAATGGGGGAGACTCATAAAGGCAAATTTTCAATTGTTATTTAATCTTTTTCACCCTAGCTAAGCTAGTTTATTTACTGTGCTAGACCATTCAAGTATGACCTAAATCAAATCCCTTATGATTATACAGTGGAAGTGAGAAATAGATTTAAGGGCCTAGATCTGATAGATAGAGTGCCTGATGAACTATGGAATGAGGTTTGTGACACTGTACAGAAGACAGGGATCAAGACCATCCCCATGGAAAAGAAATGCAAAAAACAAAATGGCTGTCTGGGGAGGCCTAAAAATAGCTGTGAAAAGAAGAGAGGCGAAAACCAAAGGAGAAAAGGAAAGATATAAGCATCTGAATGCAGAGTTACAAAGAATAGCAAGAAGAGATAAGAAAGCCTTCTTCAGCGATCAATGCAAAGAAATAGAGGAAAACAACAGAATAGGAAAGACTAGAGATCTCTTCAAGAAAATTAGAGATACCAAGGGAACATTTCATGCAAAGATGGGCTCGATAAAGGACAGAAATTGTATGGACCTAACAGAAGCAGAAGAAATTAAGAAGAGGTGGCAAGAATACACAGAAGAACTGTACAAAAAAGATCATCATGACCCAGATAATCATGATGATGTGATCACTCATCTAGAGCCAGACATCTTGGAAAGTGAAGTCGAATGGGCCTTAGAAAGCATCACTACGAACAAAGCTAGTGGAGGTGATGGAATTCCAGTTGAGCTGTTTCAAATCCTAAAAGATGATGCTGTGAAAGTGCTGCACTCAATATGTCAGCACATTTGGAAAACTCATCAGTGGCCACAGGACTGGAAAAGGTCCGTTTTCATTCCAATTCCAAAGAAAGGCAATCCCAAAGAATGTCCAGAAGGGCACTAGAGGTAACATTTGCATAGAATCCCAGGACAGCTATGTCAGTGGAAGGGAGGGCATCCAGATCAGGAAGAGTATCCTCTGGATGTTAGACAATAATGAGGATGGAGGAAGTTTAATTCTTTTTTATTAAAAAAAAAATTTTTTTTTTGTTATTTATTTCTGGCACCACGGGCATGTGGGATCTTAGTTCTCCAACTATGGACCAAACCTGTGCCTCCTGCTTTGGAAGGGCTGAGTCTTAACTGCTGGACCTCCAGGGAAATCCATTTATTTTATTTTTTGGCCACATTGTGCAGCATGTGGGATCTTAACTCCCCAACCAGGGACTGAACCCACACAGTCTGCGGTAGAATCATGGATTCTTAACTACTGGATCATCGTGGAAGTTCCTGAAATTTATTTCTGATGCTACTGATTTTGGTGAATTAAGAGCTAACAGTGAGAATTCAATATTTATATTCGGTTCTCAGAACTTCAGTTATATGCACTAGTAATATTTTTACATGCCTTTATTTGTAGGCAATAAACAAAATAGTAAATTTGCTGTGGTTTTTCAGTCGCTAAGTCATGTCTGACCCTTTGCGACCACATGAACTGCAGCTCGTCAGGCTTCCCTGTTCTACACTACCTCCCAGAGTTTGCTCAAACTCTTGTCCATTGAGTCAGTGATGCCATCCAACCATCTCATCCTCTGTCCTCCCCTTTTCCTCTTTCAATCTTTCCCAGTATCAGGGTCTTTTCTAATGTGTCGGCTCTTCACACCAGGTGGCCAAAGTATTGGAGCTTCAGCTTCATCATCAGTCCCTCCAGTGAACATTCATGATTGATTTCCTTTAGGATTGACTGGTTTGATCTCCTTGCAGTCTAAGGGACTCTCAAGAGTCTTCTCCAGCATCACAATTCAAAAGCATCAATTCTTCAGCACTCAGCTTTCTTTATGGTTCAACTCTCACATCCATGCATGACTACTGGAAAAACCATAGCTTTGACTATACTGACCATCATTGCCAAAGTGCTGTCTTTGCTTTTAAATATGCTGTCTAGGTTTGCAATACTTTTCCTTCCAAGGAGCAAGCATCTTTTAATTTCATGGCTGCAGTCACCATCTGCAGTGATTTTGGAGCCCAAGAAAATAAAATCTGTCACTGCTTCCACTTTTTCCCCTTGTATTTGCTGTGAAGTGATGGGACCAGATGCCATGATCTTCATATTTTGAATGTTGAGTTTCAAGCTAGCTTTTTTACTCTCCCCTTTCACCCTTATCAAGAGGCTCTTTAGTTCCTCTTCACTTTCTGCCATTAGAATGTTATCATCTGCATATCTGAGGCTGTCAAAACTTCTCCCCCAGTCTTGATTCCAGCTTGTAATTCATCCAACCCAGCATTTTGCATGATGTACTCTGCATAGAAGTTAAATAAGCAGGGTGACAATATACAGCCTTGTTGTACTCCTTTCCCAATTTAGAACCAGTCAGTTGTTTCATGTCCAGTTCTAACTGTTGCTTCTTGATCCACATAGTTTTCTCAGGAGACAGGTAAGGTGGTCCGGTAGTCTCATCTCTTGAAGAATTTTCCACAGTTTACTGTGATCAATATAGTCAAAGTCTTTAGCATAGTCAATGAAGCAGAAGTAGATTTTTTCTGGAATTCTCTTGCTTTCTCCGTGATCCAACAAATGTTGGTAATTTGATCTCTGGTTCCTCTGCCCTTTCTAAATCCAGCTTGTACATCTGGAAGTTCTTGGTTCATGTACTGCTGAAGCCTAGCTTGAAGGAATTTGAGCATAACCCAGCTAGCAAGTGAAATGAACACAATTATATGGTAGTTTGAACATTCTTTGACATTGTCCTTCATTGGGATTGGAATGCAAACAGATCTTTTCTGGTCCTGTGACTACTGCTGAGTTTTCCAAATTTGCTGACATATTGAGTGCAGCGCTTTAACAGCATCATCTTTTTAGGATTTTAAATAGCTCAGCTGGAATTCCATCACCTCCACTAGCTTCATTCGGAGTAATGTTTCCTAAGGCCGCCTTGACGTCACACTCCAGGATGTCTGGCTCTAGGTGAGTGAGCACATCATCATGGTTATCTGGGTCATTAAGACATTTTTCGTATAGTTCTCCTGTGTATTCTTGCCACTTTTCCTTAATCTCTTCTGCTTCTATTAGGTCCTTATTGTTTCTGTCCTTTATCATGCCCAACCTTGCATGAAATATTCCCTTGATATCTCTTTATTGAACAGATATTTAGTCTTTCCCATTCTATTGTTTTCCTCTATTTCTTTACCTTCTTGAATGGGTAAAGAAGGTGTGGTATACATACACAATGGAATATTACTCAGCCGTAAAAAGGAACATATTTGAGTCAGTTCTAATGAGGTGGATGAAACTAGAACCTATTATACAGAGTGAAGTGAGTCAGAAAGAGAAAGATTCTAACACATATATACAGAATCTAGAAAAATGGTACTGAAGAATGTATTCAGGCAGCAGTGGAGAAACAGACATGGAGAATAGACTTATGGACATGGGAGGAGGGGAGGAGAGGGTGAGATATATGGAAAGAGTAACATGGAAACTTACATTACCATATGTAAAATAGATAGCCAACAGGAATTTGCTGTATGGCTCAGGAAACTCAAACAGGGGCTGTGTATCAACCTAGAGATATGGGATGGGGAGGGAGATGGGAGGGAGGTTCAAAAGGGAGGGGATATATGTATACCTATGGCTGATTCATGTTGAGATTTGACAGAAAACAGCAAAATTCTATAAAGCAATTATCCTTCAACAAAAAATATATTAATTTTTAAAAAAGAGAGAAGGCCTTCTTATCTCTCCTTGCTATTCCCTGTAACTTTGCATTCAGTTGGGTATATCTTTCTTTCCCTTCTCCTTTGCTTTTTGCTTCTCTTCTTTTCTATTATTTTTAAAGCCTCCTCAGACCACCATTTTGCCTTTTTGCATTTCTTTTTCTTTGGGATGGTTTTGGTCACTGCCTCTTGTACAATATTAGGAACCTCCATCCATAGTTCTTCAGGCACTTTGTCTAACAGACTGAATCCCTTGAATCTACTTGTCACCTCCACTGTATAAAGGATTTTATTTAGATCATAGCTAAATGGCCTAGTGGCTTTCCCTACTTTCTTCAATTTAAGACTGAATTTTGCAATAAGTAGCTCACGATCTGAGTCACAGTCATCTCCAGGTCTCGTTTTGCTGACTATATAGAGCTTCTAAAATCTTCAGCTGCAAAGAACATAGTTTGATTTCAGTATTTACCATTTGGTGATGTCCATGCATAAAGTCTTCTCTTGGATTGTTGGAGAAGGGTATTTGCTACAACCAGTTTGTTCCCTTGACAAAACTCTGTTAGCCTTTAAGACCAAACTTGCCTGTTACTCTGAGTATCCCTTGACTACCTACTTTTGTATTCAAATCCCCTATAATGAAAAGGATATATATATATGTGCGTGTGTGTGTGTGTGTGTGTGTGTGTGTGAATTCTACAAGGTGTTGTAGGTCTTCATAGAACCGGTCAGTTTTAGCTTCTTCGGCATCAGTGGTTGGGGCATTGACTTGGATTACTGTGATGTTAAATGGTTAACCTTGGAAACAAACTGAGTTCATTTTGTCATTTTTGAGTCTGCACCCAAATACTGTATTTTGGACTCTTTTGTTGACTGTGAGATCTACTCCATTTCTTCTAAGGGATTCTTGCCCACAGTAGTAGATATAATAGTCATCTGAATTAAATTCGCCCATTCCCATCCATTTTAGTTCACTGATTCCTAAGACATCGATGTTCATTCTTGCCATCTCCTGCTTGACCATGTCCAATTTACCTTGATTCATGGATCTAACATTCCAGATTCCTATGCAACATTGTTCTTTCCAGCATTGGACTTTAACAGCCAAACACATCCATAACTGAGTGTCATTTCTGACTTGGCCCAGCACTTCAGTCCTTCTGGAGCTATTCATAGTTGCCTTCTGCTTTCCCCCAGTAGCATATTGGACACCTTCTGACGTAGGGAGCTCATCTCCTGATGTCATATCTCTTTGCCTTTTCATACTGTTCATAGGGTTCTCGTGGCAAGAATACTTGGATGGTTTTCCATTCCCTCCACCAGGGAACCACGTTTTGTCAGAACTTTTCACTATGACCCGTCCATCTTGGGTGGCCCTGCACAGAATGGCTCATAGCTTCATTGAGTTATCCAAGCCCCTTTGCCACGACAAGACTATGATCCATAAAAAATAAATGGATACAAATAAATAAAAACATTAAAATCTGATGTCCAAACCACATCCTAGAACAGTTTTATCAGCACCTCTGATGGAGGCACCCAGGCATCAGCATTCACTTGGAGTCCTAGATCTCAATGCACAGCCAGATTAAGAACCAGGGCTTCTCAACCTTGAAAATGATGCCTGGGAATCTTGTTCAAATGCAGACTGTGATACAGCAGTTACACTGGGGCTTGGGATCTGCATTTTCCAAAAAAGCTCCCAGGTGCTTCTGATGCTGCCGGTTCTCAGACCACAGGGCTCAGTCATTTAGGAAGTCCCTTCAGGCTCAGATGATTTAATGAGCTCACTCCCTTCCTTCCAAGGACTGACTGTGAGACCTCACTCTCATGATGGGCCACCAGCCCACCAACTAGGCCCACCGGGTTTTTCCATCCCTCTGCACCTCCCCAGTGAAGTAGGTTATGCCAGAGTGTCCTCGGAGGCCCTGCATCACAGTGGGACAGACACGGGCTAAAAGGCCGAGTCTCCACCTCCCCCATGGCAGGGACCAGGCCAGGGCAGGGACCAGACAGGGCCAAGGGGAGACCTGACCAGCATTCATTCTCAGGCTGCTGTAACAATGTACTGCCACCGATGGGCTTCAACAATAGAAATTTGCTGTGCACAGTTCTGCAGAAGAGAAGTCCAAAATCAGGTATCATCAGGGCTGGTTCCTTCCGGGGACTGTGAAGGGAGAAATCTGCTCCAGTTCTCTCTCCGGGGCCGGCAAATGGCCGTCCTCCCTGTGTCTCATCACGTCATCTTCCCTCTGTGTGTGTCTGCATCCAAATTTTCCCCTTTTATAAGAACACCAGTCATCCTGGATAAGGGTACCCCCTAACGACCTCATTTTGACTTCAACATATGATTTTAGGGGAACATGATGTAACCCACAACAGCTTGTTATATAAGAAGTCAGCCCCAAGTTACAAGATCATTTGAGTTTTCAAGAGGAGCCAGAAGTCTGGATTTAGATGTGAAATCTTCTGATTTTTTAATGTTGGCAATGTCTTCGATTTTAGAGCAAACTGTGGGGACCTCATGCTCTACATCTGTGCCTGGGCTGCTCACCTTCCCTCCCGTAGAAACGGTGCCCCAGAACAGGCTGCAGCACCCTCCAGCACCTCCCTGCTGCCCTTGCAGTCTGCCTCCCAGCTCTCAGCTTGCCCTGCTCCCCCACCACAGCTACAGGATTCCCTCCTCTTACCCTCCTCTCCCTTCTTTTCCTTCCCTTTGTTTCCCTGCCTTTCAAGCTACCAGATTTGTGCTCTTGCAGTTCCCTCTGTCTGAAATGCTCTCCCGGCAAATGAAGTTTTAAGCTTCAGCTCAGGGGGTCATCATTTCTCCAAAGCCTTCCTGGATTGCCCCTGGCACCATCCTTGCTTCCTGCTCCTGAACCTCTTAGAACTGCCGCCATGCCCTGCTTCTATCATTGTGCCCCAGCTTCAGGGCACTTATTAGGCTTGCTTGCTGCTCTGTCTTCCTCTTTCCCCTCTATTCTGTGGCACTATGGGAGTTGGGAATGAGCCTCACTCATCAACTCCTAGGAGATTCAGGCAATCACAGATTCAATTTCTGGCTCTGCCTGGCTTCAGCGACCTGGAACAAGTCACCCAACCTCTCACCCTCAGTTTTAAAATCAATAAAATGGGTATAACAAAACCCACAGCGTTATTTTGAGAATTTCAGAACCTGGTACATAACAGGTACTTTAATAAATATTTGCTAAATGAGTGAAACAGTCACTGTAAGGAGAAGCCCTCAGAGCTTCCACTGGGGCTGATGAAATGCTAGGAGTGAGTTGAGTGTAGATTCTAGCGGCCAACAACTGTTTCATCTTTTGTGTTCACAAGCTTTCATCTTTTGAATTTCATATTAATTCATTTTCCATTTTACAGCAGGCATGGTTGGTATTCTCACTTTCATTTCGCGGAGGAGGAAACTGAGGTTCATAGCGTTGTATCACTCCATGTTGCACAGCCACCCAGTGGCTAAAGCCCTGGTCGACAGACACACAGATCTGCCACACCTGTTTCTCCTGGTCCTGGTTTTAGGCAGAGTTGTTCTCATCAGCAGTCATGCGGTCAGACATCCCAGGCTGCAGAGAGCACCACAAGCCCAAGACCCCTGGGGCTGGTGGGCCAGGACGAGGGCTCCAGCCTGCTCCACTGCTTGACCTGGGCCCAGGCACCCCTCTCTGGGCCTCTAGGTCCCCATCTGTGCAATAAACCAGCTAGCCCACCTGGGTTCACCTCTCACATCTGTCTTAGCTAGCTCAGTGACCTTGAACATGGTGCTTCATCTCCTGTGCTTCGGTTCTCTCATCTATAAATCAGTACCTCTCACAGGACAGGGGCAAAAACATGAATGGCCACAAAGCACTTACTACAGGGCCTGGCCCATGGTAAATGCTCGGTAAATGTTAGCTACTTGTCTTTATTCTATTGTGGGTCTCCACGATCCCCAGCACCCCTGCAGCCCTAGCGCTGCCTGCCCTCGGACTCCCAGTCCACTGCTCCTTCCACTCCATTAACCTAGAAGAAACCCACCCAGCAGGGCAAGGGCAGCCCCACCCCCAGACTTCCCCAAGAATCCAGCTCTTCTTTGTCCTGTTCTGCTGACTCCCAGATTGTCCTGGCTGAGCAGCCCCAGCCCCCACTAAGAACGCTGTCCTGAAGACCGCCACTGGGACCCTGTCAGAGTCCCCCAGCTTTGGGGGGGCTGAACTCTGACCTCCATTCTTCCAGCATGAATTCGGTCTGCCTAGGGGCATGGGGCTGGGCCAGCAGGGCCCCTGGGAGGCTAAGGCTCTGGCATGACTCCAGGCAAAAGTAGCAAAGCTCAGCAGAAATATCCCGACAGGGATGCAGGTCAGTGGCCTGGGAGGAGCTGGCAATAAGGGGTCTGCAAAGGCAAGGGCTGCCAGCCAGAGAACAAAAGGGTCTTGGAGAGAAGGCCCAGGCTCCAGCCCCAGCCCCTGAGAAATCTATACCAGAGAGGAAAGGCCAGGAATTGGCCATATAGCATAGGCAACTTCAGGGTGCTGATGATGCCTACTTTTAACCTGGACTCTGGGATCCCTCAGAGAAGGCAATGGCACCCCACTCCAGTACTCTTGCCTGGAAAATCCTATGGATGCAGGAGCCTGGTGGGCTGCAGTCCAAGGGGTCGCTAAGAGTCGGACACGACTGAGCAACTTCACTTTCACTTTTCACTTTCATGCATTGGAGAAGGAAACGGCAACCCACTCCAGTGTTCTTGCCTGGAGAATCCCAGGGAAGGGGGAGCCTGGTGGGCTGCCGTCTGTGGGGTCGCACAGAGTCAGACACGACTGAGGTGACTTAGCAGTAGCAGCTGGGAACTCTGGATTCTAAAGTGAGGCCATCTGCCTCTGAGGGAGAGAGACCCGTTTCCTGTTGGAGCTGTAAGGGGCTCAGAGCGCTGCTTGGCTCCAGCCCTTTGCCTCTGCTGTTTCTGCTATCCTTCCCCCTTGTCTGCCTGTCGAAATCCTCTTCACCCTTCAGAGCCCTGCTTCAGCTTAATGCCACCTTCTCTGGGAAGTTCAGGTGCCCTAGAAGTGAGATGTCTTCACCTGGGCTCCCAAAGTGCCTCCCCTCCCTGCTTCAGAGCACTTACCACATTGTCTCAAACTTTCTTGGGTGTTTTTATCTTCCCTACCAGACTGTGAGTTCTGGAACCATGTCTCTTCACCTCTCAACCCTGTGCCTGGTCCACAGTACTCTCTCCATAAAGCCTGAGTGAATGAATCTACCAATGGGTCTTAAGTTCCAAAAGGGTCTTTTTGCTCTAGAGATTTGAAGATCAAAACAAAAAGAGGCCCCTGACTGTGAACACGTATGTGTGAGCATGCAACATTTACACAGGGCACCCTGGGAATTTGCTAGAATCCCATAAATGAAGAATTGACCAGCAGGGTGTAGCCGTGCTCAGCCAAGAAGTCACCTTTGTCTACCTTCCAGTGTCAGTTGAATCTCCTTGGACTAAGGAGTAAGGAGCCAGAGTTTGACCCCTGTTCTCGGCCACCCAGGCAGGACACTGCCCCCTTCCCAGACCATTTGTCACCAGAATTACATTTAGAGTTCCAGGCCCCTGTCCCCTGGCCTCCCACTCCCCCCAGCAGAGATGCACTCTGAAGCCTGAAATTCAAATATTGTGATCCATCTTAACCAAGACCTTCATCTCTTGCCAGGCTGTCTCTCTACTCCAGAGCCCTCACACTATGGCAAACTGAATTCTTCATCCTCGAGGCCTTCCCAAATGCTCCCTCTTGTTGCTTTATGGAATTCCACTTCCTAACGGTTCCATCTGCGCATCCCCATGAACCTCAAAGCTTTTATATCATCCAAGGTGGAGGTCAACATCCTTCCCATGAAAATCATCTACCACAGTCTGGGTGGGGCTCTTACCTTCCACGCCACCTCTAAGCTAAAAACCCCATACAGATATATCCTTCTTCAGTCATCTGACCCCACTGATTTACCTTTCTAAATATTTCTCAACTTGCTCCCTTCTCAGCCTTGAGTGCTCTTTATCTCCTGCCTGGATGGTTATAGTAAACTCCTCATTGGCTTCCATGCATTAGCTCTCAATCTCCCTCGACTCATCCTCCATACAGGTCACCAGTGGGATCTGTTTAAAATGCAATCTGATCAAGTCACTTTTTCCTTAAAAATCTTCCATGGCTCCCATTGCTTTCAGTGGAACTGCTCACAGTGGGTTTAGCACCACATCAGTCCTGCAGGATATTTCATAGACGTATGCTATAGACAATTTAAGGTTCATAATGTACATTAGCATCATATGGATGACTTCAGGACTTCCCCGATGGTTAAAAATCCACCTGCCAGTGCAGGGAACAATGGTTCAATCCCTGTTCTGGGAAGATTTCACATGCCATGGAGCAACTAAGCCTGTGCACCACGGCTACTGAAGCCCTCGTGCCCTAGAGCCCATACTTTGCAATAAGAGAGTGGCCCCCACTCACCACAACTAGAGAAAGCCCACAAGCATTTACTACAGCCAAAAGTAAATAAATAAAAATTTAAAAGATGGCTTCATCATCCTAAACTCCAGCATCTTGCTCTCTGACCATGCCCACCTTCTTGCTATCCCCCAGTACACGTGTTCTTCAGCTTCACAGGACATCCAGAACTCAAGCCCTTCCATTTCTCTCTGCCCCAGTCCTGTCAGACCTCACTGGAACCCTGCCTCATGCCCAGCATCACTTCTGTGCAGCCTGAGTCACTTCTCCCATTTTCAGAAGGGGCTCTTCTAAGTTTGCAGAAGACCATCTCCTACGTATGGGGTGAGGAGAGAACTTAGGAACTCCCTTCATGTCTGGTTCCCTTTCCTCCTGCCTCCCCCTGAAGGCAGACATCTCCACCTACATTCTGCATCTAGTCCTCTCTCCCCTTTACCACCTGTATTCATCTTCTTTCTCCTATATCGTCTACCTTTGCTTTACTCTCTACCTTCAGCCTATAAATATCAAACTCCTCCATCCAACATGCAAACAACCCCCCCCCCCAGTAGTCCTTTGAATGCTGCCTCCTTTCATAACTGCTAAGCCCTCTCTCCTCTCCCCCATATAGCCTTGCTTTTCTAAAAAAGAGTCTACCTTCTCCACTTCCATTTCACTCTTTTCATTGCAGACTCAACCCACTGCAGCCTTGCAGACTCCACCACCTTCTGAAACTGCTCTGGTCACAGTCGCCCAGCTACCTGACTCATGCATTCACTGCCTTGCCTTCACGATCCTCCCTGGAGCAGCTGGCACTGATGGCCCATCCCTTCTTTTGTACATGGCTATGTCCTAGCTGGTAGGACATGAGCCCCTGCTTTTCCTCCCGCTTCCTTTGACTCCGCCCTGCTCATCTACCCTCTACACGCTGAGTCTCCAAGCTCCACCTTGGTCATCTGCTCTTTTCTATGTGTGCCCTGTCCCTGGGCATCTCATCCACACTCATGTCTTCAACTTCCCCCCAGCATGTGACCACCCACACCCCTGTCCTTATCTCAGACCTCTCTCTGGAACTCTGGGACCACACTGCCCACTGTCTGCTGGGTCCTGGATGCACCAGACAACTCACAGCCAACACGTCCTGAGAAGGACTCATCTCCTGCTTGTGTGCTCCCCCAGCAGCAAATAAGACCATCCGGTACACAACCCAGACACTAGGGTCACCCTTGTCCCTCCTTCCACTTCTCCTTCCCTCCCAGGCTTAGCTGGTTATACAGTATGGCAGAGCCAACCTGACCGTACAGAGGAGAAAACTTGCCAAACACAGTTCCAGGGGCCCTACCCTGACTTACTGAATCCAAAGCTCCCAGGCTGGGCCTGGGAATCTGAGTTCCTAGAAAGCACCTCCAGCCTGCTAGGATGCCTGGCTCAAGTCCCAGACTGGCATTTAGGAACCACTGTTCTCTGATTTGTCCCCTGCCAATCTCCACTGCCAACAGCACCTCTGCTTGCCCCCATCTGATCCATCTTCCACACTGAACCGAAAATGCCACAGGACTATGGCTCACCTCTCCTAAAACCCTTCTATATGCCTTCTCCAAGAACCCTACTTCATGGCCATGTGCACTTAGTGGGGTGACTTCTGCTCACCTCCTATGTCACCTCCAGCCTCACTCCCTGCTCCTCAGATGATCCACTCCAGCTGCCCCAAATGATAATTAGTCCCCAAACCCACAGCCCTGTTCTACAGCTCCTGGCTTCGCACACGTTGCTCTTTCTAATCAGACCTCCTCATTCCCTTAGCCCCTCTGGATTGACTCTAAAGGCTCAACACAAGCTGAGCTAAAAGCCTGCCCCTTACGCACTGTTAGCCCACACGGGGACCACAGATTTCCTAGGATTTTCCCCCCAGGTAAATGGTGGGCCCTTAAGACAAAGCCTGGACTTTGATTGGTCATCATCCCCAGAGCTGAACCCAGCAAGATTAGTGGATGGAAGGGTGAAATAGGAGAAGCAATGGGAGAGAGCAGAGAGGCCCAGAGAAGTCGGGGTGATTCTGCCTATCTGTCCTTCGGCCCAGGCCACCAACTGACCTCTCCTTAGCAGGGACTCTGCTCTGGATTCTCAGGCTGGGTTCTCAGAAATACCACCCTTGTGAGGTCTGTGCTGTCCCCTAGGCTCTGACATTCCCCTAGTAGCCAGGTCAGACAGGGAGCTGCATTCCCCCCTCTCCATGTGCCCTCTGATAAGGTCTGGGGCGTCTTAGCTCCTTCTATCTGCCCTGGTCACTTCTGAACTTCATTAACAAGGACAGTGGGTTCACAGGACCCCGGGACCAACTTGCACTCTGAACTAGCAGTCCCCTCCTCTTCCTGGACCCTCTCCCACCCTCACTCAGTGCCTGGGCAATGCACCACGACTCCCCCATCCTGTCTCTTCCTTTTCCCCTCTTTGCCGACTCAGTGCCTTTGCTGCAATACCTGCCAGCCACTTCAAGGCTTTCCCTGTGGCTTTGACTCCCAACTTTACTTCCCTCCACTGTCCTGCTTCAACCCCTCCCCAGCCTGGTCTGAAGATGGCAGAGGCCATGTTGGGGAGGAGAGCTGGATGGGGGCAGTGGTCTGTGTCAGTTGGATGGCAACCCCACTTGGCCCCTTCACTGTGCAGACCCCAGACCCTGCATAAAGTGGACTTGATTCTGTGGCAGCCCTAGCCTCTGCCTCCCACACTGAGGATCGGGTACATAATTTGTGGATCTGGTGCAACATGAAAATACAGGACTGCTTGCCCAAAAGTAGTTAATAATTTCAAGATGGCAGTAGGAGAGCACTGAACCAAATGCCAGGCCCTCCTAAATGCATGGCTCTGTGGACTACACAGGTCTCACGTCCGTGAAGCTGGCCCTGCCCACACCCTTTCCCAGCTGGGGACAGCCCCTCTCCCTCTCCTGTCCTCAGCTGCTTTCTAGGGCAGCTCCTTAGGGTCTGAGAGCAGGACTCCAGCCCCAGGCACCTGCAGAGGTCCAGAGCCCTGTTCAGCAGGCACTCAACTCCTGCAGTCCCTCTGGGGATCTTCACCCCCACACTACCTCTGGGCTGCAGGGTACATACACCCTCCTCAGATCAATGCTTATTGACTGAGCCCCACCTGGCTAAGCCTGTGGAAGAGAGGACAAGTTGACAAAGGCTCAATCACTGCCCTCCAGGTGTTCAGTTTAATAGCAGGATTAAAACTTAAACAAGACCGGGTTCAAACACAGAATTCAGCGGGTTCAGAAAAACATAATCATTTGATTAGGAAGCTGAATTTCAAAAGAGACGGCATAAAGGTGGACTTCCATTAGTGGGCAAGATTTTATTTACCCGAGGAGGAAAAGGGCTTTCCCCAACGGTTGCACAGCAGGCGCTTAGAGGTGGGAAGATGCCTGACAGGTCCCAGAATCCTGGGTTGTGCAGTTTGCCAAGGCATACTGACGGCAGAAGAGCGGGAAGAGACCGGAAGGGAATTTTAGGGTCTGTGTGCAAAGCTCTAAGCGCTGTGGTGAAATGTTTGTACTTTCGTAGCGGAGGCACTGAGGGGGCCTTAGGTTTGGGCCATATTTCGGATTAAAGGGAGAAAAGTGGCGATTTCCTCCACTTGGCCCTCCCAGCCTGCCGGCAAGTGCAAAGTCTCACTTTTCTGCAAAACAGGCCACGGATATACAGGGTTCTGGAGCTTATTCAGTCCACCCTTCTCTGAGCTACCCACAAGGGTGCAGCGGCCTGGGCTCCCTCCCGCCACACCAACGCGGAGGACCCCACAATCTCGCGCGATCCTGGGTTCCGAGCAGCAGCGCCGGGCGGTGTTGGAGTGGTTTGAGGCTTTTCCGCCGTTTCCTTCCGTGGTCCTGCTCGTGGTGGTGGTGGTGCGAAAGGTGGGTTGGTGGTGGTTGCGGAATAGGATCCAGGACTGGGAGTGGAGGCGACCTACTGGGCGCATCCAGAAGCCATGCCTGGGAGTGGGGACAGGGTGGCTGTCATCCCCTGGTGGACCTACTACCCACTTATTTTAACTTTATATTATGTATATTCTCAAACATATACGAAAGTAGAGAGAGTGGTATAATGATTTCGCCAACCCCCACCGCCGAGCTTCAACGATTTTCTCCTCTTGGCCAATTTTGTTACATCTAACCCTCTCCCACCACCGACTTTAAAGAAGGATGTGGGTGGCCTGGGGGTGGCAGAGACGCCCCCCCACCCAGAGTTGTAGGAGAGCTGGTACCAAGCTTGCACCCCTGGCGAATGGACCGCCTAGGGGCAGAGCGCGGGCACAGTAGGGCTGGGAGAGGGGCTCACGCTGGGTAGGGGCCGCGGGGGGTGGGGGCGGGGCTAGCGGGGCGGGGCTTGGAGCGGCGAGGGGGTTGGGGGCGCTCTCCCGGTGACTCAAGGCGCGTGGGGCTGGGCGCAGAGCTGCAGTCTCCGCCTTTGCAGCTTGGAGTGTGCCCGCTGCGCCGCAGCTGTCCGTGCCTGCCGCCGCCTTCCCGCCGCCGCCACCGCTGCCACCATGCCCAACTTCGCCGGCACCTGGAAGATGCGCAGCAGCGAGAATTTCGACGAGCTGCTCAAGGCGCTCGGTAAGCTGGCCCGGGCAGCGCGCCCCGACGGAGAGTAGCGGCCGGAGGCGCCCCGGGGCCCGCGGGGAGTCGGCTTTAGGGACCAACACCAGACAGGAGGGAGTCCTGGGTGCCTTAGATCGGGGCGAATTCCAAGGAGCATCCCATCTAGAAGTAGCGAGGAGAGCCTGGGATCCACTCATCCAGCGAACGTTTGCTGGATTCTTGGCGCTTTCCCCGACGGCTCGGTCTTTATCTCGCGCCAGATCATCGCGAGGAGAGATTATTACTGAAATCCTGGGAGGGTCAGGGACTTTAAATTTAGGGACTCATTTTGAGACCAGGCCCTACCACGTGCTACCGAAGGAAAGCCATTTACCCTCTCTGAGCCTCAGTTTCTCATGTTGAAAATCAGGGTGAGAGCCGGGGGAAGAATGGTTCATTTGTAAGTCCCCCTTCTATAGTCAGAGGGTTTGGGAAATGCCAGGCCAGTTCTGGAACAATGGGCGGGTGACGAGACCCCGTGACCCGAACCCGGGTCGCCCCCGTTCTTCCCGGGGCAGGTGTGAACGCCATGCTGAGGAAAGTGGCCGTGGCGGCTGCGTCCAAGCCGCACGTGGAGATCCGCCAGGACGGGGACCAGTTCTACATCAAGACGTCCACCACGGTGCGCACGACCGAGATCAACTTCAAGGTCGGAGAAGGCTTTGAGGAGGAGACCGTGGACGGACGCAAGTGCAGGGTGAGGTCTCGGAGTCTGGGCAGCCTTCCCGGATCCCTGCTCCCTACCCAGGACCCGTTGCAGCCAGATGAGACCCCCGTCTCCTTTTGCAGCCTGTGCCGCGCCTTCCTTGCAGGGCGTGTGCATCGGCTGTTTGCCCAGAGGATCTGTGCAACTCGTTGCCCTGGGCTCAGGAGAAAGTCCCACCCCAGCCCCTCCCAACCTCTTCCCTAAATTGCCTCCCGGGGTGCTAACCGCCGCGCTTAAAGCGCGGGCTTTGGGTTACACCGCGTTCTCTGCAGGCGTTTCTGCGGCATTTTGCAGCGATCCTCGCGCGAGCGCAGGCGGCTGGGGAGGAGGAGGAGGTGGCTGGGCCGCGTTGCCCGGCCGTTCGGCTGCCACGTTTCCTGTCGCAGGTGGAGCCGCAGCTCTTGCGTCCCGCCCTCCCAGGTCCTGGGCCCTTGGGAATGCTCTGGATCCAGTTTCAACAGTCTTGATGGCCCTGGTACCTCTCCTGCCCGCCCTCAGTTAGGTTCCTTAAAGGAAAAGACGAAACCTTTCCAAAAGCAAGGCAGATTCTGCCCGGAGAATGGACTGAGTGCCCTCTTTTAGTCCCCAGGGGCAAGAATTCTGTTTCTCTCCGTTTATCGGTCCCAGGGATGAATCGGTGGACTGAAGCGAGGGGTTATAAATTCCTTTTTCAGATGGGCAAAGTCGCATTTGGTTGGTCTGTGGAATAGAATGGAGGGTTGGCTACTCATGTATTTTGAGGGCAGATGGACAATCGCTGATGCTACCACTTATTTAAAAAGTGACAAAATGTCTCCCTCCTCTCCCCCAAGGTTTGAAAAAAGAAAAACTCATAGCATTCCAGAGAGTGAGAAATTGTTTTTCACCTTTCCGGAGCCGTGCCTGTCTGATCTAGAGTGAGACTCTCTGGGCACCGGGTTTGGGAGGACATAGAGACACAGCCCCCCAGACGCACCCTGGCCCATGAAGCAATATTTGACCCCTAGAGTTGACACAGCCTGAAAATGATATTTGGGCTTGGAGCTGGCAAGATCCAAGCCCTCAGCCACTGCTCTGTTTGCAAAAACAAAAGAGCAGGACCTCTCTTCAGCGTAGAGGGAAGGTCTGGGAGTCTAAGGTAAAAGGCCTGGCAATAGGCAGAATCAGTTTGGGTACATCTAACAATGAGTACTGCTGGAGACAGTAATTCTGATCAGAAATCAAAGGTTCACAGGACAGCCTGGGGAGTGGGGCTTTATCCATCCCCACCCTGCCTAGTGAACGTGTCCCACGTGTTAGTTAAAAAGACAGTATGTGCACATTCAGGACAGATGCCTAGCCCAACTGTATACCATTTTGCTTCATGCAGACGCTGGGGAAAACTACAGCGAATCCCTTCTTTGCCTTCTACCTCCGACAGCATGAAGACCCTTCAGATCTTAAAAAAAAAATTTTTGTTTCTAGAGAGATGTAACCTGGGAAGTGGCAGTGTTTTTATTCTCAGAGTCAGAGAAACTCAGGATTATCAGAGCAGGGTGTGTACTGTGTCTGCTGAGTACAAACAGAAAGAGAGGCATTATCCCCAAATCCATGCAAGGAAAAGCTCCTGATTTGCTGACTAGATGTGGTCACAAATATGGTGTCTTAACTGTTCTAAAATTTTGTATTTCTGTTGTGAAGCTTTTTGCCCTCAACAGCCAAATTGCTCGAAGGGGGAGTCCATTTTGACATAAATGAATCATTGTATGCTCTCAATTTTATTCCTGAAGATGTAAGGCATGCCTGAGGCTTTGCTCTTCTCTGTGTGTGTGTGTGTGTGTGTGTGTGTGTGTGTGTGTGTAATATAAGGTATATTTATACTCCCATAAAATCTGTGGTCAGCCCTCTGAATTTGGGCTTGATAAGGCACAGCAGAGAAGGGGCTGTGCGTTGCTGACAGGGACCATGTGTTGCTTCTCTGCACAGCAATTATTCTCCCGTGCTCATTGTTGTCTCTGCTCCCCGCTGCCAAGACTGTAATTAATGTCACTAATGGTTTTCCTGCCCGCAGAGCTTACCCACTTGGGAGAATGAGAACAAGATACACTGCACACAAACTCTCTTGGAGGGGGACGGCCCCAAAACCTACTGGACCCGCGAGCTGGCCAACGACGAACTCATCCTGGTGAGTGAGACCCCCTCACCCCCAACCCTGAAAGGAGCTCGCAGGTTTCCAGCCGCTGCTCGCAGCCCGGCCCCACCGACGTTGTCCTCACTCGCCCATTCAGGGAGAGACCCTATATGCTCTGGCTTAAAATGTAAGCAGAAAAGCTCGAGATGACAGTTTAGGCCAAAGGAAATCACTGTTAGATGGCTGGCAGGAGAGCGAGGTGGCTCAGGGGGCAGAGCAGGGGCTAGAGACATGCTGCGCTGCCGGCCACTATCCAAACCCACACATCCCGGCGGTGACTTGCTGACTTACTTAAACCAACCGCCCCTCCAGTTGAGCTCAGCGTGCGTGGGCTCTGCGAGGTCCCAGAGTTCACTCTGCAGAAGGGGTTTTCCTCACCTCATTCTCCACTTTGCTGCCTAGGAAAGATTTCAGAAATTTCAGTATGCCTGCACTGGAAGTCTTTTTACCGCACCCCCCACCGCCCCCCCCCCCCCCCCAGCACCACCCCTGCCCCTGGACTCACAGACTCCGATGGCTTTCCGGGAGACAGACAAGAAATGCTAATTTAAGACAGTCTGAGGGTTAACTGGAGAGGGTAATCAGGGAATCAGATTGAAGTATTTTAAACATCCCTGACCATGCAAAATATACCTGCTGAGGCCAAGTTAGAAACCTCTGTAGTTAAATCACACACCTCCTTTCCATTTAGGGGAGCAAAGGAAGTGGGGGGGCAGGAGTGAAGGACAACTCCCTGTTATGCGCCCTTTGTGTTTCAGAACAGACTAAGCTTTCCTGACAACAGCCTTTCCCGCCCGCCTCTTCACTCCCCCCAACCACCCCCACCCTACCCCATCCCACCCCCGCCCCACACTAGAAAAGGGGAAAGCTGTTGTGGGTAACCAGGAAATGATATCCTTTGTTCTCCATCAGGCCCGTTGTTAACATCTCCCCTCTAAGACTGCCTGCTTGCCCCGTCTTAATGAGCGTCACCCTGAAATGTCGGGAAAGGAGGTGGCAAGGAATGCTAGGTCAGGACTCACTGTGACCCGGGCCTGGCCCTTCCCTCCCTGAGCTGTAAAATTAGGGTTTGGACTAAAGCCTCGTTCCCCCCCACCCAGGTCCCTCTCAGCCCTGAAATTACATGTTTATTCTGTAGGAAGACCCTCCATTGAGCTGTTTCTGTTACTTCAGTGGAGGCTGCTTGATCTCACTCTTGCCTTCTTGTCCTTCCCTGAGATGATTTCCCAGACTTCCTCCTTTCACACAGAAAGGACTGGCTTCATTTGCAACCTGGTTAATGTTGTTTCCAGGGCAGGAATACATTGATGGGGTTGGGGGAGCAATTTGAGGCCGAGAGAGGGGAATCTAAGAGAAAAAGGGACATATTCATTGGGACCAGGGATAGCAAAGAGGGAGATGATTTTTAGAGTTCTTGAGGGTAGCTGAGGGTTAAGTAGGCTTGGTGTGCTTGGTGAGAAAGTGTGATTTTATTAATCTCTGATACTAATCTGAGCAGCCCGCACACTGGCTTGATTCTGTTAGGAGATTTCCCCCACTTCCAACTCCCCCACTGCATCTCCACCCGTGCTTCTCTCCCTCGCTCAGCAGACATATACATACATACATACGAGCCTCAAAGGGAACATTAATTCTTGGCATTTGGATCTAAAATATGGGCTTTTATTCCAAGGGTTATTATCATTAATAAATCCAAATGTAGGGAGATGCCGTCTCTATAAACAAGAGGCAATTTATTCTGGTTAACTTGAAATACGCTCTCCCAGCAACCCTGGGCTGTAACTTGCCTTCTTTTGAAAACTGAGTAAAGTCCCTTAAACCACTCTGGAACAGTGTAGAGAGAGTTTCTTTCAGGAACCTCTCATAATAGTTTGCGGGCTGAGAAGGACATTTTGAACGTAGTTGGAAATGTACCCATTTCTTCTTATTTTGTGAAGCCATTTGATGGCCTGGGTGAGGTGACGATCATTCTAGCACAGTCCAGTCCCCAAACTTTGGCCTGCCATGGGACACTCCATGGCCATAGAGCTGGAAGAGTTTTGGAAAACTGACATGGTTCTGACAGGTCTGGACACTTGAGAGGTGAATTTCTATAGGAAGCCCTGCCTCCCCCTCCCCCAGCACCCAGCATCGTCTGCTAATTCCTCACTAATGAGGAGAGGGAGGAAGACCGAGAAGGTGTCCAGAGCAGGCACAGCTGTGCCGCCGGTATGATCAGTAGTTCCCTATTTAGGCTGGTGATGAGTGAGCATTTGATTCCTTCATAATCACTAATGACTAGTATTTCCCTGAAACACACATTAGAATAATGTCCCAGCTCATGATCTCTGAGAGCATCTCATGACCAATTGAGTGACCCAGGGGAAGATACAAGTACGTTCAAGCTCTTGCGTGCATGTGTGCTAAGTTGCTTCCGTCATGTCCAACCCTTTGTGAACCCGTGGACTGTGTAGCCTGCCAGGCTCCTCTGTCGATGGGATTCTCCAGGCAAGAATACTGGAGTGGGTTGCCATGCCCTCTTCCAGGGGATCTTCCCAACCCAAGGATGGAACCCATGTCTCCAGTGGATCCTGCATTGCAGCAGGATTTTTTTTTTTTTTACCACTGAGCCACCAGGGAAGCCCATTCACGCTCTTAGTTCAGGGTTTTTAACCTAAGGCCCTTTTGACAATTTGAAAGATAGGGGCTCTCCCACAGAAAAATGTATGTCTACAAACAAACATATCTATGTCAGTCGACAGACTGGGGACATCCTGTTTGTTTGTCTTAAATTTTTTTTTTTTAATATATTGCTTTTTTCTGTCCCAGTTATCTGTGAGAGACCCAGGAGAGCAGGCCTTGTGAGTAATTGCCAGTTTTGGGAAGAGTGGAGACAGCTTACTTACAGGGGTATCTTTTCAGAGGCCAGAAGAAAATGGTCCTTCCTCCTCCATTTGTGGAATGATTTGTGCCCTCTCCAAAGCAAACAAACTAAAAGAGTCATAAAACTGTAGCTGAAAGAACTTGGGACCATCTTGTTCAATTGCACTCCTGCCCTCAGCTCCCTGCCGCTCCATCTCTGAACTGTCCAAGAGACCAGAGCGGTGCCCCAGCTCACCTGGCTGTGAATTGCAGGCCTAGGTTTGGTGGCCTATGCCATTCTCTTGCAGCCAAGACCACGTTTCTAGCTCAGGGGTTCCTTGAATATTACTGACACAACATCTCAGGTGTCTCTCAGGACGGACAGCCGCTTCCTAGAAGGCACTTCTACACCCTTTCCAAGGATATCCCGCTTGACTGTTGATTACTGGATCCCAGGGCTCAGTGGCCCCGGGCCCATTGCTCTCTTGAAATCACTTGAAAAGAGACAGAACCACTTCAGAAATGTCCAGTATGACATACCACCACCCCCACTTCAGTTTAATTTAGAAAACCAAAGCCAGGAAACTTGCATTTTTTATGTCAGCACTCCCAGGTTCCAGAAGCAAAGGAAAACTGCACACAATATAATTCTATACCCTAGTTGCCTCTCTGCCAGTGCAGAGCTCAAGGGAGGGAAAAAAAAATTTCTTAGCGCTGAGCATGAACGCACAGCACAGGAAATTGAATGTCTGTTACAAAGAGTTTTTAACAGGGCAGTAAGTGCCCTTATTAGCGATATGCTTTAAACATTTTTGCACAGACATCTGCACTGATTGGTTTTCCTTCCCTGCAGACGTTCGGCGCCGATGACGTGGTCTGCACGAGGATTTATGTTCGGGAATGAAGGCAGCCAGCTTGCTCCAGCTTTGGGGGTGGGATGCATGTTCCTCCAAGAATGTCATAGTTCTGAGCCGCCAGCAGACCTCCTCTTCCCCGGTATTAACGTTAGGTGATCCCGATGTCCCCCCAGTAATGCTGTAGTGTTTTCCCCAAGGCTTTGTGCCTCCGTGTCCCTGGCGCTCCATAGTCTGGCATCTGTATGGGTTCATCAGTCATTAAACTGGCTGTACACACCTCAAGGCTTTCTCCTTCTTTGGACTGCCTCTTCAGTTTCCACAAAGGTCTTGGTGATCCTGCTGACCCGAGCTCTGCACTGGTCTGCGTAGGGGCTTTCGGCTTCCACCTGCTGCCCTGGTGCAGAGCTTGGAGCATACAGCAAGGGTGGTGAGCTGGGCTCCCTCTGAAAGGATTCACACTGAAGATCCAGGTGTGCTTAGACCTCCCTATGCTGGTGTTTTAATTGAATTAGTTGATATATTGGTGGTTCCCAGCAGCAAAGTGAGGGAACATTTGAAAGGGTTAATTGAGGAGAGCTCAGAATGAAGGGGCTATTTACACAGGCCTTTACATGGACGGGGTGAAGAGAACCAACAAAGGATGGTGAGGTACTCAGAGACCAGCAGTAGGGAGCTGGTATACTCCCCTAGAGAGACGGACAGAGGAGTCATCAGACCACAGGAGCCTGGAAGAGAGACCACTACGTACAAGAGTTGTGCAGTACACAGAAGAATGTGGTCACTGCCAAAGCTCCAGTATGTGGGTAGAGGGGGGTTCAGAGGGTCGGGGAGAGTCTCTGGTTTGGAACAAGGGGGTTAAATATACTGACCACCCAACTTTCAATCTCTGATCTACTTATTCTGTCCACTGGCCAAACCCATCTGGAATCTAGAGGGCAAAAGAGTGGGCAGGTGCGGGGAGGAGGGTACTGCCCACAGGAGTTACCCTCCTAGGACATAGACAAGGGGAGAATGGATCCCAACATGCAAAAGGACAATAATCCACAGTTACCAACTTGAACATTCGAAAAATCAGAAGAATTCATATGAAAATCTGCATTTCTATTCCCTCAGAAAAATGGGGAAAATCTGGCATCTCTTACAGGGCAACAGTTGGCTTAGCAACTTTCCCCCTTAAGTGGAACTTACACTCTCTGCCTTCCCATGGGCCCCACCATTGCCCCTGCCCTCATTTGCATTGCTTGCCTAGCTTCTCAGGCATCTCTCCCTGCCATCCTAGGCACAGGGGTTCTTGGCAAAGCCAGGCCAGAGTCGGCTGGGGAGTTGGCTGTGTGGGCATGGGTGAGGCCCAGTTTAGATGACTGGTTTAAGGTGACCCTAAAGAGCTCACCCTGGGTGGCTCAGATGGGAAAGAATCTGCCTGCAATGCAGGAGACCCTGGGTTTGATGGGTGGGGAAGATCCCCTGGAGAAGGAAATGACAACCCACTCCAGTATTCTTGCCTGGAGAATTCCATGGAAAGAGGAGTCTGATGGGTTACAGTCCACGGGATTGCAAAGAGTCAGACACGACTGAGCGACTTAATACTTTCAGTTTCAAAGAGCTCATACCCTGATGGGCAGACACCTAAGGCCCAGGTGCCACCACCTGTATGTAAACGAGGACACCTTTACCTGACTTATCACACCGCCGCAGTCCAGAACCCTACTTTGCTGATGAAAACTTTGGCTCTTTCTCAAAGATTCTACTACTTACACGTAGGAGGAGTTGCCTAATGGTTTCTTGGAGGAAGGGGGCTGGAGTGGCACCTCTAAGGAAGGGGAGAACCAGGACTGTCTGAAGCACCACTTTACTTAGACTCAGAACAGAGGCTGTAGCCTGTTTCTCTTGAATCCTTTTCTTCTTCATTTTCCAGAGAAAAAGGCACAGAGTTTCTCACCCCTCTTGGAACACTGCTCACAGGACATTAGCATGGGACCCAATATGGGAATTGCTGCTATAATTTTCAACCTTTAAATATTTATGTGTACACACATTGGTGGCTCAGATGGTAAAGAATCTGCCTGCAACGTGGGAGACTCAGCTGCCATCCCTGGGTTGTGAAGATCCCCTGGAGGAGGGCATGGCAACCCACTCCAGTATTCTTCCCTGGAGAATTCCACGGACAGAGGAGCCTGGTGCGCTACAGTCCATGGGGTTGCAAAGAGTCGGACACGACTGAGCAACTCACAGACACGTTACATATGATATATAATTTACACATACATGTAGGATGAACACCTACACAAAATACCACTGTCATCAGATTAACCTCACTATGATGCTATTCTAAACATGTCACTCCTCGCTCAGCAAACCCACGGTCTGAGGCAGAAAGGTCAAACTCTCTGGCACCCTCCATGTCTTGGTCTCAACAGGTGAAACAAAGAATGAGGGTTTTGGTGTCTGTCACACCTGGCTTCAACTCCTGGCCACACCTTTGGTTTGCAAGTACGAGAAACCCAACCCCAACCAGCCCCAGCATAAAGGAACATACTCTGCGACAACACAGCTGAACCTTGGAAACGTTATGCTAAGTGCAAGAAGCCAGTAACAAAGGACCTCATAGTGTATGGTTCCACTTCTATGAAATGTCCAGAACAGATGAATCCATACAGACACAGGGCGGACTGGTGGTTGCCTAAGGCTGGACATAATGGGAGGAAATGGGAGTAAAAAGTTTCTTAGGGGTGTGGGGGCTGGTGATAATGAAAATGTTCTAAAATTGATGTGGTGGTAGTTGCACAACTCTACAAACACACAAAAAAACCACTGAATTGTGCACTTTAAATGGATGTATTATATATGAATTATCTTGATAAAGCTTTTGCTTTTCTTTTTTTTAAGGAAGTGCTGACCTGGTTGTGAAGAATGCTGGGGAAACTCTCAGGATTCAAGCAAAAGCTTCAGGAGCTGGGCCTTAAGCCCTCTACCCCTCCCTCTCTGACTCCATTTTGACTTCTTTATAGAACTGATTCAGGTCATATGACCAGCCCTGGACCAATCACAATTGAGGGAAAACACAGTACAGTGATTGGCCAGGCCTAAGACATGTGACCTCTCCTGGGCTAGTGGGCAGAACCTTTTAGAAAAGAAGGAATAGCGGGGAAAGAACTGGGTAGGAAGGAACTGATTAAGCTATCCTCCGTCAGTTCAGTTCAGTTCAGTTCAGTTCAGTCGCTCAGTCGTGTCCGACTCTTTGCGACCCCATGAATCGCAGCACGCCAGGCCTCCCTGTCCATCACCAACTCCCGGAGTTCACCCAGACTCACGCCCATCGAGTTGGTGATGCCATCCAGCCATCTCAGCTGGCTAGCAAACCTTGGACAAATTGTTTAGTCCCTTGCTATGTAAAATGAGGACAATAAAATCCATTTGGCCTGGCTGGTATGGAGATTAGTGGAATTAAGGTTTGTAAAGTACTAAAAGCTTTATATTTATCTTCCCTAGTGGCTTCTGGTAGAGAATCTGCCTGCTAATACAGGAGACATGGGAGACACAGGTTCCATGCCTGGGTGGGGACGATCCCCTGGAAAAGGAAATGGCAACCCTCTCCAGTATTCTTGCCTGAAAAACCCCATGGACAGAGAAGCCTGGCGGGCTACAGTCCATGGGGTCGCAATGTCAGACACGACCTAGTGACTGAACAACAAAAGAGCTTTTGAGATTTCTACACAATCCTGCCCTGAAGCCACATGGGTCCAGACCCTGATTCCCACTCCTCTGAGTCTCTCAGATCTTTTATGTTTTCAAGGCCCGCATTCACCTCCTCTAGGACATCTTCCCTCGATGTCTCTTGCGCCCACATCAGGCTCACAATTACAGCCTGCCTTGTGCTTGAAGGTCTTCTATTGTGGTCCCGTGTTGTCGTTCCACATCTCCTAGGTTTCCGACATTTTCTGCCAATCAGCCTGTGTGGTCCCTGAGGCCAGGAATGGCTGCTTAACCATCTCTGCCTCCTCCCCCACCACCCCCTACTGCCCCACCACAGGGCTTGGCAAATGGGGATAACTCTGTAAACATGTGCTGATTATCTGACTGATGAAGGGCCAACATTTTTTATAAGATCCAAACCTTCCTGAATGGATGTCTGCAAGGAAAAGCAGACATATGGGCACAAACAGCAGTACTCAACTCAAACACCATCCAACAGTAAGAGAAATCCCTCAGGTAGGTAGTATATATAATACACATAGCATATTATATCTCAGAGGCAGGGGGATAGAGATTGCAAGACTCATTTAAAATAAAAGTGTGAATAGTGCAGGAAGCCCTGCTCAGGAGCAGGAAAACTTGGAAGGAGCAAACTTACTGATTGCTTGTCCCAGCACCCCTTCCATCTACCTCCCACAGTAGAGGCTGGGAAAGTCAATGCTTTTTTTCCCAGCCTGCATTGTAACTAGCATTGAGCATGTGACCCAATTCTGGCTAATAAAACATAAAGGTAAGTCTTCCAGAAGTCTTCCGGGCAAGACTTTTCCTTCCTGATAAGAGAGGAGAGCCTGAGAAGGTAACATCTTACTGCCTCTCAATATGGTATGTGATTGTGATGCCTGGAGCTGGTGCAACCATCTTATAACCATGAGGAAAGGAGATGTCAGCTCAGACTCATTGAGATAGTACAACCCCTACCTCTCTTTGGATGTATTGCTATGTGATCTAAAAAAAGAAAAAAGCCCTTCTTTGTTTAAGCCTGTTAATTCAGTGGTTTCCATACGTGCAAGTAAAAGCATTTCAAACTGATACACTAAGGTGATGGGAAGGACAGGGGCCTGTCTGGATTGCAGATTTCTAGGAAGTCTTGTCTTGATGATGACTACCAGTGCTATGGAACTAGACAATGTGCCATCTTGCTTAAAGGAAAAAATAATGTCAAAATATTCTGTGGCAGTTAAGATTCTTTGCATATTGTAACATCTTTCTTAATTCCCTTTTTTATTAAAAATTTTTTTAAATTTAATTTATTTATTTGGCTGCACTGGTCTTAGTTGCAATAGGTGGGATCTTCGATCTTCCTTGGGGCATGTGAACTCTTAGCTGTGGTATATGGAATCTGGTTCCCTGACCAGGGATTGAGCCCAGGCCCTCTGCATTGGGAACACTGGAGTCAGCCACTGGACCACCAGGAAGTCCCTCAAATTCCCTTTCACTTCATCATCTTCTCCTCATCATGGCAGCCAACATTTCCAAATGAACAGCGGATGTTATCAAGAAAATGTAGGGCAACCAGCCTGCCAATGCAACCTGTCGCACCACCAGTCTAACCCCACCCACTGCTTTCAGAGCCATCTGTTCTCTGGGAATACACTCCAGGGCTCTTCCCTCCTTTACTTTAAAGCTCATTTGTGTCTGGAAAGTCCTTGGATCATCTCAAAAATGTCTCTTACATCTATATCTGCCCTCCCCAATGTCCAGCAAACTATCTCCTCCAAGATAAAAGAAAAGCAGTATGTCACTGGGTGAAAAATTAATCTTTGCAAAGTCCCCGATGGTCAGATAAATGTGGGTCAGAGTAGATTTGAAGTCTTCTCTGACTGAAAACCCTTAAATTGATTGGACAGTTGTGCTTATCCCAACTCATCAGGGGCGCTTTGCTTGTAAGTGCTCTCAACCGTGAAGAGATGAAACTCAGAGAAGAGAAATGATTTGCCCAGGGTTATCATTGTAGGTGCTTGTCAAGATCAGGAGGACTTCTTTCTCTGGATTGAGAGGTGTATTTTTTTTAACTCTTTATTATAGAAAATCTCTAGCATACACAAAAATAGAATTGTATAATGATTCCCTGTATACCCGCCACCCAGCTTCAACAGCCATTATGTCCCGTCTTGTTTCATCTATCCTCTCCTCTCCTAGATTATTTTGAAGCAGATTCGAGACATTTTAAGATTCTACTTACAAGTATTTCAGTATATTGTCTCTAGATGTTAATAATTACCTTAAAAGGAACTATAATATCATTCTCACATTTTGGAAATTAAAAATAATTCCTAATATCATCAAATATCTTACCAGTGTTCAGAGTTTCCAGTCTCATAATTTTTTTCTTCCTATTTGTTCAAATCAGGATTGAAATAGCCATACTTTGTGACTGACTGATACCTCTCTTAAGTCTCTTTGAATCTGTAAGTTCCCCTCTACCTCATCTTTTTTTTTTTTTTACAGTGTATTTGTGGGAGAAACAGGTTGTTTGTCTTGAAATTTTCCTATAGTCTAAATTCTGATGATTACATTTCCATGGTGTCTAACATGTTTTGTTTCTCCTGTATTTCTTGAGAAGTGGTAGTTAGAGCCACAAGCTCATTTAGATTCAGGTTTGATTTTCTTGGCCAGAATACTGCAGAGGTCGTGGGCCTGCTGTACGTCCTTCAGTGGACTCGTGATGTCTGTTTCCCTCTCTGTGAAATTAGCAGCCACTAGTGACCATTGCCTAGAGTCATGGTTTCACTAGAGGTTGAAACCTGGGGCTATTCTACTTCTATCATTGTTTCTCCACTTTTGAGCTAGAATATTTCCATTAGAAGATAATTCCTCTCATCTACTATGTGATTATCATGAGGCATAGTTTATATAGAAAGTGAAAGTGAAAGTCAGTCAGTCAAGTCTGACTCTTTGTGAACCCATGTACTGTAGCAAGCCAAACTCCTCTGTCAGTGGAATTCTCCAGGCCAGAATACTGGAGTGGGTAGCCATTCCCTCCTCCGGGGGAATCTTCCCAACTCAGGGATTGAAGGTCTACAACATCGCAGGCGGATTCTTTACCGTCTGAGCCACCAGGGAAGCCTTTATATAGGAAAGGCAGAATCAATGTTTGATTCTTTCCCTGTATTTACTAGTTTTCAAAGTAATGTATTGGTCCTCTTAACATCTTTTAAAAGAGAGCAATGTATTTTTGATGAGTTGTTTGTTTGTTTGTCTGTTGTTTGGTTGGTTTGGGTTTTGTTTTTGTTTTTGTTTTTTTTTGCCACACCATGCAACATGTGGAATCTCAGTTCCTAACCAGGGATCATACCGGTGCCCCCTGCATTCAAAGCATTCAAAGTGCCGCCTGGACCACCAGGGAAGCCCCTGTTTTTGCTTTCTTTTGGAAAGTCACTGTGAATTTGTAGAGCTAAACATAGTTGACGTGTTTTAACTCATCACAGTTGCTATCCTTATAGATGCTGAAAGTGGCCCAGCTTTGGCCAGTGAGAGCCTTTTCAAATTGACTCTTGAGTCCTTCAGGAGGGCCCGTCATCTTTGGTAAATTCCTTGCTGTTTGTTATGACATGGTGTTCCAGGCTCATTCTGTGTGTTTCCTGCTCCAGACCTGGAATCACCCATTTCTTCAAGAAGTCCAGTCCTTCTGGAAGGCAATGGGATTTATCAATAGAAGCCACAGTTTCGGAGCCAGGGGAGGAGTCTAATTTGGAAACCAGAGTTCTAGGACCCAAGAGGCAAGTACTAGACAGAAGAGTTGCTTTGTAGTCCTGTGTTCCTTTATCTTTTGCCCAAGACAGTGCTAAACAACATTCAGATGTTACCAACACTGTCTGTGGTCAGTTTTCTGAGAATGACATCTCTTCCTTTTTACTCAGAAATGTGAGTAGTTTCTGACCAACCCCTTTGTAGTAGAGGCAGTAGATTGGGAAACATCTGTATGCAATTCAGCACCAAGCTCTGAGGGCATCTGCTTTCACAAGCATGTGACTTGATGCACAGTGGTCACTTCCAATCAAACCTCTCTTTACTCCATGGGAGGCGGGATTAATGTTCCATCCTTTTGTAGGAAAATTAAGCACAATTTCTGGGCAAAGGGCAAATTCCCACAAGGGTTCTGCAAATATTATGCATCATATTTGTTACAACTGGGTAATTTATCTTTCTGGGAAAGTTACCTACAGGACTTAGAGAAATTTACTTAATAAGAAAATAGATGACAGTCACAATTGTATAATTCCATTTGTTTCCAGAAGAGGAAAACTCATCAATTATGGTGAGTGAAGGGGAGGGCCTCGGGGTCCCTAAAGTGGAATTTTATCAGGGTCTCCAAGAATAGGCATACTCAGGGGAAGTGAGATTTGGGGATTGTAGCATTAAAAAAAAACTGGCTTTGCAAACAATGTGCAAGAAAAAAATCATTGAATCATGGACTTTTACAAAGAACATAATGAAATGTGAAAACTCTGAGACTCAAAGTTTGGGGGTAAACTCAATTTTCAGAAATACACACAACAAAATTAACACTGAGTCTGTTTTTTCTTTTTTCTCTTCCTATCAGGAATAGGTTCAGAAAATATTAAGTTCCCTAGGTCATTAAAAAAAAATAATAACTGTAATGATATAGTTGAATGCAAAGAGCACATGAGAGGATCATAATTGTAAGACTGGCTTTGCCACTAATTTGATTTGTGAGTAAGTTGCTCTTGTTCTTGACATCTCTTCCCTGAGGCTCTCACTCCCCATCTGTGCAGAGCAGAGGTTGCCAAATGTGAACAGAGGCTGGACTGGCTGCATATGAATCACCAGAGGGAATCCAAAATGTCCACCAACAGAGAAATGGTTAAACCAACCACAATAAACCACAGCATGGAATTCTCTGCAGCTGTCAAGGAGAATGAGGCGTATGCATGTGTACTGATGTGAAAAGATGTCCAAGCTATATCGTTTTGAAAAATGAGTGACGATCTTGTTTAATGGGAAAAATAAAAGCTACATGGTCAGCTCTTTTCAGGACAAATACAAAACCCTCGAGGACACACACCGAACTGCTAAATAGCAGTTCCCTCTGAGAATTGGCTGTTTTTAACTCTCATTATTTCTGTATTGCTGGAATTCATTTAGAAAGAGTATGTATTACTTTTGTAATTTAAAACAAATTTTCATTTAAAAAGTAAGAGATCCTGATTCTTGTCGAGGTTTGGGATAGAGCCTAGGAATCTGAATTTCTTTGTGTTTCCCCAAGTGATTGCTAATAGAAAAACTGAACCCATGATCACAAAGTTCTCCTGGCTCCTAACACTATGACCCCATGAAGTTTTTTGACTCAAGACTTTGGGGAAAGGAAAAGAAGGACCAAAGAAGAGAAAAGAAGACAGCAACAAGCCACAATAGTGGAAGCAGAGATAACAATGAACAAGGTGTACGGCTGTGTATAGTGTCCAGTACTGTTCACACATGTATCCTTTGTGACATGCACAGCAATCTTGGGACGTAGGCAAGTCAGGTAATATCAGTGTCCCATTTTATAGGTAGGAGCACTGAGGTTTAGAAAGGTTAAGTCCTTGGAGTGAGTTACCCAGTTTGTAAATGGCAGAGCTGGGATTACAATCCTGGGCTGTCTGACCCCAGAATCAATGCTTTTTCTACCACTGGTGACATGAAATGTTTCCCTTACAGTAATCACCAGAGATTGTGTTCATTTTTTTAGGTCCCAGACTTCTTCATGGAAGAACATAGTGATGACTGATGTGGGGATTAAAATCAAGAGCATCAGTGAACTTCACCTTCCCTTCAACAAGTTCCCCCAAACTCCCTGCCCCCAAACCCTTTGTGTTCCCAGTTCCTCTCTTAGTGAATGAAGAACTTAATCCCCCACCCCCCGGTACAAACCCACAGGATTCTCTCCCTAGCTCTCCTGTTCCTTTGCCCCCCATTCCTAGGAAGGGCAGGTCCTGCGGTTTGAATGCACGGGAGAGCCCAGAGCAGTGACAGACTCCTGGGGGAAAAGCCTCACCTTCAGGGAATGGGACTAAGGAGTACAGACTAGTGAAGTGAGGGCCCCCATATCCTGGGGTACCAAAATGGGGCCCTGCACCACAGGAAAAGGTATTGGTCCCCCTGAGAAAAGAGACCTCAAGGATTTTGCAGCAACCTCAAAATCCTCTCCTTGGGAATGAACAGTCATTGCCTGATTATTAGCCCTTCTGGCGATGGTTGCAGAACCACATCCTTCTCAAGCCCAAAATGCTGGGCCACTAGGCTGCTGCAGGGTGGGCTTCAGGCACTGCAGGAAGCCTCTGTTCTTCCTGTTGCTGTCCAGGTTGCCTCTCACTCAACGCTCCATACCCGTCTGCTTTCTCTTACAGGCCTGCATGGGGCTTTCTGCCTTGTGTATCTCCTGCAGATTCTCATTCTTGTCAGTTTCCTTTACCCCCCTCTGCAGCAGGGGCCACAGCTTATACATGTCCTTGAAACTGAGCCTCAAAGCCTCAAAACGGTAGATTGTAATTTAGCTGAACACCTTCCCAAAGAGAACCCCTAGGGTGAGCCCCACAGCAGCCTGAGTAGATTCCAGGGTGATCCTCTTCTGCTTTACGAGCTTGGCAGATTGTTCGGGGGTTTTCTGAAGAGCTTTGATGTCCTGGGACTCCTTGGGGTTCAGCTCCAGCTTCCTGTGCAGCTTCACGGCACCAGCGGGGGCGGTGCAGGGCTCCGGAGAGGCTCCCTCGGAGCTGGGGTTGCTCTCCATCCCGGCTCCTGTCTCGCCCTCAGGCTGAGGGGTCTCTGGGCCACCTTGGGGCACCAGCTCCACTCCAACCTGAGGGGCACAGGCAGTTCCTCCACAGAAGTCATAGGCCGAGAGCACAGGGTAAGCCCCCACACCTGAGCACCAGGCCCAACCCCCAGCCCCATCTCCCACCCAAGGAAACCCCTGGAAGCTCATCCAGGTTCCTAGCCTGGCTTCAGCCGTCTCAGCCTGTCGCCTCCACCATGTGCTGGGGTAAGAAGGTAAAGTCAGAAGCCAGGTGTCCTGCTGTGGGGGAGGAATGTGCCCCAAGCCCAGGGCCTAGGAAAATGAGAGCTCTTCAAGGGACTACAAAATAGTGTTTATAATTTAATGATACCAAATGGCTTCTCATAGGGGGGAAAAATAAGACAGTATAACAATAACTGACATTTAATAAGGGTTTACTCTGTCCCAAGGCATCCCAGGTGGTCCTAGCGGTAAAGAACCCTCCTGCCAATGCAGGAGACTTGAGACTTGGGTTCGATCCTGAGTCTGGAAGATCCCATGAAGAAGGGAATGGCAACCTACTCCAGTATTCTTGCCTGGAGAATCCCATGGACAGAGGAGCCTGGTGGGCTATAGTCCATAGGGTCACAAAGAGTCAGACACAACTGAAGCGATTGACAGGACACACGCTATCCCAAGTTCTGTGCTAAGCACTTTTCAGGCAGTATCACTTTTAATCCGACAATAAACTAATCAAGTTGGTACAATTTTTATCCCCATTTTACAGATGATAAAACTGAGGCTCAGAGAGGTTAAATAACTTTACCCCAAATGGATAAAAGTTGGTAGTGGGTTTGAACCCAGGCCTTCTATCTAAAGAAAAAAAAGCAGACAAAGAGAAGTGGGAAGCCAGTGACAGAGCAGTGGGTGTGTTCCTCTAGTCTCCAGTTTCTTAGAGCTGTCATCACCTCACATAGCAAGGGCTCCTGGGGACCTTTCAGAAGGAAAGCTCAACCTGCTGCCCAGCCCAGGGCTGCCGGGCTGCTTGCCAGATTCCCTCCCTCCCACAGTATATTTCCTTTGCCTCCATCGATAGGTATCTAGTTTCACCAAAGGTTCCAAGCCCCTGGATCTGGTTTTAATCAGAAGCTAGAGCTGAGCCCTGGAGCAGTGGCCTGGCAGTCCTCAGTGAGGCCCGGATGGAGCCCAGCCACCTTCTCTTCCTCAGAGGCCTCCTGGAGAAAGGTGCTAGATTTCCGGAGCCCCTGCCTTGGGTGGTGGCCCTGTGGATGCACCATTCAAGGCCCCTTCCTTTGGGCAAGGTTTGCAGGGGCTAGGAGAGGGGAGATAGAAGATGCACGGATCAGGCCAACAGTCATTTTATAACCAAAGTGCCAGACTCGCATTCCCCTGTAATTGGCTGCTGCAGCCACAGGTAAGAGAGAGGCTAGGCAGCAAGGAGGATTGTTCTGGTCTCTTCCCATCCACTGAACAGATCGCACCTTTGCAGCCCTCCTGCCAGCCAGAGAGGGGAGCTCACACCCACTCCCTGTTTTCCTGGAGCCCGTCTTTGGCCAGGTGAGGAGATACGGATAAGGAAACACAACTGTTCAACTGTATGACCCTGAACTGTGGCAGAAGCTGTAATTCTGAGAGCCTGTGGGGAATTCAGGTTGGGAAGACCCTCTGGAGCAGGAAGTGGCAGCCCACTCCAGTATTCTTGCCTATAGAATCCCATGGACAAAGGAGCCTGATGGGTTACAGTCCATGGGGTGGCAGAGTCGGACATGACTGAAGCAGCTTAGCACACATGGGAAACTCATGATTCATCACAGTCAGTTCAGGGGGGAGAAGGCATTTGAACAAGGACATGAAGAAGGAGGAGGGATTTTCCAGGCAGTATTGAAATACTGGGAAATGGAGAGTGTGTGGTCGACTTTGCAAAGCCTGGCAGTAGCCCACATATCCACTTTTGTGTGAATTAGAAAAAGAAATGTTCTCTGGGCAAATACAGAAGGCACTCCATCCTCCCTTGCAGAGTGCACAAACTGGGCAACTGTTTAGTGGCCCTGGGACCATAGCAGCTAAATTTTGCCTGCCCTTCACATTTTCCTTTTCCATTCTAGTTAAACAAACCTTATTTTTTGAAATGAAGTGATTCTATGTGGTTACTGCAGGGGTAACCCTTAACCCCTACTTAGCTTGATTCAGTCATAGTCAGAACACTGCATGTTCTTAGCCCCGGTGATTGGTTCTGGGAAGGGGCATGTGATCGGAGCTGGGCCAATCAGAACCCTCTTTGGGAAGGACGGGGCCCCAGGGAAGAGGAACCCTGTTTTGGCTGGGTTTTCTGGCTCTCAGAATTGGTTAAGCGGACAGCTTTCAAGCCCGGAGAAGGCGATGGCACTCCGCTCCAGTACTCTTGCCTGGAAAATCCCCTGGACGGAGGAGCCTGGTAGGCTGCAGTCCATGGGGTCGCGAAGAGTCAGACACGACTAAGAAACTTCACTTTCACTTTCACGCATTGGAGAAGGAAATGGCAACCCACTCCCGTGTTCTTGCCAGGAGACTCCCAGTGATGGGGGAGCCTGGTGGGCTGCCGTCTGTGGGGCCGCACAGAGTCGGACACGACTGAAGCGACTTAGCAGCAGCAGCAGAGCTTTCAAGCCAATAGTCATTACTTTTGTGGAGATGCTGCCTGAAAATGGTCAATACAGAAAAATGTACAGCTAAGAAGCTTAGAGGAAGAGATAGAATTCTGATACTGTTTAAACTCCATAGTTCACTTCTAGAACATTTTAGTTACAAGAACCAGTAATTTCCCCTTTTTGTTTAATCTAGTCTGAGTTTTTATGCCTGCAATCAAAAGGAATAACCATTATGGAAAGAATTGCTGGGATTCAAGCCAACAGACACAGAGCCTTCAGTGCTGTAAGAAACCAAACCAAGAAATCTTTGGCTGAGCTGCAAGGGCTTCTAAATCAAGAGCTGAAGATGAGAACATGTGTGTGGGGAATGGCGAGACTGTATTCAAGCCTCGTCCAGGTGGCATCTCCCTGCGTGCTCACAACAGCCTGGGGAGCCAGGTGGGACCACTGGGATGTATATATGCCATTTAAATCCCTGACTGAGATGAGCTCTCAGTTGGGGAGCTTGTGTCTGAATTCTGGGGCACAGTGGACCCTGGCAGTCTGGGGAGGACCAGCAGAGAATAACCGCTTGGTGAGAGACAGGCAGGATACCTTGCTGAGCTCCTAGGAAATCTGATTTATTTCATGTAATACAACCCACTCTTGTGTCCCTGGGCCTTTGCGTATGCTCATATCTCAGTCTGGGACACCCTCCCCACTTTGTCCATCTGGCGAATTTCTACTCTGCCTTTAAAATTTAGCTCAGAGTGTCTCTTCCAGAAGACCTTCTGTAGCAGTTTGAAATACAGCTGCAAAAAAATTTTTTTTTGCTTCTCCTCCCATGAAGAAGTGGATTCTATGACCCATCTTATGACTGCTTGACCCATAGAACATGTTGGGAGTAATACTGCATTCCTTTTGAGGATAGGTCATAAAAGTCTATGAAGCTTCCAGCTTGTTCACTGAGAACACTCACTCTGAAATCCCTGAGACACCATGTAAAAAGCCCAACTATCCTGAGACCACCATGCTGGAGAAGCCACAAGTAGGTACTCTGGTCAACAGTGCCAGCTGAGCCCATTCTTCAGCCAGCCCAGCCCCGACACCCAATCTTCAGGTCCACGTCCAGCCTGTAGAGTCACCCCAGCTGAAGCCCAAGGTATCATAGAACAGGGAAGTGCTAGCCTCACAGCACCCTGTCCAAATTCCTGACCTCTATAATCTGTAAATGTGCGTGGATTTTTGTGCCACTAAGTTTTAGAGTGGTTTGTTTTGGAGCAAGAAATAACTGGAATACCACCCTTGACTCCTCTGAGAGAACTTCAATGCTTCTTCCCTTATTTGTTTTGTTTATTTTTTTCCAGAGTTCCTCGTACATTGCTCCAACAGAGCACTGGCCACCCTGGGCTGTAGCTGTCTCATTAATGCCTGTCTCTTCTGCTAGTCCTGGGGACTTAGGGGACCAGGGGCTGTATCTCCTTCATCTCCAATTTCCATGCCCAGGAGCTGCACAGAGCAGACATTAGCAGATGAGAGAGAGAATGAGGATGGCTCAGGGAAGCTGACAGCAGGTCCAACTGTTACAGGCAACAAGGGAAGTCTAGCCAAGTGAGCAGCTGCAGTATGCTATGGGAGCTGACACAGTAGAGGTAACACTCCAGGTGGGAGGTCACAGTGAGGCCCATAGCGAGGATGATCTGAAATTAAGCCACCAAGGTAAGTAGCAGCCTCGGGCTCCTTCCATTGGTACCAACCATTGACAACCTCAGTCTCAGAGGCTGGAGAGGGGCTGAGCCCACAATGAGAGCTGGGCTCCATCATAAAGAAAGGAGAGCTCTGGGGCCAGGAGCCAGGCCTGGGACATTCACCAGGGAGACTTGTCTTAGAAGCACAGGTATAAGCCATCCCATTCAGCAATAGATCCGGTTGCTTATTTAGATCATCATGATGGGGGCGGGGGTGGGGGAAGAGGGGCAGATATGGGGGAGCTGAGCAGAGTCCCAGATGTGCTAATGCAAGTCCATCTGCCAGAGAACCCACTTAGCCCTGCCTTTGAGGAGTCGGAGGCTCAAGATGACAGAGCATTTTCATCTCTCTTTTTTTTTTTTTTTTTTGGAAAATTGTTCAGAATTTACTTGGGAACACAGTCCTGGAAATGTTAATAACAGGGGAAGTTAACCCAACGTTTGCACTCGCTGTCTTGGGTTAGGATGGCAAGCCAAGCGAATCTGGATCTGGGTTTCAGGGCAGAAGTATCCAGGATGCAGAGCCTAGCTCCCAGGCCTGCCCAGGGATTTTGGCAAAACCCGAGGCTTCTGGAGGAAGGGCAGTGTTCTTGTCTGAGCCTCAAGCAATCTGTGAGGTTTCAGGACAAGCTAAAGAGAAGGAAGAAGGGCACTCGTATTTGTTGAGACATATGTGCCAGAAGCATTACTGTCTTTGGCAAACCTCATCAAAACCTTTTAGATGTGTGTTAGTGGTCCCATCTTATAGCCAAGAAAACAAAGATTCAGAGAGCTTTAGTGAGAAATTGCTATTGTGGTGCTGGAGAAGACTCTTGAGAGTCCCTTGGACTACAAGGAGATCAAACCAATCAATCCTAGAGGAAATCAATCCTGAATACTCATTAGAAGGACTGATGCTGAAGTTCCATCTGATGTGAAGAGCCAACTCATTAGAAAAGACCCTGATGCTGGGAAAGATTGAAGGAGAAAGGAGAAGAGGGTAGCAGAGGATGAGACGGTTGGATGGCATCACCAATTCAATGGACATGAACTTGGGCAAACTCCAGGAGACAGTGAAAGTCAGGGAAGCCTGGCATGTAGCAGTCTATGGGGTCTGCAGAGTCGGGCTGCAAAGTCGGACTGAACAACAACAAAATAGTCAAGGGAGGCAGCAGAGAAGGACACAGACCCTGGGCCGACGTCTCTGTGACCTCCCTGGTAGCCTTGGAGTTCCTGTCCTTCAGTGAGAGGGCTGGACTCATGATCCCGCCCAGAATCGGGTTGCATCCTGCCTCTGCCCCACTCAAGCAGTGTGACCTCGGGCAAGTCACTTACACTTTGCCTGCTTCTGCTTTCCCGTCACAGAGTTCAAGGGTAAATTTTCAAAGAAGGGGCCCCTCCCTTCTTCCATTGCCCTTCTTTACGGAGTATTGAATGTAGAATGTGACATCCATCAGGGGCAGAGCCCAAGAGCACAGGGTCCTGTGCCATCCTCCCATGGGCATCTGGGGCTTTGGCAGCGGCAGCCAGTGTGTGCTGTTCCCTGGGGGAGGGTGAGAGCCCCACTCTGGAGCAGCCGCCGCTGCCGGGAGGTGGTAAGCCCGGTGCTCTGGCAGGCAGGCGCAGCTCTAAGCCGTGAGCTGAGGTCTTCCGGCTGGCAGTTTTCTAAGTGGCTACAGCTGTGGTGTGAGATCATGCAGCCGGCCAGCTGCTGATGAGAGGGAAAGATAGTCCCCACATCTCTTTGCTCTCCCCACCGCTCTGCCTCCGCTCAGGGCCATGCTTCTTCCTCTCAGGGATGGGGCTGTGAAAGGAGAGATTGGAAGAGGACACTTGTAAGAAAGACCCACAGAAAAAGAGCTATGCTCTCTTGGTAGGGGGTGGTTGGTATAATCACAGGAGATTTAGGGGGAGATTTTGCTAGCACTATTTTTCCAGGACTTTTTTCAATGAAAAAATTTAACAGCCTTGCCCTTTCTGATGTACAAAATATTCCCTGTGCCTCCAGGGAATGTCAGGCAGGCATCTTGTTTCAAAAAGGCAATGCGAGCACATGGTACAAAATTGAAAAGTACCAGGGGAACTTAATAAGTTTCCCTCCCAATCCCCAGCAACTAGAGGCCATGCTGTTACTACTTCTTATGTGCATTTTATAAGCACATACTCCTGTGGCTCAGATGGTAAAGAATTCGCCTGCCATGCAGGAGACCTGGATTTGATCCCTGGAGAAGGGAACGGCTTCCCACTCCAGTATTCTTGCCTGGAGAATCCCATGGACAGAGGGGCTTGGCAGGCTACAGTCCATGGGGTCTCAAAGAGTTGGACACAATTGAGCGACTAACACTTTGATCTTCATCATGTTCATCCGTTGTTACGCTAGCCCACAAGTCCACATCTCGCCTCCCCTGCTCTTCTCTGTACCGGAAGACGCTGTTCCTCACAGGCTACTGTTTCTAAGATCCTGGGTCGGCTGTCTTCAGGTTGAGCACAAGTTGAGGGCAGGCACCCAGCAGGAAATAAAGGGCAGACGGGGGAGAAAAAAGGTCCTCTGTTCCCCTCCTTCTCTGCCATGTGTGGATTCTCAGCAGCAGCTGTGTCTCTTCCATGGATGAAGGGTGCATCTGCCAGGGTTCCAGACCCACTGGGACTCCAGCTCCTCCAGCCCAGGAACAGCCTCATCCCTTGGTCCTTCCAGGGGACAGGTCCAGCGGCTTCTTTGAGTTGATAGTTTCTGAGCTGCCTTGCCTTCCCCTATGTGGCTTCTCAGCTCTTACATCACTTGTCTAGTCAATTCCCTGACTTAAATTCTCTCTGTCTGAGAAACCTTTGGTGGTTTGTTTTTCTAACTGGACAGATTGAGTCCCTCATTAAAATGAAAAACTCTTGGGCAACTGAGAACTCAGGCGTATATGCTCAGCCGCTCAGTTGCGTCTGACTCTTTGCAACCCCAGGACTGTAGCCCACCAGGCTACTCTGTCCATGAAATTTTCCAGGCGAGAATACTGGAGTGGATTGCCATTTCCTGCTCTCCTCCAGGGGATATTCCCGACCCAGGGGTTGAACCCACCTCTCCTGCACTGGCAGGCAGATTCTTTACCACTGTGCCACTAGGGAAGCCTGAGAACTCATCAGTTCAGTTCAGTCACTCAGTCGTGTCCGACTCTTTGCGACCCCATGAATTGCAGCACGCCAGGCCTCCCTGTCCATCACCAACTCCCAGAGTTCACTCAGACTCATGTCCATTGAGTCAGTGATGCCATCCAGCCATCTCATCCTCTGTTGTCCCCTTCTCCTCCTGCCCCCAATCCCTCTCAGCATCAGAATCTTTTCCAATGAGTCAACTCTTCGCATGAGGTGGCCAAGGGACTGGAGTTTCAGCTTTAGCATCATCCATCCAAAGAAATCCCAGGGCTGATCTCCTTCAGAATGGACTGGTTGGATCTCCTTGCAGTCCAAGGGACTCAAGAGTCTTCTCCAACACCACAGTTCAAAAGCATCAATTCCTCGGCGCTCAGCCTTCTTTATAGTCCAACTCTCACATCCATACATGACTACTGGAAAAACCATAGCCTTGACTAGATGGACCTTTGTTGGAAAGTAATGTCTGCTTTTCAATATGCTATCTAGGTTGGTCATAACTTTTCTTCCAAGGAGTAAGCGTCTTTTAATTTCATGGCTGCAGTCACCATCTGCAGTGATTTTGGAGCCCCCAAAAATAAAGTCTGACACTGTTTCCACTGTTTCCCCATCTATTTCCCATGAAGAGATGGGACCAGATGCCATGATCTTCGTTTTCTGAATGTGGAGTTTTAAGCCAACTTTTTCACTCTCCTCTTTCACTTTCATCAAGAGGCTTTTGAGTTCCTCTTCACTTTCTGCCATAAGGGTGGTGTCATCTGCATATCTGAGGTTATTGATATTTCTCCCGGCAATCTTGATTCCAGCTTGTGTTTCTTCCAGTCCAGCATTTCTCATGATGTACTCTGCATATAAGTTAAATAAGCAGGGTGACAATATACAGCCTATGGATCCACATAAATATTTCCCCTTTTTTCCCACCCCAAATTTGACATTATATATGATTCTGCATCTTCCTTTTATTGTTATTTTTTGTTTACTAATATGTCTTGCAGTGTTGTTGGGTTTTTTCATATGTATACATATACAGAGCTACCTCTTTTTAAAATAGCAACATAGGATTCCTTTGTGTGCACTACATTTATTCAACCAGTCTCTATTGAACACTGAGGTTTTCCAGTTGTTTGTTACTATAAATAATTTCTTGGTGAATATCCTTTACATTTGTCACTACACCCATGTGGAGATCTATCTGCAGGATAAATACCTAGAAGTAGATATGCTGAGTAGGTTCCTTTATAATTTTTATAATATTGCCAACTTGCCCTGCAGTTGTGCCAACTCAGTTCCCCATACAGCCTCCTGTACTGAAAGGTTTGTGAGATCCTGGACTATAAGTGTCCTGAGGGCAAAAGCTATGTCTCTTTTGCTCACTGATGGACCCCCAGGGCCCAGCGTAGTACAATTAGTAAATGAAAATTTGCCAATAGACTCAGCCAGATCAGCAGCCTCCTGGCCTTGAATAAGTCCCTTGGATGCCAGGATCTCAGAGTCCAGCCCCCACCCCTGCCGCCACCCTTCCAGTTCTGGGATCAATGACTTCCAAACTGTGTAGAGCATCAGAATCATTGGAAGAGCTTTAAAAATGACAGGTCCTGGACTCCATGTGGGGATCCAGCTGCCGTGGGCCTTAGGTAGAGGCCCTGGCAGATTGTGAGCCGTCACCAGGTCCCCTCAAGGATGGGTGGCTTCTGCTGGCAGGGAGCCCTCAGCTGCAGACTCCCTTTGGAAAATATCATGGCTGCAAGAGCAGTCTTGCCCAAGGTCTTATCCCTTTCCAGGAATGATTGCTTCTAATAACTAGTCAACAGTCGGCTTGGGATCGACACCCCAACTCATGGCAAATCTGAAGAGTCATCCCAGGCCCAGAACTTCACAAGGGGCAGGCCGAGACATCTATGAAAACTACATTTTTTCCCTCTGCCCAGTCCCTCTTCCTCACTCTCCCTTCCTCAGGTATGGATCCCAAAGTCACTTCCTTTTGAACTCTGAACTCTAAACCCCTTCTCAGAGTAAGCTTCCCAGAGAACCCAACTTGTGAATCTGTATTCTAACCCCTCTCCCTTGGTGATGTGACCTGTAACTTCTGTCCACTGTGAAGGTTACTTTGGATGTATGAGGTCTTAATGCTTTTATTTTCTTGGTGCCATAGACCCCTTCTCAGCGTAATGTCTTTAAATACCTAAAATAAAATACATAGGATTGCAAATAAAATCAATTATATTGGAATATGGTAAATCAAAATATTTTTTGAATTCTGAGATAGTCATGCATGTTTCTTTATTAAGCCATCCACTAGGACCTAGCAATGCATCCAACAACTATCCTAATTTTGAAGCAGTGAAGAGCACAAACTGTATCTTAAGATACCTGTGACCACTGTAATATGATATGAAAATATGGGTGATTTCTGTGGGGACAGAACTCCAAGTGCTGCTAATATTATTGGGGTTTGTTGCTTGCATTCACCATAGGGCGAAATGCTGAATTACATTTAGAGGTTAGGAAAACAAAGGTGTCATTTTTGTGTGTTTAAGTCTACAGACCCCTCTGAATTCTATTGGCAAGTCTGTGGTCCAGTGAGTGACCTGCTCCAGTGGGTCCCTTGTCTAATCATTGCAGCAGTTCCCAACCTTTTTGGCACCAGGGACTGGTTTTGTGGAAAACAGTTTTTCCATGGACCAGGGGAAGAAGGGATGGTTTTGAGATAATTCAAGCACATTAAATTTATTGTGTACTTTATTACATCAACTCCTCCTCAGATCGTTGGGCTTCCCTGGTGGCTCAGTGGTAAAGAATCCACCTGCCAATGCAGGAGATGGGGGTTTGATTCCTGGGTCTAGAAGGTCCGCTGGAGGAGGGCATGGCAACCCACTCCAGTATTCTTGCCTGGAGAATCCCATGGACAGAGGAGCCTGGCAAGCTGCAGTCCATTGGTTCACAAAGAGTCAGACACAACTGAAATGACTGAGCACCTAGCACCTCAGATCCTGGAGGTTGGGGACCTCTGCACAGGGTTCCTTGGTCTGTTCTTACTACAAGTCTCCAGGTAGGATCTACTGCCAACCTGAGGGCAGACGGTTTTTAAGCAAAGGGTGGGCGGGATGCCTCTCTAATCTCTGCCCTTCATCAGGTGCAGGTAGAGAAAGCATCACTAAATCAGCATTGCTCAGCAAAGTAGGGGCACCCAGGCCTCCCAGTCTGAGCAGCTTCCAGTTATACCGAAACAAAGGACCAAGTTGTTTCCCAAGTCCTCCAACCTGGCTGCCTGTTCCTCCTGTCAGTGCAGTTGAGCTTCATCTGCTTTTGGCCCTGATGCCCCAGGAAAGGCCAGCCAGCTGCTCCCCTGATGGGACAGCCCTCAGTCTAGTTGTTGTTCATTGTTCAGCCACTCAGTTGTGTCCAACTCTTTGTGACCCCCTGGACTGCAGCACGCCAGGCTTACCTGTCCTTCACTATCTTCTGGAGTTTGCGTAAACTTATGTTCAAACTCATGTCGGTGATGGCATCCAACCTTCTCATCCTCTGTTTTCTGTCGCCCTCTTCTCCTCCTGCTCTCAATCTTTCTCAGCATTAGGGTCTCTTCCAATGAGTCATCTCTTTGCATCAGGTGGCCAAAGTATTGGAGCTTCAGCTTCAGCATCAGTCCTTTCAATGAATATTCAGGGTTGATTTCCTTTAGGATTGACTGGTTTGATCTCCTTGAAGTCCAAGGGACTTTCAGGAATCGTCTCCAGTGCCACAGTCGAAGCCATCAATTCTTTAGTGCTCAGCCTTCTTTATGGTCCAACTCTCACATTTGCATGTAAAAAACCATATACAGGAAAAACATAGCTGGAAAAAACATAGCTTTGATTATACAGACACTTTTTGGCAAAGTGATGTCTCTGCTCTTTAATACACTGTCTAGGTTTGTCATAGTTTTTCTTCCAAGGAGTAAATATCTTTTAATTTTGTGCCTGCCGTCGCCACCCACAGTCATTTTGGAGCCCAATAAAATAAAATTTGCCACTGTTTCCACTTTCTTCCCATCTGTTTGCAATGATGAGACCAGATGCCATGATCTTAGTTTTTTAAATGCTGAGTTTTAAGTCTGCTTTTTCACTCCTTTCACCCTCATCAAGAGGCTCTTTAGTTAGACCCACAGCAAATGTACTGGCTTGTTCAATTAAAGGCAAAATCCATTCAGAGCATGTTAATTTCCTTACTCCTTTGAGTAAGTAATTGTGATTTATCTGCCCTGAGGCCTGTAATGTGGAAACTGATGTAATGATGGTTGGGGGCAGCAGGGAGTGATTGCTGAGTGTCTTAGAGGTGTGTTCCATCAGAAGTGGAAAAAGTGAGAATGCTGAGGAGGGCAGGGAGGGGTGGAGAATGTGGGTAGCTTTCTAAAAATGAACCTCCTAAAGGCTGGGCCTCTGGTAGCAGGTGACAAGATGGAAACCTTGCCTGCTGAAATGCATGCTCCATTCCCTGCCCCAGGGCCACTTTACACTGAGTGATGTCACACAGGTGGCACTTCCACATCCAGCCCCAGCACGTACTAGCCCACTGGTGTTGGCAAGTCATTCGTGTCTTTTAGCTTCAGTGTTCCCATCTCTAGAATGGGAAGGTAGTACCAACATGGCCAATGTCTCAGTGTTGTTGTGAGGACTGAGTGAGAGGATGTGGAGGAAAGCTTTGAGAGTTTGTAAAGATTGAGCTTCTGTGAAATAAATTCACATATGGTGGGGATACGGGGAGATGGATGCAGCTGGGTGAACAGGGCTGCTGTGTCCAAATCTACATGTTGTTGACTCTTCAAGGGAGTCTCGCCAGACATCCAGCGTTTACTGCTTGCCAAGCCATTTGCCCTGGCACAGGACCGTGGAGGGCATGCCTTTTCATGGTGCAGAGTGTCCCTGCCTGCCCTTGCAAACCTAGGCCGTGTCCAGCTAGAGGGAAGGAAATGAACCTCCTCCACATTTTCTCTAATGCACTTTTGTGGAACTCTTAGATTATAACTGTTCAATGGACACATAACAGCAACAGTCTCAACTTGTTTCTGTTATTATCTATAGAGATAATTTTAAAAAACTGGGAGATAGGTTTTAACAGCTTAATACACAGTGAATGCAGCTCAGTGGAGACAACAGAGAGTCCAGTACTGAAGGGAGGTGGCCCTGACCTGGCGCTGTGGCAGGGAGATGTCACACTTGCTTTGTGGACAGCCCACGGGCAACGAGGGCATCAGAGCTGCCTTTAACTTCACCCTCCTGACTTCCCGAGTCCCAAATATGTTACAGTTTTCAGTATAAAAAACCTAGTTTGGGAGGTCTGCACAACTTCCACTTGCTTTCTCTGTCCCCAACACAGAACAGACTCAGTCCCCCATGGTTATAGGGTTGTGGTGGTTGGGGGAAACAGCAGCTGGTGCTCAGCAAGGAGTGACTCCTTAGGTCCTAGGGGCTCAGGGGATTGGGAGCTACAGTTGACTGAATGACGTTCCCCCCAGATACCCATATCCTAATCCCTGGAACCTGTGAATATTACCTTTTATGGCAAAAGGAATCTGAGATGTGATTACATGGAGGATTTTAAGATGGGAAAATTATCCAGTTTATTCAGATGGGCCTGATGCAATCCTATAGGAGGAAGAGGCAGGAGATCAGAATGAGTGGGTAAAAGGAAACGGTCATATGAACGTGAAAGCAGAGATGAGAGGGATGAGGCCTTGAGCAAAGTAGTGCTGGAAGCCACCGGAATGGGAAGAGACAAGGAATGTATTCTCCCCTGGTCTGCAGGAAGAAACAGCCCTGGTGACACCTTGATTTTAGCCGTGGAATTAAAAGATGCTTGCTTCTTGGAAGGAAAGCTATGACACACCTAGACAATGTATTTAAAAGCAAAGATATCACTTTGCCAACAAAGATCGGTATAGTCCAAGCTTTAGATTTTCCAGTAGTCGTGTACGGATGTGAGAGTTGGACCATAAAGAAGGCTGACCACCAAAGAATTGATGGTTTTGAATTGTGGTGCTGCAAAAAACTCTTGAGAGTCCCTTGGACTGCAAGGAGATCAAACCAGTCAATCCTAAAGGAAACCAACCCTGAATATTCATTGGAAGGTCTGATGCTGAAGCTCAAATACTTTGGCCACCTGATGCAGAAAGCTGACTCACTGGAAAAGACCCTGATGCTCAGAAGGATTAAGGGCAGGAGGAGAAGGGGGTGACAGAGGATGAGATGGTTGGATGGCATCTCCTACTCTTTGGACATGAGTTTGAACAAATTCTGGGAGACAGTGAAGGACAAGTAAGCCTGATGTGCTGCAGTCCATGGGGTCGCAAACACTTGGACCCAAGACTTAGCAACTGAACAAGGTTCATTCTAGACATCTGAACTTCAGAACTGTAAAAGAATACATTTGTGCTGTTTTAAACCACTAAGTTGGTGATAATTCGTTGCAGCTGCAATAAGAAACAAAAACACAGTGATAAACCTGGCTGCATGTCATAATCTAAGAGGTCGGAGGTAGCATGGCTTCAGGAACACTCATGGTGGCCCTATGCCAAACCTTCACTCTCAGTGTCTAAAGTTAGATTGTTAAGGCTACCAGGAATAGTAGCTAACTTTAATAAGCACTTATTATGTGCCAGGCTTGTTTTAAGTGCTTTAATTTAAAGCCTGTCTCCCTTTGGTAGTTCAGTCACTCAGTCGTATCCAGCTCTTTGCGACCCCATGAACCGCAGGACACCAGGGCTCCCTGTCCATCACCAACTCCTGGAGTCCACCCAAACCCATGTCCTTTGTGTCGGTGATGCCATCCAACCATCTCATCCTCTGTTGTTCCCTTCTCCTCCTGCTCTCAATCTTTCCCAGCATCAGGGTCTTTTCAAACGAGTCAGCTCTCCGCATCAGGTGGCCAAAGTATTGGAGTATCAGCTTCAACATCAGTCCTTCCAATGAACACCCAGGACTGATCTCCTTTAGGATGGACTAGTTGGATCTCCTTGCAGTCCAAGGGACTCTCAAGAGTCTTCTCCAACACCACAGTTCAAAAGCATCAATTCTTCAATGCTCAGCTTTCTATATAGTCGAACTCTCACATCCATACATGACCACAGGAAAAACCATAGCCTTGACTAGACGGACCATTGTTGGCAAAGTAATGTCTCTGCTTTTCAACATGCTGTCTAGGTTGGTCATAACTTTCCTTCCAAGGAGCAAGCGTCTTTTAATTTCATGGCTGCAGTCACCATCCGCAGTGATTTTGGAGCCCAGAAAAATAAAGTCTGACACTGTTTCCACTGTTTCCCCATCTATTTGCCATGAAGAAATGGGACCAGATGCCATGATCTTAGTTTTCTGATGTGGAGCTTTAAGCCAACTTTTTCACTCTCCTCTTTCACTTTCATCAGGAGGCTCTTTAGCTCTTCTTCACTTTCTGCCATAAGGGTGGTGTCATCTGCATATGTGAGGTTGTTGATATTTCTCCTGGCAATCTTGACTCCAGTTTGTGCTTCCTCCAGCCCAGCGTTTCTTATGATGTATTGTATATATAAGTTAAATAAACAGGGTGACAATATACAGCCTTGACGTACTCCTTTTCCTATTTGGAACCAGTCTGTTGTTCCATGTCCAGTTCTAACTGTTGCTTCCTGACCTGCATACAGATTTCTCAAGAGGTCTGGTATTCCCACCTCTTTCAGAATTTTCCACAGTTTATTGTGATCCACACAGTCAAAGGCTTTGGCATAGTCAATAAAACAGAAATAGATGTGTTTCTGGAACTTCCTTGCTTTTTCCATGATCCAGTGGATGTTGGCAATTTGAGCTCTGGTTCCTCTGCCCTTTCTAAAACCAGCTTGAACTTCTGGAAGTTCACGGTTCACGTACTGCTGAGGCCTGGCTTGGAGAATTTTGAGCATTACTTTACTAGTGTGTGAGATGAGTGCAATTGTGCAGTAGTTTGAGCATTCTTTGGCATTGCCTTTCTTTGGGATTGGAATGAAAACTGACCTTTTCCAGTCCTGTGGCCTCTGCTGAGGTTTCCAAATGTGCTGACATATTGAGTGCAGCACTTTCACAGCATCATCTTTTAGGATTTGAAATAGCTCAACTGGAATTCCATCACCTTCACTAGGTGGTGGTGATGCTCGTAGTGATGCTTCCTAAGGCCCACCTGACTTCACATTCCAGGATGTCCGGCTCTAGGTGAGTGTGAGTGATCACACCTTCATGATTATCTGGGTTGTGAAGATCTTTTTTGTACAGTTCTTCTGTGTATTCTTGCCACCTCTTCTTAATTTCTTCTGCTTCTGTTAGGTCCATACAATTTCTGTCCTTTATCAAGTCCATCTTTTCATGAAATGTTCCCTTGGTATCTCTAATTTTCTTGAAGAGATCTCTAGTCTTTCCCATTCTGTTGTTTTCCTCTATTTCTTTGCATTGATCACTGAGGAAGGCTTTCTTATCTCTCCTTGCTACCTTCTCAGACAGCCATTTTGCTTTTTTGCATTTCTTTTTCTTGGGGATGGTCTTGATCCCTGTCTCCTGTACAATGTCACGAACCTCCGTCCATAGTTCATCAGGCACTCTATCAGATCTAGTCCTTTAAATCTATTTCTCACTTCCACTGTATAGTCATAAGGGATTTGATTTAGGTCATACCTGAATGGTCTAGCGGTTTTCCCTAGTTTCATCAATTTGAATCTGAATTTGGTAATAAGGAGTTCGTGATCTGAGCCACAGTCCGTTCCCGGTCTCATTTTTGCTGACTGTATACAGCTTCTCCATCTTTGACTGCAAAGAATATAATCATTCTGATTTCGGTGTTGACCATCTGGTCAACACTCTTTGGCAGAGAGGTCCTCAACTCTGAATATTAATTAGAAGTACCTTAGAGTGTCAAAAGAATAGATAGACATGAGCACCTCACCCAAGACTTTCTGAATTGGAATAAAGAGGTGCAGCCTGGGTATCTAAAAGTTTTAATTGCCCCCCACAGATGATTCTAATATGCTCCAAAGGTTGACTCAATGTACACAAAACTTATAACAAAAATCTATAACACAGAGCTTTCATACAAACATGTAATGGACATATGTCAAAGATTTGTTGAATTCATGAATGAGGGCATTGGGGGAAGAATTGAACCCAGCAGAATGGCAAAGCTGGTTCAAAGGAGGGCATTAGACACTGGGGTCTGTATAGCTACTGAAAGAAAGAAAGCTGCAATGAGATGGCCAAATTAGATACAAAACTGCTTCATGTCCCACAGGACAGTCAAACCATAGCCTGTAGGGCTGCTTTTTTTCCTGAATGTCTGGAAATCTTTTGTAGCTTATCAATTTTCTACAGTTAACATCGATGTTTACAAAATCTGGGCCCTGACTAATGGTAAATAATAATTCAAATGATGTTACATCCCTAGAGTCAGTAACCCTTAGGCAATCCTTAGAAAATGCTTTTTTCCCTTATTTTTTTTAATTGAAGGATAATTACAATATTGTGTTGGTTTCTGCCCTATATCAACATGCATCGACCATAGGTCTATATATGTCCCCTCCCTCTTGAGCTTCCCTCCGACCTCCCACCTCCCACCCCATCCTACCCCTGTAGGTTGTCACAGAGCCCAGTTTGAGTCTCCTCAGTCATACAACAAATTCCCACTGGCTGTCTGTTTTACATGTGGACCAGGAGCTGACTGTGGCTCAGATCATGAAATCCTTATTACCAAATTCAGACTTAAATTGAAGAAACTAGGGAAAACCGCTAGACCATTCAGGTATGACCTAAATCAAATCCCTTATGATTATATAGTGGAAGTGAGAAATAGATTTAAGGGCCTAGATCTGATAGAGTGCCTGATGAACTATGGAATGCGGTTCGTGACACTGTACAGGAGACAGGGATCAAGACAATCCCCATGGAAAAGAAATGCAAAAAAGCAAAATGGCTGTCTGGGGAGGCCTTACAAATAGCTGTGAAAAGAAGAGAAGTGAAAAGCAAAGGAGAAAAGGAAAGATAAGCATCTGAATGCAGAGTTCCAAAGAATAGCAAGAAGAGATAAGAATGCCTTCCTCAGCGATCAATGCAAAGAAATAGAGGAAAAGAATAGAAAGGGAAAGACTAGAGATCTCTTCAAGAAAATTAGAGATACCAAGGGAACATTTCATGAAAAGATGGACTCGATAAAGGACAGAAATTGTATGGACCTAACAGAAGCAGAAGATATTAAGAAGAGGTGGCAAGAATACACAGAAGAACTATACAAAAAAGATCTTCACAACCTGGATAATCACAATGCTGTGATCACTCATCTAGAGCCAGACATCTTGGAAAGTGAAGTCAAGTGGGCCTTAGAAAGCATCACTACGAACAAAGCTAGTGGAGGTGATGGAATTCCAGTTGAGCTATTTCAAATCCTAAAAGATGATGCTGTGAAAGTGCTGCACTCAATATGTCAGCACATTTGGAAACCTCAGCAGAGGCCACAGGACTGGAAAAGGTCAGTTTTCATTCCAATCCCAAAGAAAGGCAATGCCAAAGAATGCTCAAACTACTGCACAATTGCACTCATCTCACATGCTAGTAAAGTAATGCTCAAAATTCTCCAAGCCAGGCCTCAGCAATACGTGAACCGTGAACTTCCTGATGTTCAAGCTGGTTTTAGAAAGGGCAGAGGAACCAGAGCTCAAATTGCCAACATCCACTGGATCATGGAAAAAGCAAGGAAGTTCCAGAAACACATCTATTTCTGTTTTATTGACTATGCCAAAGCCTTTGACTGTGTGGATCACAATAAACTGTGGAAAATTCTGAGAGAGATGGGAATACGAGATCACCTGACCTGCCTCCTGAGAAATCTGTATGCAGGTCAGGAAGCAACAGTTAGAACTGGACATGGAACAACAGACTGGTTCCAAATAGGAAAAGGAGTACATCAAGGCTGTATATTGTCACCCTGCTTATTGAACTTACATGCAGAGTACATCATGAGAAACGCTGGACTGGAAGAAACACAAGCTGGAATCAAGATTGCTGGGAGAAATATCAATAACCTCAGATATGCAGATGACACCACCCTTATGGCAGAAAGTGAAGAGGAACTCAAAAGCCTCTTGATGAAAGTGAAAGAGGAGAGTGAAAAAGTTGGCTTAAAGCTCCACATTCAGAAAACTAAGATCATGGCATCTGGTCCCATCACTTCATGGGAAATAGATGGGGAAACAGTGGAAACAGTGTCAGACTTTATTTTGGGGGGCTCCAAAATCACTACAGATGGTGACTGCAGCCATGAAATTAAAAGACGCTTATGCCTTGGAAGAAAAGTTGTGACCAACCTAGACAGCATATTCAAAAGCAGAGACTTTTCTGTCTAGTCAAGGCTATGGTTTTTCCAGTAGTCATATATGAATGTGACAGTTGGATTGTGAAGAAGGCTGAGCACTGAAGAACTGATGCTTTTGAACTGTGGTGTTGGAGAAGACTCTTGAGAGTTGGAGAAGACTCTTGAGAGTCCCTTGGACTACAAGGAGATCCAACCAGTCCATTCTGAAGGAGATCAGCCCTGGGATTTCTTTGGAAGGAATGATGCTAAAGCTGAAACTCCAGTACTTTAGCCAGCTCATGCAAAGAGTTGACTCATTGGAAAAGACTCTGATGCTGGGAGGGATTCAGGGCAGGAGGAGAAGGGGATGACAGAGGATGAGATGGCTGGATGGCATCACTGACTCAATGGACATGAATCTGAGTGAACTCCGGGAGTTGGTGATGGACAGGGAGGCCTGGCGTGCTGCGATTCATGGGGTCACAAAGAGTCGGACACGACTGAGCGACTGAACTGACTGACTGACTGACTGACTGACTGAGTGTATATGTTTCCATGCTAATCTCTCCATTCATCCCACCCTCTCCTTCCTACCCCCTCCCCATCTCCGTAAGTCTGTTCTCTATGTCTGTGTCTCCATTGCTGCTTTGCAAATAGGTTCATCAGTACCATCTTTCTAGATCTTCTGCTGCTGCTGCTAAGTCGCTTCAGTCGTGTCTGACTCTGTGCGACCCCATAGACTGCAGCCCACCAGGCTCCTCCATCCATGCGATTTTCCAGGCAAGAGTACTGGAGTGGGGTGCCATTGCCTTCTCGTTTCTAGATCTAGGTGGACTTTTAAAGGGCACATTTTTGTCTTAATTCCAGGTTTTGGATAATTACTCTAATTTAGGTTAAGTGGAGAGGCAACAGCACCCACTCCAGTCCTCTTGCCTGGCAAATCCCATGGACGGAGGAGCCTGGTGGGCTGCAGACCATGCGGTCGCTAGGAGTTGGACACGACTGAGCGACTTCACTTTCACTTTTCACTTTCATGCACTGGAGAAGGAAATGGCAACCCACTCCTGTGTTCTTGTCTGGAGAATCCCAGGGATGGGGGAGCCTGGTGGGCTGCCGTATCTGGGGTCACACAGCGTCAGACACGACTGAAGAGACTTAGCAGTAGCAGCAGGGTTAATGGTGATCTCCATTAAAATGCAAATTCCCCTGGACCAGAAATACTTCTGACTGATTTTAGAAGTCCACTTATGCCTTTATTTGGCCAGTATGCATTCATTGAGCGCTTGCTGTGTGCATGGCCCTTGAGGGTAGGAGATGGATAAGACCCTTAAACATACACTGTCCAGAAAGAGAAGGCCACACACACAGATAATCTACACTTGAGGCAGTGAGCTAAGTGTCCTAAGAAAGTCAGAGAAAAATAGCCCTTCAAGATCCCCTGGAGAAGGAAATGGCAACCCACTCCAGCATTCTTGCCTGGAAAATCCCATGGACAGAGGAGCCTGGCAGGCTCCATGGGGTCACAAAGAGTCGGACACAACTGAGCAACTAAACAATAACAGGTTTGAGAGCTGGCGGAAAAATCCATGAAAGGAGGTGGTGCCAATAGAACTGGACTTTGAAAAGAGGGTAAGATTTCCATAGGAGAAGATGGGAATGGAGGGCATTCCAGGCAGAGGGAATAGTGTGGACAAAGGCTCAGAGGTAGCAAAGCAGCAGGAACGTTTAGAGGAATAGTAAGCGTGTAATTTTGCAAAGAGCTTGTTTAAGAGACCGGGGAGAGAGACGAGGTAGGACAGACAGCCACGGATGAGGCCAAAGAGCACCGTGAATGCCAGCTTAAGATAGCTGGGCTAGTTGACAACCAGCAACCATTGGTAGTTTGGGGACAGAAGTGGGCCTGTTTAGCTTGTTAAGAAGGAACTGGATGGGAGGAAAGTGCATGGAAGAAGAGCCCCCATGGCCCCTGACAAAGGTCTCACATGTCATGGTTTCGGGGTGTCAGCTCAGGCCATGACCTGACTTCTCCTTTAGAACCTATCTTTTCTGCACCCAGATGAAGTCCTTTAGGATAACCCCCTAAAATTCCACTCCAGTTTTAAGACCATCAGAGGCCCAAGTGAAGAAGGGCCTGCACCTGTGCAGTTAATATTTCAGAAAGGGAGGCCTCGTCTCCTGGGTTCTGAGTGTTACCTCCTCCCAACTCTGCCCCCAAGGGCCAGGGGTCAGGGGCCAGGGGCCATGTTCTCAAGAGGCCCCTGCTGGGCCTTTTCGCCTCACGTAGGACACACTGCTCAGCCAACTCCACCCCTCAGGCACCCCTTTCCAAACCATCCTGGTGCAGGACGTGGTTTCTGAGAATATCAATCTTGGGGGCAGATATATCGGGATTCAAATTCTCTCTTTAGCTCTCTCTAACCAGCTTCAGTTGTCTGAGTCTCCAATTCCTCAGCTGTAAAATGGTAACAAAAGTGCCTCCCTCCGGGCTCACGTGGGATTATGCGATTAGATGTATGAAGACACCCAGCACCAAGCTGGCACACAGCATGTGCTCAGACATGGCGGACATGTTAGTAGTAGACCCCACCTGCTCCTGGAAGCCTTCTCTTTTATAGAGTTTGGAGAGGGAACCATCTTGCGTTTGAAGGAAAGGATATCTGGGTTTTAGTCTTTTGGTGGGGGAGAGACCACTACTTCTCCTTGAGCAAGCCCCTGCTCCATGGGGGACTTCAGCTTCTTTGTTTGGGACACATGTGGGTAGTACAGGTTGGGACAAATGACCCCTGGGTCTTTCCAGGCATGGGGGTTTGTTTCATTCATGCCTGTAAACCTCTGTCCCATTGACAAGTGGTTATTGAGCTAGAGTTCAGCAGTACATGAACTGAGAATTTCCAGATGCACAAGCTGGGTTTCAAAGAGGCAGAGGAACCAGAGATCAAGTTGCCAACGTTCATCAGATCATGGAAAAAGCAAGAGAATTCCAGAAAAAAATCTACCTCTACCTCATTGACTATGCTAAAGACTTTGAATGTTTTGGATCACAAACAACTGGAAAATTTTAAAGAGATGGGAGTATCAGACCACTTTACCTTGGGAAACCTATATGCAGGTCAAGAAGCAACAATTAGAACTGGACACGAAACAATGGACTAGTTCAAAATTAGGAAAGGAATACAACAAGGCTGTATATTGTCACCCTGCTTATTTAACTTCTATGCAGAATACATCATGCAAAATGCCAGGCTGGATGAATCACAAGCTGGAATCAAGATTGCCAAGAGAAATATCAATAACCTCAGATACACAGATGATACATACCACTCTAATGGCAGAAAATGAAGAGGGAGTAAAGAGCCTCTTGAAGAAGGTAAAAGAGGAGAGTGAAAAACCTGGCTTGAAATTCAACATAAAAAAAACTAAGATCATGGCATCTGATCATATCACTTCATGGCAAATAGAAGAGGAAAAAGTGGAAGCAGTGGCAGATTTTATTTTCTTGGGCTCTAAAATCACTGCAGATGATGACTGCAGCCATGAAATTAAAAGACACTTGCTCCTTGGAAAGAAAGCTATGACAAACCTAGGTGTGTGTGCATGCTTAGTCATGTCCAACTCTTTACAATCCTATAGACTGTAGACTGCCAGGCTCTTCTGTCCATGGGATTCTCCAGGCAAGAATACTAAAGTGGGTTGCCATTGCTTCCTCCCGAGGATCTTCCTGACCTAGGGATCAAACTCACATGTCCTGTCGCTCCTGCACTGGCAGACGGATTCTTTACCACTAAGCCACGTGGAAGCCCATGACAAACCTAGACAGTGTATCAAAAAACAAAGACATCACTTTGCTGACAATCGTCTATACAGTCAGAGTTTTGGTTTTTCAATAGTCATGTATGGATGTAAGAGTTGGTCCATAAAGAAGACTGAGCGCCGAAGAATTGATGCTTTCAAATTATGGTGCTGGAGAAGACTCTTGAGAGTCCCTTGGACAGCAAGGAGATCAAACCAGTCAATCCTAAAGAAGATCAACCCTAAATATTCACTGGGAGGATTGTTGCTGAAGCTGAAGTTTAATACTTTGGCTACCAGATGTGAAGAGCTGACTCATTGGAAAAGATCCTGATGCTGGGAAAGACTGAAGGCAAAAGGAGAAGGGGGTGGCAGAGGCTGAGATAATTAGATAGTATCAGTGACTCAATGGACGTGAATTTGAGCAAACTCTGGGAGGCAGTGAAGGACAGAGGAGCCTGGCGTGCTACAGTCCATGGGGTTGCAAAGAGTAGGACATGACTTAATGACTGAACAACTACAACCATGGTCAGGCCCTGTACTGGGCAATGGGATGTGGCAGACAACAAGGAGGATATGATCTACCCATAGGGTGCAGAACCGAGGCCCCCTCCAAGGTGCTAATATTCTCTTCTTCCCAGAGTCACTGGGCAGCCTGGCTGTGGGCAGCTAACGCAGGTTCCCAGGAAATCGGGATTCCAGTCTCGGCCAGGCCCAGTACCAGGTGTTTAGGTTGCTCAGATAGGAGGCAGGGCCCCTGTCCTTGAGATGGCTCACAGTTGAGGGAAGGGTAGGGACACATATACAAGGCTGCACGGTGATAGGGAACCTAGAGGAGAGCATCGAGCTTCCATGCGAATGGGCTGTGGAAGGTTCACAGAGCTGAGCCCCTGAAGGCTGGGAGGTTTCCCAGTTGGAGAGGGAAAGGGAGTTCCAGGCAGACAGGACACAAAGGCCTGGAGGCATTCCACGCAGGGGAGGATCTGGAGAGTGGTAAATAAAATCTCTGCAGATGGTGACTGCAGCCATGAAATTAAAATTGCTCCTTGGAAGAAAAGTTATGACCAACCTAGACAGCCTATTAAAAAGCAGAGACATTACTTTGCCAACAAAGGTCCATCTAGTCAAAGCTATGGTTTCTCCAGTAGTCATGTATGGATGCGAGAGTTGGACTATAAAGAAAGCTGAGTGCCAAAGAATTGATGTTTTTGAACTTTGGTGTTGGTGAAGACTCTTGAGAGTCCCTTGGACTACAAGGAGATATAATCAGTCCATCCAAAGGGAAGTCAGTCCTGAATATTCATTGGAAGGACTGATGCTGAAGCTGAGACTTCCAATACTTTGGCCATCTGATGCAAAGAACTGACTCACTGGAAAAGACCCTGATGCTGGGAGATATTGAAGGTGGGAAGAGAAGGGGACGACAGAGGATGAGATGGTTGGATGGCATCACCAACTTAATGGACGTGAGTTTGAGTAAGCTCCAGGAGTTGGTGATGGACAGGGAAGACTGGTGTGCTGTAGTCCATGGGGTCGCAAAGAGTCGGACATGACTGAGCGACTGAACTGAACTGAACTGGACTGAAATAGAGAGGAGATGGAGGTGGAGAACCCTGACTAGCCCTGGGGTGGAATTTGGACTTTATCTTGCGGGCTGTGAGGATCAGAGAAACTGAAGAAGGGGTGTCAGGTGACCATATTTACATGTTGGGCTTATCACTCTGGCTGAAGTGTGGAGGAGGGGTTGGCTAAGGCAGGAGTATATGCAGAGGCAGCTGAGGCAGACACCAGGAGAAGGAATGAGATGGTGGGGAGGAGAGAGTGCCGCAGACCCAGGGTGGCAGTGGGGAGGGGAGGGCGGGTGTGAGGTGGATGTCAGGGCATGGTGGTGTGTTGGATGTGCTGGGAGGAGTCCAGGAGTATTCCAGGTTTGACCACAAGGTGGAGGGTGAGAATAGTCACTGAGGCAAAGAAGAGGAAAAGGAGCAGGTGGGGGTGGGGTGGAAGGGATGGAGATGATGGGTATGTTTGAAACATGGAGCCTTGGAACAAGAGATTTCAAGAGGAGAGACCCGGCTGGGTTACATGGGTGCTGATAGCAGGCAGGTGAAGTGGAAACCCAGGTCTGAAGGGCTCGGCACAGGAAGGGACTCTTGTAATGAGAATAGAGGACTGAGAATGCCAAGGGCCCCCACCACTTTAAAAAACCCTCCCTTATCTTCTGATTGTAAGAGTAATACATGCTCCTTTTGACAAAGGTGGCCAGTGTTTTGGTTTCTTTCCTTGTTGGTTAGGGGCTTCCCTGGTGTCTCAGATGGTAAAGCATCTGTCTGCAATGCGGGAGACCTGCGTTCGATCCTTGGGCCGGGAAGATTCCCTGGAGGAGGAAATGACAACCCATTCTGATATTCTTGCTTGGAAAATCCCATGGACAGAGGAGCCCGGGGTCACAAAGCGTCAGACGCGACTGAGCGACTGAACTTTGACTTTCTTTCACTTGTTGGTGAAGAGATGGTCCATTTATTCAACAGTTATTTATTGCAGACCTGCTATGTGCCAAGCATTATCCCATCATTCTTTTTGTTTTCAGTTTTATTGAAGTATAATTTTCATACCATGACATTCATCCATTTCAAGTATACAATTCAATGATATTTAGTAGATTTAGTGAGTTGTGTAACTATCAACATCATCCGGTTTTAGAACATTTTCATCACCCCCAATAAGATCCCTTGTGCCCACTTACAGTTAGTCTCTGGCCCCACCTCTAGCCCCAGGCCACCACTAAGCTATTCTGTCTCTGTAGTTTAAGCTTCATTCTGATCTCTTTCTTCAGTGTCACAGTTTGGGTTGTACCTCATAATGGCAGCCCTTCTTGTTGTCCCTCAGGGCATCCATAGCTATTCTTGCCCCTTTAACACCCCAGTGCCAATACCTCTTTGCCCACATGCCATCACCACCAAGCTAGCACCAGTATCCAAAGCCAGCCCTCCCAAATCCACACATCCTTCCCATTACCAATATGTCCCACTGCCCCATCACCAACAGTTCTTCCAGGAACTAGCTGGTCCTTTGCTGCCAGCTGCTCTTCTAAATGCCTGGTAACCCCAGCTCTATGTCATTCGTATGTTTCGATGGCACCCCTCTTTCCGACAATGCCTTCCCACCAAAAAGTATCCAATGTGCCAAAACAGCACAGATGAAAGACTTCTCTGCCAAAGAAGAATCAGGCAGGCCTCCAAATGCAGAGAGACGCAAATGAAGTCATTCCACCTCCTTGCTCCAGACACACCCTCCCCTCAACTATTTCACTCGAGTTTTACGACCCCAGACTTCAAGTGGGTGCTCAATACCGCCGAGCAAACCTGTCACTGTTTTCCTCAATAATTTACTTTCCCACTCCCTAGAATAACCATTCCGTACATTCTTCTTGACCCTCCAGTATCTTCTGTCACAGCCACGTCACCCTTAACTGATGGTCTCACCATCCTCCCATCTATTCATCATCCCGCTGTGCTTAAACCTACACCCCCACCTTCCTTCCTGTTCCGTGAGATGAACTATCAGTCTCAGGCCAGCTCCCACTACCTACTCACCCCTGTTTCAAAGCTCATCTCATCGCTGTGGCCTCTTTAAGGATCCTGCCCTTGCAGCCATCCCCTCCCCTTCCTGTCTTACCCATTTCCCACTCTCTGCTTGACCACGCTCACCAATGTATAAACATCAGAAACCTTTCCTTGACCCCACAACGACCCATTTTTCTCTTCCTTTTTGCAGCTAAATATCTCCCAAGAGTCATTTATATTTGATATCCCCACTCTTGTTTTACTGCCCATTCTTTCCTCAATCTGCTGGGACATTTTGAATAGGTGCTTGTAACAAGGGTATAAAACACACAAAGTGATATCTAGTGAAAGGAAGGCAGTCCCCTTCCCCTTCTCCCAACAACCCAGTTTCCCTCCCTAGAGGCAACTGATAGTCCTCTCTTCTTATTCCTTGTAAAAGAAGTAAATATTAATACCTCAATTCATTCTAAATCTGCTTTTATGTCCACCCATAACAGTGACCTCTCTCAGGCCAGAGTCAAAGACCAGCTCTGTCTCCATCTTACTCAAGTTCTCAGCAGCATTTGACTGGTCTACTAGTTCCACTATCTTTTTTCCCTTTTTCCCTCTGGCCTTTTTTCCCTTTTTCCCTCTGGCCTTTTTTCCCCCCTGGCCATTTTTTCCCCAGTCTCCTCTGTGGGCTCCTCCATCTCCTTTAGATTTCAAGGTGGTAGTGTGCCCCTAGGCTCGGTCTTCAGTCTTCTCCCTCCCTAGGCATTGTTTTCTGGTAGTCCTGTAGCTCCCAATCTTCTCTGTATTCTGACTACGACCACATTTTAAAAAATCTCAAGAACTTGCGCGCCAGACTCCTTAATGTTAATCCACCTGGATATCCTAATGGCATCTCAGAGAAACACTGATTTCCTCTTCCAAACATTTTCCTTTCCAGAGGTGGTGGTATCATTCACCCATTTACTCAGGCACCTGAGCTTAACCTTCCCACAAGCATCCAGGTCACAGGAAGACCTGTCTGCCCCTCTTTCAGGATTTATCTTGAGTCCAGCCTCTTATTCCTCCACTATGAACTCTCCACCCAAGTCTCCATCCTCTGTCACCTGGAACACAACAGCCTCTTCCCTGTTCTCCCTGCTGCTGCTCTTCCCCCCAAAGTTATAGTCCTTTCTCCATATGGCAACCACAGTAAGCTTAGGAAATATCACTCCTCTTCTCAAGACACAAGCCTTCTAATGGTTTCCTACTTTGCTTAGAATAAAATCCCACCACTCTGGCCTGGCATGATTCACTCCATCCCTGCAACCCCTACCCCTATCCTCCTTGAAGTGCCTTTCCCTCACACCTTCAGGGACTGCCTTCTTCTCACTACTCTAAGGACACAATGGAAATGTCACTTCCTCCATGAAGCCCACTTGGACCACTATCATGCCTCTCTACTAATTTTATCCTCCTGACAACTGTTCTCAGTTCCTGAAATTACATGCGTACATGTCTCTGTCCCACTCAGATGCAGACTCATTGAGGACAGGGGTCTCTGATTTGTTTCATACTGTTTAAGCCCCCACCACCTAGAATAGTGCCTGGCACATGGAAGGAGCTCAGTTCTTGTTTGCTGATAGACTCCTGGAATGAAAGAGCAATCTTATCAGTGATGGATAGGGTCTGTGAGGGCTAGGAGCCCTTCCTAGCATTGTCTGATCATCTGTGGTCTCTTTAGAGTTAAAAAAATTTCTCCAGTGCGACCCTCCCCACGAGTCCTCCTGAAGACTTAGCTGAGGTCAGAGAGGTAAGTCCTATTTAACTCCTTCCCCCGGTGTCCTCACACCCACAAACCCAGTAGAATCTGCATCTGGCTGCATCATACACAGGCTTGTAAATATAGAGCCTCCTCTCCCCCCACTTTCCACCTCCCTCCTACTCATATTTCCCCTGTGATGTCAAGGGGGGAACAAGCTGGCTTCACATCAGACCCAGGGAAAGTAGGAAAGACTTGTACACTAGCTTATCTCCCCTCAGGGAAACGTAAAACTTGCCCATAAATAAAAGATTTTATTATTTAGCTTGAACATTAAATTTCATCAGTCTACAGCATGTGTTTCATTACAGCAGACACTAACGTGTACTTAAAAATGAGATTCTGAAACGCTGCCCGGGCTTGCAGAATTCTAGCTGAGAGACTCCAGTGTGGTCTTAGGGAGATGGTCCAGACCTCACCTTCCCAAATGGCACTGGTCATCATGATCCTTATAGTCACAGGCACTTTGTGCTGATTAAACAAGTGGCATTAGAGGCGGCAAAGAGGCTCCCATGGTGCCCCTACTGCTGCTTCCAATCTACTGCAGACTGGGAAAAAAAACATCCCCCAGCCAGCGCTGTGAGAATGGACTCCAAAGTAAGCATCAACACCCCCCCAGATGAATGCTGTGCAAAAGATACAAAGATTTGATGATAGTTGTTCTTTCTGTCCGCTAGCTTTATTCCTTGCTTTCTGTTTTCTCACCTCCTTTGTTCTTGACTGTGCTCCAGAGAAACCCTTCTCAATTGCTAATGTGCTTCACCTGGGATCCTGTTACAATGCTCAGTCTGATTCAACAGATCTGGGGTGGGGCTTAGTTCTAATAAGCTCTCAGGTGATGCTAATGTTGCTAGTCATTAGAACCACCCTCTCCAATATGATAGCCCTTAGCCATGTGTGGCTATTTAAATTCAAACTAATTAAAATTAATTGAAATTCAAGACATAGTGTGAACTAGTCACATTTCAAGTGCTCAGGGGCCACATGTGACCAGGGCCTTCCATCCTAAGATGACACAGATATTGAACATTTTCTTCCTCGCAGGAAGTCCCATTGGACAGCCCTGCTCTTCAGACAGGAAGGTATTGGAAATACAGTTACCCCCCCCCCCCCGCCCCAACCCTGCAATGTGTGATACGTGACATTCCCTGACACCCCTGGAGTGGCCACAGGCAAATAAAAATCTACTTGAGATCAAATGCATAAGCATTAAGTATCATTCTTGTCCAGATGAAGTCCTTGGTCTGACACTGCAGGTTTCTCTTCCTCGTGGCCAGGCCCACTACATGGATGCACTTTGGTCATGACCACGGCCGTCACTTCTGGGAGACATGGAGCAGGGATTCAGCACAAAGACTGGCAACCTGCCCCCTGCCCCACCCCCAGCCCCAGTCTCTTCCTTCACCCTCTTTATTTGCTAGAAGGTCTGCAATGTGCAGGGAGCTTTACCACAGTGGTCCCAACCTTTTGGGCACCAGGGACCAGTTTTGTGGAAGACAATTTTTCCACAGACCAGGGTAGTGGGGGATGGTTTGAGGATGATTCAAGCGTATTACATTTATTGTGCACTTTGCTTTTATTATGATTACATCAGCCTCACCTCAGATCATCGGGTGTTAGATCCTGGAGATTGGGGACCCCTGCTTTATAGGACAAACTGCAAAGAAACTGAGGCTCTTTGTCTTACTGCTTCCACTTCTCTGAGCATCTTCATTCCACGAAGAGGTGGAGAGAAAAGATTGCCAGAGGACTGAGTTGATTCCGCACACATTGGAGCAATAAAGCAACGAGAAAGCCCAGCCCCCTCTGCTCAAACCCATCCGGGCCGCCAATTGCTGCAATAACTCACAGCACAAAATTCTCCAGCAGGGGAAGGAGGGAGGGTGGAGAGATTTTTCAAGAATGCCTTTCATGTGGACCCAGAGCTGTCATTTTCCCGGCAATTCTGTGAACCAGGACCTGGGGCAATTGACCAGAGTGCAGTTGGTGAACATGTGGCCAGCTGTAGCCACCACCCCCGAGAGGCGCATAACCCGGGGCCCCGGAAATGCCTGCCTCACCGCCCACAGAGTTCATGGCCCAGTAGGGCAGGAAAGGACCAGAGAACAGGGCTGTCTGGCTGGGGAACTGCTGTCTCCAGCTAAGTAGGGAAAGGCTGGCCTGGAGCTGAACCCAAGCAGCCTCCTTCCTTGGGCAAAACCTCTGCTAATTTGCATTGGAACCGCAGCCTTTCCTCTATAGCTTCACATGCAAGATTGATGCCGGCCACCCCAAGTAGTCAGGTCAGTCCTTCAGCCAACCCATAGAGAGGCAGTGGAAAGAATGCTGGTACCTGGGTCAGAAGAACTGGATTCAAAGCCTGCCTCTGGCCCTTACAAAGCATGAACTTTGAGCAATTCTTTCCTCTCTGGGCCGCAGTTTGCTTCTCTGCAAAGGGAGGATAATACCCATTTTGGGGGGTTATTCAGCATTTGGTACACAGGACAAGGTGCTCAGTGAAGGTTGACCGATCCATTTCATACTTACCAAGTGCCAGGAGCTAGGCAGGACAGTGGGGGAGATGGTGGTAAGTCCTCCTAGACTTGGCAAAGTGGAGAGGGAGACAGACAGTCATCAAAGAGGCACGTGAAAAAGCATAAAATGACAACCGTGGCAGATTCAACAAGGAAGGTTACAGCCTGGAATGAGAATCTGTCTTGCAGAAACTGGCCTAATTAGGGAGGCTGACTTCTCTGAAGATGTGATGTCTGAGCTGAGAGCTCAGAAGTTATAGAGGTTAACTAGGTAAGTGAGGGAGGGAGGACACGCCAGGCTTAAGGAAGGTATGCGCAAAGGTCCTGTGGCAGAAGAGTGGCAGTCCAAGGATGGTTGAGGCAGAGGATACATGGAGGGATGAGAGGCTGGAAGGGGTGTTGAGATAAAACCCTGCATCTGCCTCCTGGGGGCCTGTGCCAGGTCTGGGAGGTCAAACTAATCATAAACATGTCTGCCCTCAAGGAGCTTACACTCTACTAAAATATGATAACTGTTAAATGTTTCCTTTGTGTTCTTTGGTGTATGAAATACACTATGGCATCTTGGCCCATGGCTTGTAAGAAATTAAGATGATGTCAAACTCACACACTTGGAATTTCTAAAACTCCTGACCTTTTATACACACACATAGCTCATCTGCAGGGAACCAAGAATGGATCAGACCCTGCTTCCCAAAGAAGTCCAGAGATGGTTGCGGGAGAATGAATCCAGCCTGACCAGAAACGTCCCTTTTCTGTAAAATGCCCTGCCTTCACTTTATTGACAGCAGGCCTCTTAAAAAAGAAGCTGGAAAGTCCATGTGAATCACATCCCGTTTTCCTTCTGACTACACAAATGGTTTGCATTAGACGACCATAGCGTTTTGCTGCCTTCATTCTTTCCAGATGAGGGTAGAACTGCAGGCATAATTGGATGAGTGAGTGGGGTGATTGATGGCTCCAGCCAATGAGAGAGCGCTTTCTGCTGGAGTCAAGAGAAATGCCCCAACCCGACACACTTGGAATGGCTCAACCTAAAAATCAGAAACCCTTGACCAAGGAAGAGGAAGCCACATCCCCAGGAGTAGGTATATCTCTGTTCTTGCCCTAGGTGAGGTGGCACCCTTTCCTGCCCCTCGGCAGGTGGCGACAGTGGCAGGAGAAGCAGCAATGGCAGGGAGTGGCTCTCCGGTCCCAGGAGGTGATTGAGATGAGGGTGAACTTAGTCCACTAACTGACAGTAGTCCGTAACTGAGCCAGGTTTCACTGGTGAGTCCTCTTCTATCAGGTGGGAGAAATTTAATCTCAGTCTTATTTTCCCTCCCTGTTTTATCTGAACGGTGCCTAAGCTCTGGGGAGGTTTATGGAGAACCAGTGGTGGTGGGGGGAGGGGGTTGGTATGGAATCTGATCCTCAGTGTGGTCAAGCATCCGCGTGGGCCTCATCCAACAAGGCGGCCTGATCTTAGCAATGTAGTGGAGTGGTTATGAAGGGAACAGATTCCAGAGCCAAACTGCTTGGGTTCAAAACCTAGCCATGTCTCTGACTGGCCCTGGGACCTTAGCTAAGTTCTTTAACCTCTCAGTTTCCTCATCTATAAGATGGGGATGATAAAGTGCCTACCTTCCTGAATTGTTCTGAGGACTAAATGAGTTAATGCTTTAGAATAAATGCTATATATAATAAATACTTACTCCTCTTTATATGGAAGCTTGACATTGATGTGCTCCCACCATTCCTGGTGGGTCTTTCTGGGTTTCCAGGACCCCACCCAGGCCATTTTTAATCACACGAGGCTAAGTGTGGTACCAGCATCAAGCTGGACCCAGAGAGCTTGGGGAAGACTCTCCTGAGCCCCACTTGGGCTGGACATACCCCACAGTCACCCCTTCTGCCCCCATTCCACACTGGGCACTTGATCAGGAGGAAGGCAGGACACAGACCCCTTTCAATGGCCCCTCCCCCTCCCCAGTATCCAAGCTTCATTTTCCTCTCCCTCCCCTCCCCCCTCCCAACCATGAATTTACTTCTCCCCCTTCATCCTCATGCCTTAGTCCCATAAATATCTCCAGGACCTTAGTATTTGTGACTCAGTAGTTGAAAGGACCGTTTTGGGGGTTCTACTCTATCATCTCTTCCATCAGGGAGCAAGGGAGGAATCCTTCAACTGGTGGAAAGGGAAAAGATCAAGAGATGGAAGGAAGTGCTGGGGGTTGGGGAAAACGGGGCCCAGCTATGGTGTCAGATGTTTTTCTCCCAACCTGTGTTGTTGCCTTACTGGAGATTCCACTCAGGGCTACAGTCTGGTTGTGGAGATAGCACTGTTTGTGCTGGAGGCCTGCTGCTGTGGGACCACGCTGTACCCCTGATACACTCCAGATAAAGCTACAGAGCCCTTTAGACCAAAGATAGGAGCACTTGAGAATCCCTGCAGTTCGTGTGTCAGGAAGCGTGCTCTCAGCACAGCCAATTGGTCCAGCTGATTGCCGCCAGGTGCCCTGGGCACTCTGCCCGCTGCCGGTGCTAGCATTGCGAGTGCTTCCTGCTAACAAGCCCTATCAAGCTGATTCTGACTACACAATGGTACTTACCCCTGGCAGAGAGAACACCAGCCGTATACATCCTCCTAGAACCAGTTTCTATGGAAACCTACCGCTCTTCCTTTCTAGGAAAAAAAGACTGTCCTCCTTACTTGGCCTTGAACACACCAAGCTGGCAACCACCCCAGGGCCTTTGCACTAGCTGTTTCTTCTGTTCTATAGCTCTTTCCCCAGGTATCCACATGGCTGGGTCCTTCAGATCTTCAACCAATTATCATCTTGTCACTAAGTCTTTCCTTAATTATCCTATTTCAGTTTGTTATCCAACCCCCTATTCTCCATTCCCTTCCCTAATGTATTATTCTCCAAGGCATGTAGTGCCACCTGTCCTATTTGTTTACTCTTTCTCCCCACCCCATGAGGGCAGGGATTTTGTCCGTCTTATTCACTGCTTTAGGAAAGAAGGATGAGATGAAAGGGCCTCACAGGAGCTCTCTGCCTTCTCTGTGTTGTGTACACAAAGCTACCAAGCCCAGAGAGGTTAGGGGACTTGTCCAGGACCACACAGCCATTAAGAAAAGAAAGGCAATCTCTCCTAGTTAATTTCTAGTGAACTTGTTCCCTGAGTATCTCCTGCTTTTTCCAGCCTTCCCATGGGTTTCTCACACACTGCCAATACCGTTAATTCTGCCCTTTCCATCTCTAGCTGTGGAAACCCTTCATCTTTCCAGGCCCAGCTCATGGCCTTCTCCTGGGAGTCTTCCTGGGTGCACTAGTTGGGAGTGACCCTTTCCTCCTGGGAACTCCTGGTTCTCTTTCTGTGCCTCATGAAGGCACTTATCAGAGTCAGCCTTGCATTGTAGCTCTTCCTGTACTTACTAGGCCTTGTGCAACCCCAGGCAGGGGCTGTGCTTCCCATCTCAGTATCTCCTGTCTGCACCAGCCCCCGGGAAAGGAAGGGAAGTAGGAAAACGGCCTCTCTTCAGCTTCAGAATTTCCACATTGAGGCTTGAGGGGAGTAGAGGGCCTTGGTGGCTGATTACTCACCCAGAACATAAAAGAAAGAACGGAGGGATGACTCTCTCTGACCTCTCTCTAGATTGTTCTTTCCTTACAGGCAGGATCTGTGCATGGTAATTCTTCCCCCATCCCAGTACTTGCCTCTGGGTTTGTGAGAGTCATTTCACCCTCTTTGTGAAAGGAAAAATGGAAGAAATGGTAGAAAGGATTGCAGACCCATTTCAAGTTCAATTCTAGTATTGTGAACACACTGTCAAACAGCTCTTTGCTGATGAATCCCCTGCTCTGCCCCGCAGCCCCCACCTCCCAGTGGGAAGGTCAAGCCCAAGTCAAATGTTCCACCCTCACCCACACACACACCCCCGAGCCCAGCGGGGCTGGCAGGCCCCCACAGCAGGTGCACCCAGGGGGCAGGACCACCACTCTGGGGGAGGCTCCAGTGGGGCCAACATCAACAGGGAGAGCATGAGGGAGGGGGTTGGAAACAGACCTTCCTGAGCCTCAGTCCTCCTTTCTCGCCCCTGGAATAATTGTAAACAATTCAAGCACCCGCTGACAGCTAAGATGGGAGAGGCAAACCCCGGCTGGGGCGTCCAGCTTAGATTTCACATAATGAGCCTCTGGAATCCGGGAAGTGATTACCAGCCCACTGGGAAGGGACCACCTACAGGTCCTGAAACCTTTCACCGCTGTCCCACATGTGGCTCGAAGGATGTTGGGCTCACCAGGAAGCTGCACTTGGAGGAGAAAGATGCAAAACACAGATTCCATCACAGCACAGTTCAGCAGGGCGGGGCTTGAGAATTCTGTGATGGAGATGGGGACCCTGAAGGGTGAGCCTGGGAGAAGAGAGAGAAGGTCTTAGTTTTCAGCATTCTCCAAGAGGTGAGGCTTGAGAAGGGCCCAGAATCCTCCCTAGGAATCCCGCATCTCGTGCAAGTCCCATCTCCCCACCTGAATGTGTTAATTGAGTTTACCTATTTTAAAATCATGGAGCTGGAGAGAATTTGGGTTTCACAATTGAGCTGCCTCATTTACAGGTGAGACCACGAAAGAGAGGGAGGAGGTGGGTTACCTGACATCATACAGGCTGGGAGGGGCTCATCCAGGCCTGGGTCTCAGGCCCTCTGTCCTGGTGGTGGTAGCCCACCCAGGCATCCTCAGTCTGTTTAGTGCCCAGAGGGAACCAAGCCGGCCTGGAATTGCACCCACTCATTCCTTGTCTGAAGAGCTGAGCCATTGGAAGCCTAGACCTCGATGGGGGCTAGGGTTGGGTTGTGGGGACCAGTGACAACCCTGTCTGCTGGTCACTGTGCCCAGTCCTCCACCACATCCTCTCGCTCCCTAGACTGCCCCCGGAAGGTGGTGGGAACTGTGTTCTTTATTTTACAGGCGAGGCAGCTGCGGCTCAAAGAAGTCACTTGCCTAAGGTCACACAGCTGAAAAGCAGTAAAGAAGTGATTTGAACCCAGGCCAATCTGACACCGAGCCTTTGCCCTTCCAGTGTGCTGAGCTCAGGAAAGATAGCCCTGTACAGTTGAGGCAGAAGCTGTCACACAAGGTTAGAAAGAACTTTGGGAACTATAGCAAGGAAGAGAGAGAAGATCACATCCTTGAGGCCAAAGATTCTTAGTCACAGAGATATGGCTACCAGACCCCCAGATGGCCATGCAACCTCTCTGGGCAGTTTTTTTCTGCTCTGACTACAAACACAGAAACAGATTCTCCAGACAAGAAAGGCCAGCTCGTAAAACAGAAAGCTCCACAGAGTCGGGGCTTCAGGGAACCGTCAGAGGCGTTGTCCTTGGATTCCTCCGGGGAGGCAGAGGAGTTCAGGGATGCTGGCAACAAGATAATGTCAGCCTGGTATATAGGGGGCACTGGCCAGGGCCTGGAAGTTCAAGGGAGCAGGCAGGGCTGGGGACATGGATGCCTGCCAGAGTCCAGCTTAGCCTAGGGCCAGGCCCAGAAACCAGTCCTGTTAAACAAAGGATTGCACAACCACCTCATAAATGACATCAATTGAGAAGGTCAAACTAACTCGTTCCAGCTCTGTGAGGCTCTGGTCAGAGAGGGCAGGAGAGGGCAGGCTCCTGAGTTCCGGGGCAGTATGTCCATGCTGGTTTAATTAACAACATGATTTCTGCTTTCCTTGGGCACAGCCTCGCGTGCCAGGCCCCTGGCAGCTGCCTGGTGTCCTTAAAGGAACCAGGGAAAGAGAGGGGGTACCCTAAGGCAGTGAGTGGGGTACAGACAGGAGAGCATTGCTTGCCCAGGGCAGCCAAGGCAGGAGGTCTAGGGGTGGCAGAGCAGTGATACAAAGACCAAGGCTGGAGGTGGTGTTGTAGGGCTCAGGTCAAAAGGATCAGGAGAGGCTGTCGTGGGAAAATGAGGCCAGTAAACTTGCAGAGTGTAAGGCAAGTCAAAGCAACCAGTTCAAGACAGAGTCATAAGGAACACAAAGGCATCACTGGCCAAGTCTGGGGCGTTGCCAGCTATGCATATGACAGACTAGTACCATTAAATTGTCACAAGCAGGTAGGACTACAGACTAACTGAAAGTGAAGTCGCTCAGTCATGTCCGACTCTTTGTGACCCCATGGACTGTAGCCTACCAGGCTCCTCCCTCCATGGGATTCTCCAGGCAAGAGTACTGGAGTGGGTTGCCATTTCCTTCTCCAGGGGATCTTCCCGACCCAGGGATCAAACCTGGGTCTCCCACATTCCAGGCAGACGCCTTAACCTCTACAGAACTCAAAAGACACCAATAAAAGTAATGAAAAGATTGGGAGACTTTGGTTCTAAGTGCAGTGCCTAATTCTGCAGCATTAGGTTCTCTTGAGAAATTCTTAGACATGGCAAGTATTAGGTCCCACCCTAGGTCTACAGAAACAAAATCTGGGAGTGGGGCCCAGTAGTCTGTGTTTTATACCAGCTTACAGGTGATTTGGATGCATGCTAAAATTTGAGATCCATTGGCTACTCCAAGTGTGGTCCATGGACCAGCATCATTGGATCACCTGTAAGCTTGTTAGAAATGCAAAAATCTCAGGCTTGACCCCAGACCTGCTGAATCAGACTGCAGTTTAACAAGATCCCCAGGAGGTTCACATGTATCTTACAGTTTGGCAGCTGAGTTCCAACCCTTTGATTCTGCGGTCTGAGTGTGCACAGGTCTGTAGGACAAATAGATGCAGATGACAAGTGGGCCACACAGTTCCCATCATAAACAAGGACTGTACTTATCTCTTCATGAATCCATGCTTCTCCCAGAAAATGTCACTGAGAAAAACAATGGCTTCACCAAGCCTCCAAACATGCCCCATCTAGACATTGTGCAGAAAGCAGATTGCAAAGGTGACAAGATGAATAGCCCAACAGGCACTATTCATAGTCCACAGGAGACAGCTGGAGCCCCTGAGATGCAGGCAGGCTCCCAACCTGCTGCGATGCAGAGATGATTTAAGGAGAAGCAGCTGAGGGTGGCTGCAAGTAAGTGAAAGACCCGCAGAGACACTCCTGAGAAGACAAAGCTGCTGAGACAGGAGGCTGGATCCGTGACCTGTCATCCCATCTGCCCAGGGTGACCTGGGCTCTCATTCTTTGCAGAGAAACCAGCAGGGCAGCAGTGGTGATGAAGTACAGGAGAGGAACTTGCCTCCGATGATTCTAAGCCAGAATACAAATAGCTTTATCCTCATGACACCAGAAAGAATGGCTTTCTCCCCCATCTTCCTGCTGGCTTCCCAGTGCCTGATTCTACCAGACTAGCCTTTCCGTGTTTTTGTTGTTTAGTCTTGACATACCCATTAATAACATCTGCTAGTTATTATTTGGTGAGGGTTTACTACGTGCCAGGCTCTGGATTAAGTACTATGTACCTACTTTTTTCATTTCTTTTATAACAATTCCATTAAGTAGATAGCACTATTTGGGGTTTTCAATAATAACTAGGCATTTATTAAATCCTATTAGGTATTCACTACTCATTGTTGTTCAGTTGCTAAATCTCTGTGACCCCATGGACTGTAACACATCAGGCTCCTCTGTCCTTCACTACCTCCCAGAGTTTGCTCAAATTCATGTCCATTGAGTTGGTGATGCCATCCAACCATCTCATCCTCTGCTGCCCTCTTCTTTTGCCTTCAATCCTTTCCAGCATCAGGGGTCATTTGCAGTGAGTCAGCTCTTTGCATTTACTACAACTACTTAGATGGGGAAACTAACACGAGGAACAAGTAAGTAGCTTTCCAAAAGTCAGCTGGATAGAAAAGTGGGCAGACATCCTGACCCCAGAGTCTCCACCAAACCACTGTCTTTCACTCAGAGTGTGGTCCTTGGGCCAGCAGCTTCAGCATCCATTTGGAAGCTCATTATGTATGACCAAGACTTACAAACTCAGACTCGGCATTTTAACAAGATCCCCCAGGATTGGTCTGCACATTATAGTTTGAGAAACATGTCTGGTTATAAGTGCTGCCTTCCCTTGTAATGATGCAAATCCCCTTCGAAGGAGGAACACAGCTGACATCAGTCAGAGACACTCCAACAGGAGTGAGTTTTAGATTGTTTTGGGGAATAGGATGTTAGGAACCCGGAGGGGGCACCAGGTTCTAAAGGGACCACGGAGTGGGGGAAGAGAGGGAGCAGTGTGTGCCTTCCTTAGAAACACACTGGCCAGAAATCCGCCTTCCCAGGGTGGAGTTCTGCCTGCTTTGTCTCCTGCATGTTGCAGAGTCTAGAGAACTGATGGCTCCCACAGACTCCAGTGGGAAAAAGCCGCAAGAAAACATGTCTGAATTTCATTTTCCTTGGGCCTCAGCAGCCTTCTCTGATGAGGGTCATAATGCTGCCACCTCCCCTGCAGCTATGATTTAAGGCCTGCCAGGATTTGCAGGATTCTGAGCAGACCACAAGTCTAGGCACAGTCCTTATTATGAGGTCGACCAGGTGTCTGATCCCTCTACCCGCAAGACTGCAATATGAAATCTGCTGAAAGGTCAGATCTGGACCTCTCTCAGAGCTCCTCCCAACCTCGCTCCCCTCTTCTCTTCACACTCACTTAAAGACATTCTTGAAGCAGCTTCCTCTCTTCTGATACTTGCCCTAAAATAGCCTCTGCCCATTTATGATTCTGCTCTTTCTCATGGAATGCAGTCCCTCCAAGGCCTTTGATGACCTTGCCTATGTCCTTCATAGTCACTGCATCATAAATCTGATTCCAAAGATCAGGGTTATGTGGTTAAGCATTCAGGATCATCAGGGCTTAAGTTCCAGCTTCCCTATTTATTAGGTGTATGATACTGAGTGAGTTTCTTTAAATTAATTTATTTTTAATTGAAGGATAATTGCTTTACAATATTGTGTTGGTTTCTGCCATGTATCAACATGAATCAGCCATAGGTATACATGTCTCCTCCCTCCCACCTCCCACCCCATCCCAACCCTCTAGGCTGTCACAGAGCCCTAGTTTGAGTTCCCTGAGTCATACAGCAAATTCCCACAGGCTATCTATTTTATATACGGTAGTGTATATGATTCCTCTACTCTCTCCATTCATCTCACCCTCTCCTCCCCACTAACCCCATGTCCATAAGTCTGTTCTCCGTTTCTGCATCTCCACTGCTGCCCTGCAAATAGGTTCAGCAGGGCCATCTTTCTAGATTCCGTATATACATGTTAATATACTATGTTTGTTTTTCTCTTTCTGACTTTGAGTTTCTTAATTGCTCTGTGATTCAGTTTTCTCATTTGCAAAGTGGAAATAATAATAGTCCCTAATTTACAGGATTACTGGGAACAGTAAATCAATACTACATGTTAAATACTTAATGAGTGCCAACATTTAGTTGATACCCAATAGCTATTATCTATTAAACCATATTTCAAAGTCTCTCAAGATGCATCTATTGTGAGACACATCTGTAATTTCAGAGATGTTAAAAAAGCTTTATTCGTTCAACAGGAAAAGTGTTCCAAAACCAAAGATGTTTGGGAAGTGTCATGTTTCTTTCCTGCCGCGTATCTCCAAACCTTCAAACGCTACCTTCTAATGTGATTACCAGGGTAGTTATGGCATTCAGTGTTCCCCAGACTTAGTAGACAATGGAATCCCTTTTCCATGGAGCATGTGGAACATTGTGTGGAATACAGTTTCAGAAGTGCTGATCTGACCCAATGCAGTCATGTCACAGATGGGGAAACTGAGGCCCAGAGAACAGAGGAGGCTTCCTGAAGCTACTCAGCTGGTTAAGTGATGGAGCCTAGGCCACTGAACAGCCCAACTGGAGCCTCCTCTGCTAAACCAACCATTCCCCACTTCGCCTGTCACCTGTGGCACTCCTCACACTAACCTTGAGAGGTCCCCAGGAAAGGGATCCTCCGCATTGAACAGATGCAATTTCCTGGTCACTGGGTGATGGGCAGAGTAGAGCCCAGATTGGATTCCTTGGCTTCCTGCTGAATTTTATCTACACTCTAAAGACTGTGACTCTAGAGGGGTGGAGGCGCGTGACTAGGAGGCAACAGGTGAGCAACGAAGGTCTGAAAGGCCTAGGGGAAGAGGGGTGTCAGTATAGACAAGCTCCCACCCTGGCAAACCTCACTTTCTGAAGCAGTCTTGCTGGGCCAGTCCTGGCCTCTCCCCCGGTGGGCTGAGAGGCAGGCCATCAACCGTCTGCCCACCAATCTTGGTCAAGCAGTGGGGGATGCGGGAGGAGGTATCCCAGAGGAACTGCCAAGGCCCCTCATCTCACACCTGCCCACATGCAGAGCCGCATGGAATGCAGGGCGGACTTCCAGGCTCAGTGTGACTCCATTGCCAAGGCACAGCCTCAGGGACCCACTGCGCAGACTTCAGACCGCATTTATGAAGTCCACCGGGAAGTTCTTTCAGCACAGCAGTTAATTTGATGACTGCTTTGTTTTAAGAGCAGTTTGTGTTTCACTGGCTAAGGTGAATTACTCTGAGGAGCTGTTAAGCAATTCATCAACTTTTGAACCTCGGTATGATGTTTGTGGTCAAACACGACTATTCTCACAGACCGAGTGACTCCCAACCTTTTCCCCTTTGAGACACACATGATGGATGTTGTTTATCCACATGCTGGACCCACCCGCGATGGGAATAGACTCCCTCGGATCAGCAAAAATGGTAAAAAAAAAAAGTGGCTGCACCAAGTGTTGGTGGGAAAGGTTAACTTTTATACATTGCGAGCGAGAGTATCCCTGCCTAGAGAATCCCATGGACAGAGGAGCCTGGCCAGCTACAGTCCATGGGGTTGCAAAGAGTTGGACACGACTGAGTGACTAAGTACAGCACGGCACAGTGAGAGTATTCATTTTAAAAAATATTTATTTTTATTTCTGTACTTATTTAGCTATAATGGGTCTTAGTTGCAGCATGCAGGATCTTTAGTTGTGGCCTGTGGGATCTAGAGTTCCCTGAGCAGGGATCACACCTGGGCCTCCTGCATTGGGAATGTGGAATCTTAGCCACTGGACCACCAGGGAAATCCCCAAGAGTATAAATTGATATAAACTCAATAGAGAACAATTTGGCTGCACCTGATGAAATGGAACATGTATTTCCTATAAGCCTGCAATTCCATCTTGAAGGATGTGCCAGAGAGGAGTTCAGCATGTACACAGGAAATACCTCCAAGGATATTCACTACAGGATGTTGGTATTCATGTCAAACTGGAAACAGCTCAATTGTCCATCAACAGGAGAGAGACTAAGCAAAATATAGTATATTCACATAACAATATTCCACAGCAGTTAAAAGGAACGGATTAAATCTATATGTGTCATTTTGAATAGATCTCCAAAATATATTGTTGAATTAAAACAAAAATTGATATTTGGTATGACATTTAAATTGTATTTATATAAATTCTCAAATAGAAAAATCAGTATTATGTATTTATCACAGATGTATATAAATGTCAAAAGCAAAAAAAAAAAAAAACTGAAAGGAGCATCCCATATTCTCAACAGAGGTTGTCCTTAAGAAGGGGGAAAAGGAGTGAGGAGGGGTTTCAAGGATAAAGGGAACTTCATTTTCTCTGGAAGTGAGGCTATCATGTCAGTTGCATCTGATGCATCGCTGAGACTCTCTTGACTTCCCTGGTCTCCCAAACTCTTAACCACTTGCTCTGCCATTGGCACTACATAGCAGTTGACCCTCCACAGGTCCACGGTTCTACCTGAGGCTGACCAGTCACTCGCCCAGAATCTTGGGTCCTCCGATCATTTCAGGGCTTGAATGAAACAGGACCTGAGATCTGGCTTCCTCAGTGGTGACCTAAAGGGACCAGGTATAATGCACTAGTTCTCAACTGGGGCCACATTGCCCCAGGGGTCACATTGCCCCAGGGGTCACATTGCCCCAGGGGTCACAGCTGGTAATGTCTAGAGACATTGTCAGTCATTATACCTAGGTGTGTAGGGGTACTACTGGTCTCCAGAGGGAAGATGCCAGGGATGCTGCTAAATAGCCTACAAGGCACAGGACAACCCTCCTACAATAAATATTCATCTAGTCCAATGTCCATAGTGCCAAAGTCGAGAAACCCCAGTCTAGTAGTTAAGAATAAAGACTCTAGAAAGACAAGCTCCGTGACCTCAGCTGAGTTACTTCACCTCTCTGTGTGTCAGTTTACAGTGTCCTTTTTCCAGTGGTCACGTATGGACGTGAGAGCTGGACTGTGAAGAAGCCTGAGCGCTGAAGAATTAATGCTTTTGAACTGTGGTGTTGGAGAAGACTCTTGAGAGTCCCTTGGACTGCAAGGAGATCCCACCAGTCCATTCTGAAGGAGATCAGCCCTGGGTGTTCTTTGGAAGGAATGATGCTAAAGCTGAAACTCTAGTACTTTGGCCACCTCAGGAGAAGAGTTGACTCATTGGAAAAGACTCTGATGCTGAGAGGGATTGGAGGCAGGAGGAGAAGAGGACGACAGAGGATGAGATGGCTGGATGGCATCATGGACTCGATGGACGTGAGTTTGAGTGAACTCCGGGAGCTGGTGATGGACAGGGAGGCCTGGCGTGCTGCGATTCATGGGGTTGCAGAGTCAGACATGACTGAGTGACTGAACTGAACTGAATTATCTGTCAAAAGAGCATAACAATTGTATCTACCTCACATGGTTGTGGTGAGAATTAAATGTATTAATAATTAAATACATTAATAATGTCAGTGAATGGCACTCAGATAATGTTATGTTGGTGTAATAATAACTAGTAGTAACTCTGCCATGAAGAATAGTGATAGTGAACATAGTGATATATTTTAAGGAAGCCATTCACAAGCTTCAAGCTTTGATAGTTACAAATATTTCACGATATGCTTCATAACTGACTGCAACACACTGGGGATACCAGATGTTATGAATTCTCAGATGCACACTTTCCCCACACTTTGATGTCTCTGCACTCTGGATACATCATACAATCACGGTTGGCAGGCCATTACACACAGCTCTCTCTGTCCACACACGTGCATAAACCCTGGGCATGGGGATCTTTGGCTTGGAAGGAAATTCTGGAGACAGTAGAGAAGATTACCCCCCTCTTTTTAATAAATGGTGTGTCACTCACTCTTGATGGCTCAGAAGACTATATTATGTGAAAATATGGTCATTAGTGATGCTGAATTAACAAGTGAGTGTCTTCTGAAGGGAATTCATTTTGCTTACTTTTTTTCCCTTATGTAGGTACAAAAGTAATATATTATCAAACATCCATGTCTAAATAAATGAGAGATTTTTTTATTACAGATATGTTTAAAAATTCTACATGAGAAAGCCTTGTGTTAAAGGTAAAATTTCTTTTTTTAGTGGTACAGAAAATGGTGCATCTTATGACATCAATGCTTTGATGAAACATGTGTAATCAGTATACTGTCAATTTCTGAGTCCTCATAATGTGCTAATCAGATTACTTATATTATCTCATTTAATCCTCTTAATAGCCCTATAATGTATGTACTATTGTTGTTCATATTTTGCTATTGAATAAACAGATTCAGAAGTGAAGTAACTTGCCCAGGGTCAACAGCTGATAAGTAGAACTGGGACTCCAAAGCCTTGGGGCTCTACGTTTGTATCTTGGTTCAGAACTACAGTAAAAATCTGTATCTTTTTCCCCAGGTATCAGCAACCTAAGGAGTGGATAGTAACAACAGAAGGTGGCTGAGCCAATGTTCAGCAGCCTGTGGGCTGGCTTTCCTGCTGCCATTTCTCCTTCCTACCCCCATTTCTCACAATATACTTTACAACTGACTGTAGAGCACCACCAGACTTTGCCCAGCATAGCTCCTTCACCCAGTCCAGTGGCAAAATATAACCAGAACTGTGACCAACGTGGAGACCAGCACATTTCAGAGACTGCTGGTCTCCAAGCTTCCCTAAGGAAGCAAAGTTCATGTGCTGCACAGCTGCGAGGGGTTTAAAAGGACAGAGATGTTTTACAAGCACTGGGTAAAAATCACATGGTCCTAGGCTGAACCACATCTTTGGAATGTTTCATTTATCTTCTTTATAGTAAAGTTCTGTCTCTGCAAATTCCAGCAAATTGTGGAGCAAAAAACACAGAGTCGTTGTAACCAAATATCCAAAGGTAATTATACAATGGCAGATGTATCCTATTAGCATCACCACGACTTAACTCCATTCTGTGTCTCCTCTCCAGCCTGATAGGCCTTCCCAAGTCTCCCTGTGGGTTGGTGGGAAAGCTGATTGGCTGGTCGCAGTCGGGTGTAGGGAGATGGCAAGAACTGCATTGGGAATCTGTGTTCAAGTCGTAACGCTTGTGCGAACTTGAGCGAAACACTTGACTGTCTATGCTTCATTCTCCCTTTCAAATGCGTGCCCCCCCTCCCTACCCCAGGTTCTAAAACTAAATGGCAGCTCTAGTTTACTCTCTCCCATAACCCCGTGGAATCTGGTTTTCATTCTCATCATCTTTCACGGCCTCTGAGCAAGTTCCTGCGCCCTGTTTCTCTCAACAAGCATAACTACTTCCACCTGCCTTCATAATTGGTTCCTGGGACAAGAAAAGCCTCTTGACAAGCTGGACTGCCTCCCATGTGTTGCATGAATACTTGAAATGTGGGCCTTCTCCCCCCTCAGCCACCCGTCCGCAGGGTTCAGGGCTGAATGCATCAACAAGTGCTGCTGCTGTGTGTTGCAGGGGCAGAGGTTTTGCTTTTTCCTCTGCTTTGCAACTCACTCACTCTGATGAGTAATGAAAAAGACTGGGGTCTAGACAGTCTTAGATTATTGCCTGCCCCATTCTCCCACTCAGGTCATGGAAGTTGGCAACTCCAACCACTCTTTGCATAGAGGCCTGGAGAGGGGACAAGGTTTTCTGCGTTTTGCAGCAACTGATGGCTGAACTGGGATGCAAGTCCTGGTGGTCTGACTCCAAGTCCAACGATCACAGTGAGAGAGAATCAGAAGAGTCTGGGCTATGGATTCCAGTCTGGGCTATGGATTCTGACCAATTTAAAGCCAGCACTGCCACTGGCTTACTGTGTCTCCTCCACCTCCTTATTCCTAGAACGGAAATAATAAACACCTCATAGAACTGTGAGCATCAGACAGGATAATGTACACGATGCTCATGCAGTCTTTGGTTTAAAACCAGAAAAGACCCAAGCGACAACTGCTGGTACTTTAATGGGTATAGAGAGGAAGTGTGATTGTCCCGCACAAATGAGGGATTTGTGCTAAAGTAAGATACCAAGCAGGGCAGAACTCTTTTCACTGAAGGGACCTTAAATGCCCGCCCTCATCATTTAACCATATGAAGATATGGAAGCCACACTTGTAAAGAGGGAGAGTGCATATGTGTTCAGTCATGTCTGACTCTTTCCAACCCCATGGGCTGCAGCCCTCCAGGCTTCTCTGTCTATGAGATTTCTCAGGCAAGAATACTGAAGTGGGTTGCCATGTCTTCCTCCAGGGGATCTTTCCGACCCAGGGATGGAAACTGAGTGTGACTCCTGCATTGCAGGCAGACTCTTTACAACTGTTCCACCTGGGAAGCCCATTAAAAGGGGGAAGTGTGACTTAAAACTACCCTAAGTCTCATATGTAAATTATACCTCAATAATGCTGATTTTAAAAAAAGGTATCCCAAGATCGGAAAAGATCAAAAACCCTGATGACAGTGGGTATCAAAGGGTCTGGGAGCATCTGATGTAAACTCTGAAGAGTGCAGCTTGGCAAAATTAACCAAAATCAGTAATGTACATGCCCTTGGGTCCAGCAATTGCTCTAGCTGTAGCCAGTTGTAGATGGCCTATCTTCCAGTACAGTAACCACCCCGGGGGTTCTTCATATAAAACACGGCAAGCCCACTTGAGGGCAGAGTGGACAAGAGGCCGCTTCACCGAGTACCGGCTGTGCTGTGGGTGAGGTGACAGACATCGTTAGTGCCTTGAGGGGAAATAGCACTATGCCACTAGAGCTGCAGAGGGGTTGGGCTGGGGAGCAGCTCCTGGCTTCGAGGGCATCACTCCAGAGGGCTTAGGGTCTGGCAGATCTGCTCTGCTACCTACTAGCTGTACAGTCTAACGCAAGTCATTTTGAGCTGCTTTTCTCCATCTATTCGCTGAAGATGGAACCACCTTCCAGGAAGAGGTGACCTGAGGATTAAATGAAATCCACAGGATGATGTGGCGCAGTGTCTCGTGTCTGGTCAGCAATCAGAGCAAGCTTTCTCTTTTCCAGTTTATCCTTGCATCCCTCTTCCTATTTTTGCGTCTTCACCTCTCTGCCTTTTTTTTTCTTTAAAGTTGTGGCTAACAAACCCCTGCATCACACCCCAGCAGCCTGGAAGAGCAAATTTCAGACAGTAGTGGACCCAGGAGGCAATTGCTCGCATCTCAGCCTGAAGCTCCAAACTATTCTGCCCTCCCCTTCTCCCCCTGGTCCTGAATGCCTGGCACACTGAGTTGACTTGATCCTGACCTTAGGCTCCTGGATTTCCTCCACTTCCTGACACGGCCCCCAGCCAGCTTCCCAGTGTGGTTTTGGTTAAGCTTACACCTCTGGTGTTGGCTTCTTCCTTTCCCTGACTGTGAACCTCCCCCAACCACACACCTTAGGAGAGGAGGTGGGAATTCAGTCTCCGTTAGTCATATCAAAAACAATGCGTTTTAAAAACAAACAAGCAAACAGACAAACAAAAAGCCTTTTATTTTAAAATAATTGTAATCTCACAGAAAGTTGCAAAAATAATACAGAGGTCCTGTGTACCTCTACTCAGCTTCCTCCCATGGTAATATTTTACATGTGGGCAGCACACTTCTAAAATATGTGTTTGGTACTTGTACCATCTGGCAAGGATCTAGTATAAAAAGATTTAGTGGTTCAAACCTTGTCATTCAAATCTTAGGTTCCATCCCTCCCTGAAAGCCCTTGTCTTTCCTTTCTCCAGGACATGATTCACTCACTGCTTTTGCCCAGAAAGTATTCCTTATCAGCCAGAGACTCAGCGAGCTTAAGCCAAAATGGAATTTACTGGAAAGATATTGAACTGCCCCTGAATCTATGGGAACGCTGGGAGCGGAGCAAGGGCCAGGAGAAGGACCAGGGCATCCGAAATTCCCCGGTCACTTCCTCGGAAGGCTCCCCCAGCAAGGAGAGCAGGTCCACCACTTTGTATCGTGTTGTTTTTCCTGTGCTTTGCCATCTCTTAATGAAGCTTTTCCGCATCAGCCCAGCCAGAAATGGCTCACGCATACAGCCCTTCCCAGCTGGATTGTGTGTCTTGAGGCGTCAAGTTTTCAATCTCTATATAGTCCATAATATCTATTCAACATAGGAAATCAAGAAGTATGAATAAATAATTTCTAGCTCTAAAGGTGGTTAGTTTACTTTACCGAATTATTTAACCTTTAAGCATAACCAAAATGAGGGGAAGTTGCCTCCTTTCTCTTCATTTTTGACTCCTCTCCTTAATGAGCGTGTCAAAGCAGTCTGTGAGTGAATTTGGCTTTTTAAATCACTGACAAAGCTTTTAAGGAGCCCATGAACTTGCAAATAACAGCTACAGAAGGTTTTAATTAGCATGATGTGGAAAAAAGTCACTTGACCTCTAGGTGCCCTTCCTTAAAAAGTGGGATAATGAGACTGGCCACCTGCCTAGCTCACGGAGGCACTTGTTTGTTAATGAGACCAGGGGTGGCAAGGTGCTTGGAGCTCTTCGGTTTAAAGAAGGAGGGAAAAGCTCTCCAGATACTAACCGTTATAATGACGGTTTTAGCCAAAGACCCTGTTATATCTAGACTCCCTCTGGTGACCAATTTAGCATACTGTATATAATACATTTTGAATTAATTGGTTTCCTCAGCCTCTCAAAAGACTGGGAGTTGCCAAATGGCTGTGGTTTTGCCTTCACTGAGCTGCCATGAATACTTCTCTTGGTGGTTAGCCTTGCCATCTCTTTCATCCTGGGCCACCTCTGCCTTTGCTTTGGTGCTTGGCTCTCCTCAACAGTTTTTCATTTGAAAGTCAGGCTTTTCGGTGCTGCTGTGCAGTGTGGGGAATGTCATCATCACCATCCTTAGATCTCCGGATGTGAACATAGAGGGCTGACTCACCCTGTTTGGTGCCAGAAAGCAAACCCGGGACAGGTGAGGCAGAGGAATGCAGGTTTCAGCACAACAGAAAAGAAAATGTTTTACTGTCGCAGCATTGTTCATCGACTATACTCCCAATTCAAAGTAAGATGTTTAATTTAAAAAAATTAAAACATAAAGGAAAACGTTTCCACGATCACACTCACATGGTCAACAGGCATCTCGTGATCAGCGCCCTGGCACCAGAGACAGAGCCTGCTTGGTGAGGGGTCTTGGTGTGTAGACATCTGAATGTCCTCCAGTGAGTTTTAACAGAAAAGGGTTTATAATGGTAGACTGTGCTTAGCATCAGTTCTGCCGTCTTCTTTGTCTTCCTCTAATGATGAGACTGGAAAGCTAGTCTGTGTTTGCCAGGCTTGCAGGTGGGCTGGCACAGAAGATAGAGATGAGGAGGAAGCCACAATTTTGCTGGGTCTACCGATATTTTCAGCAGCCCTTGCAGAAATTTTGGTGTCCAATCACCAACTTTGTAAGTATTGGGAAGCAGAGTATGCCAAATTCACTGGCAGAGGCTAGTGGGCACAGTGTGCCTCTGAAGCTGCAACTGTGGTTCTGGTTTCTGATCACGGTGGCCTCGTGGTTGTGACAGTTTGATAACTATAGAGGCTTCTGGACGGTGGCAGCATCCGAGTGGTGCTGGAGCCATTGGCGTCCTGATCATTGATGAGGTAGCAGCTCCCTTGGACCCTCTCAGGGTAATTCACATGATTTCAACCTACGAGGTGTCTTCAGCTCTAAGCCCTTTCCTACCCTGTAGTGAATCATTTTCTGCTTAAATGAACTAGAAGGGATTCTGTCCTCTGCTAGAGAGTCCTTGCTAATACAAAGAGATACATAGAGCCTAATGAACCACTGGGATGCTGTCTAGTCTGAGTTTACAAGTGCAATTCACAAAACTACTCTGCAGAGCTGAGCAACTGCGGGCGTTGCTATTATGTGACAATCAGGATGCTGTCCTCCCCTGCTTGCCCCAGAATCAGGCCAACTCTACCCCTTTCTGTGCCAGCAAAGCAGATGTCCTTGCCCCACCCCTTTCTCCACATAATTCAGTTCTGAATGAGTCTCAGATGAATGCATTTGACCAGCAGACTGTAAATTATAACCAGATCCTGCCCTACAGAAGAGCTTGGAAATGTAATCATTAGTGGCTCAGCCCCTACAGTCCAGAAAGGAATCACGTGAGTCATCCACAGTGTTTGCTACAGAATCACCTACTTTTAGGGCTGGGAGACTTAGGAGACTAGTTCAGCCTTCAGAGACAGATGAACTTGGGTTGTCCAGGACGGAGTCAAGAATCATAATCCATGAATACAGACATCCAGCTCAGTGCCCTGTCTGCCTGCTCCACTTTCTCCGTCTGAAGTTTTGGAAGGAATTCCTGCATTTGTTGGGAGTCTAGACCACATATAACCAGTGTCCTGGTAACTATAATGTTTTTCCAAAAAGAAGAAACTCTGGGATTAGGAAAACTTCTTTCATCTGAATTAGGCTAACCTGGTTTCAAATCCTGACTGCTACCTGTTGCCTGTGTGGCCTTAGACAAGTCACTTACCCTCTCTGAGCTTCAGTTTCCTCCTCCTAATGCCTGTTTTAATTGGTTTTTGCAATGACTAGCATGTCAAAAGCACCTGGCACGTGGTAAATACTCAATAAATGTTAGTCCTGTGATTCCCAGCTCTTTGGTATTCAGTCAAGTAATTACATTTTTGTGCAATATGAAAGTATTTCTAAAAGAGCAAGAGAATTAAGAATTCTCAGATTTTGGACTTCCTAAGGTGGTACAGTGGATAAGAATCTGCCTGCCAAGGCAGAGGACATAGGTTCAATCCCTGGTCTGGGTAGAGTCCACATGTTGTGAGCCACAGCTCACAGCTGAAACCCGTGAGCCACAACTACTGAAATCTGTGTGCTCTAGGGCCCGCAACAGAGAAGTAGCCTCCACTCTCTAGAACTGGAGAAAGCCCTTTGAATGTCAATGAAGACCCGGCACAGCCATAAATAAAGAAAATTATATTTTTTAAAAAAATGCTCAGATTTTGCCATGGAAACTTAACCCTTGAGCTTCTGTATAAGCCTGCAAGCATCTCCAGGCCCATTCTGATGTTGGCAATTTTTCAGGCAAATGCCCCAGTGTAAGCTCTGTCTAGGGTGAGAATCCTGGGCAAGTTTAGTGCCTTCCATAACTTTGGTGTTGATTCATTATGAAGCAGAAGAGAGGCCCATGAGGACCTGTTGCAAGAGCATGCACTGGCTGAGACTGCTCCTGAGATGTATGACTTGGAGCTAAACCAAAGGAAGCCTGTAACTTAGGGCAGTTTGATGCTTCCCTTGGGGAACATGTGCTCTCCCAATCCTGTCTTCTTTCTTATTTTTTCCAGGGACAACTGGTGAGGCTCAGAGAAAAGAGATGTGCCCCAAAAATCACTGGAAAACTGGGTCTCCCCCGCCCCTTTTCTCACTCTCTGGGCCTCAGCTGCTTCATCTAACAAAAAGAGCTGGAGGAACTTCCCTGGAGGTCCAGGGGTTAAGACTCTGCACTTTCACTGCAGGGAGGACAGGTCCCCTGTGCCAACACCAAAAAAAAAAAAAAAAAAAAATAGAAGGCTAGAAGACTCTGTATCCTGGTGCAAGCCCCCATCTCCCTCCCAGTGCTCAGATCTATGATTCTGAGACTTAATGGTGGGCTCACCCTCTAGAGGGAAAGACATCCTGGGACTCAGGAGATAATATACAAAGGCACCTACCTGTGGAGAGCAGCTGTTTGTCCAGAGTCTTATCCCTAATGATCCAATGAACTATACACACTGGACTGACAGCTTGTATAGGTCTAGTTTCTAAAGTCAGCACAAAGTAAAATCCTCTGTAGTCAGAATTACCCTTGAAGATCCCTAAAGTTCTGTACACATTGCATGACAAGATCATCGTTCAATAATATCAGTACAGTCAAGTTTTCTTCTCGTTTGGGATATTTGAACACCAGATACAGCAGCAGTCTTGTGTCTGGGAGCTGCGTTGTATGAAAATAGAAAATGTTCAGTGCTATAAACATACCTGGTGCTAGGAGATTGATACTCACAGTACTGAGTTCCACTGAGGGGATAGACCCAGGGATGCGCAGGCAAAGCAAAGACCAGAGGAAGGACAGGGAATGGTCCTTGATGCCAGGAGCAGGGGGAATGTGTACGGTGGGGCTCCAAAAGGTCAAAGACCAGCATGTTGGAAGAGGGATTCCAGATATCAGGCCAAAGTGAAGCAGCCATGCTGAAGGGGTCTTCGGCCACCCTGCCAAGCCCTCTCAATCCAACCACCCTTCCGCACAGCACTGTCTGGGCTTAAAGGGCCCTTCCCCCAAGTCTGCAAAGAGATCTTTTAGAAAAGGCTCAGAAAAGGATGTCATCCATGTTGAGAGAGACGTGATCCTACTGAGATGTGGAAGATTGGGAAGACTTCAGAAAAACAAGGACACTGGGCGCTGGGTGAGTCTGTGTAGCTGGGGAGGATGGGGTGGTGTTCTGGCATGGGAGACAAGTGGGAGGCGGGGCAACAGAGCCAATGCTGAGGTCGGGAAGCTTGGGGACCTGTTAGATGGCCATGTGAGATGATGCAGCCGGAAAGGTGAGACATTAACAGGAATGGAAACAGGTGTTCCGAACTGTACCAGAGGGCTCAAATATCAGACTAGAGACTTTGGCCTTTGTGTAGAGACTAGGGATTTTAAGCAGGAAAATTACTGTAATCAAAGTTGATTCTGGAACCCTGGGCAGTGGGGTGCAGGTGGATGCCAGGTAAGACAGTCAAGTTGGAACTCAGGTTAGAGATCAGTCAGGTCCCAGGGACCTGGAAGTCACACTTGAATTCCTACCATGCAACACTATATTGATTCCCTAGAGCTCTTTCTGAATGTCAGGACCAAGTCACCCCATTTCCAAGACACACAAAGGTATTCTGGGTGCTAAAACTAGGGGGGCAGTGTGAGTTTTTGTGTGGCCCAGAACTGAGATGCCTTCCCTAGAGCTCTGGGGCTCTCTGCTGCGTGGACTTGAGGAGCTTGTCTGGCTTCTGCTTGTATTTATTTTTTTATTTTGGCTGTGCTGGGTCTTCCTTGCTGCATGCGGGCTTTTCTTATTGTCGATATAGGCTTTAGAGCGCAGGCTCAGTAGTTGTGGCTTAGTTGCCCCAAGACACCTGGGATCTTAGTTCCCAGACCAAGGATCAAACCCGAGTCCCCTGCACTGCAAGGCAGATTCTTAACCACTAGGCCACTAGGGCAATCCCTAGCTTCTGTTTTTAAACAATTTCCTAGAATTGCTGTTGCTGACACCACAAGGCATACCTTCAATTGGTAAAAACCTTTCCAATTTGAACCTTTAAGTGCTCAGTTAACTGAAGTCACAGAGATGGATTTGACCATAGATCAGTAGAGGTCCCTGCCTCTGATGTTCTCCACTCTGCATTCAGAAAAACAAGTTAAGTATGCTCTTTGAGTTTGCCTATGCAGTGAATTGATTCATGCATCCACTCATCAAATATTAACTGAACACCTCCCATGTGCCAAGTCTACGCACCAGGGATCAAGTCCCTGCCCTCATGGAGCCCACATTCTAGTAGGAGATAGACAGAAACAGTGAGTTAAACATATAGCATGTGAGATCATTATAAGTGCTGCTGCTGCTGCTAAGTCGCTCCAGTCGTGTCCGACTCTGTGCGACCCCACAGATGGCATCCCACCAGGCTCCCCCTTCCCTGGGATTCTCCAGGCAAGAACACTGGAGTGGGTTGCCATTTCCTTCTCCAATGCATGAAAGTGAAAAGTGAAAGTGAAGTCGCTCAGTCATGTCCGACTCAGCCTACCAGGCTCCTCCGTCCATGGGATATTTCCAGGCAAGAGTACTGGAGTGGGGTGCCATCGCCTTCTCCGTTATAAGTGCTATAGAGAGGAATAAAGCAGAGTAATGAGCATAAGGAGAGCTGGGATATGCCAAATGTGTTGGTTGGTCAGGAAGAACCTCGCTTAGCAGGTCAAATGGAGCAGGGAGCCGGAGAAAGTGAAGGGCAAGTCATACAGATATCTGGGAGGAGTGATCCAGACAGAGAGACCTGCAAGTGTAAAGGCCTGGAGAATGGACTGTGCTTGGTGTTTGAAGAACAGCAAAGAGACCAGTGAGGCTGATGTGGAGTGATGGGGGAGGAGAGAAGGTAGGGAGGTCAAGAAAGGGAGCAGGGGCTTCCCTGGTGGTCCAGTGACTAAGACTCCCTGTGTCCAATGCATGGGGCCTGGGATTCGATCCCTGGTCAGGGAACTAGATCCCACATGCTGCAACCAAGAGTTTACACTACTGCAACTTAAAAAAAAAAAAGGATCCTGCACGTGGCAACGAAGATTGAAGATTCTTTGTGTGGCAACTAAGATTGGCACAGTCAAATAAACAAATAAATAATTTTTGGAAAGGAGGGGGGCAGATCACACAGGACCTTGGAGGCTACAGTGAGCACTTTGGCTTTTACTCCGAGATGGGAGCCAGTGCAGACTGCTGAGCAGAGGGTGACAAGAGCTAGCTCCCTCTGGACAGACTCCCTCTGGCTGTTGTTTTGAGACCAGTCAGGAGCCCACTACAATAATCTGGTGGTAGTTCTTATCAGTGGGGCAAGAACAGACATTTGCAGGAGTAAGGCCCAGGGGGCCTGGGACTTAGGGAGGAAAGGTTAGCTTTTAACAACATGAGCTTTAGATGAACAGCTCCCAAATGAATGCTCTCCCTTAAATCTGACCCATCTAGTCCAGCCCTGGGCTCTGAAAGCCATTCTGCAAGAAGGGTTGATGCAGTGTTTTGAATGGGGACAAACTCTATCAAGCCTAGTAGGATGGCTGCTTTGAATGGGCCATTTGGATGTCCTAAGTGTTAAAAAAAAAAAAAAAAAAAGCAGTTTTCATTGCCACGTTAAAGGATACAACTGGGAACTTCATTCCTTGATTGTTCCCTCAGTGTTTCATTCACCACAGATGCCAAGATCTTACTGTTGCTGTAGCATCCCCAGACAAATGCCTCATGCTGCTGCCTCCCAGAGGCTACTCGCCTAACTGCAGCCTACGACGTGCCTCCAGAACGACACCGTGTGTTCTCTGGGTGCAAACCATCGGATCCATGTGCAGAGCAGCACAGCAGAGCCCTGGGTGACTCTAAGATGCCCAGCCCCAGGGCACCTGGCCTGCTTTTCCAGAAGGGATGTGGAATGGGTACCCTGTTTTCCCATTTTGCTAGGCTCTCATCTCACTGGATAACTCACTGGCGGAACTCCAGTAAGACCCATGCTCAAACAGCAAGCCCTTAAACTGGACAGTTTTCCATTTTTGCTTCTTCCTCTGACCTTGTAAAAGGGCTTATGAAATGTCTATATTAAATGGAATATGGTCTCCATATCATTCCTGATTCCTTTTACATCCCTACACCCTTCCTCACTCCTTCCCCAAACATCCCTTCTGGCATCCAAGGAAACCTGCAAAACCACACTGCAAGGCTCCTTCTGGGCTTGCCTTTCCTGACTGTGCCCCCAAGAGTTTTGGAGCATTTTTTTCTTCTTTCGCTTGCATCAATACTGACCACTCCTAGTTCCATCAATTAATGAGTGACAACAAGGAATCTTATTTTTCCACTTTTCTGGAACCTCGGTTTTTAAATCTGCACAACAGGGCTAATGATAAGATTTATCTTCAAGATTATTATGAGGATTCCAAATTCTTTATGCAAACCATCTGGCAGAACATCTGAAGTATTTGATAAATGGCAGACATTAGTTTTGAATGGACTTAGCTTATATGTCATCTTCTCTAAGAAATCTTTGATTCCCACTAACTGGGGTTAAATGTTTGTCATCTGTGCTTCAGAGTCTATGGAAGTCATTCACTGAGTACTGGATATACATCCACAACAGGGTAGACTCCTGCGGTCAGCAGAATAATCCCCTCCACCCCACCTCCCAAGATGCCCACATGCTAATCCCTGGAACCCGTTATATCACATGGCAAGAGGGAATGAAGGCTGCAGACGGAATTAAATTATTAATCAGCTGACCTTAAAATGGGGAGATTATCCTGGATTATCCAGTTGGTCCAATATAATTACAAATCTCCTTAAAAAGTGAAAGAGGGGGACGGGAGAGTCTGAGGAAGAGATGTGATGATAGAAGCCAGAGGTCCGAGTGAGACCATTGCTGGCCTTAAAGATGCAAGGGAACCTCTAGCCAAGGAATGAGAGCAGCCTCTAGAAACCGCAAAAGGTAAGAAAATTGATTCTTCCCTAGCGTCTCCAACAGGAACTCAGCCCTACCAATTCCTTGATTTGAACCCAGTGAAATCCATTTCAGATTTCTGGACTCCAGAACTTTAAGACAATAAAATTGTGTTGTTTAAGCCACAACATCTGCAGTAATTTGTTACAGCCTCTGTTAGGAACTAATACAATCCCTCACATCCATCTAATTGGCACAATTATCCAAGTCGTTGTTGTTATTGTTCCCAGTTTACAACTGGAAAGGCTGCCGCTCAGGGAAGTAATTTGTCCAAAGTTACACAGCTAATAAATAGCTGTCACATCTTTCAATGCATGTTACCATAAACAAACAAAACACAAATTGCTTCAACCTATGAAGAGGGGGTTACTGGCTCACATAACCGAAAAAAATTTCCAGAGGAGGTACTTGTGGAGAACAAGCCGGGCTTGATCCACAACCCAAAAGGATGACACCAAGATTCAGTATTTCTGTCTCTTGTGTGTGTTTTCCACAGTCTTGGCTTTATACTCAGGTTTCACACAGTGAGCCCCACGGCTCCAGGACCACCACTGTGGCGGCAAAAAATGGCTGCAGCAGTTCCAGATGTCACAACCTCATTCCCTATAACTTCTAGAGGAAAAAGAAAGCTTCCTTTTTTCAGATAGCCCAGCAAAACTCTTGTAGTGATTTGTTGCTTCTCATTACGTTAATCCTCAATTTCTGGACTAAACACTGAGCCTCACGGTGGACCTATGAACGGGGGTGATGGGGAAGGGTTGAATTGCCCAGAAGGAGATCAGAGTCATTTGGGCAGGAGAGACGGGAAACGGATATCAAATATCAGCAATGCTGCCTGGGAAAGGTCCATCACAAAGTTTCTGAGCTCAAACACTGCTGTCTTCCAGTAAAGTCATTTTCTGACTCTTTGGGAACTTGGTCATTGCCTGTTTACCTTTCAGTGAGACTAAGGGACAAGCCTGGAGTCATCCTAATCTCCTCTCTGTCCCCAGCTCCTGGCCCAGGGCCTGGCTGAGAGCAACCACCCGAGAAATGTTTGTTGGTCACTGTGGCTGCTCGCTCCGGAGATGTGAACCATTCAGGAAGTGCTACCTTTTTCTGATTCTGTATGGAGTCATGATGACGCCCAAGCAGGCTAAATGTTTCTGAGAAAATGCAAGTACTTCAATGGGTATAAGCAGTGGCTTGAATTTAACCCAGTTTGAGTTGGAGGTTTCTTTTGTTTGCACGTAGAAACATTCTGGGGCTCCCCAGGTGGCGCTATTGGTAAAGAACCCGCCTGCCATTGCAGGAGACATGAGATGTGGGTTCAATCCCTGGGTTGGGAAGACCCCCTGGAGGTGAGCATTGCGACCCACTCCAGTATTCTTGCCTGGAGAATCCCATGGACAGAGGAGCCTGGCGGGCTACAGTCCATGGAGTCGCAAAGAGTTGAACACTACTGAATCGACTTAGCACACGTGCATGCAAAAACATCCTAACCGATACAAATGCCTTACAGGGATGTTCTGAGAATATAAGTGAGATAATGTATGTAACCTGCTTAACAAGTTTTAATGGGTATTGGCTATTATTACTTTTATTATCATTTACAGTGACATCTATTAACGAGCTTCTCAAGGGCAGGTTGAATCCATCCCACTCTTTTTCCTTTTTTATTATTTATTTATTTGGCTGCACCATGTCCTTGTTGCAGCACAACTAAGAACTCTTAGTTGTGGCATGTGGTATCTAGTTCCCTGACCAGGGATGGAACTTGTGTCCCTGCATTGGGAGCACAGAGTATTAGCCACTGGACCACCAGGGAAGTCCTCCTCCCCATTCTTGAATGCAGTAAGTAATACTTAAATAATGGTTGAACCAAATGAGAGTATCCAGGGCATCACTTTACAAGGCTCATTTCCATCAGTTGAATTTTTAAATGAGAGTTATAGTTTTGAATTTATAGGATAGCTTGCTATTTACAAAATTCCTGGAGAAAATTACTTTTGAAAGCTGAGTCATTTCATAATTCAAATAGTTGCTGTTCAGTCACTAAGTCGTGTCTGACTCTTTGCAACCCTATGGACTATATAGCTTGCCAGGTTCCTCTGTCCTCCACTATCTCCTGGAGTTTGCTCAAATTCATGTCCATTGAGTCAGTGATGCTATGTAACCATCTCATCCTCTGTCGTCCCCTTCTCTTCCTGCCTTCAATCTTTCCCAGCATCAGAGTCTCCTCCAATGAGTCAGCTCTTTGCATCAGGTGGTCAAAGTATTGGAGCTTCAGCTTCAGCATCAGTCCTTCCAATGAATATTCAGGACTGATTTCCTTTAGGATGGACTGGTTTGATCTCCTTGCTGTCCAAGGGACTCTGAGTCTTCTCTTGCACCACAGTTTGAAAGCAGAGACCTTTAGGAAGTTTAATGTGACAGGTCACCCTGATTCCTTTTGTGAGAGGAACAAAGGAAAGTGTATATGTCCTAAGAGGAAATATACAATCACTGACTATGTAAAATAATTCTTTAACCTGGAAGAGCACTTGCTTCAACCAATTAGTTTTACAGCTGAGGCCTGATAGATTCAGTCATTTGGATATGACAACACAATGGGTTTGGGGCTGAGCTGGGATTGAAATCCTAGGCTCCTGAGTATTCTACTATGCTGGTTCCACTGCACCTTGGATATTCCAAGAAGGTATTTATGTCAGTGTCCAGCAGCTACCATAAAAAAATACAACAAACTGGATGGCTTCCGCAACAGAAAAGTGTTGTCTCACAGTTCTGGAGGCTGGAAACCTGAAAAGAGGGTGTTGAGAGGGTGGGTTCCTTCAGAGGGCTATGAAGCAGAAATCTGTTCCCAGCCTTTCTCCTTAGCTTGTAGGGACGTCATCCTGATCTCTGCCTTCCTGTTCACATGGCGTTCTCCCTGTGTGTGTCCCTCTCTTCACATGGCTTCCTCCCCTTTGTTTATCCACGTCCCTGTTTTCTCATAAGGACACCAGTCATTGGGGTCCCCACAGGAGACACAGTCATAAGGACACAATCATAAGATCCACTCCAGAATGTGTCTGTGCATGCGTGCGTGCTTGTAAGCCACTGAGTTGTGTCTGACTCTTTGTGACCCCATGGACTGTAGCCAGCCAGGCTCCTCTGTCTATGGGGATTCTCCAGGCAAGAATATTGGAGTGGGTTACCGTGCCCGACATCATCTTAACTAATTTCTTCTTCAGTGACCCTATTTCCAAATCAGGTCACACTCTGAGGTACTGGGGGTTAGGACTTAATATATGAATTTGGGGGGCAGGGCACAATTCAACTCATAACACTACTTCTGAAAGTCCTATGTCCTTCTACTGATGGCAATTCTGCTTTTTCCCTTGGAAAAGGAAATATGGATCTGAGGAATAAGGGTCTTTTCTATTTATTTTATGTCTTATCTCAGTTCCAAGGATAGGGTTCTGCCCTTGCAAGCCTGCATTGACATTCTTAATCAGCTGCTGGCAAGAGGGAAGAGTATGGGTGAGTTTTCTAAAAACTTCTACAGTGTGGCCTACTGTTGTCAGCTGAAGGAAAGAAACTCACAACTGTGTTCCATTTGACTAGATGGGTAGGACACGTGCTTACCTGCTTTGGGTGTACAATGGCTCCCTTTGATTTCTTATGCCAAGGGCGGGCAGCCAACTGCTCTTACTTTACCTGTCTTCAGGCTCAGCCGTGGCTTCCAAGGGGAGCTGCCGAATGGCAAGTGTTCATCTTCATCATGATGCTGGTTTTCTAAGATGCGGTCTTTATTTCAGAGCCATTAATAATGAAATAGGTGTTCCTGTTTAGAATTAAAGTGTGGATTAGAAGGACACTCAGGACTTAGCTATTGGGAGGCCTTACTGAGAAGATTTAGAAAGATGTGGGGGCCTGCATGCCGCCACACCCCGCCCGCGCCAGTTCCCCCCCACCCCCCCACCCCCCCGCCGCAATTCACAGTAACTGAGAACATGTTTAACCACAAAACTGTGGAAGGGTAAAAACATAATCGCTAGAGTCCCGCAGACTTGGGCTTGAAACCCTGACCTGATTTTACAGTTGCCTCAGTTACCAAAAAAAGAACTAAATAAAATCAGGTGTCTCCTGATATGATGTACTGAAAAGGACACAACAGGGGCCTATACAGTGCCCCTGTCCAAAGCACGGGGTGTTCAGCTGCTAAACTGTGTCTGACTCTTTGCGACCCCATGGACTGCAGTATGCCAGGATCCTCTGTCTTTTACTGCCTCCCAGAGTTTGCTCGAATTCATGTCCAGCCAAAAGCGCATACTCTAAATTTAATCATAAAGAAACAAGCAGGCAAGCCCGAATTAAAGGGCATGCTGCGTAACAACAGGCCAGTATTCTTCAAAACTGTCAATGTCATACAAGAAAACGAAAGGCAGAGGAAGTGTTTCAGATCATAGGAGATTAAAGAGATGTCGCATCTAACGCAGCACTCAATCCTGAATCAGATTCTGGATTGTGGGGAAAGTTTCTTAAAAAAGCAGTATTGGGATAATAGGTAAAAGTTGAATATGGGTTATAAATTAGATGATAGCACTGTAGCAATTTTAAGTTTCCTGAATTTGATCACTGTATTCTGGCTGTATAAGAGATTTTCCTTGTTCTTGAGAAATACATATTGTATTTAGTGTTGAAGGGGTTTAATCTCTGTAATTTACTCTTAAATTGTTCAGAAAGAAAACTAGAATTAAAAATAATGAGGATTGGTAATTATACTTAACAGTACTATATTGATATTTGAGAGTCACTGTGTGAATCACAGTAAACTGTGGAAAATTCTTCAAGAGATGGGAATACCAGAGCACCTGACCTGCCTCTTGAGAAATCTGTATGCAGGTCAGGAAGCAACAGTTAGAACTGGACATGGAACAACAGACTGGTTCCAAATAGGGAAAGGAGTACGTCAAGGCTGTATATTGTCACCCTGCGTATTGAACTTATATGCAGAGTACATCATGAGAAACGCTGGGCTGGAAGAAGCACAAGCTGGAATCAAGATTGCCGGGAGAAATATCAATAACCTCAGATATGCAGATGACACCACCCTTATGGCAGAAAGTGAAGAGGAACTAAAAAGCCTCTTGATGAAAGTGAAAGAGGAGAGTGAAAAAGTTGGCTTAAAGCTCCACATCAGAAAACTAAGATCATGGCATCCGGTCCCATCTCTTCATGGAAAATAGATGGGGAAACAGTGGAAACAGTGTCAGACTTTATTTTTGGGGGGCTCCAAAATCACTGCAGATGGTGACTGCAGCCATGAAATTAAAAGATGCTTACTCCTTGGAAGAAAAGTTATGACCAACCTAGATAGCATATTCAAAAGCAGAGACATTACTTTGCCAACTAAGATCTGTCTAGTCAAGGCTATGGTTTTTCCAGTGGTCATGTATGGATGTGAGAGTTGGACTGTGAAGAAGGCTGAGCACTGAAGAATTGATGCTTTTGAACTGTGGCATTGGAGAAGGCTCTTGAGAGTCCCTTGGACTGCAAGGAGATCCAACCAGTCCATTCTGAAGAATATCAGCCTCGGGATTTCTTTGGAAGGAATGATGCTAAAGTTGAAACTCCAGTACTTTGGCCACCTCATGCAAAGAGTTGACTCATTGGAAAAGACTCTGATGCTGAGAGGGATTGGGGGCAGGAGGAGAAGGGGACGACAGAGGATGAGATGGCTGGATGGCATCATGGACTCGATGGACGTGAGTCTGAGTGAACTCCGGGATTTGGTGATGGACAGGGAGGCCTGGCGTGCTGCGATTCATGGGGTCGCAGAGTCGGACTCGACTGAGCGACTGAACTGAACTGAAGAGAGTAAATCTTAATGGCTCTCACCACAGGAAAAAAAAAGTAACTATGTGAGGTAATGGATGTGTTAAACAACTTCATCATAGTAATAGTTTTACAATGTCCATATCATTTTTCATGGTTTTATTTATTTTATTTGTGGTTGTGCTGGGTCCTCTTTGTGATGCACAGCCTTCTCACTGAGGTGGCTCCTCTCGTTGTGGAGCACAGGCTGTAGGTGCACGGGCTTCAGTAGTTGTGGGCCATGGGCCTCGTTGCTCAGAGGCATGTGGAATCTTCCCAGACCAGAGATCAAACCTGTGTCCCCTGCATTGACAGGCAGATTCTTATCCACCATACCACCAGGGAAGTTCCATATAAGTGGGCTGCCATTTCCTGCTCCAATGCGTGAAAGTGAAGTCGCTCAGTCATGTCCGACTCTTCGCGACTCCATGGATTGCAGCCTACCAGGCTCCTCCGTCCATGGGATTCTCCAGCAAGAGTACTGGAGTGGGGTGCCATGGCCTTCTCCATATAGATAGATAGATATAATTAAATCATCACATTGTACACTTTAAACTTACACAGTGTTGTATGTCAATTGTATCTCAATAAAATAACCTCCCCCAAAATAATGAGGATCTTATTAAGTCAGAAGTAAACAGAGAGAGAAAACAAATGTAGCAAAGTGTTAACACAAAATAAATCAAGGTGAAATATATATAAGAAAATATATTATAGTTTTCTTACAACTTTTCTGTATCTTTGAATTTTTCCCAAATAAAAAGTTTAATTAAAAAAGAAGAGGTGAACCAGCCTGGACATTACCCAAGACAGTGATCTAAAAAGGTGCTGAAATATCACTGGAGTGTTTAAAATCTACTTAGAAATGTAACTTGGATACAACGTATTGTGAAAACTTCTCTTTGGAGACTACAAATGTGGTTGCGAAAAAACTCTTGGACAACTCACTTGTAGTCAAGAGATGAAGTTCTTAAGGACAAAATGAAGGATCCATAGATAGTTACCGTTATTTTTGGATTCTTCGGGAAGGTCCTCCTTCTCTGTACTTCCCTGGTCTCTTTTCTAAATAGAAACTAATTACATTTTTTTTTTTAATGTTTAAAAGAGAACCAAATTACTAGTCTCTCTTTTTAATCTGGTTCTGCCAATTGTACAACTTTGAATGTCACTTCATACTTTTCAAAAACATTTATTTAGTACCTACTTGGTGCCAGGTACTGTTTAGATGCTGGAGACTGGGCAAGGACTGACACAAATATGGCACCTGCCTACATGAAGTTTCAGAGCAGTGATACGTGGCAGACGCTAGGGATTGCCAACATTATAGAAATTTCCTCTTTTTCCTTGCTAATAAGACTCCAATTTTGTGCAAAAAGCAATGTATGTGGCGAGGGGAAGCCATGTGTGCTAAAGGCTGAGAAAATATTTGCAAACCACATATCTGACAAAGGACTAGTATCTAGCATGTATAAGGAACTCTCAAAAGTATTAATAAAAAAAGAATGAAAAATCACTCCAATTAGAAAATTGGCAAAAGACATGAACATGCATTTCACCAAAGAGGATATAGAGATGGCAATAAGCACACGAAAAGGTGTTCAATCTCCTTAGTCACTAGGGAACTGGAAATTATAACCACATGAAATATCACTTCATCCTTATCAGAATAGCTAAAATAAAAAATAATGGCATCACCAAATGTTGGTAAGGAAGTAGGAAAACTGGATCAGCAGACCACTCAGCTGCTGCTGGAGGGCATGTAAAATAGTACAGTCACTTTAGAACAGTTTGGTAGTTTCTTTAAGCACTAAATATGGAACTGCCATACAAGTCAACAACTGCACTCTTGGGCATTTATTACAGAAATGTGAATATTTATGTTTGCACAAAAACCTGTACATGAATTTTCATAGCAGGTTTATTCAAAATAGCCCCAAAATCAAGTGAGTCAACCAAAATGCTTTTCAGTGATGGTTGAACAAGCTATGGCACAACCATACCATGGAATACACTCAGCAATAAAAAAGGAGCCACCTAGTGATACAAAAACCTGGATGGATCCCCAGGGAATGATGTTGTGTGAAAATAAAAAACCCAATCTCCAAAGGTTATGAACAGTGTGATTTCATCTGTATCAGTTCAGTTCAGTTGCTCAGTCATGTCTGACTCTTTGCGACCGCATGGACTGCAGCATGGCAGGCTTCCCTGTCCATCACCAACTCCCGGAAATTGCTCAAACTCATGTCCATCGAGTCGGTGATGCCATCCAACCATTTCATCTTCTGTCGCCTCCTTCTCCTTCTGCCTTCAATTTTTCCCAACATCAGGGTATTTTCCAGTGAGTCAGTTCTTTGCATCAGGTGGCCAAAGTATTGGAGTTTCAGCTTCAGCATCAGTCCTTCCTATGAATATTCAGGACTGATTTTTTTTAGGATTAACTGGTTGGATCTCCTTGCAGTCCAAGGGATTCTCAAGTGTCTTCTCCAACACCACAGTTCAAAAGCATCAATTCTTTGGTGATCAGCTTTCTTCATGGTCCAGCTCTCACATCCATACATGACTACTGGGAAAACCATAGTTTTGACTAGATGGACCTTTGTTGGCAAAGTAATGTCTCTACTTTTTAATATGCTGTCTAGGTTGATCATAGCTTTTCTTCCAAGGAGCAAGCATCTTTTAATTTCATGGCTACAATCACCATCTGCAGTGATTCTGGAGCCCAAGAAAATAAAACCTGTCACTGTTTCCATTGTTTCCCCATCTATTTGTCATGAAGTGATGGGACCAGATGCCATGATCTTAGTTTTTGGAATGGTGAGTTTTAAGTCAGCTTTTTCACTCTCCTCTTTCACTTTCATCAAGAGACTCTTTAGCTCCTCTTCACTTTCTGCCATAAGGGTGGTGTCATCTGCATATCTGAGGTTATTGATATTTCTCCCTGCAATCTTGATTCCAGCTTGTGCCTCATCCAGCCCGGCATTTCGCATGATGTACTCTACATATAAGTTAAATAAACACGGTGACAATATACAGCCTTGATGTACTCCTTTCAAGATTTGGAACTAGTCTGTTGTTCCATATCCGGTTCTAACTCTTGCTTCTTGACCTGCATACAGATTTCTCAGGAGGCAAGTAAGGTGGTCTGGTATTCCCATATCTTAAAGAATTTTCCAGTTTGTTGTGATTCACACAGACAAAGGCTTTGGCATAATCAATAAAGCAGAAGTATATGTTTTTCTGGCATTCTCTTGCTTTTTTGATGATCCAATAAATGTTGGCAATTTGATCTCTGGTTCCTCTGTCTTTTCTAAATCCAGCTTGAACATCTGGAAGTTCTCGGTTCACACACTGTTGAAGCCTGGCTTGGAGAATTTTGAGCATTACTTTGCTAGTGTGTGAGATGAGTGCAATTGTGCGGTAGTTTGAGCATTCTTTGGCATTGCCTTTCTTTGGGATTGGAGTGATAACTGACCTTTTCCAATCCTATGGCCACTTCTGAGTTTTCCAAACATGCTGGCATATTGAGTGCAGCACTTTCACAGCATCATCTTTCAGAATCTGATATAGCTCAGCTGGAATTCCATCACCTCCACTAGCTTTGTTCATAGTGATGCTTCTTAAGGCCCACTTGACATCGCATTCCAGGATCAGGGTTAGGGGATGATGAAGTATAGCCTAGAAGGAATGTGGATATGGTTATAAAACGGCAACAGGAGGGATCCTTGGAAATATTCTGTATCTTCACTATGGTGGTGGTCACACAACTCTACACATGTGATATAATCACATGAAATTAAATATATATATGTTCCCAACAAAAGAGCACTTGTAAAACTTCTGAAATCTGTGTAAGCACTGGGGAAGACTGGGCAAAGAGTTGTATGAAATCTCCATTACTTCTTCTTCTTCTTTTTTTAAATTTTACTTTATTTTAACTTACAATACTGTATTGGTTTTGCCATACGTCAACATGAATCCGCCATGGGTGTACATGAGTTCCCAATCCTGAACCCCCCCTCCCACCTCCCTCCCCATACCATCTCTCTGGGTCATCCCAGTGCACCAGTCCCAAGCATCCTGTATCCTGCATCAAACCTAGACTGGCGATTCGTTTCTTACATGATATTATACATGTTTCAATGCCATTCTCCCAAATCATCCCACCCTCTCCCTCTCCCACAGATTCCAAAAGTCCGTTCTATACATCTGTGTCTCTTTTGCTGTCTCACATACAGGGTTATCATTACCATCTTTCTAAATTCCATATATATGTGTTAGTATACTGTACTGGTGTTTTTCTTTCTGGCTTACTTCACTCTGTATAATCGGCTCCAGTTTCATCCACCTCATTAGAACTGATTCAAATGTATTCTTTTTAATGGCTGAGTAATGCTCCATTGTGTATATGTACCACAGCTTTCTTATCCATTCATCTGCTGATGGACATCTAGGGTGCTTCCATGTCCTGGCTATTATAAACAGTGCTGCAATGAACATTGGAGTACACGTGTCTCTTTCAATTCTGGTTTCCTCAGTGTATATGTCCAGCAGTGGGATTGCTGGGTCATAGGGCAGTTCTATTTCCAGTTTTTAAGGAATCTCCACACTGTTCTCCATAGTGGCTGTACTAGTTTGCATTCCCACCAACAGTGTAAGAGGGTTCCTTTTTCTCCACACCCTCTCCAGCATTTATTGCTTTTAGACATTTGGATTGAAGCCATTCTGACTGGTGTGAAGTGGTACCTCATTGTGGTCTTGATTTGCATTTCTCTGATAATGAGTGATGTTGAGCATCTTTTCATGTGTTTGTTAGCCATCTGTATGTCTTCTTTGGAGAAATGTCTATTTAGTTCTTTGGCCCGTTTTTTGATTGGGTCGTTTATTTTTCTGGAATTGAGCTGCAGGAGTTGCTTGTATATTTTTGAGATTAGTTGTTTGTCAGTTGTTTCATTTGCTATTATTTTCTCCCATTCCGAAGGCTGTCTTTTCACCTTGCTTATAGTTTCCTTTGTTGTGTAGAAGCTTTTAATTTTAATTAGATCCCATTTGTTTATTTTTGCTTTTATTTCCAGTATTCTGGGAGGTGGGTCATAGAGGATCCTGCTGTGATTTATGTCGGAGAGTGTTTTGCCTATGTTCTCCTCTAGGAGTTTTATAGTTTCTGGTCTTACATTTAGATCTTTAATCCATTTTGAGTTTATTTTTGTGTATGGTGTTAGAAAGTGTTCTAGTTTCATTCTTTTACAAGTGGTTGACCAGTTTTCCCAGCACCACTTGTTAAAGAGATTGTCTTTTCTCCATTGTATATTCTTGCCTCCTTTGTCGAAGATAAGGTGTCCATAGGTGTGTGGATTTATCTCTGGGCTTTCTATTTTGTTCCATTGATCTATATTTCTGTCTTTGTGCCAGTACCATACTGTCCTGATGACTGTGGCTTTGTAGTACAGCCTGAAGTCAGGCAGGTTGATTCCTCCAGTTTCATTCTTCTTTCTCAAGATTGCTTTGGCTATTTGTTGTTGTTCTGTCACTAAGTTGTGTCCGACTCTTTGCCACCCCATGGATTGTAGCACATCAGGCTTCTCTGTCCTCCACTATTTCCCGGAGTTTGCTCAAGTTTATGTCCACTGAGTCAGCAATGCTACCTAACTATTTCATCTTCTATCTCCCCCTTCCCCTTTTGCCTTCAATCTTTCCCAGCATCAAGGGTTTTTCCAATGAGTTGGATTTTCTCAACAGGTGGTCAAAGTATCTGAGCTTCAGCTTCAGCATCAGTCCTTTCAATGAATATTCAGGACTGATTTCCTTTAGGATGGACTGGTTGGATCTCCTTGCAGTCCAAGGGACTTTCAAGAGTCTTCTCCACCAACACAATTTGAAGGCATTAATTCTTCAGGGCTCAGATTTTTTTATGGTTCAACTCTCACATCCATACATGACTACTGTAAAAACTGTAGGTTTGATTATGCAGACCTTTGTTGGCAAAGTGATGACTCTGCTTTTTAATATGCTGTCTAGGATTGTAATAGTTTTCCTTCCAAGAAGCAATCATCTTTCTAATCTTATGGCTGCACTCACCATCGGCAGTGATACTGAAGCCCAAGAAAATCTGTCACTGCTTCTACTTTTCCCCCTTCTATCTACCATGAAGGGATGGGACTGGATGCCATGATCTTTTTTTGAATGTTGAGTTTTAAGTCAACTTTTTCACTCTCCTCTTTCACTTTTATCAAGAGGCTCTTTAGTTCCTTTACTTGTTATAACTGCATGTATACCTACAATTGTCACAAAATAAAAAGGTTTTTCAATGGGTGAATTAAATCTCAGTAAAGCTGTTAAAAAATGCACAACAGAAAATGGGAAGGTGTTTTGATTGTCACCATAGGAGGGAAGCACTTTTAGCAACTAATGGATGAGATTCCCATATTGCATAGAAAATAATTTCACAACGAAGAATCAGACAGCCTCCCCCACTGAACATGCTGCCAGATATTCAGGGAAATAACACACAGTTGTCCGACTGTTTGTGACCCCACGGACTGCAGCCGGTCAGGCTTCCCTGTCCATCACCAACTCCCAGAGCTTGCTCAAATTCATATCCACTGAGTCGGTGATGTCATCCAACCATCTCATCCTCTGTTTTCCCCTTCTCCTCCCACCTTCAATCTTTCCCAGCATCAGGGTCTTTTCCAATGAGTCAGTTCTTTGCATCAGGCGGCCAAAGTATTGGAGTTTCAGCTTCAGCATCAGTCCTTCCAATGAATATTCAGGACTGATTTCCTTTAGAATTGACTGGTTGGATCTCCTTCCAGTCCGAAGGACTCTCAAGAGTCTTCTCCAACACCACAGTTCAAAAGCGTCAATTCTTCAGTGTGCTCAGCTTTCTTTAAAGAGCTTTCTTTTATGTTTTTAAAAACATAAAAACAGTAACAACATGTAAATAACACACACACAAACGTAAAAACAGTAACATGTATGTTTATACTTATCTGAACCTAGACCTTAATCCCATTTACAAATAACTGCAAAAGTAATTTCTGTATGGTTTTAATATACTCTGAATTTTCTAGGAATGCAAATATCCTATTAAAAGAGGAGAGATTATTGTTTTATTTGGAACTTTGCCAAGAATTGTTCATCATTCCAGAAAATCAGCAGTGACAATGCTTCCATTAATATTTGAGTCATCAATACATTCCATTAGCCTCCACTTAATGTAGCCATTTGCAATATATATGCATATATAAATGCATTTATTATACATATGCATTCATGATATATATTTTTGCATGATATATTTTGAAATGTCAAAATAAAAGAAAAAACATTGACTACATTTGGTTAAATATTATGTTCTGTGAAACCATTATAAATAGGTGCAAGCATCTGACTACATCTTTTTGTATAGTATAGATATGCCTGTGTGCCTGCATATTGTAATACATATTATTTTCTAGTAAATTCATTTTATTTTTCCTCTATATTGCCATTAGGGCATACATAGATTATTATGGAGATTATTTTTTGTTTTTGTAGATGATATTATCTATGAATTTCATGCCAGGATAGTAAAGGAGAATTACAAATTATCTGTCTTGAAAAGGGGGTGTTGGGACAGAGAGGAGAACTACTGGTCTAATTTCTGTTCAATGAGAGGTCTGTGGAGAATCCTTAGGAAAATACTTTCTTTGCTTAAAAAAGAGAGGGACTCTGCACGACTTTCCCTCACTCTTTTGGAAGTTCTAGGACAACATGATGCTTTTGTATGAGGCACTTATCTTGCAACCAGGTGGCAACAAGTCTGAGAAATAAAAATTAAAATGCTGGTAAACAAAACAAATTGCCGAGGAGCATGGGACCAAAACAAGGAAAGAGCCTGTGTTTTTGATGGTTTCACTGATCTGTTGCACTAATCCTCGGACTGCCACCCGTGGACAGTTGTAGGTCTGTATTGTTCAAGCCACTGTTAGTTGGGTATTCTCTTGCATGCAACTTAAAGTATATATCTAACCAAGATATGAGAATACAGTAAATGGACAATTACAACGAAGTGTAATAAAGATATCTAACTGAACTATGGGAAGATAGGGTAGCATTTCATCACATTCCGAACCCAAACTGGGGGTTGCAGGGCTGTGACTATTTCCTGTAGGAAATATTTGTACCAAGACCTGAAGAATGAGTATGGGGTTAGCAGGATAGGGCATAGTAGGGTGTTTCATAAAGAGGGAACAGCAAGTGAGATACTAGAGAGTCACAGAGCAGTGATTCTGCCTAAAGGAAGTTTTCCAAGAAGGGTCTTAACGATAGGTATGAGATACAAGGTCAAATCCCGACTCAGTCACTTGGTAACTAACCACTAAACATTTCTAAGTTTTTGGTTTCATCATCATGAAAATGATGATTATGGTAGTACTGATGTCCTAGGCTCTTTTTGAGAGGATAACTGTCATAGTCACCTATACAGGAAATGTTCAAATCTAGGCTTGGGTGATGGCAGGAGAAATGGTTAGAAAGGTACATAAATGTGTGCCAAGTCGCTTCAGTCCTGTCCGACTCTTTGCAACTCAATGGACTGTAGCCCACCATGCTCCTCTGTCCATGGAATTCTCCAGGCAAGAATACTGGAGTGGGTTGCCATTTCCTCCTCCAGGGAAGCCCATAATAACATGTTAATCTAAAATGGCTGGGTACAGAAAGCCCAGAGTCAGCTTTTAAGCTGTGCGTTTGTGCTAAGTAGCTTCAATCATTTGCGACCTATGGACTGTAGCCTTCCAGGCTCCTCTGTCCCTGGGGTTCTCCAGGCAAGAATACTGGAGTGGGTTCCCAGGCCCTCTTCCAGGGGCTCTTCCAAACCCAGGAATGGAATCCACATCTCTTATATCTCCTGCATTGGCAGGCAGTTTCTTTACCACTAGTTCCACCTGGGAAGCCCCCACATAAATAGAGGAAGCATAAAGGGGTCTACTCCCACAGTGCTTGTTGCATCAGTAATTAAACGTAGAGGGTACAGTATCAAGAATAATGTGCATCTGGCATAGGTAACCATAGTGGTTGATGTGCCATTCACTGATACAGGCAATACAAAAGGAGCAGTGGAGTTTAAGGAGGAAATGATGAGTTCCATTTTGGAGATTTTGAGTCTGGGTGCCTGTGGCAGGTGGAGGCATTTAGTAGGTACTAAAATATACACCTCTGGGCTCAGGCGCTGTGTTTAAGTAACAGGTAGATAGGGAAGCAACAGTATACAATCACTGAAGTCAAAGAAGATGGGATATGCTAGGGAAGAGAAGGAGGGGCCTGCAGAGGAGACTGAGCTGGAACACCCTTAAAGGATAGGAAGAAAAAAATAACAGTAAGAATAGGCGTCTGAGATCACAAAAGCTGACGGAAGAATATTTCTCAACAAGGGGAGAGGTTAAGTAAAGATTGAGAAACGTGAGATTAGCAAACGGAGTTGTGGCTAACTTTGACCAGAGGTGTTTCTAGGGGGTGAAAGGCAGATTGGAGCGGGATAAGGAGTGGGAGGAGAACGGCAAACACAAACAGCTCTTTCTGTAAAGTTGGCTGCCAACGGGAGATAAGACAAGACAAGAACGTAGGGACTTGAGGAGCTGAGGCAGAGGAGGGATGGAGACTTAAGCATGTAAGTGCCGCTAGGAGGAAGTCAGTAGAATGGGAGAGATCGAAGCTACAAGAAAGTAAGGAAAACTCACTCAACAATTAGCTGAGCGCTTCTTACGTGCCTATCAGTCCTACCACCCTCTCCAGAGACCTACAAGCTACACATGTGACAGGTTTAACCTAAAGCTTTATCTTCAGGAGAAAGCGGTTTCCTTGTTGATTTTCCTAAGAGTTCCAATTCCGACCTTCCTCCTCCTCCACACCCGATACCCTGTAGGAGCCCATACACAGCTGGACCTCACAACAACTGGACACTTGAGGCTACAACTATGTAACAGATCTTTAAGAGGGCAGAGCCAGTGACGCCTAAGCCACCGCCTCCCCAGCCTTTTGCCCCAAATCACGCGAACAGAAGCTACTGCGCAAAGAAGAGCCTCCCACCTTGCTCCGCCCCCTCTCTTTCTTTGTTTCCACGTCCGAGGATCTCGCGAGAGTTGGGAGGCAAATCCCGCGAGCTGAGAGCTGGGGCCGGCTCTGCGGCTCTCGCGGTGTTTGCGCGAGACTGCTCTTTTCCTTCCTCCCTTGCCGGTCCGCCTGCCTTCCTCCCCCTCTTCCCCGCCGGGCCTCCCCCTCCTTCCCCCGCGGGCCTCCTCCCCGCAGGGATAATATGGTCTCCGGCAATGGACGCCCCAAGTGCAGGTTAGTTTCGGTCCGCCAACTGGATCTGGCAGTGGAGACGCGCGCTACCCGGGCTCCGAGTTCTTTGCTTCTGTCGCCTGGAGTCGCTTGGCCGGCGCGGGGGCCCTCCGGGCTTAGGTCCTGCTCCCCAGGGGCCTGCCTGCTGGGCCGCACTCTCTGCGCCTAGGCCGCGAGAGCCCGGCCTCTCAGCCCTCGCCCCTCAGCGTGACCCCGCCGGGGACGTTTGCTCCGCCGCTGGCTTTGACCCTTGGCGGCCTCAGCTTGTTGGCGCCGCTGTTGGCTGCCAGAGCTTCCCGATATTCCTTAGTGGCACTAGGGTCGAGGAAAGGCCCACCATCTTCTCCTCGCCCCCATTTGTAAGAGATGAGGATGGGGGCCAGTGTCTCATCGCTTGGGTCTCACGCAGCTAGTTGTTTATTCCGCTGCCCTGACTCGAGCCCCTCCCTCTCTCTCTGCCTCTAGTAGCAGGGTTGGGGGTGGTCAAGGCCGAGCACTGGTCAGCCGGTTCTCTGACCATTTATTGCAGAGCTGGGTCTCCTCCCCCACCATCCACCTTCCTCGCTTCCCCTTCAGCAGAAAAAGAAAAACGTTATGTACTCTCAGAAAGTGGGCTGTGCTTATCGCATCTCATTTCAGACCAAGGTCCTAACAGTGTTGGGGGTCCTGCCCACCGCAGTGAGTCTGCACAAAAGATCTCAAGGTTCTGTAACCTCAAGGATGCCTCTCTGCCACTTCCCCCAAGAACCTGAGAAGCAGGGGCACATTCAAATGAGACCCGTGGGTCCTCGTAGTTAAGCTTCAATTCGTGCATAACCAGAAAGACGGGTCTTTTAGGGAAAATCTGCTATTTTACCCAGATACTTTGTTGTTCACTTTTACCTATAGGCTTAAGGCCTATTAAAGCCTTATCTGATGATAAGTTGTTTGGTTTGGTTTTGATTTTGTTCATGTTGTTGAATGCTGTGTAAACGTCTATTTTTTGATTATTTTTTAAAAATCAGTTCTAACATATTTGTGGTGTTCTCAAATTGCCCTGTTTGTATTTACGCAATTTTCAGGACATGTCTTCACAAACATGTCAATACATCATTTAAATCATTCTTATTGTCCCTTTCCAGGTATTCTTTATTATCGCATTTCAGGAGTTAATTATTTTACCAGTTTTTATTTGACAGTCATGGTTTAGAGTTGTACTGTCCAGTAAAGTGGACACTACGCACGTGTGACTATTTAAATTAATCAAATAAAATTTGAAAGGATTCCTCCGTCACTGTAACCACATTTTAAGTGGTCAGTGGCCCCATGTATCTAATGACTATCTTATTGAACAGCTCAGATACAGAACATTTGTGCCATTGGAGAAAATTCTGTTGGACAAATCTGGTTTCTAGGTGTTTTCACTTTGAATAAAGCACTTTGTAGCAGTGCATAATGAAAGGTTTTTTCTTTTTTTTTCTTCCCAGGATATGCCTTTGAGTACCTTATTGAAACATTAAATGACAGTTCACATAAGAAGTTCTTCAATGTTCCTAGACTTGGAGGCACCAAGTATGGTAATGCTGCTTACATTTTCTTGGGTTTATTTAGTTTCTAATAATAAAAATGCATTTGTCAAGCTGAGTTGAAGAAATTTTAAGTTTATTCCCAACATGTCATAGTAGGCACACCTACACGTATCTGTAACATTGGGACAACTTTCATGAGAGGAGGATGTAAGCCCAAACCGTAGCTTCTTATTTTCAAATCTTAAGTTAGTTTCGTAATGATGTTTTTTTTTCCCTAAAGAAACTACTAATACATTTTTTAAAACAATAAAAACCTGACTGATGATATTCTAGAGCTATTAAATGTATATTTTAATTTTTCAAGTGAACAGTTCCGACAGTTCTTTATCTACTGTCCTTTTATTAGGAATCATCAATAGGGCCCACTGATTTGAGTTGTTAACCAGGGCATGGTTTGCCCAGGCTTTGTGCACCAGCCCTCTTGGCAGACCTTTGCAGGCTCCTGATCAGGATCAAACCTTTCACTGAAGCCTCGGAAGAGTAAATTTGTCGGAACCCCATAGTATTGGATGAAGCCTTGTCTTTATTAACAACTGAATAACTTTCTCAACCAGGCCACTAAAGGGAAGACCTGTTTGAAAGAGTAATTTAGATTATTCTTTTCTGACTTTTCAGTGAAAAGAGAAATTAAATGCCAAATCTGTTGTAGTTTTGGAAAGTTTTCTTTACCTTGGGATTTTTTGCGTTTGTTTTTTCCCTTGTGTTGGTTAAGAAGATCGCTTTTGATTTTTCTGTAGGTTTTAATGGGGTAAGTGCTCTAGACTGGCAGTATTTTCTTGTGTATTGTGAGAAGATTTAGACATTTTAAAGTATATTTTGGAGAAGATGCCTGTCTGAGAACTAGGTTGCCATTTAAATATAAACATTTCACCAAAATCTTTTACTTTGCATGTTTAGTTGCTGTGATTTGAGAGGTTGATCTTTTCTTAGTGCCATGTGTTGTTCATTCACATTTATTTTATCTCTTCACTGATGAGTTTGTATTAATTTTGAAAAGAGAACAGCTAAGTTGATTGTATACAAGAAAGATCTTTGTTTTTTTTCACTGTACTTACCTCAAATATCTGGTCTTCCCTTGTGGTTCAGCTGGTAAAGAATTCACCTGCAATGTGGGAGACCTGGGTTTGATCCCTGGGTTGGGAAGATCCCCTGGAGAAGGGAAACGCTACCCACTCCAGTATTCTGGCCTGGAGAATTCCATGGACTAAAAGAGTCAGACATGACTGAGTGACTTTCACTTACCTCAAATATCTAGTGATTCTGGCCTGGAAATCTCTTAACCCACATTTTATAGCTTAGTAAAGTAAAAGAACATATGTGGGGATGTTTTTTAGTTTTGAGTCTAAGTTCTTTCTATGGATAATTTGTGGAAATGTGCCTACTTGAAGATAGCCTGTATTTCCCAAATGCAGGAAATCAAAACAACTATAAAATGCGTTGAGAGAGTGATCAATAGTGTAAGAGCTATATTATCTCTGGAAAGTAAGCTGTTGTGAGCATCTGTACATAATTGAATTCCAGGGTTTTTATAACCATGATAAATATAATAATAGAATGCCTGTATATATAAATGCCTTTAAAACAGAAATTTGGGTTTTATTTCTCTGGGGTTAAGATATTATTTTTTTTAATAGAATGGTTACTATGAGAGGTTTACTGTATAGTTACTGAAATAATTTCTTAATGAGTGTTTAATAGGGAATAAAATTTGGAAGAATTGATTTTGAAAGAAAGGAGAAACTTGAGTAGAAAAACAGAAAAATCCTTGTTGGATTTTTGTGGAGGGACCAAATTGAATGGCCTCCCAGACCTGTGCCTAAGAGACATTGCTTTGGTGATCACCCGGAAAAGGCAATGGCAATGCACTCCGGTACTCTTGCCTGGAAAATCCCATGGATGGAGGAGCCTGGTAGGCTGCAGTCCATGGGGTCGCGAAGAGTTGGACATGACTGAGTGAGTCCACTTCGGTGATCACCATGGTTCCCGACCACTGTCTTCTCTGCTTCCCACGTTCGGATACCTACCAGGCTGAGAATCATGGTTGTAATGAGTAACTTAATGAAGGGAAAACGTTCTGGCTCTTTTATGTGTTGGGGAGAAAAGATAGTCTAGAACACTCTTCTAAGCTCCCTGCTAACTGTATCAGGAATGCCTGCAGCTGCAAGAACCAAAATCCTCCTGTACAGTTACTCTAACAAATAGGGTTTATTTTTCTCACCTAACAAGAAGTCTGGGTGTGGACATACTGGGACAGTATAGCACCAGCATCAGCAGGGACTTAGGCTTTTCCCTTTTTTCTGTTTGCTTTCATTTTGGGGGTTGCAAATAGTTGTTGTACCTTCAGGCATTATGTACATATTATAAGCAGCTGGAAGGGCAAAACAGGAAGAAAAACCCTCCCCAGGAGCTTGTCTCCTTGGCTAAAATTTTCTCATCTCTCTCAACTTTAAAGCCTGAAAGATTTCGTTTTCTGAAGGGAAAAGTGGTTGGGAATGAGTGGTGAGTGAACTAGCCTAGGCTATCTGACTCACTAACAATGCTTTCCTTTATTAAGTCTGTTCTTAGATGGAATACAACACAAATTATTTGATTTTTGCTTTTTATTGCCATTTTACCTTTTTGCTTCTCTAGTTTATACTCAATGGATCCTTATGGAAGGGCTTCCCTGGGTGGCTCAGTAGTAAAGAATCTGCCTGCCAGTGCAGGAGATTCAGGTTGGATCCCTGGGTCAGGAGGATCCCCATTAGAAGGAAATGGCAACCCATTGCAGTATGCTTGAGTGGAAAATCCCATTGTCAGAGAAGCCTGGCAGGCTAGTCCTGCCAGGACTAGCAAACGGGGTTGCAAACGAGTTGAGTAGTGGACACGTCATGCATATTGATCACATTTTAAACTTAATCTCACTAGTGGCAAAATGCTGTTTTAACCATCTGGAGCTGTTTACCTGGCACTCAAGTGCACTGACTACAACCTTAGAAATTTTGAGTGATTTTCTTAAGTAGATCTCTGAATTTGAAAATATACCTGTTCCCAGGAAGAGAGAAATCACTGTTGCTTGGAATGGCAGAGGGATTACAGAGGCCAGTTAACACTTGGGGGATTTAGAATGACTGCCAAGTATAATGGAAGACATAAATGAAACTGAGTAAGGAGGAGGGCAGTGAAGACACTGGCCTGGCTCTAGTGAAACATATTTTAGCAAGTGGCTGTTGTTGGGCAAGAGGGCTTTCAGGCTGGTATAAAGCCTCAGGCTGCCTTCTTTATCTCATATTATCTCATTCATCTTTCTTTTTTCCTTCCTAATTGCTTCCTTTTTAACCGTAGTACTGCTCAATCTTGTAGTGGAGCTAGGACTTGGTTTTCCAAATCCTACCTTACAATCTCCAAAAGAAAATCTGTATTTAATTTTTTAGGAGAGTTTTTATTGATTGTAAAAAGTTAGGTTGGGATTGAAAATCACAGACTGAAACATAAGCAGTGTAGAGACAGTTTCATTTTTATGTGCATATACAAATGTGCTACTTTAACAAAAGTACAGTGTATATTGTTTTGTAACCTTTTTAAATTTAATATATCATGAACATCTTTCTCTGTCATTGAATACAAGTATCCCTTGCTCTGAATCTGTGTGGTTTATGAACCAGGGAGTGTGAGTTTTGAGTAGAAAGGGTTATATACACTTTTCTACAGCTTCTCAGGGCTGCAGAGTATTGCCTATATGAAAGCCTCATGGTTTAGTTACCAGATCTTTGAATATTGAAGTTATTACCATCTTTTCTCTATTTATAAACAAAGCTATGTGTGAGGTAGTTAAGTTTTGATGCCAGCTCACTATATAGCGTTATTGGATTGACATTATTGTTTCCTCCATCCCCATCAAGTACTTTCTTTTTCACTTTTACTGTAAATGTACTGTCTCTTCCAGTCTTTGCCCTTCAGTCAGTATAAGGAACAAAAACTCACTTAACTCAAAATAAATCTTTCTTCACTTGAGCTAGTGGATGTCTGTTCTCTGCTACCAAAAGCACCCAATCTAGAACAGAAACTATCTACAAAAGCACAGTTAAAACCAGCAGACCACTGGACAAGATGTGAAAGCATTCAAGAAAGAGGATGCTGTAAACAGTTTCCAGACATCCAGTGGCAAAGGGAGGAAGCTCAGTCAGGCCTCCCGGGAACTAGAATTTCTCAGCTCGAGGCTGCTCCTTCTGTCCGGTGGAGACTGCCTGTTCTCTCTACGCTTGTTACTTTGTGAGTGTCTGCTCCCCAGTCTTCTCTCTCTGTAGCCCACTTTGCTTACTGGTATTGTGCAATAGCCAGTATTGCCGCTGCCAGCCCTCTCTGTGTTATGCTGGGCTTACCAGCCCGCTACGACTATATCTCTAGATGACTTTTTCACCTATTGTTTTAACCTAACAGTTAACCTATAGCATGACTGGGCAAATCAGACATCTGTTGCTGGTCAGTTATCTTACTGACAGAAGCACAAGTCCTTGTTTTCTAATCTTGTCTCTTCCATGGACTCTGGAAAGGGCAGTAAGTTGGGTAAGCAATGAAATAGTTTGCTTATAATGTTTATACACAAGGCGTAACTTTCTAAGGATTACCTTTACCTAATGTGATTCTATTCCATCTCTAACCATGCATTCACCAACCTTCCACATTTTGTCCAGGGGTCTGTTGGTTTTAGCTGTGCTTTTGTAGATAGTTTCTGTTCTAGATTGGGTCCTTTTGGTAGCAGAGAACAGACACCCACTAGCTCAAGTGAAGAGAGATTTATTCTGATATTACAGAGCTCCCAGGCAATGAAACGTGGCTGTATCTCAAGAAAATGGGCAGTGGGCCTGGAATTAAGAGCGCTCTTTAATTTTCCTCTCGGTGCTTCAGGTTCCTGACCCCTCTCCACTGCTCTGCTCCCTCTGCTTCACTGCAGACAAGCTGCCTCTGCTTGCTACATTTATACACGGCCACAGATGGCACCTCTGTCTAGCTTAGTGCTTAACAACCTTCTGGTTCAGTCTGTCCTGACTGCAAATTCCTGAGAGAGGAATCTAATTGTCCTAGTGTGTTTTTCCCACTAGGCCATTGGTCACTGACCTGCCAAGGGGTTGGCTCTTGCTTCAGTGCTATAGCCAGGGAGGTAATGGGACACTGAGCACTCTCCATTCCATGGCTGGCAGTTTGGACAGGCACCATGAAGTCCGCCTTCGCTGTTAGCAGGTGGTGCAAGATCACGTGCTTGCCAGGAGCAGATGAGAAGAGTGAGTTCGCTTGTACCTTTGTCAGTAATAGATACTGTTTGTCTGGTTTTCTCTACCTTTGTCAGTGAGTGCCAAGAAAAAATCTTAAAGAAGCAGGAATCTGTTTTCTCTTTCCGCCTTCTTAGGTGCTCCATAGCAAAATTAAAACAACCGCAAAGGTCAGAGTTGTTTATTGGAAATCAGTCCCGTCCAGCCTGGTACTGGTTAGAGAGAGAGAAACAATACCTTGACTATTGAGACATGGGGGTGAGTTAATCCTGTTGCAAAATCACTGTTGTTGAATCACCTCTTAGACTTGGGGTTACAGGGGCTTCTAAAACAGTTTCTTAATCGTTTCTCCAGACTCCTGACCTTGAACAGGGATTTTAGGTTTACCCTAAAGCTACTCAAGCAGGTTCTTACCAGTCCCCTTGCTCTCTTAGTCTGGACTCCAAAGATACCCTCCATGAGGCTTTAGGCAGGCCTAGAGTGTTTGAGTTGGAGAAGGCAATGGCACCCAACTCCAGTACTCTTGCCTGGAAAATCCCATGAACTGAGGAGCCTGGTACGCTGCAGTTCATGGGGTTACGAAGAGTTGGACACAACTGAGCAACTTCACTTTGACTTTTCACTTTCACGCATTGGAGAAGGAAATGGCAACCCACTCCAGTGTTCTTGCCTGGAGAATCCCAGGGACAGGGGAGCCTGGTGGGCTGCCGTCTATGGGGTCGCACAGAGTTGGACACGAAGCGACTAAGCAGCAGCAGCAGGAGCAGCAGAGTGTTTGAGTAATTTCCCCTTGCTTCAGTCTTCAGTATATTACTCTTTCATATTTAGTTTACCTAAAGCCTGTTGTTAATACTGGTATCTTCTATGGGTAATTTCTCCATCTCCTGTTTAAACCTGGAATGATCACTTTTGAGAAATAACAAAACCCTTTTACATTATCTGTCTTCACCACATTGCTTTGTGGTTGGCAGGGAAGATAGTTTTATGCAGATAAAGAAAATTAGACTAAAAATCTGAATAAATTACCTAAGATCACATATATTCTAAGTGAGAAGATTTAGTCTTAGACTTGTATCTTTTGATTTCAGACCAGTGTCCACCCCCCTTAATACCATTCTGTTTCCCAATTTAATGGCATTAATAAAGTGCTAGTTAGTGATTATTATTTACTATATTCACTCTAAGATAAGTTCTGTTATTATCCACTTGGCCAAGGTATCACTGCTAAGTATTACGTAATAAGTGGTGGGAAAAAATTTGAACAGAGACCTGTGAATCCAAAGCCTGTTTGTGTAAAACTGCTGTGCTGGGGGTTGTATGCTCACATGCTTGTGCTTATAGGACTGTAGAGGCACCATATACAAGCCAAGTGGCTCTGGCTGTAATTGTGTTAAACTGGAGAGCAGATGCCCTATATAAAGGAGTAACTGCTACTCAGTTCCAGCAAAAATGTGAGATTGGAGTTATAAAATTTTCTCTTTATCTTAAGGAGCCTGAAATTATGGTTTTCCTGTAAAAAAAAAAAATCTCTAATATTTCAGTGTTGGCAGTTAAACTTTAAAATGTTAAAACTCTGTAAAACAAAACGTATCTGTAAGCCAGTTTCTGAGCCCGGCACTGAGAAATGCATTACATTGCCTAATCTTGGTAGCAGCCACTTAACCTTGAGTGGTAAGATCTGCAGTCCTGGAGACGCTTTTCGTCAGCTGCCTTCCATGTAAAACAGCAGGCCTCAGCATCTTTTTTTAAAGGCTGAACCACCTCTTAGATCTTCTACTGAGTAATTGATCAAAAGGATATCTATTGTTATCAGTTCATTTCAGAAGTATGATAACCCACATTATTGTACTTTTTCAGTTTAAGTCACAAGCTTGTTCTGGTTCCCCAGTGTCTTTTTGATTACCTGTCCTTAAAGGATTAGCTTTCCAGATTGATAGGATTCTAGAAATTCCTGGTTAGAAGAGGTGGCATTAATCCAGCCCAGTTTTCTGCTTGGTGCATGTATCTCTCAACAACCCTGTTTAATTCATTCCGTTAACATGGAGTACTAACATGTTCCTGAAGAGTGAAAGATGGATAAGATGGTATCTTTGTGCTTAAGAAAGCACACAGTTTAGTAATGGAAAGGGAAATTTAATATAAATAATTATTAACTGTGATACAAGAGTAACTGTAAGATGTAAGGAAATGCTGTATTATATGTTACTGTAAGGCTGACAGAATACCCAAGGAACAACGGATTGGAAGGGAGTCAGATCACTGGAGAAGTTGTGGTTTAACTCCTTAGATAGCAGAGATGTTTGCTGGTTTGGTCAGGCTGGAGCTGGTCTGGAGTTGCTGTACAAGCAGTAGGCCATCCTCGAGTTCAGGCAGGGGACTGGGCAAACCGCATCTGGTGGTGTGGATGTGTACGGAGACAACAGGTACTGGAGAGGGCAAGAGTCCTTCAGGGTCATGGGACATATGGGGGCTTGCAGAAGCAGCAGCTGCTCATTGTGTGACCCTCCAGGCAGTTTTCAGGGAAAGTGCAGGCAGTGGCAGGGCAAAGGCTGTTCTGTGTGGAGTTTCTTGATCCAGGTACTGGCACAGGCAGGAGTCTTTCAGAGTGCATAGCTGCCTGGGGGCTCTCAGTGCCCATGTTAAAGGGGGGCTGTGGTGATACTAATAAAGGTGCATGTCTGCTTTTTTTATAAACTGTATAATAAAATGTGTCTGCATTTGAAAGATCTGTATAACTCAGTGAAACTTTATTTCTCAAAGATCTTCATTGCACACAGTGAGTAGACATTGATGGGACTAGATAAGAAACAGATAGGCTTACTTCATTCATTTTTGAAAAAATGTCGGCCAGATATCCATGTTTGAATAACCAGAGTTTGTCAGTTGTTGTTTCAAGTAAAAATAGTATTCTTTGGGGAAACTGGCTAATTTAGCTTGTAATTCAGTCACACAAGTGTTTTTCCCTCAAGCAACTATTGTACTTTGGTTTTGAGCAGAAATGCTTTTATATACTTCATTGTTGTCACACAGAACATTGAGACTTGACCTCAGTGATTGAGATTTAATACAATTAATACTTTTTCCGCTTCATCAAGGACATTCTTAAGCGAACCTGGTATTTTGTATGAAAGTGAACAGTACAGTGAGTACAAGTACAGTTGGGTGCCATTGCTCTGAGTCCTGCTAAGGCACCAGTAGTTTTATCCACCATTGTTTTTGAACCTTCAGTACATTTGTCAAAATTGTGGAAAAAGCAGATAATTTAGGGATGTTGCCTAGATGCTTTGGCATAAGCATGTGGGTGGATGGTGGTGCTGTTTACTGAGCTGTGGAACACAGGAGATGATAGTAATATGGGACAGGGCAGAGGGAAGATCACTGAGTTCAGTTTAGGTACTAGTGAGCTTGGGCACATAGCAGTATTCAAGTAAAGATGTTTGTGAGGCAGCTAGCTGCATGGTTCTGGAGCTCAGGAGACAGACCTGGACTGCAGGAGAATATTTTATTATTACTGTGGAGATAGTATGTTGAAGCCACAGGATCAATTGAAGCTCCTAAGAGAAGACAGTATGGAGTGAGAAAAAAAGTAAGCCTAGATATGAACTCTGAAGAACTACATTTGAAGATCAGGTAAAGGAAAGATTGAAGGCAAAAGGAGAAGGGGGCGTCAGAGGATGAGCCGGTTAGGTAGCATCACTGACTCAGTGGACATGAATTTGAGCATATTCCGAGAGATAGAAGACAGAGGAGCCTTGGCATGGGGTCCATGGGGTCGCAAAGAGTTGGACATGACTTAGTGACTTAACAACAACAAAGGAGTAGAGGTCGGCTAGGAAACCAAAACAGGGCTGCCAGAAAATGTTAAGAACTGTAAGGGAGCGAACAGTTTGCTCTCCTTGCAAGTTAAACTGACAGTCTCATAAATGCTGGCAGAAGACAAAACTGTTGGATCAGAGACAACGGATAGTTTATTACCCACAGCAAAACAGTGTGCTTGGTACCAGCATTTGTTGAAGAGGGTCAGGTAAAGCCTGCACACAAGGTTGTGTTAAAGAAGAAGAAATCTGACTTAGGGAACCCAGATCTTTTACAGTGGACGGTAGCATGCCTGCCCTTTGCTCCAGTAAGTGACACTATCTTTATCTCCCAAGGCTAGTCATTATATTAACATCTTTTTAAAAACAGTCTGGAACAAAGCCAATCATTGCTTCTGCTTGCAAGTGGTGCAGAAATGTGAGCTAGGAGACATGGAGAATGGTTTTGTGAAAGTCAGTAGAAAAAGAATGTTTCAAGGAGGAGGAAATTGTTAGCTTCGTTGAATATTATAGAGAGGATATTGGAATTCTAGTTAGAACTCTTTCATTGATATTTTGAGAAATCAGATAGGTCTGGGCTGAAGTATAGAAGTATAAGATGAAATGTGTAGGAAAGTGGACATTGGGAATATGAGGGACTCAAAAAACTTGGTTAAGAGTGAAGAAAGAAGTACTTGGAAACTGTGTATGTGTACTTGTGTACACAAGTTTGTATGAAACTGGAGCTAGGAACTTTAAATGCTGATGGGAAAAATCCAGTTGAAGGATAGAAAAGGAGAAGAAAGGTGAGAAAATTGTTAGACTCATCTCAAATGAGTCCTAACGTGTAACTGGGAATTGCATACAGAGCTCCTGTAGAAAGTTGGCATTTAGTAGGAGGAGGTCCATAGCTGCCTTCTTAATTGGGAAAGGGATAAATCCAGAGGTATCTAGGCTTATGTGTAAAGTAGGAAAAAGCCGAGGTAGCTACTCTCTGCTGTTAGGGCTCTGGAGTACCCACCTATAGATATACTTTAAGGATTAAATGAGGTAATGTATATAAAACATCTTTGATACATACTCCATAGTAGATTTTAAATGAATAACTATAGATGTTACTGTCTAAAAAGTTGAAGAAAAAATTGTATTGGTTTTCTGTTACTGCATAATACATTGTAAACCAAAAGGCTTTGTGGTTAAAACATTAAGTAAACATCCCACAGTTTCTATGGGTCAGGAATTCAAAAATGGCTTAGTTGAATAGTCCTGGCTCAGCATCTCTCATGAGGTTACCGCTAGGTGTTAGTTGGGGCAGCAGTTATCTAAAGGCCTGATGGGCTAGAGGATCTGCTTTTAATGCGGCCCATTCACATGACTGGCAAGTCAGGCTTGCTCTTGGCACAGAGGCCTCAGTTTTATTCCACATGAACCTCTCCTCAGTGCTGCTTGATTGTCCTTTTAACAGGCTGTCAGTTTCTCACAGAGTGAGCCCTCTGAGAGAAGAAGGCTGATGCTGAAATACTTGTAACCTAGCATTAGAGGTCATGCGCTGTCATGAACCTAGCGGTTATCATATATACTAAGGGAGGTGAGCCAGACAGAGAAAGACAAATACAGTATGTTATGGCTTATATATGAAATCTAAAAGAATGATACAAATGAACTTATTTACAAAACAAAAATAGACTCACGGACATAGAAAACAAACTTATGGTTACCAGTGGGGAAGGGGATGGGGGAGGGATAAATTAGGAGGTTAGTATTAGCAGATATATACTGCTATTTATAAATTAGATAAACAACAGGGACCTACTGTATAGCATAGGTAACTAGATTCAGTATTTTACAATAAACCATAATGATGTGTGTATGTATCTGAGTCATTTTGCTGTGTACCAGAAACTAACTCAACATTGTAAATCAACTGTTCTTCAATTCAACAAAAAAAGAAAAACCCACTGTCATCTCTGCCGTACTCTTGGTAACACAAACAGCTGATTTTCAGTGTAGGTTCTATGAGAGCATGAATGCTGAGAGGTGAAAATTACTGGTGTCATCTTGGAGTCTGGTGACCGCAGAGAGAAATAAGAAATAAATTGTTTTATTTGTAGGAGAAGGTGTTTGTTTGCTTCTTTCCTTGCTGTGGGCAGATCATGACAGATCTGCAAGTTAGTACTCCTTAATGACAAAATGTCCACTCTTAGCACACTCTTTATTTGATAATTGCTTTTTAATTTAATACTAGTTTTCAAATGGTAGCGTTAAACAATAAGACCACTGAAACTATAACCAAAAGAGTAGCTCTGCCCCAAATTTTTATTCTGTAGAGAATACTATTTAATTCTTTTGGTCATTTCTTTTAATAATCTCCTCCATATTATTAAATATCCTTGCTTATACAGCTGTTTCTTGATCTTTCAGTTTTAGACTTTGCTGATTTTTTACTGTGGAAAATGAGAATTTGGCTCTTTTCTTCTGCATATATACCATGTACTTCTTCCTATTATAGTTATAATTTTGGTTAAAACAATATTCAGTCGGTTCAGTTCAATCGCTCAGTTGTGTCCGACTGTTTGCGACCCCATGAATCGCAGCATGCCAGGTCTCCCTGTCCATCACCAACTCCCAGAGTTCACTCAGACTCATGTCCATTGAGTCAGTGATGCCATCCAGCCATCTCATCCTCTGTCGTCCCCTTCTCCTCCTGCCCCCAGTCCCTCTCAGCATCAGAGTCTTTTCCAATGAGTCAACTCTTCGCAAGAGATGGCCAAAGTATTGGAGTTTCAGCTTCAGCATCAGTCCTTCCAGTGAACACCCAGGGCTGATCTCCTTTAGGATGGACTGATTGGATCCCCTGCAGTCCAAGGGACTCGCAAGAGTCTTCTCCAACACCACAGTTCAAAAGCATCAATTCTTCAGCGCTCAGCCTCCTTCACAGTCCAGCTCTCACATCCATACATGACCACTGGAAAAACCATAGCCTTGACTAGACGGACCTTTGTTGGCAAAGTAATGTCTCTGCTTTTGAATATGCTATCTAGGTTGATCATAACTTTCCTTCCAAGGAGTAAGCGTCTTTTAATTTCATGGCTGCAGTCACCATCTGCAGTGACTTTGGTACTTATAACTATAAATATTCTCAACCAGTCCATGTAGTAAATTATGATTGCATCTCATTTCTCCTACAACATTGTATATTTTTTTCTGTAATTAATGATTGTCCTTTTTTGTTTGCTTAGTTTTCTGTGTCCTTATCAATAATTCATCTCCATGCTTTCCAGAAGAACTAAACTCCTGGTATAACCAAGTAATCTATCAGTGAATTTTTTTCCCTATCTCTTGTCAGCATACCATCTGGACTTCATTTTCTGCTGCATTTGAGGCTGACCACACTGTGGCTTACTTACAGTGCTGCCCTAGAAGAGTCTCTGCTCTTTCCTATGTTAGACTGTTTCCTAAATTCCATGATTTTTTATTCTCCACTTCCTTATTTTATAGACCATATCCTGATAGCTTCCTACAAAAGGGTGCCTAAGAAGTATGTTTTTGAGACCTTGACTAAATTTTTTTTTTTTTCATTTCTCACTGCTTGGCTTTTTTCTTTTTTAAAACTTTTTATTTTGTATTGGAGTATGTATAGCTGATTAACAATGTTGTGATAGTTTCAGGTGGACAGCAAAGGGACTCAGCCATACATGGACATGTATCCATTCTCCCCCAAATTCCCCTCCCATCCAGGCTGCCACATAACATTGAGCAGAGTTTTCTGTGCTGTACAGAGACCTTGGCTAATTAATTGATAGTTCACCTATTTACAGATTTCTAGGCGGAAAGTTATTTTCATGTGGAACTTTGAAGGGATTTTGCCTTCTGGTTTTCCACATGCCTCTTTCATTGTAGGCTACCCTGATTCCTCGTCTTTGTTTCTGATTGCCTTTTCCTTTTGTGGGCATTTAGTTCCGGCTTTCTCTGTTTTGCTCAGTCTGTTACCAGTCAATTAAGGACTATCTTCCAAAATTTTGGTAGCTTTGCTTCTGTTTCTTTGTTCTTGTGGGTTTATAACTTTCTTTACTGTTAACCCTAGTGGATTTCAGGAGAGAGTGGAGATAATTACTGGTGTTTATTTTACCGTATTTTGCTAGTAATCCGACAAAATGCTTTTTATGAAGATACTTGAAACAAAAAATATTCCTGAGGAGATTATTTTTCCAGAATAATTAACCAAAGTTAATTTTATGTATTGGCTTCTGTGATAATATTTTACTCCTTGTTATTTCCAAATGTTCTGTCGTAAAATGTCCCCTCTGTAATTCCTCTTGGTTTGGGGGGGGGGCTTCGTTATTTTTGATTGAGGAAAAATGGAAATGAATATTTGTTAAGTACTTACTATTTGTCATATGTTTGTTTGAGGATTTTACCTGTACTAGATAGATGATGAAGTAAGGTGTTCTTCACATCTGCTATGTAGCTGGCATCCCCATTTTAAATGAGAAAATGCATCAATTTGAGTCACTTTCCAAAAGTCATACCTATTGCAGATGGCAAAGAGTGGTTTTGAATTTAGTATTTCTGATTATGTAGTCCTTTATCCTCTTTACTTACAACTTTATTATGCTTTAATGTATTTGTGTTAAAATTTTCAAGCATAAAAGTAGGGAGAAAATAGCATAATAACTCACCATGTGTTTGTCAGTCAGTTGTCAACATTTGTCAATCTTTTGTTTCAAATATTCCACCTTTTTAAAAATCTGTAAACGTACTTCAGTATATATCTCTGATGTACAAAAGGACTTGTAACCAACAAAATTAACAGTAATTCTTTATTATGCTCTAAAACCTAGTCCGTATTCACATTTCTCTGGTTTAATGTGAATTCCCTGGTTTAGATATATTCTTATATAAATGTATAAATATATTCTTATATATTTATATAAGAAATATATAAATGTTGGTTTATTCACACAGTATCCAAATAGGGTCCACACATAGCACTTGGTCTTTGTGTTTCTTAAATCTCTTTTAATCAAAATATTTATCCTCTCTCCTTTTTCCATGCCATTTTTATGTTGAAAACACCAGGTTCTTTGTTCTGTAGAATGTACTACATTGTAGATTTGATTGCTGCTTCCGGTTCCATTTTATTGTTGTACTCTCTCCCATGTTTCTTGGTAACTGGATGTTTGATTAGATTCAGGTTTATTTATGTTTGTGTTATTTTTGCAAAGAATATTTCATAGTTGGGGGCTTGTATTTCTTGTTAAATCAAGAGGCATTTAACATCTATAATGTCCTACTTTTGGTGATGCTGAGTTGGGTATAATTGTTCTCAGCTTGATCTATCCATTATAAGTTCCCCATTCATATATTACTTCATGATTTTATCATCCACTTATGATCCTTGTATAGATCTATTATTTCGTTAGGTGCTTCACATTGGTGATTTTTCTAATTATATCACTGCCCTTCTACATTTATTAGCTGTAATTCTTCTATTACAAGAAACTTTCTCTTCTTAACTATTTTGTTACTTGAAATCAGGAAAAATGGGAATGACAGTTTATTTTCCCCTCTTTGTCAGTTTTCAGAGTATGCTCTGTAGCAAAAGAGTCATTATGAACTAAGAGCTATTTATATATTTGATATATTTTAATGTGTTACAGTCATTACTCATTTTATTGCTCAGATTGACCCATTAGTGTCCCTATTAGTTTTTGATAACTTCTTTGGTTTCTGATACCAAATGTTCCAGGCTCATTTTGTGCATGTCCTTTGCCAAATATGGAACCAATCATTTCTGCAAGGAACTCTTGTTTTTGTTTTTGTTTTTTAATGGGAAATAATATTTAGAAACAGCAGGCTGAGTTGCTAGCGGTTCATTACTATTGGATTGTCATCGTTTAGGCATTTTCATTGATCAGAGGTAAGCAATACATGTTCTTTTTAAAGAAAAAATCATGAATTTGTACTAATACAATTAAAATGTAAGGTTTTTTCTTTTTTTTTTTTAACTTAGCTACTCTGATTTTACACTTGTGTCATTACTCTCAGATCTTGGTTCCCAACCATAATAACAATGGTAAAAAGAAAGTAACTTTTTACTTTCTTCTCATATATATGAGAATTTCAAAATTGCAGATATCAATACTAATGACTGAATATAATTTTTTCTTTGTGGATCTTTCTGCCCCTAGTATATGTCCCGCTAGGTAGATGCAACCAAAATACTGTGTGGAATACATACTGAGTTTTTTTAGTTTATCTTTTCATTGTTCTTTCTTGGAGGGGTGTACATTATTACATTTTTAATATATAATATTTTAAGTTATATATAATACACTTAAATTATATAGTTTTTAATTTTATATTTAACACAATCATATTCTTATACTTGCTTTTTTACTCTTACTGTAAAGATATATGTTATAACATGGTTTTGCATTAATTTTCGCTTAATGATATAGTCTGGAGATCACTTCTTAGCTTTTAGAGATTATCATTCCTTTAAATAGCTGCATAGTAATCTATTGTGTGGGTTACCGTGGCTTACCATAATTCCTTAATTTCGTACTGATTCAGTCTTTCAGTACTAAGGAAATACTTTCAAGTGGCAAAATCTGTTGTGAGAATTTAATATGATCAAAAAATTTTTAAATATTGAAATTTATTTCTCTTGAGTATTCTTAAACTAGTAATAAGAGTTAAATGACAATTTTCATGAAATTAACTTTGCTCACCTAAGCACCCTGATTTATTTTTAAACCTTAACTATTTTTGATAAAGATTCTTTTAAATTTATTACAAACTATTTAACCATTTATTAACATAATAGAAATGTTTTCATTATTGTATTTATTCTAATTATCTGTGCTTTTCAGTTTTTCTGTGTCTTTCCTGAATTAAGTATTTGTCGATCTTATATGCCCAAGTTAGTGCAGCTCTTGTATAAAGGTTTTCTTTAAATAATTAATTTTTCAGTTATTTTATTAAAGTATAGGTGAAGGCTTTATCTCTGCTTTTTCAGGGCCTCAGCTTACATATAGGAAAGTCAAATTTATAGAAAGCCTCATATTAACAAGAATGGTGTTTCACTTCCTGTTTACTGGATTAAAACCTTTTTTAATATTGAAATATAGTTGATTTCCAGTATTTTGTTGGTTTCAAGTATACACAGAGTGATTCAGTTATATATATGTTTCAGATTATATTCCATTGTAGTTTATTATATGATATTGAATATAATTCCCTGTACTCTACAGCAAATCCTTATTTCTTATTGACTAAAATTTTTTAAATTGAGAAACAATACATCTGTGTCTTTACCTGACACAGATGTATTGCTATTATAATTTTTACAATATGTAGTAAAGATTATTCCCTTATTAATAGTAATATTTTCTCTTGAATCAGATGTTCTGCCTTACTCAATACGGGTCCTCTTGGAAGCTGCTGTGCGAAATTGTGATGGCTTTTTAATGAAAAAGGAAGATGTTATGAACATTTTAGACTGGAAAACCAAACAGAGCAATGTTGAAGTGCCCTTTTTCCCTGCCCGTGTTCTTCTTCAAGATTTTACGTGAGTAGTAGGTTTATTTTTCATGATGAATTTTCAGAGCGCTTTCTTTCTAGAATCATACTCCCAGATGTCTCTTAATTGTGAAGATTCATTTATAAATTTTAAAATTTCCCTTCTCTAAACTAAAGCTTCAGCAATATGTGAACCATGAACTTCCAGATGTTCAAGCTGGTTTTAAAAAAGGCAGAGGAATCAAATTGCCAACATCTGCTAGATCATGGAAAAAGCAAGAGAGTTCCAGAAAAACGTCTATTTCTGCTTTATTGACTATGCCAAAGCCTTTGACTGTGTGGATCACAATACACTATGGAAAATTCTGAAAGAGATGGGAATACCAGACCACCTGACCTGCCTCTTGAGAAACCTATATGCAGGTCAGGAAGCAACAGTTAGAACTGGACATGGAACAACAGACTGGTTCCAAATAGGAAAAGGAGTACGTCAAGGCTGTATATTGTCACCCTGCTTATTTAACTTCTATGCAGAGTACATCATGAGAAATGCTGGGCTGGAAGAAGCACAAGCTGGAATCAAGATTTCTGGGAGAAATGTCAATAACCTCAGATATGCAGATGACACCACCCTTATGGCAGAAAGTGAAGAGGAACTAAAAAACCTGATGAAAGTGAAAGAGGAGAGTGAAAAAGTTGGCTTAAAGCTCAACATTCAGAAAACTTAAGATCATAGCATCTGGTCCCATCACTTCATGGGAAATAGATGGGGAAACAGCATTAGACTTTATTTTTTTGGGCTCCAAAATCACTGCAGATGGTGATTGCAGCCATGAAATTAAAAGACACTTACTCCTTGGAAGGAAAGTTATGACCAACCTAGATAGCATATTAAAAAGCAGAGACATTACTTTGCCAACAAAGGTCTGTCTAGTCAAGGCTATCGTTTTTCCAGTGGTCATGTATGGATGTGAGAGTTGGACTGTGAAGAAAGCTGAGCGCCAAAGAATTGATGCTTTTGAACTGTGGTGTTGGGGAAGACTCTTGAGAGTCCCTTGGACTGCAAGGAGATCCAACCAGTCCATCCTAAAGGAGATCAGCCCTGGATGTTCATTGGAAGGACTGATGCTAAAACTGAAACTCCAGTACTTTGGCCACCTCGTGCTAAGAGTTGACTCATTGGAAAAGACCCTGATGCTGGGAGGGATTGGGGGCAGGAGGAGAAGGGGACGACAGAGGATGAGATGGCTGGATGGCATCACTGACTCTATGGACATGAGTCTGAGTGAACTCCAGGAGTTGGTGATGGACAGGGAGGCCTGGCGTGTTGCGATTCACGGGGTCATGAAGAGTTGGAGACGACTGAGACACTGAACTGAACTGAAACTAAAGCAATGTGTCTCACTTGTGAAGTCAGAGCAGGAGAAATATCGTATGACATCCCTTATAAGTGGAATCTAAGAAGAAATGATACAAATGAACTTAGAAGCAGACTCAAGATACTTAGAGAACAAATTTACAGTTGCTGAGGGGAAGAGATAGTGAGTTTGGGATAGACATATGCACACTGTGTTTGAAATGGATAATCAGTAAGGACCTAATGTATAGCACATGGAACTCTGCCCAATGTTATGTGTAACCTGGATGAGGGAAGTTTGGGGGAATGGATATATATACACACACACACATGCATATATATCCCTTCACTGTTATATATCTGGATATATATATATATATCACTGGATATATATATATATATCACTGTTATATATCTGGATATATCCCTTCACTGATATATATCCCTCCACTGTTCTCTCGGCTATATTCCAGTGCTAAATTAAAAGTTTTTTCAAAAAATTAGACGCTTATTTTCTTGTAGCCATTTATTTTTTCATCGCAGCACTGTTTATAATAGCCAGGACATGGAAACAACCTAGATGTCCATCAGCAGATGAATGGATAAGAAAGCTGTGGTACATATACACAATGGAGTATTACTCAGCCGTTAAAAAGAATTCATTTGAATCAGTTCTGATAAGATGGATGAAACTGGAGCCGATTATACAGAGTGAAGTAAGCCAGAAAGAAAAACACCAATACAGTATACTAACACATATATATGGAATTTAGAAAGATGGCAATGACGACCCTGTATGCAAGACAGGAAAAAAGACACAGCTGTGTATAACGGACTTTTGGACTCAGAGGGAGAAGGAGAGGGTGGGATGATTTGGGAGAATGGCATTCTATCATGTATACTATCATGTAAGAATTGAATCGCCAGTCTATGTCTGACGCAGGGTACAGCATGCTTGGGGCTGGTGCATGGGGATGACCCACAGAGATGTTATGGGAAGGGAGGTGGGAGGGGGGTTCATGTTTGGGAACACATGTAAGAATTAAAGATTGTAAAATTAAAAAAATAAAAAACTAAAAAACAAAAACCCTGCTACTACCTAACTGCCCACTTGTCACTGCAATAGGCTACTTGTCCTAGCCAATAGGCTACTTGTCCTAGCCAATAGGCTTCTCAGACTTAATATATCCTAAACGTCATTGCCCAGTCCTCTCACGTATTCCTTTTCAGGTTTTTTCTATCATAATGAATGATGCATTTTAGAGCAAAAATCTAGACGTTAACCTTCCTTCCGCTCTTTCCTTCATACGTAATCCAGTCTATTAGCAGGTTCTGTGAGCTTTACCTTTGAAGTACACATGTCCTGAATCCAAATTCTTTTTACCATCTACACCTCCATTGTTCTGATTCTAACCCCGTTCTCACTTACCTGGACTGTAATAGTCTCTGAACAAGTGTCCCTGCTTCCACACTTGAAATGGATAGTTTTATCTTTTCACAGTAGATGAAGTGACTTGGTTAAAAAATGTTGATAAAGTTCATATCATTCCTCCATTCTCCAGTAGGCTTCCATCACACTTAGAATAAAATCTGAAGTCTTTACCATAGCTTGAAAGACTTTGCCTAATTTGGGTGTCTAAGAATTATTTATTGGAAGACTTAACCATTAGCTGAGTTTTGAAGAAGGCGTAAGAGTTAGCTAGACAAATAACATTTTCTTTACCCACTCACCTCTATCTGGTTAATATGTTACTTCTCTGTGTACCCTGTGTATGCTGCTACTGTAGTACTTAAAATACTCTTCTGTAATTGCTACTGTATCTTCCCTACAAATTCCTTGAGAACAGTTACTCTCCCTTATTTAGCCTTGTACCTTTGGTGTCTAGCACCTCAAAGTCATTTGGCAAATGCTTGTTATATAGTTGGCTGGAGATACGTATGCAGATACAGATCTATCTGTAGATTCCTATGGTTAGTAAATAACTTTGGAGACAAGGCACTGGGAGTGAAGGGGCTGGAGCTGGGGAGAAGGGAGGGGATATCTTAAAATTTAAGACAAGGGTAAGGACTCCATCAGCAGTTTCTTTGAAGTTATCTTTGCCTCTAAGAATCATCTGTTGTATTATCTTTGGCACATTACCTTTTAGCACTCAAGTTCTCAGACAATATTTAATATTCTCATTAAAGTAAGCTACATGTAACTTTGGATACATTATCAAACATGAATGCAAACTAAAAAGGGATACTTTTTAAATTTAAAAATAAATAAATGCATTTAGTCACTTGAGCATATATAAAAGAAGACTTAGAAGTTAATTGTTTCTTATTTTTTAGTGGAATACCGGCAATGGTGGATTTTGCTGCTATGAGGGAGGCAGTGAAAACTCTTGGAGGTGACCCTAAGAAAGTCCATCCTGCCTGTCCGACAGATCTCACGGTTGACCATTCCTTGCAAATTGACTTCAACAAATGGTACTTTAATACGGATATTTATAAAAACAGACATGCAAGTTGATTGCCAGCCAGTCCGCTAGGAGTATATGGTATAGAGGAAAGGGAATAGAGATAATTTGTGCCAGAGTAAAGTTTGCAACATTTAGTACTGACTAATATACAAAAAGAAAAACTGGTGAAAATTGATGGATTGGTGAAATTTATATTAAAGTCTGAGTTTAAAGTGATTTTCCTATTTGTGTATTTTGCTGCCATTTTTATAGAAGTGTACAAGCCTAGAACCTGTTTTCCAAAGAGTGAGTATCTGAATAAAGCCTTCATTTCCTTTTTGTTTTTTAATTTCCCTTCCAGAGAGACTCTAAAGATATGAGCCATGGATGTCTTTAATTATATTAAATTGGTGATTGGAAACACTGAGCTTACTACACTTGTATTTTCCACTGAAATAAATTTTCTTACATTTAAATGATCCTTTTGATCAAAATCAAACTAGAGAAGACATGATTATGTTTTCATGCACCAGCTTATTTAGCTTCCCTGGAGTAATGGAATAAGACAGTTTATTAAAGTTTTTGCTGTAGGTTAAACTCTGGATCCCAGATTCTTTTAAGTTGTTAGATGGGGGAAAAGATCAGTTTTGCTACTTGCCAAAAGTTATTGTAGGAAAATGATACTAATGGGCATTTAGAATTATTTTTTTAGTTGTCATAAAGTAACTCCCCTCCTTCTTTTTGTAATCTGAGATTTGCTTTTGAAACCTGATTTAAATACTTCAACCTTTGAATAACATTCAGTTGTTACTTCCAGATAGCATTGCTGGTGTGTGCTTTTTGAAGAGCTAAATTTCTGTCACTTTTAAATGGTTTTATTTTGTCTTTCTTTTTTGGAATGATAGTGCAATACAGAATGCTCCAAATCCTGGAGGTGGTGACCTACAGAAAGCAGGAAAGCTCTCTCCACTTAGAGTGCAGCCTAAGAAGCTTCCCTGCAGAGGCCAGACTACCTGCCGAGGATCGTGTGATTCTGGAGAACTAGGCCGAAACTCAGGAAAATTTTCTTCACAGATTGAAAACACACCCATCCTTTGTCCTTTTCATTTGCAACCAGTGCCTGAGTATGACATGTTTTTTAAAATATTTGTTAGTGCCGAGTTATTTTTCAGTTCTCCTTCTCCTCCTGATCCCAGTTACATTGCCTTCATATTTATTGTGCTTCCTGTTGTACTGAAAGAAGCAAAGATAACTAATATGGTAGTCTCCAAATACCATAGTCTATTTCTGTTTCTTCAGAAGAAAACTTTAAGAATTTTCTATAAATATATTTATTTTTTATAACTAATGTAGGCAGAGATATATCTTAAACTAGTTTTTTATTTTAGTGAATTTATACCATCACTCACATGCTTATTATTCATTCACATTTCTTTTGTAGAAATCCCTACTTATATTTTTAGCTTTATTTTCCTTCTAGGAGATTTCTTATTCTTTCTTATTGCATTGGGACCTCTGTGTTAAGAATATTCTCATTATCACATGTCACAGACTTACTGAGCTATTTTAGATAAGCAGTTTCCTAAATGGTACCATGGAAAGTAGTAAAGCAGCCTGGAAAAGAATCCTATTCTTAAGAGTTGGTTAAATTTCCTACTATGTAATTTTTTCAAAGTAATAAAAGCTCTGTGATATGTTTTCATATACTGTAAAGTTTCCAAAGTCTTCAAGAGTTATGTTGTTTGTCCCATTGTTATTACACTGTCAAATCTTTTAAAGGTTAGTTAAAAATAACTTAGACTTTTTCAGGTTTAAAAAATTTATCAAATATAAGGTATGCTGCTGCTGCTGCTAAGTCGCTTCAGTCGTGTCCGACTCTGTGCGACCCCATAGACGGCAGCCCACCAGACTGCCCTATCGCTGGGATTCTCTAGGCAAAAATACCGGAGTGGGTAATTTAAGGTATAGGTTAAGGATATTATGAACGCATATTTCATCATAATTGCCAGATAGTAACATTTAAGTCATTTGTCCCTAAACTGGATCTTTCAAGTTCTAGGTGGTTCTCAGTTTTGTGCTCGGTATTGTTATAAAACCCTGGGTTATAAGTGACCTCATATGCTTTTCCTAAGAATTGAGTATAATCTGTGGGTCCTTTGCTATGTCAGTTCTATGTAAGTATTCTATTCCTCTTACCTAATTTTCCTGGTTTTTAGGGACTTGTTGAACTTTTGAGATTGATGTCTCTTGTTTAGAAATTAATTTTCTGAAAAGGAAAATTTATTGATTCAAAAAACCATTGATTTTTCTTGGTTATCTTTTTATAAATGGTATGAAGCCCTAAGGTGGTATGTTTTTATTTCTAAAAATCCAATATGGTGTAACATTTCTGTTTAATTTCAACTCTAAATTGTGAAATATTAAGACTAGATATTATCTCTTGCTGTATGAAAATAGTAACTCTTTTCACGTGCTTTAATGCATCAATGAAGTATTATAGACAAAAAATGGAGGGGTAGACAGTTCAGAGCATACATCTGGCACTTGAAATCACTGCTTAATTTGGAGTCAGATTATGAGCTAATAAATGTTTGTATAGTACTTTGTAGCTTTCATGTACTATGGAAAGGTAAAATAATTGGAATGGCTCTAGAAAGCTTTGTTCCCTGAGGTCCTAAGAAAATCTCATTAAGATCTGCTATGGCTTCAGATGATCACTCAGCAATGAATTATTAATCTTTGTTTGAAAAAAAGTTGACAGTTAAACAATTGTAATTATTTGGACCCTGGAGAACATGTATAATTTAGGTTATATTGATATTCTAGTCAACACTTAAATCACCAGCTGGCAGATGAAATAAACAACTTAAAGCTGTTAGAAATAATTTTTTTTTAATATCCGTTAGATAAAAATAGCTTCCTAAAAATGGCAGTATGTTTACTGCTTGACAGTGAATTGTTTTTATCTCAATTTAAATAATTTATAGAAAATATAATCCATGTAAACTAAACTACAACTTTACATACAGTAGAACCTTCCATTTGTGGTGGGATGAATACAAGATTTTTACCCAAAACTCTTTTTAAACTTATAAAATGATGTTGTTTGTCACTGCCGCATAGTGATAATCAACAATCATCTCCTAGTTAAAGTGGTGTAAGCGTCAAGTGGGTGGAAACATACACACTTATTGTATATTCATTAAGGTAACTACTCTCCTTTTTCCTTGCACTAGAAAATCCAACAAAGCTTACCATGCTACTTGTAATATTTTAGCCAGATCTCACAGTGATGCATGTTAAGTACAGTTTGGGACACTGGTGTGGACGTGGCTTAAATATTAAGCCCTTGCAATAGCTTTCTGGTCCTATTTAAAACAGAACTTCATTGTTGAAAAGAAAATAACTGATTCTGAAAAGTCTAGTAAATTACTGTTCCTAGAATTTTAGAAACGTGTTTGTATGTAAGTGCATAAGAATGAAGACTTAGAAACATGACAGCTCTTTTCTATAATACATAGATTTAATGCCAGCTTTTTTTCTTTTTAGACCTGAAACAGTATTAAAAAATCAAGAAGTAGAATTTGGCAGAAATCGAGAGAGGCTTCAATTTTTCAAGGTATAAATGATTTGGGGGAAATTGTTTTAATAAAGTTTATAAAATATTGAAAGGTACAATTTTTTTATATCTGTAGACCAGAAAATATTAAATATTAGCAGCAGAACCCTTTTTTACTTTTTTCCTTCAAATAAAATCTTAATCAGAAACCCTAGTATATAATAAAATATTAAAAACAGTGGCTCTAGTTCAGGTGTGCCTGCAGAGTCTTCTACTTGAGCCTTCCCCTTTTTCTGTCCCTGAGAATCCTTGGAACATAGTTGAAAGCTACTGTTTATCTGGACTGTTAGAACATTATTCTTTGACTTTATTTTGTTTGAATAATCTGCAAAATGAATACATGTAGATTTAGTATCTGCATATTTGTTTTTATGTATTGTAAACTTTGACCATAGTGAACATTGGTAAAATATTTTCCATTTCAATATTTATTTATATGTTAATTGTGAACCGAATTCAGATATATGTTAACAGTTGATTTCTTAAATTTGAATAAAATATAGTGGAGTTCAAGAGTTTTTAAGAATGTGGCTGTAATCCCTCCTGGAACCGGAATGGCTCATCAAGTAAACTTAGAGTATTTGTCAAGAGTGGTTTTTGAAGAGAAGGACCTCCTCTTCCCAGACAGTGTTGTTGGCACAGATTCTCATATAACCATGGTGAATGGTTTGGGGATTCTGGGGTGGGGTAAGTAAATGACTAAATACATTTAATTCTTTTGAGAGAGGATGTCAGGAACATTATAAAAGAAAGTAAATAGCAGGGTCTTTATAGCCTATTTGAGGCTGTTTTTTCACCTATAACAGTTAACAACAAAAATTAAATCTAAATTCAAGTGTTTGTGGACAGTGTGGCGTAAGAGAGAATTTATGAGAAGAAAAGTGCACGGTGACCAGCACAGCACTGCTGTTTGTGGCGTGATGAGTGATGGTGGTCGGGAAGATCCCCTGGAGAGAGGAACGGCAAGCCACTCCAGTATCCTTGCCTAGAGAATCCCATGGCCAGAGGAGCCTCATGGGCTACAGTGCAAGGGGTTGCAAAGAGCTGGACAGGACTGAGCGATACACACTTTCACTTTTCTAATGATGATGATGTCTGTGAAGGCGATGTGGCTACTCCTTTGTTTAAAGTCCTTCAAGTGGCTTTTCCTGGCCTTCTTTATAAATCCAAATTTCTTCACATTTTTAATAGGGTCCTTGGCAACATCGTGCCCCTAGCCATTTACCCAAACACATCTTAAAGGCTTGTTTATTTCTCTGAGTAGGCTGTGCTCTTACACCTCACGGCTTTGTGCCAGCTGTTCCCTCTTTCAGAGTGCGTTTACGCTCTTCGGGTTTTTTAATTGTTGGCTTTTAACTTCTTGAGGTTGACAGGGGCTGGGTTCTATTCATATCTGTATCTTGAGCATAGTACAGTACCTAGCATTGGAGATACTAAGTGTTTTCTGAATTTAAAATAATGGTAAAAGTAAAATTTTTTCAACCTTGTGAGTGAAGTCATTCTTTTGAGAAGACTTGAGTTTCATATCTACAATGATAGCATTATAGCAATTCTGTGTAAGGTACTGTGTTAAGACAAACTCGTGAGACTAGAGATTTAGATGTTGGAAAAATTTTTTAATGCACCATACTCATATACCTGTGTTTATTACATTAGGGGTTGGAGGCATTGAAACAGAAGCAGTTATGCTTGGCCTGCCAGTTTCTCTTACTTTACCAGAGGTGGTTGGATGTGAATTAACTGGTTCATCGAATCCTTTTGTTACATCCATAGATGTTGTTCTTGGCATCACGAAGGTAAGCTAAAATCTTACTAGCTGTATAACTCGGTAGACATGATTTTGTTTTGTAAGTAGAAGAGCCCCATGAGAGCAGGTATTTCAGTTTATCACCTTATGCTCAGCACTCTGGTGGTGGTATTAGCTTTGTCATTGTGGTTGTCATCATAGTAATACTTGATACTGGTAAGTACAAAGCAGTTTGTTGTGTCATTGTTCCCTTGAAGTGTTAACTCGTTTATTCTTCATACAAGCTTATGAGATTGGTACTGTTAGTATCCTCATTTTAATTCTGAGACACTGTAAGGTTTAGTGACTTAACCAGAGGGTCATAGGGTTGAATATTAAGTATAGAACAAGAATTCTAATCCAGGCAGTCACGTTCTTAAGTCCATGCTCTTAACCATTATGCCTTATTGCCTCAGTAAATACTTGTTGCCTACTTGAATTCAAAAAAATCACACTTAGGAAATGTCTAATTGCATCTCCTTTAATATTTAATTGAATCATTTGTCTTCTGGAAACTATTACTGTATTAGATAGTACTAAAAACTGTGTGGAAGTGTCAAATTTTCCTGTTGACTGTTTTAACATTTTTATAGTTACTTTGCCGTACACCTGAAACTAACGCATAAATCAACTGTATTTCAATATAAAAAGAAACTATAGAAACTTTTTTTCTGAATTTTTAAAATGCTGGCTGCATGCATTTAATACATGTAATCTAGGTTTTCCTAAAGACAATAATTTGTAACTCTCCACCCTAAATTTCATTTTCACTAACTTTATTGTTACGATTAAGTCCCATTTCATTAAATGAAGGAACCTGGCAAATGTTCCAAATAGAATTCATTTTTGGATCCCGGAGTTTCAGCATTTTGGGTTAGATTTCTGGGCTGAAGGCTTTTAGAATACTCCGCAGGGAAAGAAAACGGTATTGCCTCCTTCTTACCATTTAATATTGATCCTGCTTCCCTAATTAGAAAAAAATTGACATCTTGCAGAAATGATTGACTCAGTGTATGGTAACAAAAGATCAAGAAGTTAAATTGAGAATTGAAGGATTATTCCTAGAGGAAAGGAATAGCCCATTATGTTTTTAGAAAAACCAATTCTTTTCCTTCGCATATCCTGAAACCTAATGGTGCTTTTTAGATTCCTCTGGCTATATTTTTTCTTAACAGTGTTATACATCTACTTTAGACATTTTTGCTTAATGATAATGAAAGTTCAATCTATATGTGTGCGTACCTTTTTGAATATTTTGTCCCTTTTTTGAGGTCCTGTTCTAGTCATATCTTTATAGAATTAGTCATTATTTTTCAAAATGTATATTGTGGTACCTCATTAATTTGGTGAAAGCAGCATTTGACTTGGGATTTCTAATCTATATTGCTCTTATCATCAAAAATAAAACAGTGAAAATAAACATCTTTCTTTTAGGGTTGAGTTTCTGGATCTATAAAAAAGTTAGGGTTAAATGATCCTTAGCACTTCTAAAATGTTAGAACTTAATATTATTAATAGATTGAATGTTGTTTCATACTTAGTCATTGTCCTGGGCACACTCCCTCTGCCATTCTGCAACCATTTTACAATTCAGAAAAGGTGGGTAGCTGTTTTGGTTGCGGTAATAAAAATAATTTTAGAAGGAATTAAGTTTGAAGCCACATGTTAAATTCTATCAAAATGAAATTTACCTATAATTAATGATGCTGTCAATATTTGGACCAGTATTTGGAATTTGAAGAATCTTTATAGCAATATATAATTTTTTAAATTCAGATACACAGTTTCATCAATATATTAGTATTTCACTAAATCTAAGATGCCTTCATTGGCTAGAAGCTAAGAAAAAAAGAAGACTGCCAGTTAGCAGATATATAGTAGTCTATGGTGTACCCTGATATCAGAGACATTTTGAATTTTCAAGTGCTTGTTTATCCTACTAGTGACTGGACTACTCTTCTATTGACTGTTTGCTTTTAGCTGGAAAACCAGAGTGAGTTGATGGTTCATAAAAATAACAGAGGACCTCCATCCTTCACTGTCACTAGCAATGGGTTAAAAATTAGATTTTATGGTTTTCAGAGAGTCCATGCTAATTTTGTATGTGTTTCTATCTTTCTCTTTATATAGCATCTCAGGCAAGTAGGAGTGGCTGGAAAGTTTGTTGAGTTTTTTGGAAGTGGAGTTTCACAATTATCTATAGTAGATCGAACTACAATAGCAAACATGTGTCCAGAATATGGTGCTATCCTCAGCTTTTTCCCTGTTGACAATGTGACATTAAAACATTTAGAACATACAGGTAAGATGTAAGATCACTAGGAAATATTTACAATAAATTACTACCTTGTACATGTTATTTAATATTCATGATATGTTCTTATTTTGAAATAGCAAGTTTGAAATAAACTGCATCAGATGTGCTTAAAGAGTGTTGTGTCCTCAAACTCTAGTCCACTGTGACCCATTACAACAATTTAGAGAAATTATTCTAACTGCTGCTCTTTGCTTCACTTTTTCCCCATAATAATGGATACCTTCACCCTGTTAGTGATCAGACTTTGCAGTTTAATGGAAGTTATGTTTTCCCGCATTCACCGTTGTTGTCTTCTACATCCAGGAAGAGAGGAGTCACAAGATTATTTGAGAACCAGTGCTCTCTCTAAAGAATAAGCAGCACTTAATTTTGTGAAAAACAGCATAGGGTTACAGGTTCCAAATTCTTTTTGTAGCCTGATTGACTGAGAACTTTGACCACTCTTCTATTGACCATTTAATACAGAAAATACGTACAAAACGAGAGTGTGTTGGTTTTATAGACCCCTGGTCTTTAAAAGTCAGTCTCTGTATTTTTCAAGAGGTCATTACTAAACTATTGATACTAATCTCTAATCATAGTATGTTGGGGAGATATGTTCTAGTATTCAGTTTGGGGGCGGATTATTTTAAGTTTTGAATCAAATGGCAAAATGGATGGTTGGTTATTTGAAACCTTGGAGGGAATGGTCCTCATAGAATGCAGAGTTTTCTCTAAACTGTTCTTTGGGTTGTAGAGTGGTTCAAGAGAGAAATGCCTCATTCTTCACATTAATATGAGTTAATGTAGTAATGACTATCACTGAGTAACAAATTGTCCTAAAACTAGTGGCTTAAAACAGCAATAATCATTTATTGCTACACAGTTTTAGTGGATCAGTAATTCAGACAGGGCACACAGCCAGGATGGCTTGTCTCTGCTTCATGATGTCTGGAGCCTCAGCTGTAAGACTTAAAAAGCCAGGGCCAGGAGTCCTGAAGGCTTGTTCACTTGCATGTCTGGCAGTGAATGCTAGCTGTCAGCTGGGAACTTGGCCGGGACTGTCAGCCAGAAGACCCATATGTGGTTTCTGACGTAATCTGGGCTTTCTCTCATGGTAGCTTTTCAAGGGTTAGTAACCCGAGAGAGGAGGGTTGGGAGAGAGAAAGAGGCCAGCTAGAAATCACATTGCCTGTATTTGAGGAATGAACATATTTTCTGCCTCTGTCATATTGTAAGAGAACATACATCTTGGGATATAAATTGTTGTGGCAGTAATTTCTTAACATCTAAATATTTTAATTTTTGGAAGATCTTGTTAAATCTCTCTGCTCTGTAAAACTATTCTCTCATTTACTTTATTTCATTTTGACTGGTACACTAATGTTTTTTGTTGTTTAGGGAAAGTAATGAATTTCATCTTTCATGGTGGGTAGTAATTTATTAGGTTCAATTTCGTCACTGGTTTTTCTCTTGGAAACTATTTTTGTGAGTATTCTATAACTGGCTCAGTATTTTTTATCTTGTCTGTGATGAGTAGCTCTTTTTAAAAAATAATTTATTTGTGTGGCTGTGCTGGATCTTGGTTACAGCATTCAGGATCTTAAGTTGCAGTGTGTGGGATCTAGTTCCCTGACCAGGGATCAAACCTGGGCCCCCTGCATTGGGAGCATGGAGTTTGAGCTACTGGACCACCTAAGTGATTGAGTAACTTTTAAAAGGGGGTTCCGGTATGTGTTTTATAAAGTAGAGTGTTCATGAAGAGTGAAATTTTTGCTATTGTTATTATCAATTTATAGTATCAATATTATAATATTATCAATTTGTAAAGAAATCTATTCTGAGTGCTTAGTTACAAGTAACATTTGTTTCTTACTCATCATTGAAATTCAGCATCCTTATTCCCAAAGATTCAGAAATTCCTGACAGGATTTTTGTTGTTTTAATCGTCTTTTTAGGTTTTGACAAAGCCAAACTCAAGTCAATGGAAGCATACCTTAAAGCTGTGAAATTGTTTCGAAATGAGCAAGATAATTCAGGAGAACCTGAATATTCCCAGGTATCTACAAAATAACCCACCAAATAGTAGTTAAGACTGTAAATTCTAGAGCCTGCCCTCCTGGGTTTGAATCCCAGCTCTAAGACTTACCAGCTATGCAACCCTGGGTACTTGTTTTAGCTTCTTTGCCTCAGTTTCCTCATCTCTGAAATATGAAGATAGTATCTACCTCATAGGATTTTTAAGAGGTTAAATGCAAATTCATTATAACAGTTTTAAGAACACAGTAAGTACTCAATAAATGATAACTATTATTATTTAACAAGAAGATAGTTATGTGACCTTTAATGTTAAAGATATCTTTATAGTCTAAGCAAATGTTTCTCTGTTGGAAATTTCTATTGAGGTAGGTAGAATTTACTTGCAGGAAAGTTTTAATAAAATTCACTTTCTAAAAATGTGTCAGGGATCTAAATCAGGTTGGTGTTATCATTGGTATGGTTAACTATTTTAAGCTCTTTTTTGTTGGGAAATCCATTTTCTCTCTTAGCTTTAATTTCTTCATAGCTTGTATCCCTGCTTCATAGCTTGTATCTATTAAATTGTATAATTATTTGCCTGTCTTTCCCTTGCCAGAATACAAATAGGCTCCATGAAGACAGGAACTTCACCTGTTTTGTTTGGCACTCTATCCCTAGCTCCTAAAAAAATGCCTGGCACATAGCAGATGTTCAGTAACATGTTAGGTGAATTAGTGAATATATATAGTTATATTGAATGCTGGATAGAACCCATCGGAATTGAATTTGTGGGACATTTGGGTAAATCTTTGAACTTCTTTGGTTATTTTCTGGTCCCTTTGCTCTGTTTATTGAATCTAGTGCTTTGTCCACATTTTTTTTAGAGACATAATTAAAGGAAAATTTTTGGTGGTATAGTGAAATGGGATAAATTTGTCTATTAAAAAACTTGAGCATATTATAAGAAATAGAATTAAAATTCATCAGAATGTTCATTTCAAGAGAAATTCACATACTAAAGACACAGACTAGGATCACCTGGGTTGGTGAAACAAAGGTGTAAAAAAAGCAGATGTTTCAGTTGTGATGAACCAGAATAAACAGGGCTGTTAAATAATGATAAAAGCCATAGTGAAGAGAAATTTAATTTGAATCTATTATACCAAATGAAATGTATATAGGAAAATGGTAGAAATACCAGAAGAAATTAAACGGAAACCTAGCTGGGAGGTGGGATCTTTATAAAATATGACTTAAAAAAGAAAAACAAGGAATAAAAACATGGTCTGCAGAGGCCTGGCTAGCTAGACACACTAGAACCAGGATTAGCAAACCCCTTTTTCTGCTATGTGCCCCCCAGAACCCTCTGTAGACCAGACTTAACATCATGCAAGCTGAGAACAGAAAAATGTTTACCAAGGCTACCCATGTTATCACAGAGTAGATAAAGGATGAATTTGGAGATTAGAAGCAATAAAATGACAGCTGGCACAAGCATCTACTTTGTCATCAGGCATCTGTGAAGACAGTGTTATCTTTGTTGGGGGGTGGGGAGCATTTGAGAAACAAAAAATTTTATGTAGACTGTACAGTTGGCATTGTAGTTTGCATACTGGTCTACTAGTCTTTCAGCAAATTTTCATACATTTCATAAATTAGGTTTTAATGTATTTATTTCTTGGGAGTGTATGTCATCATTAAAACAGATTACATTAAAACAAATATGAATATACTCATTCTGTATCAGAAAGTAGTACTCAGGTTGGAATCTGTACTTATGAATTCTAATTCCTTTTCTCCCTCTTCTCTCATTTCCTAGGTGATCCAGATTAATCTGAATTCAATAGTTCCATCTGTCAGTGGTCCAAAAAGACCTCAGGATAGAGTTGCTTTGACAGATATGAAAAGTGATTTCCAAGCTTGCTTAAATGAAAAGGTAGATTACCTTATTTGCCAGTACACTTTGTGCTAAGTAAGTAGTCAGGAACTAGCCGGATGGTCTATGAACTCAGTCTGCTGCTATATTTTTATATATGGCACAAACCAGCCGCTCACTCTTCTTCTGTCGAAAGTACAAGTCAGTCAGACATCTTATGAGGTTGTTCCCAGATTCACTGTGAGGACCAGAGGTTGATTGGGTATATTTAAATAAAAGTTTCAATTAATTAAAACCTGAGTTTCTTAGTCACTATAGCCTCATTTTAAGTTGAATAGCTTCATGTAGCCATGGCTCTGGTATTGGACAGCATAACAGTTCAATATTTGTTTATATCATCACAGAAAGTTCTGTTGGGCAGCAGTGGTCTAGACTTCCTGTGATTTCCCAGACTAGGAAAAAACTACCATATTGTTGTAATGACTGTCTTTAAATCTGGTAAAGTAACTGAATACCAGGTGACCTCTTGACTTTTGGGGTTTGTACTTTCCGTCTTAAGAATCATGGCTTTAATCTTGTCACTTTCTCCATTTTGAGAACTAATAGCTGGCTTTATTTTCAGAGCCTTTTGTAATTTCTTTATTTTCTTCCCTTTTTTTTGGTGGAAAATGTTTAGCTTTACAGGAATAAAATAGTGTAATGAATTCCCATGTACCTCCCTTAAACAATTACCATCTTGCCTCATCTGTTCTACACACCTGTAGACATAAGGATCCTTTGAAGCAAATCTTCAAGGCCATTTTCAAACAAAGAAAAAATGTTTACCATCTTTTGAGAATTCCTGTTAATTAGAATGAATAAAGAACAGCAAAGCCAAATAAAATCTGGGTCCTGAGTAAGCTGGCTCGACTCACTCAGTAGATAAAAGCTTAGGAATACCACCAGACTCTCTATCACGATTATTCAAATTCATGCCTCAGCTGAATAATAACTACTGAAAGTCATGGACTTTCAGCATCACTCCCAAATGGTCAGAACTTATCAGATGTCAAGGATCTGCTGTATTTTCTACCCATCTTTTTTTTTTTATACATATCAAGAATATTTAGTTTATATTTATGTGCAAATTTGTGTAGGTTGGATTTAAAGGCTTCCAAATTGCAGCTGAAAAGCAAAATGATATCGTCTCTATTCATTATGAAGGAAGTGAATACAAGCTGGCTCACGGATCTGTGGTCATTGCTGCCGTTATCAGTTGTACCAATAATTGCAATCCATCTGTCATGCTTGCTGCAGGTAGGTTGTGGTTTATATCCATACAGTTTTCTGTTATGTTCATATTCTGTTTCTTAGATTATGCATAAGTATAGGTGTCTTGATTTTGTTTTCCTGAAGATGCTTTTCTTTTCTTAACAATTTTTATTTATTCTTTTGGCTGTGCTGGGTCTTCATTGCTGCATGTAGACTTTATCTAGTTGTAGTGAGCAGGGACTACTGTAGTTGCAATGCTCAGGCTTCTCATTGCGGTGGCTTCTCTTGTGGAGCATGGTCTCTAGAGCCCAGGCAGAGTAGTTGTGGTGCACAGGCTTAGTTGCCCTGCAGCATGTGGAATCTTCCAGGACCAGGGGTCAACCCCATGTCTTCTGCATTGGCAGCTGGATTCTTAACCACTGGACCACCAGGGAAATTCTCTATGTTTGATTTTGAGAGCCTTTCTGAGGTTTTAATTAGGTCTAAAAGAGCCTAAGATTGATTTATGTTATTTATTTTATTTTTATTACAATGAAGCTAAAATTTCAAAATTATAACTTATGTATCTGAGTTTTAGGTTATATCTGCTTTTTCTATCAATTTAGAAGTATATTTAATTAGCAAATCTCTTGATAATCTATTAGACATTTACCATAGCAGTGTGCTAGATTCCACTGAGATATAAAGGAAGTAAAATATCATTGTCAAGGAATATAAATAACAGCTCACAAATTTTATAAAATCAAGTATAATAAATGTTAACTTGCCATTTCATTATGATTATAGTATTTAAAATCATTCTTTTAATGGTATGAACCATTAAGTCATAGTACAGATTAATATCATGTGTACATGATATTATTATATATTATTCCATTTGTGTGTATGATGCCTTGATATCCAACCGTATCTTAACAATGTATAACATAAAGGCACTAGTATATCTACGACAACTTTTGTTTCAATGAAATAAATCAGTAGAATAAAGTGGACAGGATAATGACAGTAATTTTGTGAATTTCAGACTTTCACCCTAACCTATATTGCAGGTTACCTGTAAAATGAACCCTTTCTTACTTCGTACTTTAATATGAGGGAAACAGGGAGAGAAACCTTGCCCTAATAAATTATTGTTTATTTACTGTTGCAGGTCTTTTGGCTAAAAAAGCTGTTGAAGCTGGTCTACAGGTTAAACCTTATATAAGAACAAGTTTATCTCCAGGCAGTGGGATGGTTACACATTACCTCAGTTCAAGTGGAGTATTACCGTATCTTAGTAAGCTTGGGTAAGTGATGGTTACCACTTTTTAATATTAGTATTCAGCAGTGATTGAAGCTACTTGTTAGGGCTTTTTATATGCAAAAAGAAGATCAGAAAAAACACTTAGGGTTCTACTTGTTGCCTTGCCATTGCCTGAAAATCCTTGAGGCTGTATCATGCAGCAGTCATTTACTGGGTGTATTTAGTCAACAAGGCAGTGTGTTGGCTACAAAGAAGTAGATGTGATCTCTAGTTTAAAGATGTAAACACAAGACACACGAGTAAAGCCAAGTAACAATGACAGTATAAGGGATGGTAACAGTACTGCATGATTTCTGTGAGTCATATAGATCAGTTTTCAGAACTGAGTGAAATCTGATAGGTTGCATTATTAATGAGTAAATTGTCTTACGTGTGGTTTTGTGAGATTATTTGATCCCTTAAGCATAGGTTAAGTTGTCCCTGAACATTGGAGAAAATAACTTTTCTTATATTTCTTAAGCACTTCAAAAAAATAATTGATGCTAGCAATGTTTTCACTGTGTATCAAGAAACATATTGTCTTACGTAAATCAATTCTTTTGCAAAACTGATAGGTTTTAGGTTTTTTTTCTTTGTTTAGAAGAGTAGCTGGAAGTAATTTTGAGAATTATACCTACAGTTTTTCAGTTATTGGTGCAAATGTAATTGCAGTTTTTGCATTGTTGAAATTTGCCATTCAGTATTGGAATACATTCTTAAATAAATATGGTTATGTTATACATCATTTAATGCCCATTTCTTGCTTCATTTTTTTTCTAATGACTTATACTTGCTGTTTGTATTTATTTTGGACTGTGGAAATGATGTTAGACAAAAAGCAAATTCAAACGACTTTCTTATTCAAATTCAAAATGGATTATAGAGCAGTGGAGACAACTCGCAATATCAACAATGCGTTTGGCCCAGTAACTGCTAATGAACATACAGTGCAGTGATGGTTCAAGAAGTTTTGTAAAGCAGACGAGAGCCTTGAAGATGAAGAACAAAAGTTGACAGTGACCAACTGAGTGCAAGTCTTCGGAGCTGATCCTCTTAAAACTACACGAGAAGTTGCCAAAAAAATCAACGTCGACCATTGTACAGTCATTGAACATTTTAAGCAAGTTGGAAAGGTGAAAAAGCTAGGCTAAGTAGGTACCTCATGAGCTGACTGCAAATCAAAAATGTTGTCATTTTGAAGTTCATCTACTCTTATTCTACACAACAGCGAACCATTTCTCGATTGGATTACGACGTGTAATGAAAAGTAGATTTTATACGATAGCCGGTGACACCCAACTCAGTGGTTGGACCAAGAAGCAGCTTCAAAGCACTTTCCAAAGCCAAACTTGCACTGAAAAAAAAGATCATGGTCACTAGTGGTCTGCTGCCCATCTGAACCACTACAGCTTGCTGAATCTTGGTGAAACCATTACATCAGAGAAGTATGCTCAGCAAATCAATAAGATGTACTGAAAACTGCAGCGTCTGCAGCTGGCCTTGGTCAACAGAAGAGGCCCAATTCTCCACAACAACATCCTGCCACATGCTTCAAAAGTTGAGCCAATAGGGCTGTGAAGTTTTGCCTCATCAGCCATATTCACCTGACCTCTTGACAACTGACTGCCGCTTCTTAAACATCTTGACAACTTATTACAGGGAGAATGCTTCTAGTTTGTCAAATCCTGAAACATGGATTTTTACGCTGCAGGAATAAGCCAACTTATTTCTCATAGGCAAAAATGTGTTGGTATAATTGTTCCTATTTTGATTTTAATAAAGATGTGTTTAAGCCTAGTTGTAATGATTTAAAATTCACAGTCTGAAACTGCAGTTACTTTTGCGCCAACCTAATGTCATCGTGGAATTTTTTTCAGGGACTTTTCTTGGGTTTAGTTGGTTGAAAATTAGAAGATTACTCCTATCAGAGTACCCAATTACAGTGCCTCTTTGGGTCCTTTGGTCAAATTTTTGCAGCCAGGTTCTCTTGATATTTGACAGTTAAACCTCTTTGTAGGGAAGTATAATATCCATTTTTTGAATGGTCATGTTATATTCCTAGCAGGTAATATTTGAGTTTTCTTGTGTAGTGTGATAAGTACTGTGTCAGATTTAGTTAACCAAATCTAACTAGGGCAAGTCCTAAGTATCATCTCTTCAGAAGTTTGCACTCAGTACAGACAGCATGCCTGAGAGTCTGATTTGATTATTCAGGAGCTCTGAAATGAACATTTTGATGAAGGTTCATGTTTTGTTAATATTCTCTTCAACAGTCTTATTACAGTGATGGAAATGAAAGATAAGACTGGTCCGTCCTTTAGCAGAAACTGTTGTGATTTTTCTATCCAATCACATTTTATTTTTTGAAATGCAGATTTGAAATCATTGGCTATGGATGTTCAACATGTGTGGGAAATACAGCACCCTTATCAGAAGCAGTTTTAAATGCAGTGAAACAGGTAAACTGTGTGGATCACTAGGACATCCAAATGGTTTTCCTTAATTATATTTCACTATTAAATTATCACATATACATATTGATGTATTTATATTTCTATAGTCTTTACATCTCTTGAGAAAAGTAACCTATCAATCATAAAATGATTCTTTGAAATCATTTTTAGATCCTTGAAATAATTCCTTCCTAGTTTATTTACAGGATTGATAGTTCTGTGCCTAATAATTAGAAGTATACTTTTGGTTATCTTTTCCTCAGAAATATAATATTTTGAGATTGCTTGTATGTGAGTATCCAAATTTGTACCATCTCTTGAATATATTTATGTGTGTGTTTTTTTTTTTTTAGGGTGATTTGGTTACTTGTGGGGTTTTATCTGGAAATAAAAATTTTGAAGGTCGTCTTTGTGATTGTGTTCGTGCCAATTATCTTGCCTCTCCACCCTTAGTGGTAGCTTATGCCATAGCAGGCACAGTGAATATAGATTTCCAGACAGAGCCTTTAGGTATGTTTTCCTTTGTATGTATGCATATATACCCTGCACATACTTTTTTCCCCAAAAGTTATATTTTTGAAATGTTTTCTAGACCATTCATTCTTTGAACTATTTCAAGAAATCTTATCACAATGCATGCATTATTAATTTTTGATTCATATGAAGAATATAAAATGTACAAGTAATCAGTTTTTTTAGCTGCTTATGCCTGAAGCACTCTGTTGAATAATATACTTGGTTTCTATATGTCTGAAAAGATGTGAACATTTTGATGTAGTTACTTTTTATACTGAATTTCACATTAAAAAATTTTAACCAGGTACTGACCCTACTGGAAAGAACATTTACCTGCATGATATTTGGCCTAGTCGAGAAGAAGTTCATCAGATAGAGGAAGAACATGTTGTATTATCCATGTTTAAAGCATTAAAAGAGAAGATAGAGGTAAGACTCACTTGTTTCTTAAACAGTTTAGTGAAGTGGCTGCTGCTGCTCCTAAGTCATGACAGTCGTGTCTGACTCTGTGCGACCCCATAGATGGCAGCCCAACAGGCTCCTCTGTCCCTGGGGTTCTCCAGGCAAGAATACTGGAGTGGGTTGCCATTTCCTTCTCCAGTGCATGAAAATGAAAAGTGAAAGTGAAGTCGCTCAGTTGTGTCTGACTCTTAGTGACCCCATGGACTGTAGCCTTCCAGGCTTCTCCGTCCATGGGATTCTCCAGGCAAGAGTACTGGAGCAGGTTGCCATTGCCTTCTCCATAGTGAAGTGGCAGTGTATGTTTATTTTACACATCTTTCTGAATAGGATCAAAATTAAAATTATATTATTTTGAATACACAGTTAATGAATGATGGTCATTTTGTATCTGAAATCTCTAATATCTAAGAGACTTAGAGGATCAGAATTGATTTTATTTACTTATTAGAAATGTATAGCAAGCATTTATATTTGGCATCCTGAACATGGACACACTTCATAGAAACTGCCCTTGTTCATTGTTCCCATTCACATGATTCAAAATTCAAAAGAAATAAGAGCAGACAGTGAAATCTCCCTCCCACCCATTCCTTAGCCATCTGGTTTACCTCCTCAAAGGCAACAAGTTTATGTCAGTTTCTTAAGCATTGTTTCAGAGATGTTTTGTGTATCTACAAGCAAATACATACGTTCATACTTTTTAAAAAGAACTTAGAATATAAATATGAGAGCAAAAATGATATTTAGTCAGTTAACAAATATTTATTGAACCCCTACTATGTACCAGGCACTTTTCTAGCTGTTTGCAGTATATCAGTGAAGAAAACACAAAGTTCTGAAGGGGAGAGGCAGGTAGTAAACTGTAGACAGAATAATTAGGTAAATTATACAGTATGTTAGAAAGTAATCAGTGCTGTAGAACATTAAAGAGCAGGGTAAAGAGAACCAGTTGTGTAAAATTCAGAAAGTAGATTGCAGTTTTATATAGGATAGTTGAAAAAAGGTTATTGGAGCAAAGTTTTTAAGAGGTAAACAGTTAGTCATGTATCTAAACAGAGAACGAGACTAAGCACGTAGAGAGAGGGACCAGTGTAAAAGGCCTTAGGGAGGGAACCGTAGTGAAGGCAGTGTGACTAGAACATAGGAAACAGGAAAGATGGTGATAGGCGATGATGTCCAGGTTACATAGGGAATTATAGGCCAGTATTAAAATTTAGTCTTTTACTCTGATTGAAGAGAGATGGGGAGTATTGGAAAGTGTGAAACAGGTGTGTCATAATCAAAAAAGACTGCTGTCTTGAAATTGAAAATATCTTGGGGCAGGAGGGTTGGGTGATGAGAAGGATAGAATCAGGAGAACCTGTTGTATATAGTAGTCCAAAAATGGTAATAGCGTGGAACATTTCGGGTACCAAATGGAGGTGGTGAATGATGAAGTTGTGAATATAGTTTGAAGGCAGGACTAACAATACAGTGATATAGGACACATATTTTTAAAAATGCAAGTTTTTCTCCATGATAATATTCTTAAAGATTGAAAGTATACCCCAAAAACACACTTAATCTCTTTAGCAACATGTTTAGATCTTTCTAAATTCTTTGGATTTTCTGGAGTTCTGTGAAGTCTTTCACATTCACTTTGTATTGAAATTTATTTCTTTGGGTATTCCTCAAAATCTGATTTGCTGGCATTTGATGAGCAGATTTTAGCCATTCTGTCCAAAGATGTCATAATTTTATAGAATGCACCATCTTGGCTTTCTTTGCAAATGGATGAGGCCTGTTTTCTTTTTTTCGTTCTAGCTTAAGTACTGTTTTAATTTTCTTGATCGTTATCATAACCCTCATTTTCTGACTCCATTTTATTTTTCTTTTGGTTTATCAATGAAAACCATATTCACAGATGGGAAATAAGCGGTGGAATTCTTTAGAAGCACCAGATTCAGTTTTGTTTCCATGGGATTTAAAATCTACTTATATCAGATGTCCTTCATTTTTTGATAAGCTTGTAAGTACTGCTTTACTATTTAATCTTTTAAAAATTGTTAGGAAGTTGAAAAACCTCATGAAGAGTTAATCGCCTTCAACATTTTTTTACCTTTTAGACCAAAGAGCCAGTTGCACTCCAGCCTGTTGAAAATGCCCATGTCTTATTATACCTGGGAGACTCTGTCACAACAGATCATATATCACCTGCTGGAAGCATCGCTAGGAGTAGTGCTGCTGCTAAGTATTTGACAAACAGAGGGTATGTGTATATGGTTATAGACTGTTTTTGTTTTATCTTCCTTATTAATTACGAGATTTTTACTGGGTCATGTTCCTTTATCCGGAAAATTACATGCTATCATGGGTATCAGTGTATTTGACCTAAGCAATAACTGGGATACCTGTTGTGCTTGCTTTTGCTTATAACTTGAGAAATTGAAGTTCCTATCTTAAATTGAGCCCTTGTCCTCAAGTAAACAAATGATTGGAAACAGGATTTTTCTTTTTCAGTGCTACTTTGTTAAAAAGTCTAATTGGTTTCACCTACCAAATAAAGCCTGATGGTTCTAACCATCTTCCATTGTTGGACTGCACAGTTTAAATGTGTATTGGGGATTATAAAAATATACATGCATAGGCTAGACTTGATCTTCTTGAGCCGAAAAACTTCACAAGAATAATAAATGTGAATGTAAAAATCATTTATATAGGATATATAAATCCCAAACTAGAAAGATTTTGTTTCATTTCTACATGGTTAATAACATAAGAGTTGCTCCCTCTTCAAAGAATTATTTTGACACCAGAGATAAAATTTTGGTAAAGGTAGAACTTGCGGTACCACTGCCTGACTAGCTTTTTGATGCTTTAAGCTATGCAAATGACAATTTTCACTGAAAATATCTTAATAAAAATCAGTGCTACATTTGACAGCTCGGTTTGACATGTAATACTGCATAGCTTTTAGTATAATCTCATTAGTTCTATTGTGAAATCTGTGTTTGAATTTCCAGTTAATTGTAGTTTGGTGTGAATTAAAACACTTTTTGGTAGAGATTGCTAATAGCAACTCTGTTTGGTGTGATTTAGTGAAAACAAATCAGATTGTTTTACATATGGCTTTTTACATGGTGAGAAATGAAAGTTTTCTTTCTCCCAAATATTTTTTAATAGGTTGTAATTTCCATCTTGGTCATAATGTGATATAGATTCCATCTCCCCCCACCCCCAAAAAAAAGTCTCTCAAATACACAATTTTTATATTTTTTGTAATTTCTGATATGGATTTCTTAACATAGTTAATACAGTAGTCGTCAGTTTGAATTTTTATTTTTAAAAGACACTCAAACCCTCCACCACCAATGTTTAAATGCACATCCTGAGGTAAGATATTTAAATTAGAAGAACAGTTGTTGTCTTAACATAAAAGAGCAAATTAAAGATAGATGGAAGTTGCTTGTTGCCTGCTGAGATGCTTGCGCCTAGTTTTCTCTTGTCCTTAAAAGTTCATTTATGTAGTGACCAATCCAGTAGCAAAGAACACCCACAGCACACAGATTATGCTGTCTAAATACCAATTCTTAGTACAAGCAACCAGTTCTTCTTGGAGAAATGGTTGATTCCAGATTTGGCACTGGAAAATGTACAAGATGATTCTGTGTCTTAAACCAAGAAAGAGCAAGAGCTATCAAAAACTACCAGGCTTTCTGTCAAAAGGTCTCAGGACCCAACTTGAAATCTGTCACTGCTCAAAGATGGGACATGTTAAGCATAAATAAAGAATAACTGGAGTGGATTGAAACATAATGAATATGTTTAAATCCATGAGTTCATAATGATACTAGAAGAAAAAAATTAAAAACACCAAGTTACCTTTGGAAGATGATGAGGAACCATCTCATTATTTAACAATAAAGGCTTTTCTGTATGGAATGTATTTCAATATAACCAAATCATTGATGAAGGAAAGTTTGTCTTTATAGAGGTTTTCCAGCTTTAAAAATGAAGGAATAATAGAAATACAGCATCATTATTTTGCAGTCCCTAATGCAGTCTAGATGATGATGGCCAGTCATTGGTAGCATTTCAGAAAGAAAAGTGGGTATCATGGAAGTAATGGAAGTAAGATCTGTAAAGCATCATTGCAAAAATAAAAACCCTGACTCTTAGCAGGTCACTAGATTTGACATCTGGTTAACAAGAAATCCAGGAGAGAAAACATGAAATGACAGTGTGGCGATGTAGTCAGTACAGTCTAGATATAGGAAACTGTACTACAAATGACCTAATTTCTTTACGTAAAGTATATAAGGGGGCAAAGAGGGAGAAGGAACATACAGATTGTAAAAAAGACTTGAGAAAACAGAATGAATTTATAAAACATACCTGGATCTGATTTGAGCAAACCAACAGCTAAAGAGGAAAACCAGGGAGATTTGAATATTTACTGGCTAGCTGATACTAAGAAGTTTAAAGGTTTTGTTTATTTGTATCAAGGTAGTATTTTTAAGTCCATATCTTTTAGAGAAACAAACTGAAACATGTCCAGTTAAAATGTGATATCTTGATAAAAAAAGTGGTTTTTAAAAATGTTTTACAGTTAAATAATGTGATTATTTTCCATCTGAAATAAAAACTAACACTCTTGCAGCCTTACCCCTCGTGAATTCAACTCTTACGGGGCCCGAAGAGGTAACGATGCTGTAATGACAAGAGGCACTTTTGCAAATATCAAGCTTTTTAATAAGTTTATTGGAAAACCAGCTCCCAAAACAATTCATTTTCCATCAGGACAGACGGTAAGGATATATACAGAGTGTTTAAGCAGTTGCTAACTAGATTAAAATTTGTATTAAAATTTTTATGTTTGTTTTAATCTACAGCTGGATGTATTTGAGGCTGCAGAGCTATACCAGAAAGAAGGTATCCCACTGATTATTTTAGCAGGGAAGAAATATGGTTCAGGAAATTCAAGAGATTGGGCTGCCAAAGGACCATACTTGCTGGTATTGCTTCTTAAATTTTATCTTAAAGTTCAAAGAGTTTTAAATATTCCTTTTTGTCAGTAACATTCTATCAAAGTTTATTTTGTTTATTTAGACTTTTTATGTCTACTTGGATCTTATTTATAGGTTGGTTTTTTTTTAGGTGATCTTATATACATTGTACTAGTTGCTTTAAAATTTTTTAGATTTTACTTATGTATTTTATTATTATTTATTTTTAGCTGCACTGGATCTTAGTTGTTGGGCGTGGGTTTTCTCTAGTTGTGGCAATTGAAGGGTACTCTAGTTGCTGTGTGTGGGCTCCTCATTGTGGTGGCTTTTCTTTTTGCAGAGCACAGTCTCTAGGGCTAAAGTAGTTGCAGCATGAGGATTCGAGAGCGCAGGCTCAGCACTGGTGGTGTACAGGCTTTATTGCCCCCTGGCATGTGGAATCTTCCCAGACCGAGGATTGAACCGTGTCCCCTGCATTAGCAGGTGGATTCTTAAGCACTGAACCACCAGGGAAGTCCCTGGTTGCATTTTAGTACTCTGAATTTGATTAAACCTACATCTGTCTTATTTGTGAAAATAAATACAATAGAGGGAAAGGAGATTCTGTCTCAGATTACTGCTTTATAATAATTATTATTTATACTCATTGGTAGTTTTACTTGCCCCTTTTTCATTTAATTTTCTCTGATTTGCTCCATGGAGGTTTAACAGACTTAGAGATAGTGAGCCAAGATTTACTTTTGTTTTCAAATAGAAGATGATGGTCCCTGTATCAGCTAAAAGACCTCTCTCTTGAGACCATTTCTTTGTTGAGCAAATAGGGGGTCTGCTGGGGAGAATAGTCGTGTGATATGTGCTTTCTGCTGTTCCTTATCTGTGTTTCTCTTTACAGTTGTATTTGTGAAAAAGGCTGGTCAGGATACCGCCTTCATAGCTGTCGTAATCATACAGATGTCATTTGTTTTTAATCTTAAACCTCTCCCTCCTTAAAATGTAGGTACTCTTAAGGAGTTGCAGGAATAAGCCTAATTTTTTCATCTTTGTAAAATAATAATTTTAAGTACCAGCATAATTCAGAGATAGTCCAGTTTTGGTTCTTAACCATTGCAGTAAAGCAGTTATCACAATAAAGCAAGTTGCACAAGTTTTTCTGTTTCCCAGTGCATATAAAAATTATATTTACACTATACTGTGGTCTATTAAGTGTGTAACAGCATTGAATCAAAAAAACTGTACATTCTTTAATTAAAAAATACTTTAATGATAAACGCTGACCAGCATCTGAGCCTTCAGCAAGTCGTATGGTAACATCAAAGATCACTTATCACAGGTCACTACAACAAATAAAATAATAATGAAAATATTTGTAGTATTATAAGAATTATAAAAATGTGAGCAGATGCTCTGGGAAAAATGGAACCTGTAGACTTGATTGACATAGAGTTGCCACAAAACTTCAATTTGTAAAAAAAAAGAAAAAGAACAACAAAAAACCACTATTAGCAAAGCTCAGCATAAAGATGGTATCTCCTGTATCATGAATATTAATTATAAGTTATCTTTTTCTGAAGTTTTTTAGCCCCTGCCCCCTTTTTTTTTTTTTTAATATTTCAGGCTTTCCTCATATAGTTGTTGATCCTTGGCTGTCTATTCAGTTAGATGTTAAAAAAATGATTACAAGCTGGGATTGTGGGCTGGGTTTTGTTAGTGGGCCTTATTAATTATAAGCTACTTTTTTCATTGAGAGAGCCCTGTATATCAGTATCTGTAAATATTTTCTCTTGAGGCCATGCAGTTTCTTCATGGAAGGAGACCCACTGAAGAAACAGACTAATTCCTGCCCCATGTCTGATAATATTCTCACCTGGCCTTTCTGTGAGCCTAGTATTCCTCCTCAGTCGAGAGCATCCCTGCTCTACAGGGTGATGCACTCCCAAGGGGTGAAACAAAATCTTACTCTTTGTATGTGTAAAGTACACACACATATATATACATAAACAGATACACAGTATCTTTGTGACATTAAATTTTGGGAGGTAGGCAATTAGGAGAAAGATGTATTGAGAAGGGAAATATCTTTAAAAAAAAAAAAAAAGGCTCCTTAGGAGGATAATAATGGAAAAAAGTAGAGATGCACAAGCCTTCAGCTTATTTTCTCCAGAGAATAACCTCCACTCTTTCTGAGTGGGGACTGAGCTGGAGATCTTATTTCTTTTTATAGACTTCTCACTGGTATCCCAGTATTCTGAGAACCTTATGCCTCTGAGTCTCAAGCCATTTCTAGGTTCTTTGTTGCAGAGTGACTCAAATCTTGGATTGGGTATCACTCTAATTTCAGTTTGTCAGTCTGTAGTTTCAACATTCTCTGCTAAGTCAGTCACCTGCCTCTATTTTCTAAATATTTACAGAATTTGCACATCCTGTTCTCTTTGTTGCTGTGGGCTTATACTTCTTTATTCCCTTATTTTAATGACAGTTTAAGAGGGAGTGTTGATAAACACATAGGTTAGATCTACCATAATTAAACAGAAATCCTCTTGAGCCCTTTTTGAGTTTCCAGCAACTGCCCCCAGTTACAGAGAACACTGAGTATGTGGTAGGCACTGGTGGTACTTGATCCCGGAGTGGCAGAGGGGCAGTTAGAGTTAAGGAGCTACTTAGAGATACAGGAAAATAATCATAAGTAAAAGCTTCTTTAAATAAGTAAAAGCTTTCTTTAAATACTTTGATATAACATTGACCTTCATATGGGGTAGTGGGTTTGAAGCTTTTACAGAAAAGCCAAAAGTAGAGTTTTTTCCCCTTTAAAATTGCATAGTAGAATGGAGGAAATAAAATGCATGTTTGTTACAGGGTGTGAAAGCTGTTTTGGCTGAAAGTTATGAAAAAATTCACAAAGATCATTTGATTGGAATTGGCATAGCTCCACTTCAGTTCCTTCCAGGAGAAAGTGCAGATTCCTTGGGCCTCTCTGGCAGAGAAACATTTTCTTTAACATTTCCTGAAGAACTGTCTCCTGGAGTTACATTAAATATAAAGGTATACCTAAATTTCTCAAATATATGATCATGTACAGTACTATATGTTTAACTAGATGGTTGTAAACTCAGTAATAAACAATGTCTGTAAATTACATATTAATGTCAGCTAGTAAACAAATTGTAGTTTAAGAAGGCTTTATTTTGTTTGTACTTGAACCTGTGTTAATGCAGTTGGTCTCTGAGGAAAAGTAGAAAATGTATATACTTAGTCCAGAAAAAGAAAACAGGACCTTGCAGTTACATGTCCCAGCTTCCTCTTCCTGCTGGCAGCTCTCTGTGGGAATGTAATGTTCAGTCCAGGCATGCACACCGCTTCATTAGAAGCCAGAGCTGAGTGTTCATGGTTAGAGTAACACCGACTTTACAGCTAAGAAAAAAGGAAAACGAGTAGCAGATATTATATGCAGTGAATATTTGATTTTTAACAAAATGAACATGAGTAATTAGTATAACATCCCTAACTAGTAAGTCAAAATCTGAATGATTTAATACTTTAAATGATAACAGTACTTGTTCTTTAGAATTAGGGATGAAATATTTGTTTTCCTACTTAGCTATGAGGCCTCTAATTAGGTATCTTAGTTGTTTTCTCAAGGAAAAGAAATGTGTCTCAGACAGAATATGTGATAAGTATAGTCATTGAATATGAAGACAAATAGTCTTAACCACCAAGTAACATTACAAGATTTTACCACTCATGTGAAATGTTTTTGTTTGTTTAAAGACAAGCACTGGAAAAGTATTCAGCGTGATTGCTTCGTTTGAAAATGATGTGGAGATAACATTGTACAAACATGGAGGATTATTAAACTTTGTGGCACGAAAATTCTCATAGTATCTACTCACCATGAATACCTTTCATAACTGGTGACTGCAAATAAAGCCTTTTGTGCTGGACCCAGGAATCCTTACCATGGAGCTGCAGATAGTCCCAGTATGCCCACTTATCTCATCCATGGATGTAAATGATGATGAATCAACGTAGTGACTGAAATGAAATCTTGATTTTAAATAATATACGAATGGTGCTAATAACATTGCTAAAATCAATGTGTGAAGTGTGTTGTGGAAGAGGCCTATAAGTAACGGGGAATATTTTATCAGACCATTTTGTAAATAAAGGCAGAATTTGAATTTGTGTTGAAGATTCTTATATGAATAACCTTCCTGAAGTCTCTTGTTTAGTTTTGCACCTATAAAACTGTATACTACTGTTTGTTGGTTTAAGAGTAGGGGATTGAAATTTAAGAAGCCAGATAATTCTAAAATTGTGGAAGGTGAAATCTGATTTATAAATGGACTTTCAGATATGTTCATTCCTTTCCAGAATTGAGCTGGACGTAGTGGCATTCTTAGTTTGTAAAATAAGCCAGGGTTATCCTAAGTCTCAGTCAAAGGATAGAACTTGCCCCAGACACAATCATTCTGTCCGAGGTTTCCTCCACATCTGAAGATGGACTGTTACAGAATACAGTTGATTGTGTAGCACCATGTATTAGCAGTGAAAATGTGTACCACATATGCAGCCCTTATTTTTTCAGTAATTTGCTCCTGTGACCCTGGCAGGTCTCAGATGGCATTATATTAATTGGATTAGATTACTTTGCTCACTTTATGTGATACTGTAACTTCTATAACCTAATATTTTAGGTATCATTAACCAAAATTCCGCACTCATCTATAGTTGCTAAGGAGAACTTTATTTAATCATTAAACACTAACATGATTTCGTCTAGACTTTTAAATTTTCCACCCTAAATTATATGGTTGCTCAACCCTAAACATTTTTTAAATGTTGGTTTCTTCTTAATTATATAAATCAATTTCCTGTCATTTTGAATCATTATTTCACCTGGGATGCATGATACTATTAATTATATATGCTTTTGCTGACCGTTAGGATAAAACACTTAAATTATTGCTGTCTGAATACCATATTTTCTCTATATGCATGTTTGTTTACCACATCAAATGTTCTGTTAACAAGTTTGGTGACTTTTAAGAAAAGGTTGGATGATTAATTCTGAAAGTCCTATACCTTTTTTAAAAAAGTTAAGAAGTTAAAGTTAGCAGGCAGAAGGTTAATCGTAGTGATTCCCGCCCCCCCCCCCCCCCCATGGAGATCATCATATGAAGTTACTGCAATTCAGAATTAGCTTACATTGCACAAAATAAATTGTTTTAAGCTAAAATGCTGAAACTACCAAACCAGTGGGTAAAGACCACTGAGAACTTTGCACATAATCAGTCATACAATCTTTTGAAAATATTCTGTGTTTAGACAATTAGATGGACTAGAGTTTGGTAAAACGATTTCCCTTTTATTTAAAATTTTTATAAGTATTTTCTTTGGTACTTTCAAGTCATTGTGTTCTTGATATTTTATTATGCTGTGTATTTGTCAGTGCGTGTGTTTTTAATTTACATGAAAACATGAATTAAGGTTGGAGAATTTACAAGTTGAAAGTTAAAATATCAGTTATAGGCTTTTGAGAAGATGATAATCCAAGATTGTGTGTGGGGAAAACGTCTGTATTATTTCTAAGCCATTCTGAAATACAATGTGTAGCCTGTGGTCAGAGCCCTGGGCATCACCATAAACAGCAGATCCAGGAAATGAAGAGGTAATAAAGCTAGCCAGCTATGAATTAAGCATTTACATTTCCAGTCTACCTAGTCCAGTAAAAGTACAAGCAGATCTTGTATTTCAGGAAAAAATATCAAGGTTCTCTTAAAATCTCTTGTTGATATACAGTGAACCAAAAAACTTGATAAGCAGTGGCTGTCAACTGGGGAAGAGAGTTGTGGATGTATGACCCTGAATGCACCTGTGATTCTTCCTCCAGCCAAATTGTGTTTGCAGAAATGTGGCGCCTGTTGGTTTTTATTGTTTTTCATATCTCCTTTATTGACTATATCTGGATAATTTTGTGTTTTTTAAAAAATACACAAATATTGTGGGAAGAAATATAACAGGTCCATGAAAGAAGCAAATTAGTGCTATGAACTTAAAAGTAAAATTTCAAAGTCATTATCAACAGCAGCATTTTTGTCATATTTTAAGAAACATTATGCTACATACCATTGCAATATTTCATGCCTTTGGTTTTGCTAATTGGTGAAAGTGTTATCCAGTCACTGAACTGCCATTAATATACCTAAAAAGTTTTCTGAGATAATAGTTGTTATTTCCTATTGTATCTCCAAGCAGACATTTGAATGAGAGGTATTAGAATCCCTTTAGCAAAGTGCTCAGTTTTTCACTGGAAATCAAACTTCATTGGTACTAAAGAACAAAAAGCACAGCTGAGACCTGAATCCAAGTTCTAGTTGTTTACAACGAGGGAAGCAGTGTTGTGTTCATTCACCTGCTCAGTGTTAAGTGACAGGATGAGGAGAAATTATTTGACTAACATTTGTCTATAGTTGAATTAAAAGACATCATTCTTTTGCCTTTAGGTTTAGGAGAAAGTGCTAAGATACTGGATGTCGACCCTAAATGATTTGGAATACTAAAAGAGAGGGGAAGAAGGTGGACTTAGTCTTCTTTAGTGACACTTTTCCTGAAGTGTGATAGTACCGATGTTTATCAGTTTTACACATAGTATGTCATTATGAAACCATATATCACTTAAGTAACTATAAATCATTGTCTATTATTTAAAGCCAACAAAACAGTATAACAGTTTTAAGTTCAGTAATGTTAAGTATTGTATAGAAATATATTGGAGGCAAAGTTCAGTTGATGACAGTTGTGTATATGTTACTGATGCTGTAAATTATTTTTAATAAAGAAAATTGTATTATCACATATTTGACTCGTGTTATAAAATGCGTTGTGGTAATTGAAAATAAAATACTGTAACTTAAGAAATAGGATGCCATCCAAAAATTTCTCTTCAAACATGTTATCTAGCTGTTCAGACATGACTTATTCCCAGTATGACTGGTAAATGAGAAGGAAAGCCAAGATAAAGCTTGCAGTAGGGATCGCCTTGAGGAAACAGTTAAGTTGAAGTTAAGAGGTCATTCTAATAAGTACTTCAATTAATAAAATCACATTTTAGAGTTGAAAAGACATCTCTCACCCAAAGCAGGATCCTTTGTACAAATAACATCATGTGACTGGGCAGTCCTTTATTGAGCATTCAAGAGATGAGAGACTGTCTGCTGCACTTGGTAGCCCACTGACTGAGTTTTGATGGTTAAATTTTATTTCAAGCTGAACTCAACTCCTTGTAGCTTATACCTACTGAGTCTAGTTCTCCCTAATTTTTCTATGTCTCTTAAAGTGCTTTAGTACAACTATATATAAAATACAGATTTAATGAATAAGTTAGACCCACCACAGATTGCTCTGAACATAACCTTCACACTATAGATCTTTTTTTAATGTTAATTTATGTTAAAGTGAACATTTAGGACTGAATTCATCTCATGCTACAAAGTTGTGTATTACTGGAGGAAAGGGCCTTTTCTTGATAGATGCAGGATGGAAGTGCTATGTTTGTATGAGCCTCCATGCTTTAGAACTAGCTGATCGTGTCACTTCCTCCTTCCCCTGGCTATTCATTAGCACTGATGAAGCACCCATGAAGTGAGTTATCTGGAGCAGGGAACCAGGACCATGAGTCTGTGGTTAACGTTTTATGAATATGGTCAGCTGCCCATCGATCTAAAAATATTGCCCTTTTCCTCAACAGCAATCTAAATGAGTAAAGTTTGTTAAAACTTGATATTCATAAATTAAAATTGGTACATTATTGGGAGTTTTCTAAGGACTCCAGTATCCTAAGAAATTTGTTTGCTCAGTACCAAGACAGGCACATGGTATAGTTTGAATACCCAGAGTTCAAGGAAGCCTAGTGCAACACCAGTGTTGTGCTTTGTTAATTTATGGTTTCCACTTGATGCCAGTTTTTTTAATTATAAAATAATTTAGCTTCAGCTTGTTTTGTTTTGATGTGATGTGAGTTTAGCTCATAAGTTTTCCAAAATATCTGATTATAAAGCTTGTGTTTTATATACTTCAGAAATGGAACATTTATTGCAGAAGCAGATGTGTATCTAATCCCCACAAAACTTGCTTGTATGCTAACAATTGTGTTGTCTGTGAATTTTGTGTTCACATGATGGCATTAGGTTTTAAAACATTTTAGACAATGTTGGTATATAGTTGTGTCATAAAACTGGTGGGCTATTATGTTTCATAGGGTATCTTGTAAAATCATATCTATAATCTCACCCTGTACATTGTTAATTTTGTTTCACTCCAGTTTTTTTCACTGAATTTGAGAGCCACTACCTAAGTGGCCTAGTGGCCAGGTGGAACAGGAAAAAAATTGTTAATACAACAGTGATAATCACAGTACTTGTCTATCATATTGGAGCTTTAATCATTATCATGGTATCCAATTTTGGCATTATTGAAAAACGTATTAACAGCCTTAGAAATTCTCATTCTCTTATCCCAGTGTATGACTGAGCAGTGTATCTTAAAGACTCATAAAGGACAAAAGATTCATGTGTAAGAATATTATTATTAAAGACAAGGAAATCTTGTTTAAAGTGAAAAGGCAAGTGACAAAATGTATTTCTAAAAAAGGTGAGTGGAAAGATGCCAGAGGAAGTAATTGTGGGTCTAGAGTCCTGTCTCTTCAATTCTCACCGTACCTTCCAGATTTGATCTTCATTCCCATCTCTTAATCCCAAGAAAAGTAGAAACAACAAGCACTGCAGCACTCTTTACAATAGCTAGGATGTGGAAGCAACCTAGATGTCAGTTGACAGGTGAATGGATAAAGAAGCTGTGGTACATACATACACACTGGGATACTACTCAGCCATAAAAAGGAATGCATTTGAGTCCATTATAATGAGGTGGATGAACCTACAGCCTATGATACAGAGTGAAGTAAGTCAGAAGGAGAAAAATATTGTCTATTAACTCATATATGGAATCTAGAAAGATGGTACTGATGAACCTATTCGCAGGGCAGCAGTGCAGATGCAGACATAGAGAACAAACTTATGGACAAGGGTGGTGGGGAGGAAGGAGAGGGTGAGATGAGTGGAGAGAGGCTCTGTAACAACCTAGAGGGGTGGGAAAGAGTGAAAGAAGGTTCAAGAGGGAGGGGACAATAGGTACACCTATGGCTAATTCATACCAATGTAAGGCAGAAATCAAGCCAATATGTAAAGCAATTATCCTTCAATTAAAAGTAAAAAAAAAAAAAAAAAAAAAAACCTGGACTAATAGAGGTGGAATAGTGAGAGGGTGGAGAGAATTCAGAATCTGCCTGAGGAAAGAGCATACAGAGATGCCTAAGAGAACCAATGGAGTCAAATTCTGGCTGCAGATAATCGAAATCAAACCTTTAACACCCTAAAGGAAAGCGACTTAGGAAGAATTCCACCCTGGGGCTTAAACAAGCCCCGGTACTTGGAAATTAGAACTGAAGCAGGTAAGAATCATATCTGAAGGCGGAAAAGAGGAGAGCTCTCAATATGTGGTTGATGGAAGTTTGGGAAACATCAATCAATCAAGGTGGCTAAACATGCCGACTGCGCTATATCTTGAGGGGGTTGGGGGTTGGGCATTGTGAGAGCGAGATGCGCACGGATTAAAACAGACCGAGTTGCAGTAATGAGTGATGTCTAGAATTCTCCTCCAATGGAGAGTGCTCTGTCCTATCAGAGAGGTTCTCCCTGGCTGCAGACGTATATGAAACTGGCTACCTGAGCCTGATGCCCTTGACAATTAAGTAATCAGGCAACTAACCTGGCTGTTAATGCCAGGATTCCCAAGGTGGGCTGCTCTGGTGGCTTTAAACGGAAAAGAATCTGCCTGCAATGCGGAGACCTGGCTTCAATCCCAGGTTTGGGAAGATCCTTGGAGAAGGGAATGGCAACCCACTCCAGTATTCTTGCCTGGAGAATTCTATGGACAGAGGAGCCTGGTGGGCTACAGTCCGTGGGGTCGCAAAGAATCCTACACAATTGAGTGACTACACTTTCATTCGCAGGCAGCATTCTGATGGTCATGTGGTTTCTGCGCTTCCTTGCAGAGAGAGAATCGACTCCCAATTCAGGATTCTGACCCAATTATCAGTTCATTTTCTCAGTGTAAATGAATCACTTATCACACCAGACCTGAACTGTGGTCATCGCAGCCCCCTGAGGGGACCTGTTAGAGGGGCCTTCACACTTCCTTTACATCTACTATATTGAATTTAATGGCTCGAGAGTAGAAAACTCAGCACCGTACAAAAGCTTAAACTCGAAGTTGGGTGACCGGGTCTGGCTGAGGCTCTGTGCCCTCTTAAGTTTCCCCATCAGTACAAGGAACGTGTGGATCTATCCTATAACTTAGACAATTTTACGTTCTAACATTATTGACTGCATCCCGGGAGAGCTAGGTCCTGTGCAGAACGCTGCCAGGCCAAACTCCAGGTCCTCAGTCCTCTTGCAGTTCTAGGGGACTGGGAGGGGCTCGAGGCCACCTCGGCCACGCTTGCGAAGCCTCTGGCATACGTGTTTCCAACAGAAGGGAGAGAAGGAAGAAAATCGAGGACGCGAATTCTACCCAAAAAAGAGAATCCCGAGGGAAGCAGGCCACTAAGCCTCCACAGCTTCAGGGACTGGGAGGAACTGCAAGATGCCACTCAAGAGCTGAAAGCCTCCTAAATGGTTACCACCAAGGGGCGGGGCGGAATCTCTAAGAGCCAATCAGAAAGAAGAAGTCCAGTTTTGTAGGGAGATAACCGCGCTCTGACTGGAGTGACCGCTGAGAGAAGGCGGGACAGGATTGCAGATCCATCCAAAACCTGATCTTTGAATTTCTCTATTCGCAGCCTCTTCTGCAGCCCGGGGACTGGGCTGGAATAGCCCCGATCGGCCTGGCGGAGCCTCGCCTTCCAAGAGTCTTCGCTTATTGGCGGGGGGATAGTCTCGAGGAGCCAATCAGAAGTCAGGAGTCACGCGCTCGGAGGAGGGGCGGATCCAGACAAGTTGGGCGCGACTTCCCAGCGGGAGCGCAGGACCCCGGCTGCTCCAGAGCGGGATCCACGTCAGGACCTCGGGTCGTTGCGGGTGAGCTGGGTGGGGAAAGCAGAGACAAACCCCAGAACCCTCTGGAGGGGGCGGCCGGGAGAGCAAGGAGGTTCGCTGAGAGTGTGGGGCCAGGAGTCGTGAACCTCCGGCCCCTCCAGCGCCTCCAGCCCCTAATCCACCTCAGACTCTCTGTTCAGGTGATGCGCAAGTCACCTTCCTCGCTGGATCGCACCTACAACCCAGAAGGCTGGGCTGAGATCCCAGAATTGGGGTGTGGCACCTGAGAAGCCATCTGGTCCAACCTGTGCCGGGCCTGGCACTCCCGGCCAGGTGTCTAGCGGATGTTCCTCATTTCTTGGGCTCCACTGGACCTCACTAGCATAATAACACTCTGAACCCGACTAATGTGCCCTCTTCCTCCCTTATTTTCCTGTCACTTGGATCAGCAACCCCTTTGCAGCCGCTCTCCTACCACCTGTTCCTTCTCATCCAGAAGGAAAACACTCAGGGCACCCACTGTTGTTGTCTTTGAAAAACTACAGATTCTAATTCCATACCTTTCTGTTTTCTGAAACCCTTTGAGGGTAAACTGCCCTCATGAGCCAGTGGAATGAAAGTAACCCTTCTGTCATTAATTCCTCTTGATAGTTAATCTAGGCTCGAATCTGGGCTGGGGATACGGAGATTTACTGGATATAATCCTTGCTCTCCAACCTTGGAAGGACGCAGCAGAGGGAATTACAGGGCAAGAAGGGCAGCTTTGGAAGACATGCTAAGGTAGAATTTACTAGACTTTGTAAAACTTTGAGAGTGAGGGAGAAGAAAGAATCAAGAATGATTTCTGTTTCTTGTCTGGTTATCCTTACACAAAGTGCAGAGTTTAAGGTCCAGTCCCCCAGGTTGTAGGACAAAGGTTTTGAGATTCTGGCATAAGCCCTGGAGTTGGAAAACATTTGCTTCCTGAGCACTTTGTCAGAAGCCAAGTAAAACACTGTTGGCAGGAAATACAGTGCAACTACCTATAGGATTTGAGTTCCCTTCCTCACCCCCTCCACCCATACAAAAGACATTTGGTTAAGACAGCCATCTCTGATCAACACATTTCTTTCTCCGTATTTACTTACTTGGGCTTCCCAGGTGGTGCACAAGTGCTGACTTGATCTGTGCCATTAGTTCCATATTTGGAGTATTTGTATACAAAGGAAAAAAAAAAACTAAATTTAAGCTCAAAAAGAAAGAGCTTTAGAAACAATGTTAGCACTAGAAGGAATTTGTAGGGATAATCTTGTCCAACTCCCTGTTAGAGGAGATGTGAATAGTGCAAAGTTTCAGAGGTTACATATAAAATGTCTTATCACTCCCAGCATAGAAACTATTTTATTCTATTTTTTTAACGTGATAAAATACACTTAGCCAGCACAACCTTTTGTTACACAGGCTGTCTTTGATGACTAGAGCTGCCAACATTGCTATAGAAAACAGTGCTTTAAGTAGAGGGTTAACAAACCCCATTCGAGAATGTTATAGGGACATTTTCTAGACTGGAAAGCAGATTGGCCTTCACTAATTGCTTCTAAGTGTCCTTCCAACTGTAAGGATTTCTAGTTCATATTGAATTCAAAATTATTCTGATAGCTTTAAAGCTTTAGGTGTTGAAAAATTACTCTGGGATTTTGTCTTGAATGTAAAGCTTTAGTTCATATTACATTCTGAATATGGGCCTGACACCTGTTTATAAATCTGCAGAAAGAATGTTAAAATCCCATGTAAAGCCTTAAACCCATATGCAGTGTGACAGGACATACTGGTTCCCAGAAGTTTCAGGTGCAGAGATTGTTTTAAACTCCATTCAGGCTTTGTCACAGTGTCTTTAGTAAACAAAATCCGAATGACTTAATTTGCTTCTGAAAGTGTATGCCCTAGTCAGAAAGTAGATATGGGGAGTGACTGGCAAGAATGCAATAACTATAACAGGTGGTGGAAATCTACCAGCAGCACAGGGGCTATGCAAGTTTAAAGGCAGGAGAAATCACTTAGGTTAAGAGGGTCAGGGAAGGAGGGATGGGAAGGAGACTGGTGTTTGGGGGTTATAATCTTATCACAAGTCATCAGGCTATTGCCTTGGAGCTGATTCAGAGAGGGGGTCGTATAGGACAGTCCTAGTGCACCTCCCTGAATTTTATCCCCTTTCTCTCACTGGACTAAGTTGGACTTTGGCTGTCATAGATCTGAAGTGATTAGACATTAACAGGCATACGGTCTGATGTGGGGAGCTCTAACGCGGGAGAAGGCAATGGCACCCCACTCCAGTACTCTTGCCTGGAAAATCCCATGGACGGAGGAGCCTGGTAGGCTGCAGTCCATGGGGTCGCTAAGAGTCGGACACGACTGAGCGACTTCACTTTCACTTTTCACTTTCATGCATTGGAGAAGGAAACAGCAACCCACTCCAGTATTCTTGCCTGGAGAATCCCAGGGACGGGGGAGCCTGATGGGCTGGCGTCTATGGGGTCGCACAGGGTTGGACACGACTGAAGTGACTTAGCAGCAGCAGCAGCAGCAACGCATGAAAGGAAGTCCTAAGATCCCACCCATACCACCTGTCCTAGCCAGTCTCTCACAAAGCTTTTCTTTTTTTTTTTTTTAAAGTAAAATTTACATTCAGTGAAATTCACAGATCTTATGCTGATTTTAAGTTTTAAGCTAAGTTTTGACAAATGTTTACACCCATGTAACCAAAGCCTAGTTAAGATATAGAACGTTTTCCTCCCAGAAAGTTCCCTCATGCCACCTTCTTGCCAGAAGCAACAGCTGGCCTGATTTCTATCAACAAGCACTAACTGTTCATGAGATTCTTTTTATATAACACTACATCCTTTGAACAGAAATCACATGTAGCCCCAAATGCAACCCATCCCCAAGATGTTGTTAATTATTTACAATTTAGTATGAAGGAAGGATTGGAATAAAACTATTTTGGCAAAGGGGGAAGTGAAATTGCAAGGATCTTAAATATTTGGTTCCTAAAGGATATTTAGAAGCCTAACATTGCCTTCCATATACATATGGGCTTTCCTGGTAGCTCAGTGGGTAAAGAATCTGCCTACAATGCAGGAGACCCAGGTTTGATTCCTGGGTTGGGAAGATTCCCTGGAGAAGGAAATGGCAACTCACTCCAGTATTCTTGCCTGAAAAATTCCATGGACAGAGGAGTGTGGTGGGCTACAGTCCGTGGGGTTGAAGAATTGGACATGACATAGTGACTAAACCACCGCCACCATATATATGGTGGGTATGTGTGTGTGTATATATATATACACACTCAGGAAATATGCAAAATATGTGTAGCAGAGAGTGGCATTATCAAGAGGAAGAAAACAGTCTCCCCCATCCTGTTTATCCAATTCATATTTATAGCTCAATTCAAATCCATCTTCTCAAGAATATCATTAGGCTGTAGTAGTTTCTCTCTCCTCTGAATTTCTGTCATAGTTTTGGCAGATATTAATTTCATAGGTCATAAACTCAGATGCGCCTTTACTTTCTGTAAGCAATCTTAATCTTTAAGCCCCTGTTCTGCTTAGCAGTAGAAAAATGAATTCAGTATTTATTTATTTGGCTGCCAGGGGTCTTAGTCAGTTGCAGGGCATGGGCTCTGACATGTGCAGGCTCACTAGTTATGGTGCGTGGGCTTTGTTGTTCCATAACACGTAGGATCTTATTCATAGATTCCCCACCAGGGATAGAACCCACGTCCCTTGCATTGCAAGACAGATTCTTAACCTCTGGACCACTAGGGAAGTCCCAGAAAATTTATTCTTCACAATTCAAGGCAAACTCAGTCACTTCATCAAGTTTATACTTAATTCAGTGTTTTCTTTGGCATTTTATTAGTTTATCAGTTACTGCCTTGTAACTTGTTTTGAGCACCTTTTAAGTTTTTCATTGTTTAGGATATCTGCGACAGTGAGCTAACTTCAGAGCCCTCTAATTGCATTTCCTATCTCCCACAGGGCTTCTCGGGAATGCTTCGCACATCAGCCCACCCTTTGAAGTATGTGCAATAAGCTAGATGATGATACTTGTAACACAGAAAAGTAAGATCACCGTATTTGAATTTACATTTTAAACCCAAAGTGATGGTAATAAAGGGTCAAACCCAAAGGACATACTTAAGAAAACTTTGGGCCAGACACGTCCTCCTAGGACCTACATTCCTCCTTTAAATAAAGTTGATATTGCTGGGAGGGGTGGAGAAACCGGTGATACCAAGGTGCTTCCCCAGTGTGCATTCTGTGCCCGGAATCATACATTTTGCTTGTGAAGTGAGTTTAGACATTATTTATGGTATAAGGACGTTTAGTTACTACTTTTTTAAAGAGTCTATTTGTGTTTTGTTTTAGGTTTTTAAATTCAAAAATGGAAAATTTCATGTTTATACAAATATGAAGAATAAATTATTTAAATAAACCACAGTCACTATAAGAGAAAAGGCATGAACAGTGGAGTCAGACAAATCTGATTTGAATTTGAGCTTTACAGTTTACTACCTGTGCAAGCTGGGGCAAGTTACTCAATTTTCCCAAGTTTTGGGTTTCTAATCTGTAAATAGGTATGAGAAAATTTACTTCCCAGTTTGTACTGAAAATTAAGTGGGATACCGAATATAGAATGATACAATTCTGCATGTTTATTGTAACATGTAGTAGCTTGTTAATATAAATATTCTGTTAATTGATTTCACTGATTTATTGTAATGAGATTAGATGTCTGATAAAGTCCTAACCAGTTCAAGTTTCTTGTCCTTGACCTGTTGCCTGCCCTTACCAAATGTCACCCTTGACTACCTAATTTTACATTTAAAGGATATATATATATTTTTACATTATGGTTTTAAGCTTGTGAAAACTTGTTTTAGAATTGAGTTTTCCTTCCAGACTATCCAACAGTCACAGTGATTTAAGCTATTTGTAAGTTAGGGCTATTTGTAATCAAAATAAATATCATTTACCAATCTATGGTATGTTAAAATATGAATCCTCAAACACTAGATAATAAATAACTAAAACAACGAATTTAAAAGACCCTCTTTACCTTTAATAGAAAGCCTGGAATCTTAGAGAAATAGACATAAAGTAGATGACATCAGGACCAGTTGGCCTACCATGCCTCTTGGAAATTAAAGAACAAAGTTATTACATAAGTATGCAGGGACTATGCTTTTAATCTACTTTTTAAATCTCACTTACTCATTTGATTTTTTTAACTTTATGAGTGAAAATTCACAATCAAGAGAAGTACCGAATCAGTATTGGGAAACATTATTGGTCTGTCTTAAGAAAACTCTTTTAAGTAAGTATATTCAATATAAGTCCCCTTTCCAGTTTGTCTGTTTGTTTGTTTGTTTCCTTAGAAATAATGTCAAGTGGAGGTGATCAGCAATCACAGGCTCTCACCAAGCCCTCTTTCAGTGAGGTACAAGCCTCTGCATTAGTGGAATCAGTGTTTGGGTTAAAAGTTTCCAAGATCCAGCCACTTCCTAGCTATGATGACCAAAACTTCCATGTATGCATTGCAAGAACCAAAGTCACTACAGATGGCCCAAATGAATATGTCCTCAAAATAAGCAACACTGAATCTAGCAAAACTCCAGACCTGATTGAAGTGCAGACTCATATCATCATGTTTCTGAGAGCGGCTGGATTTCCAACAGCCTCTGTGTGTCGTACTAAAGGAGACAACATAACCTCTCTCGTGTCTGTAGGTAAGAGACCACCACCGGTCATCGCCCGTCCATGTACATTACTGCATTTTGGCTACAAGTAGAAATATCAGGAACAGGTACGTCATTCCAAGGGTTAAGATGGTTATTTTTCTCAGCAGTTGGGAGAAGCTACCATCACCAAAGTGGAAACTGGGGCTGTGGTTAGGGCTGGGATCTGGCATAACTCTTATCTGCCTGCAAAGGATCTGATGGATGAGTAACTAAGGGGATATGTGAAAACTAGGGGAACTTTTATTTTTAATTAGAAAAATAATTAAATAGTTTTATTTATCAGATCAGCTGTGTATTTTGGTGCTGTGATATAGTAGAAAGCACACAGAATCAGGAAGTTTAGATCCCAGCTCTGTAATTATGGTATACATGACTTAAATTCTTAAGGCTATGAGCTGTCATGAAACTTAGTCCCTTTCAATTCTAAGTGCTAAGACGTATCTAATGGAATTCTCCAAGCAGCAGTTTGTCCCTAAAGAAGTCTGTGATTCTGAAAGTCATTTCTTTATCACAACTTCCCCCACTGTAAATGCATTAAAAATGTATTTTAAGCATTCATTTACTAGAGTAGATAATTTACGTTTAGAGTTAAGGCCAGCAGACTTGGGGCTACAGTCATGTTAGGATGCAAATGGCTGGCCCCAGTGTTCTGAAGTCTATCTGTTCTCCTTGCTGGCTTGATCCATTCAGTCCTGCCTCATAGAATCCTGCTGACTTGTCCTGTATTAGCACCTTTTTGTTTTTTTCTCTTGTTCTGTATTATTCCTTGCTATAATAATTGCAAAGGTAGAATAGCCTCTAATCTTTTTTTTTTTTTCCAAAGAATAATTGACAGAATATATCCTTCCATCCATCTAGATAGCAGCTCTGAAGTGAAAAGCTACTTGGTGAGGCTGCTGACTTACCTCCCAGGAAGACCCATAGCTGAGATTCCCATTGGCCCTCAGCTCTTATATGAAATTGGAAGGCTAGCTGCTAAGTTGGATAAAACACTGGAGGTAAGATTTGGGATTTTATTTTGTTTATAAGAATTGTTCTTTGTTAGTTTTGATTTATTTTAAATACACCCAGGGTCACACTCTTTTTATTTGGTGCCTCTTAACATGTATTGGGGTTGGCCAGAAAGTTTTGGTCAGTGAATATCTTGTTCAATACAGTTCCTGGTGAATATGAAAAATGTGTCTTTTATGTATACCTAAAACTGAATGAATTTTTTTGGCCAACGCAACCCGATATTAAGAAGAAAATAAGGTACTAGATGCATGAATATTGACAGATTTCTTTTTGCCCAGGTCTGTACTTTATTAGCTTCGTGGCAAGATTACCTACATCTTTAGAAATTCATGATATCCTCTGTGCTGCTCACTGAAAACAGTCTGCATTCACAAATTAAAATCCGAAGTTTTCACAAGACATAATCAGCCAGGGCTCTGTATGAAGCAATAGCTATGTTACAAATGGATTGAAATGACTTGTATTAAAAATGTTTTTGTCGTACAGAAAAGATAACCTTGTTTGACAAATATTTTTCCAAACGTACCCACAAAACATCTTCATTTAATGAACAAATGTTCACTGAGAACCCATTCAATGCCAGGAACTGGGGGAAAAATAGGGATTCCCCTGTCCTAGAGGAGTGTGTTCCAAGGGACAAACAGACACTTGGAAAAGTAACCCCAGTTTGTATGAGGAAAACACTTGCAATTACTCACTGAATCCTGGCCAGTCTACCTCTCAGATGTCTACAGTCCATCTCCTTTCCATTCCTGCCTGGACTATCCCTCCCTGCATTCAGATCTTTTTCACCTTCAATTTATTTTTTATACCAATCAGAGTCACTTTTTAAAATTACAGATCTGACCATGTCAGTTCCATAATTAAAATCTTTCAGTGGCCTCTCACTGCTTTCAAAGTAAAGGCCAAGGTCCTCGGCGTCTCTTTCAAACAAGGCCCCGTTGGCCTCATCCCTGCCTCTTCCCCCTCAGTCTCACTGTCCGTGTCTTCCCTTTCATGCTTCTCTCACCACCAGAGTAGAACTTCTCATCGTCCCCCCAGTGTGCCTTTCTGTTTCATGCATCTCTGCCTTTGTTATCTTCTCAACCATTAATACCTTTTCCCCTGCTCTGCAAAATTCCTGATTATCCTTCAACACACAGCTCAGGAATCACTTCCCCTGTGAAATCTTCCCTGGTCCCTTCTTTCTCTTCCCAGGCTGTACAAAGAGGATCACTTCCTGCTCTTTGCTCCACTGGATCTTGTGCATCCATCAACTCACATGATTCTATGGGTTGACTGACTGGGTCCCTCTGCTCTTCTTGGTATTAATTGGGGTCACTCATGCAGCTCTATTTAGCTGCAGTGCTTCAGATCCTTTCCACGTGTCCTTTTTTCTTCATGTGGTGTCTCATCCTCCAGGATGGTCTTGAGCATCCTTGCAACATGACTGCTGGCTTCCGAGACAGATTCAAAAAGACAAGCCCCGAGTGGACGACTGCTTATCAAGACTCTACTTGAATCATGTTAGCTCACATTTCATTAGCCAAAGCAAGTGACATGTCTAATCCCAAGTAGGAGAAGCTGCACAAGGGCATGCACGCCAGGAGGCATGGTTCATAGGAGGCCATTGGGATAACAGTCTACCATGATGGTATTGTAATTTAGTTGCTTGTACTTCCTGTTACATATGCTATATAAGAAACAATAATCTTCTTAAGAAATTGGTCTACATCTTAATTATTCGTTTTTTATCCTTGGTGTCTAGCAGTGTCAAATACATATTAGATATTCAAGGAGGGCTTCATAAAAAGTTTTTTAATTTAAAAAAGCTTATGAGCTGGTTTTAAAAGTCTTGAATTCATCAGTCAGTCAGAGAAAAGGAGGAAGGGTATTCAGTGAAAGGAAAGAGCATGCAGGAAACCATGGCAGAACAATGACCATGTTCCAGAACCTCTGAATAATTTACTGTGGCTGGAGCATAGGGTTTACACCTGAGAGAGACAGGAGCTGAAGTTGGAAACATAGGGTGGAGGCAGATTATAAAATGTGTTATCGTAAGAAGCTTGGACTTTGTCTTATTTTCTTGGACAGTAGGGAGACTTGGAGGCTTTTTAAACAGGAAAAACGTTCTAATTTATAGCCTGCTTAGGTCCAATATAATGGCTAGATGGGCAGAAAGCCAGAATGGAGGCAGGGAATGCATCTAGGGAGCTAATGCAGTGATCAAGCAAAAGCTGAGTGAGGACAGGAACCAAGAAAAGGTTCAAAATATATTTAGGAGACAGAGCCAGCTGAATTTGGTGATTGATTTAATGTTAAGGATGGAGGAGAAGAAAGTGCTGAGCAGGACATGGATTCTAACCTGGATCTGCTGGGACAAAACTCCATTCTGAAATAGGCAGGATTCTCCCCTTGAAGCAATCCTGGAGTCACCTTCACAGCCTGGAACAAAGGACTGGAGGGATAGGAAGGGGAGGAGTATCAGATATGGGTCTGGAAGGTGTTGAGATCTGTGGAAGTTTTTTAAGGCTTCCTGCCATACAGAAAAGCAGATCAGCCTCTATGCATTCCACGCGTGCTCCATTAGTGTCTGCTGGGATCAGCTTGCCTGCTCCCGTTCCTTGATTCTGTGTTTTTCTTTTTTCTGTCTGGTTGGTGCTTTAGAGAAAAGAGTAAGACAGAGCCTTTAGAAGAGTTAAGTGAGAGGTGAGACAGGGCTGAGAACACTTTAACAAGAAGCTTTAGGAGGGTTATTTTTAATTCTCTCTACCCTTAAAGACTTGTTATTTATTGTTTTCTGGGAATGAGGGAAAAAAATTCTGCTTTATAGTAAAAGTATATTTCTTATAGGCAGCATATATATGAATCTTGGTTTTTTCTGTAATCCAGTCTGATAATCTGTGCTCTCTAGTTGGGATGTTTAGAGCATTTACATCTAATGTGATTTTTGTATGGTTCGGTTTAAGCCTGTCATCTTGATATCTACTTTCTTTCTGTCACATCAGTTCTTTATTCTCTAATTTGCTGTTTTTTTTCCTGCCTTCTTTTGGCTTGTGTATTTTTTATGATTTCATTTAACCTCCTTTGTTGGCTTATTAGCTGTAACTGTTGATTTTAGTGGTAGCTCTAGGGTTTATAGAGTGCATCTTTACCTGATCACGCTCTGCCTTCACGTTATGTCACTTCGTGTATGGTACACATACCTGACACAGTATACTTCTGCTTCTTCCCTCCTGTCCTTATTCTATTGTTGTCATGCTCAGTTACTCAGTCATGTCTGACCCTTTGTGGCCTCGTGGACTGTAGCTTACCAGGCTCCTCTGTCCATGGAATCTTCCAGGCAAGAATACTGGAGTGGGGTGCCATTTCCTATCCCGGGGGATCTTCCTGACCCAGCGATCAAACCCACCTCCCTGTGTCTCTTGCATTGGCAGGTGGACTCTTTACCACTAGCACCACCCAGGAAGACCTATACCTATTGTTGTCAGAATTTTTACTTATACATTGTTATTTTTGTTTAAACTTTCGATTATCTTCTGAGATTTAATTAGGAAAAAATTATATATTTGCCTGTGTGGTTCCCTTTTTCAGTGCTCTTCATACTTTTTGTCGGTCCTTATTATTCCCATCTACCTAAAAGACTTCATTTAACATTTCCTATAGTGTGGGGCTGCTGATAATGAATTTTTTCAGCTTTTGTATGTCTTTGTTTCACATTCATTTTTGAAAGATATTTTCATTGGACATAAACTTTCAGGTTGACTGTTTTTTCCAATGTGCTTTAAACACATGTCACTACTTTCTTCTTTTGCATTGTTTCTGACAAGAAATCCGCTGTCAGATTATTCCTCTGAATTTAATATGTATGTCATCTGTGTGTGTGTTTGTCTTAAGATTGTCTCTATCTATTTCTGAGCAATTTGATCATGATGTTTCCTGTGCTTGGTGTTCACTGAGCTTCCTTGAGTTGTTTGGTTAAGTCACTTGGAAGCAGATTGGTGATTTTCTGTCTTAATACTTGTAGTTTGTGTCTTAATACATCTGAGCTGACTGTGGCTTAGATCATGAACTTCTTATTGCCAAATTCAGACTTAAATGGAAGAAATTAGGGAAAACCACTAGGCCATTCATGTATGACCTAAGTCAAATCCCTTATGATTATACAGTGGAAGTGACAAATAGATTCAAGGGACTGGATCTGATAGATAGAGTGCCTGAACAACTATGGATGGAGGTTCGTGACATTGTACAAGAGGCTATGATTAACACCATCCCCAAGAAAAAGAAATGAAAAATGGCAAAATGGTTGTCTGAGGAGGCCTTACAAATAGCTGAGAAAAGAAGAGACACTAAAGGCAAAGAAGAAAAGGGAAGAAATACCCATTTGAATGCAGAGTTCCAAAAAAATAGCAAGGAAAGATAAGAGAGCCTTCCTCAGTGATCAGTGCAAAGAAGTAGAAGAAAATAATAGAATGGGAAAGACTAGAGATCTCTTTAAGAAAATGCGATACCAAGGGAACATTTTATGCAAAGATGGGCACAATAGAGGACAGAAATGGTATGGACCTAACAGAAGCAGAAGATATTAAGAAGAGGTGGCAAGAATACACAAAAGAACTATACAAAAAAGATCTTCATGACCCAGATAATCATGATGGTGTGATCACTCACCTAGAGGCAGACATCCTGGAATGCGAAGTCAAGTGGGCCTTAGGAAACATCACTATGAACAAAGCTAGTGGAGGTGGTGGAATTTCAGTTGAGCTATTTCAAGTCCTAAAAAATGCTGTGAAAGTGCTGCACTCAATATGCCAGCAAATTTGGAAAACTCAGCAGTGGCCACAGGACTGGAAAATATCTGTTTCATTCCAATCCCAAAGAAAGGCAATGCCAAAGATTGCTCAAACTACCGCACAGTTGCACTCATCTCACAGGCTAGCAAAGTAATGCTCAAAATTCTCCAAGCCAGGCTTCAACAATACATAGACTGTGAACTTCCAGATGTTCAAGCTGGATTTATAAAAGGCAGAGGAACCAGAGATCAAATTTCCAACATCTGCTGGATTATCAAAAAAGCAAGAGAGTTCCAGAAAAACATCTATTTCTGCTTTATTGACTATACCAAAGCCTTTGTGTGGATCACAGCAAACTGGAAAATTCTTCAAGAGATGGGAATACCAGATCACCTGACCTGCCTCCTGAGGAATCTGTATGCAGGTCAAGAAGCAACAGTTAGAACTGGACAAGAAACAACAGACTGGTTCCAAGTCTTGAAAGGAGTACGTCAAGGCTGCATATTGTCACCCTGCTTATTTAACTTATATGCAGAGTACATCATGAGAAACGCTGGGCTGGAGGAAGCACGAGCTGGAATCAAGATTGCTGGGAGAAATATCAATAACCTCAGATATGCAGATGATACCACCCTTAAGGCAGAAAGTAAAGAAGAACTAAAGAGCCTTTTGATGAAAGTGAAAGAGAAGAGTGAAAAAGTTGGCTTAAAGCTCAACATTCAGAAAATGAAGATCATGGCATCTGGTCCCATCACTTCATGGCAGATAGATGGGGAAACAATGGAAACAGTGGCTGACTTTATTTTGGGGGGCTTGAAAATCACTGCAGATGGTGATTGCAGCCATGAAATTAAAAGACGCTTACTCCTTGAAAGGAAAGTTATGACCAACCTAGACAGCACAGTAAAAAGCAGAGACATTACTTTGCCAACAAAAGTCCATCTAGTCAAAGCAAGGTTTTTCCAGTGGTCATGTATAGATGTGAAAGTTGGACTATAAAGAAAGCTGAGCACCGAAGAACTGATGCTTTTGAACTGTGGTGTTGGAGAAGAGTCTTGAGAGTTCCTTGGACTGCAAGGAGATCCAACCAGTCCATCCTAAAGGAGATCAGTCCTGAATATTCATTGGAAGGACTGATGCTGAAGCTGAAACTCCAATATTTTGGCCACCTGACGTGAAGAACTGACTCATTGGAAAAGACCCTGATGCTGCAAAGATTGAAGGCGGGATGAGCAGAGGACAACAGAGGATGAGATGGTTGGATGGCATCACTGACTCTATGGACATGAGATTGAGTAAGCTCCAGGAGCAGGTGATGGACAGGGAAACCTGGCGTGCTGCAGTCCATGGGGTCACAAGGAGTCGGACACGGCTGAGCCACTGAACTGAACTGAACTTCATACTTTATGGGTGGGACCAGGAATGGGTTTAGTGTAGGACGGTTATTCCCCACTATTAATGCAAGACCCTTCTGAGTCTCTACCTAATGTCCCATGAACTGTGAACCTGATTGGTGGGAACAGGCACTATTCCTGACCCTGTGTTGTCCAAGTACTATTCCCTATAATCTTTCAGATGGTTCTTTCCCCAGCTTTGAGTAGCTTTCCTCATCCTCTGTACTGATCATACATGTCTGCTAGGTTTCAAGGTGTTCATCTACAGATCTCTAGAGTTGTCTCTGTCTCTGTAGCAATCTGAGGCAACTTGCTCTGCCCCCTCAACTCAGTGTATATTTAGGAATTGTTTTCAGATATTACTTTTATTTAGAGAAACCTTTGAACTGATTGGAATGCTCAGGAAAGTCTCTCAACCACCCCCGTAGTCAAATCTATAAAATGAGCTGTTGAAATGAGCATCTGTTCCATAAGAGTTCTTTATCATTGACCTCTCTTTCTACGCTCCCTGTGGGCTGCATTGTTGTGCCTGTTGCAGTTGAGGTTTCAACTTTTACCTCTAAATTCTGAAATGACAATTACAGTTCTAAGAGGGAGATAGCACCACACCATTGCTGATGGTGAGTTCTGCTGTGTAGTTAACCACGTGCTGTTCTGCTGTGCAACTTAAGTTGTCTCACATAGGACAGGAGAGTTCTAGAGGAAACCAAGAGAAACATTCCTCACTAGGTGTTATAACGCATTTTATCATGCTTTATTCCCATTGTTCATGCCCTTACCTAACCTCACCCCAGGCCTTTGCAGGTGCTAAGTTCTTACTTTCTGTACAAACACTAGGAACCATGGAGTCTGCCCAAGATATCATTTAGGTGAAGAATTTTAATCCCATAGAAATGGCAGAGACTGTGAATGTTCTGTTCTGCTGGGGAGGTGGCTGGGGCATTGAAGCTTCCAGCAGGTGGGCAGGCTTAGGGGGCCCAGAGTACAAGGAGCGCTGTGGGTGGTCATTGCCAAAATCAGGGCATTCACAAGTAAAGGCACCAACTGACCTGTACTGGAATTTGGTTGCAGCTTTGTTCACAGATGAGCTGGAGGTTAGTCTCAGGAGATTCATTTAAGTATAAGAGAGAAGAAAATACTGGGCAGGCTTATAAGTATAGTCACAGATTTATGGTAGAGGAAACAAGGTGTTTGAGAAATAGGAATTGGGATGAGAGGTAGAGTGAGGAAGGTGACAAGAGGTAGACGTAGACAGACTAATAAAGGGTAGTGATTAAACTACCAGAAATTCAGGTTGGTGTGTCATGGAGCCAAAACATGGAAAGGCCAGAGAAGTCAAGCACATCAGCTGCAAAGTTCACATTCAACAAACATTTACTGAGAACCTATTATGTATGAAATCTTTATTTCGTGTCTTTGTTTTTTTAATAATTAAAAAAATTTATTTGGTTTTGATTGTCCTGGCTCTTTGTTGCTGCACTGGGTTTTCTCTCAGCGAGCAGGGGTTACTCCTCTTCATTGCATTGTGCAGGCTTCTTGCAGTGGCTTCTTTTGTTGCAGAGCACAGGCTCCAGGGCACCAAACTTAAGTAGCTGCGCCACGTGGGCTCAGTAGTTGCAGTTCCCAGCTTCTAGAGCACAGGCACAATTGTTATGGCCAACGGGCTGAGTTGCTGCACAGCATGTGGGATCTTCCTGGATCACGGATCAACTTGAGCTTCCTGCATTGGTGGGTGGATTCTTGACCACTGAGCCATCAGGGAAGCCCCTCATGTCTTAGTTTATCAACAGATAAATATGAGGTTGATATTTTTTAATTTTACTGAAGTATAATTCATATTATACTTCATATATACTTTTCATATAAAAAGAAAAAGCAAGAGAGTTCCAGAAAAACATCTATTTCTGCTTTATTGATTATGCCAAAGCCTTTGACTGTGTGGATCACAGTAAACTGTGGAAAATTCTGAGAGAGATGGGAATACCAGACCACCTGACCTGCCTCTTGAGAAACCTATATGCAGTTCAGGAAGCAACAGTTAGAACTGAACATGGAACAACAGACTGGTTCCAAATAGGAAAAGGAGTACGTCAAGGCTGTATATTGTTACCCTGCTTATTTAACTTCTATGCAGAGTACATCATGAGAAACACTGGGCTGGAAGAAGCACAAGCTGGAATCAAGATTGCCGGGAGAAATATCAACAATCTCAGAGATGCAGATGACACCACCCTTATGGCACAAAGTAAAGAAGAACTAAAGAGCCTCTTGATGAAAGTGAAAGAGAAGAGTGAAAAAGTTGGCTTAAACCTCAACCTTCAGAAAAGGAAGATCATGGCATCCGGTCCCATCACTTCATGGCAAATAGATGGGGAAACAGTGGAAACAGTAGCTGACTTTATTTTTCTGGGCTCCAAAATCACTGCAGATGGTGATTGTAGCCATGAAATTAAAAGACGCTTACTCCTTGGAAGGAAAGTTATGACCAACCTAGACAGTATATTAAAAAGCAGAGACATTACTTTGCCAACAAAGGTCCGTCTAGTCAAGGCTATGGTTTTTCCAGTAGTCATGTATGGATGTAAGAGTTGGACTATAAAGAAAGCTGAGCACCGAAGAACTGATGCTTTTGAACTGTGGTGTTGGAGAAGAGTCTTGAGAGTTCCTTGGACTGCAAGGAGATCCAACCAGTCCATCCTAAAGGAGATCAGTCCTGGATGTTCATTGGAAGGACTGATGTTGAAGCTGAAACTCCAATACTTTGGCCACCTGATGCGAAGAGCTGACTCATCTGAGAAGACCCTGATGCTGGGAAAGATTGAGGGCAGGAGGAGAAGGGGACAACAGAGGATGAGATGGTTGGATGGCATCACCAACTCGATGGACATAGGTTTGGGTGAACTCCAGGAGTTGGTGATGGAGAGGGAGGCCTGGCGTACTGCGGTTCATGGGGTTGCAAAGAGTCGGACATGACTGAGTGACTGAACTGAACTGAAGTATAGTTGATTCATCATGTTATAGTTAACTATAACTGAAGTATAGTTAATTTCTGCTGTACAGCAAAGTGATTGAGTTATTTATACACACACACACACACACACACACACACACACGTTCTTTTCCATATTCTTTTTCACTATGGTTTCTTAACAGGATATTAAATATAATTTCCTATACTATATAGTAGGACTTTATTGTTTATCCATCCTGTTTAACAGTTGGCATCTGCTAACCCGAGATTCCCAATCCATCCTTCTCCTATCTCCCTTTCCCCTTAGCAACCACAAGTCTGTTATCTATGTCTGTGAGTCTGTTTCTGTTTCATAGAGAAGTTCCCTTGTGTCATATTTTAGATTCCACATATAAGTGATAGATAGGCTATTTGTCTTTCTCTTTCTGACTTACTTCATTTAGTGTGATAATATCTAGGTCCATTCATGTTGCTGCAAATGGCATTATTTCATTCTTTCTATGGCTGAGTAGTATTCCACTGTATATATATACACCACATCTTTATCCATCCCTCTGTTGATGGACATTTAGGTTGCTTCTATATCTTGGCTATTGTAAATAGTGCCACTATGAACACAGGGATGCATGTATCTTTTCTAATTATAGTTTTGTCTGGGTATATGTCCAGGAGGGGGCTTGCTGGATCATATGCCAACTCTTTAGTTTTGGGGGGAACCTCCATATTGTTTTCCATAATGGTTGTAGCAATTTACATTCCCTGTAAGGTTGGTATTGATACTCTGATCTTACTGTTAAGGAAACTAAGATCTGAGATATTAAGTGATAAAGCCAGTTGAAACCCAGATCTGTCTGATTCCAAGTACAACTCCCAAGTGTTCTTCCTACTACTCCATACCTAAGCAGGATGTACAAGGTAACAGTGCTAGCATTTTAGAAGCTGACTCAGTCTTCCCTGAGTGGACTGTTGCTGGAAACCCAAGAGTGTTTAAATTTGGTTTCTTTAAAAATAAAAGTAGTATTTCCCTGGTGGTCCAATGGTTAAGAATCTGCCTCCCAATGTAGTGGACGTGGATTCGATTCCTGCTCTGGGAAGATTCCACCTGCTGTGGGGCAACGAAGCCCGTGCACCACAACTACAGAGCCTGTGAGCTGCAACTACGGAGCCTGAGCACCTAAAGCCTGCGCTCCACAACAAGAGAAGCCAGTGCAATGAGAAGCCTGAGCATCTCAGCTGGAAAGCAGCCCCTGCTGACTGCACCTAGAGAAAGCCCATACACAGAAGCAGAGACCCACTGCAGCCAAATAAATAAGTTAAAAAATTTTAATAGAAAACAAAACAGAAAATAAAAATAAAAGTAATTTATGCACATGGTAAAAATATCAAGCAGTAATGAAAAGTGTAAGACAAAACTCTTTTCTCTCTTCCATCATCTCCATTATTGTTTCCTTTCCAAACCTACTTTCCAGAAGTCACAACTCCCAACAGTGTTTTCAGTGCTACTCTGCAGAATGTTTTTGTGGTCCACAGTGACATTTAATGCATCAGATGGTCAGGAGATTCAAAACTATGTCATGTGAGAAAGAACTGAAAGAACTAGAAAGGTTTACTCTGCAGAAGAGACTGAGAGGCAGAGGTGCTGTCTTCAGATGTCTGGAGGACAGTCATGCAGGAGAGTCCTGTTCCCCGTAGCCCCAGAGGTCACAGTCGGAACCCACAGTATGGATACTATAAGAGGCAGATTTTAGCTCAGCAAAAGGAAGAACACAGAGCCATTTCAATAAGGGTAAAAATGTACCTCCTGCAGGAAGAATTCAAACAAAGGCTACATGACCACTTAGCAAAGACATCTTAATGGTAACAGGAACATAAGGGGGAGGTTATCAGACTCCAGGTCATGAGAATGGGTGTTAAAGTCAATTTAGAGGAACATTTTAAAATAAATGGAATAAAGTAAAAAAAAAAATCTCAGAATACATCACATTAAAGGTTGTAAGTATTGTTATAGAAACTTTTTTTCCTTAGGTATATGTTGCCTGTATGCAAGGTTGTAACGTAAAGCATATTTCATACTGCAGGCCATGGTCAAAAAATTTTGAGAGATACTCCTCTGGGTGGCCATCAAGGTACTTTCAGACACTTACTGTGTGAAAGAGATCTTGACTGGAGTCAGAAGACTTAGGTCCTCTCACAGCCCCATAGTGGCAACTAGTCATCTTTCTCTGAGCTCTTCCCCATTTGTTCATTAACAGTCAAAGTCATTTAGAACTTTAGATAGAATGCCTAAAGGCCTTTCCAGTTCTAGAATTTTCTATGTTAATTCAGCAGATATTGCTTGAGCAGTGCATTCTATATGCCAGGCACTTTCTAAGTGTGGGGATACAGTAGTGAACAAAACAGACCGAAAATAAGCTCCTGCTCCTTGTGGAGCTTACATTCTAACAAGAACAGACAGTAAGGTAAATGAGTGAATCATGGTGAATGTTAGCAATTTGTGCTAAGTGCTTAAGGAAGAAAAGATAAGCAGAGAAGAGGGATATGAAATATTGGAGGGGATAGATGGAGTGGTCAGTGAGTCCTCCCCTAGAAGGTGACTTTTGAGTAAAGACTTAGTGACCACTAGCCATATGGATTCCTAGGATCCCCAGGTGGAGGAAACAGCAAATACAAAAGGGGTGGGAAAGTGCCTGGAGTGTTCCTTGAAAAGCAGGGAGGCCAGTGTCAGTGTGAATGGAAGAGAGTGGAAAAACATTGTCAAAGATGAAGTCAGACAGGGAACCGGGTGCCCAGGGCAGAGCTCTTTAGAGCTGCTTCCATTCCTTTGGTAGTCTGCAGATGGTAATCCTACCTTCTCCCACTTATGAGGATGGGCAGTGAGGAGAGGGGAATGTGCTCTCAAAACTAGGAGATCCTGGGCAAATATGACATTTGACTACTTTGTGAATTAAGGTAAATGAAGCAAGTCAGTGACCATCAGAGAACGCCAGCCCTCTCCCCAAGGCCCACCTGGCCCACCCTTCAGAGGGTGCAGTCTTCTAGCCCACAGCAGACCTCTCAGCAGTGCCTGTGCTATCAAGAGTCTAAGAGTTTCTTTGCTTTTGATTTAGAAATTCCATCACCCAAAGCTAAGTAGTCTTCATCGGGAGAACTTCATCTGGAATCTCAAAAGTGTTCCTCTTCTGGAGAAATACCTCTTTGCCTTGGGCCAGAATCGGAATCGAGAGATTGTTGAACAGGTCATTCAGCTGTTCAAGGATGAAGTGATGACCAGTCTAAGTCATTTTAGAGAATGTGAGTACCCCCCCCTGTCAAGTAAGTGTATTTCTTAATTTTTAAATTGTCAAATTTCAAACCAGCAGAAAAGTACGGAGGTACAACTTAGCTTTAACAATCTTAATACTTTATCATATTTGGTCCTGTTGCTTTTAAAGAATAATACTTTCATCTCCCTTAAAATTGAATTTGAAGCCCCTTTAAATTTACATGATTCTGCCTCTCCCCTCCCTACTAAGTTTGCATACATCTTTTAATATTACTCAGTTGTGTCCAACTCTTTGTGACCCCATGGACTATACAGTCCATGGAATTCTCCAGGCCAGAATACTGGAGTGGGGTAGCCTTTCCCTTTTCCGGGGGATCTTCCGAACCCAGAGATCAGGTCTCCCACATTACAGGTGGATTCTTTACCAGCTGAGCCACAAGGGAAGCCCTTTAATATTACTACATATGTATTTATAAATTACCTATATAGTATTTTACATACTTTCAGACTTTAGATAAATGGAACACTGTATATTATCATCCTGCAAACTGATTTTTTATTCAACACTATGTTTTTCAGATTGATCCATTTAATAGGCGTAGTTCTAGTTCATTTAGCTGATTAGTTTTTTTTTAGCTGATTAGTTTTAACTGCTGAATAATACTCCATTGTGTGTGTGTATACTATAATTTATTTCAATGTAATTTTTGAGTCTATTCTCATGTTAATGGAATTTTAAGTTTATATATATATATATATGAAAAAAAAATTGAGAGCTACTCCTCTGGGTGGCCATCAAGGCACTTTCAGACACTTACTGTGTGAAAGAGGTCTCTACTGGAGTCAGAAGACCTGGGTTCTCTCTCAGCCCCGTAGTAGCAACTTGTCATCTTTCTCCGAACTCTTCCCCATTTGTTCATTGATGGTCAAAGTCATTTAGAACTTTAGATAGAGTGGTCAATGCCTAAAGGCCTTTACAATTCTAAAATTTTCTATGTTAAGAGCATTCATCTATTCAGCAGGTATTTCTTGAGCAGTGCATTCTATATGCCAGGCACTATTCTCAATGTAGAGATACAGTAGTGAACACACACACACACACACACACACACACATATATATACACGATGCTGCAATAAGCATGCCAAGGCGTATCTCCTAAAGTACATGGGCAACAATTTCTTTGGGCTGTAATGAGCCTTCTGACCCAACATGAAGCACTGGTCAAAGGGCAAGGAACTGAGGGGGCGTTTCTTGCAAAGCCGAGGATAGGCAGTGCATATCCTTTTCGTCCTCTGCTTTCTGTATTACTTGGCTCAGGCTGCCGTTAAAAAACACCAAAGACTAAGGATTATTGCTGTAGCCTCGTAACTGGTCTCCCTGCTCCTGTCTGTCTCCCTACAGTATATAGTCTGTAGGGAGACTATATTCTGTAGGGAACTGTCTTCCTGGGTTTTTTTGGTTTTTTGTTTTTTTTTGCTTAAAATTACTTCTCTAGGATTATCCATGTTGTTGCATGTGGCCATTTACTTTAATTTTTATTACTGTAGAGTATGCAATTCATAAATGTACCACACATTAGCTATTCTTCTCTTCAAAGATATTCAAGTGGTTTCCAGTTCTAGTCTGTTAAGAAGAGTGCTCTATGAATCTTCTTGTGTCTCTTGGTATACGTGTTCATGAGTTCTTTGGGTATATGACTTCATGAGCTCGGGGACAGAATTGCTAGGTCCATAGTTCATGTCCATATTCAACTTCAGAGATATGCCGAACAGTTTTATGACTTTGTACTACTACTAGCAGAGTATAAAATTTTTATTCCTCTACAATCTTGGTACCATCAGAGTTCAATTTTTGCCAATATGATGTGTGTGTAATGTTTTCTTATTGTGGTTTTAATGTGTATTTCCCAATTTACTAGCCATTTGGATAGATTCTTTTGTGAAGTGCCTATTCAAATCTTTTCCCAGCAAAGTGATATCTCTGCTTTTTAACATGCTGTCTAGGTTGTTCATAGCTTTTCTTCCAAGGAGCAAGCATCTTTTAATTTCATAGCTGCAGTCACCATCTGCAGTGATTCTGGAGCCCAGAAAAATTAAAAATTTGGTTTTTTCCTTCATAATATGACTATAATACATCTGGAATTTATTTTTATATACAGTGTGATTTTTCTTACAGCTGATAAATTTTCTCACAGACATGTGTTAAAAAGCCATGTTTCCACTTTATTTTCCAGTACCACATCTACTGTAAATCAAATATGATTTTGGACTGTATTTTGCTCTATTGGTCTATTTGTCTATCACTGCACCCACAGCAACTGTGTGTCAGCTAGGCTAGGTCATGCTGTAGTAACAAATAACCCCCAAATTCTCGTGGACTTATAAATAACAAAGGTTTAGTTCCCCACAAGCTGCAGGTCTGTCATGGATTGACTGGGGCGATGTGTATTCTTATTTGGGGATTTAGACTGATAAAACTTTCACCACCTGGGATATTGGTACGGAGAAAGAGATGTAGTAAATTGTATGCTGAATCTTAAAGCATCTGCCCTGAAGTGATGTCACTTCTGTTACACATAGTGGCCAAAAAAACCACACTGCTGCTAACAACTTTTGGAAAAGCAGGGAGCTGACAACCCAGAGTGTTCCTGGAAGGAAGATAATTGGAATATTTGAGCATCCCTAAAGATTACTTCAGTTCAGTTCAGTTCAGTCGCTCAGTCATGTCCGACTCTTTGCGACCCCATGAATTGCAGCACGCCAGGCCTCCCTGTCCATCACCAACTCCCGGAGTTCACTCAGACTCATGTTCATCGAGTCAGTGATGCCATCCAGCCATCTCATCCTCTGTCGTCCCCTTCTCCTCCTGCCCCCAATCCCTCCCAGCATCAGAGTCTTTTCCAATGAGTCAACTCTTCTCATGAGGTGGCCAAAGTATTGGAGTTTCAGCTTTAGCATCATTCCTTCCAAAGAAATCCCAGGGGCTGATCTCCTTCAGAATGGACTGGTTGGATCTCCTTGCAGTCCAAGGGACTCTCAAGAGTCTTCTCCAACACTACAGTTCAAAAGCATCAATTCTTCGGCGTTCAGCCTTCTTCACAGTCCAATTCTCACATCCATACATGACCACTGGAAAAACCATAGCCTTGACTAGATGGACCTTAGTCGACAAAGTAATGTCTCTGCTTTTTAATATACTGTCTAGGTTGGTCATAACTTTTCTTCCAAGAAGTAAGCGTCTTTTAATTTCATGGCTGCAGTCACCATCTGCAGTGATTTTGGAGCCCAGAAAAATAAAGTCTGACACTGTTTCCACTGTTTCCCCATCTATTTGCCATGAAGTGATGGGACCGGATGCCATGATCTTCATTTTCTGAATGTTGAGCTTTAAGCCAACTTTTTCACTCTCCTCTTTCACTTTCATCAAGAGGCTTTTTAGTTCCTCTTCACTTTCTGCCATAAGGGTGGTGTCATCTGCATATCTGAGGTTATTGATATTTCTCCCAGCAATCTTGATTCCAGCTTGTGTTTCTTCCAGTCCAGCATTTCTCCTGATGTACTCTGCATATAAGTGAAATAAGCAGGGTAACAATATACAGCCTTGATGTACTCCTTTTCCTATTTGGAACCAGTCTGTTGTTCCATGTCCAGTTCTAACTGTTGCTTCCTGACCTGCATACAGATTTCTCAAGAGGCAGGTCAGGTGGTCTGGTATTCCCATCTCTTGAAGAATTTTCCACAGTTTATTGTGATCCACACAGTCAAAGGCTTTGGCATAGTCAATAAAACAGAAATAGATGTGTTTCTGGAACTCTCTTGCTTTTTCCATGATCCAGCAGATGTTGGCAATTTGATCTCTGGTTCCTCTGCCTTTTCTAAAACCAGCTTGAACATCAGGAAGTTCACGGTTCACGTATTGCTGAAGCCTGGCTTGGAGAATATTGAGCATTACTTTACTAGCATGTGATTACTACACTATCTTAATTTCTTTAACTTTTAAAGTCTTCATGTCTGATAGAACATGTCCTCTCATTTTCTTGTTCCTCTTTAAGAGGGTCTTGACTTTTTTTGTTCTTTCTACGTTTCCATATCAATTTTGGAATCAGCTTGTCATGTTTAAAGAAAAATTTTGTTGAGATTTTGGCTAGATGTGGACTGAATACATATATACATATATATATATTTCAAGAAAATGTGTACAAAATTGAGTAATCTAATCCATGAACACTGGTCCATCTCCCCATTTATATAGACCAATAAAAGGTCTATAAGATGATATGTTTAGTTATCCTTTTACTGTTGATTTCTACTGTTGCATTATGGTCAGAGAATATACTTTATATCAGTGCTGTCCAGTAGAATTTTCTTCAATGATGGAAATGTTTTGTATCTGTGTATATAATATAATAGCTCCTGTGTGGCTATTGAGCACTTGAAATGTGGCTAGTGCAACTAAGGAACTGAACTTTCGATTTATTTAATCTTAATGAATTTAAATGGCAACTTATGACCAGTGGCTATCATATGGGGCAGAACAGCTCTATATGATTTCAGCACTTTGAAATTTCTTAACATTTACTTCATAATGAAGCATTTGGTAATTTTTAAAAAATGTTCCCTGTATGCTAAACAGAATTTATTCAGTAGGTGTTGGGTACAAAGTATTCAGTAGGTGTTGTGTACAAATATGTCCAGTAGGTCAAATCTATTACTCTTGTTTAAATTTTCTATACTGTTGGAGAAGGAAATGGCAACCCACTCCAGTATTCTTGCCTGGAAAATTTCATGGACAGAGGAGCCTTGCAGGCTACACGGGGTCACAAGTGTCAGACACGACTTAGCGACGAAACCAAACCACCACTGTTGGCTTACCTTTTTGTCCACTTGCTCTAACAATGATCAAGAAAAATGTGTTTAAAATCTCCCACTCTAATTGTGAATTGCCTATTTTTATTTGTATTTCTGTCAAATTTTGCTTTATATATTTCAAGGCAGTGTGCACGTAAAGTTAGAATTATTATCTTACTAGAAAACTGAATCTTTTATCAATATAAAGTATCCTTCTATATTTATCTTGCTTTTTCCCTTAATATCTACTCCATCTGACATTATACAGCTATCCCATCTTATTTTTTGTTCTCTTGATTTTTTTTCTGTCTTTTCCATTTTTACTTTTCTTTCTCCCTTCTTTTGAGTGAATTGTTTTTGTGCTAATTATTTTGTCTTTTTTTCTCTGTCTCCAGAAAATTATATACTTTGAATGATAACCTTATAAAGTCTAACATGCTACTTTGACTTATCAAAGTCTGATACAGGGACCTTAAAATAATTTAATTCCATTTATCTCCTTCCTGCTGTTTTAGTAAACTTTAATTCTATTTTTTTTTTACCACAAAAAACATTATTATTTTTGTTATAGAGTCAAGTTTATTTAGATTTACTTATATTATTCACTTTTTATCTTCCAGCACCCCAAACCTTCTCTCTGGAATCATTTCCTTCCTGCCCAAAATACATGTTTCCAAATTTCCTTTAATGCAGTTCTTTAATGGTGAACTTTCTCTGATTTTGTCTGAAAATGTGTTTATTTTGTCTTCATTCCTGAAGGATATTTTCACAGCCTATAGAGTTTTAGATCTCATGGGTTTAGAATTTTAGAATTCTGCTGTCTTTTAGCTTCCATTGCTGCTGAGAAGCCAGCTGTCAGTCTGCTGTTTCTCTGAAGATAATTTGTCTTTTTCTCCTTTGGGTTGCTTTTCAGATTTTTTTTTTTTTTTTAACTTTACTCGGGTTTTCCAAACCTATGTATGAACATTGTCTATCATCATTTATAGAAAATTCTTGCCTCTGCACCTAATCCCCTTCTTCTCCTTTTGAGACTCCAATTAAGCTCATATTATGCCTTCTCATTGAATCCTCTGTGTTATGTTACCTTCTCTGTTTTTCTGCCCATGCTGCATTTTGGAAAATGTTCTATCCTATTCTGTAGTTTATCGAATCTTCTTAGCTATGTCTAATCTCCTAAACCCACCCATTGCATTCTTAATTTATTCATTGTATTTTTCAGTTTTAGAAGTTCTTCTTGATTACTTCTCTATAGTAACTGCCTTGGGCCATACTCTATATCAGCACACAGGGAAATCGGTTACCAAGAGCAAGAACAAGAAACTGATCATAGACATTGAACCAAAGACTTCAGTAACTGGGCATAGGATATATTCACACAGCATCCAGGTTTAGCATTTGGTTTCAAGGCTATATTTGTGTCCTTCTCCCTCCTTGGAACAGAAGTCGTCTAAGCAGTGGGTTAGTAGCAGATTTGGTCCTGCTTTTATGAGTTAGGAGGCCCTCTTCACTGCCTCCAGCTTCATGGGGTGAGCGTGTTTCCCAACGCACAGGTAGCACTTTAAGTTCCTTCTCGCAAAGGGGGAGAGCATATTGCTGATCTGGAACACAGTAGGCAAGCCTGTGGCTTTATTCCCTCTCCCTGCTCACTTGTGCTTGGCATTTCTATTCAGTTTGTATGAATCTATCTTGGTTTTGAGGCTGGTTGTGTATCTTTTGTTTTCTCTTTTTATTTTTATCATTGCTATGTACATTGGGGTTATCAAAGTATGAATTCACTCTGCTATCTTGGTCAGAACTCTTTCTTTTCTTTTGTTAATTCTCAAATTCAACTACTTCTGTTATTTTATTCCAAGCACTAAATAGCTGGATCACTTTTTTAATAGGCCACTGGACACGTGAAAAGAAGCAATGAAATGAGAGAGGTTTCCACATATACAGATTGCATTCATGAAGTAATATATTTCATTTATTCTAAAATACCAATCCACTGTATAAGATATCAAATTGCTTTATGAACCTCTAAGGAAGAAAAAATATTGTCAGTGAAACTATGACATGGTATCAATCATAGGATAAATCCCCATATCAGAAACATGTAGTTTACAGTAATATTCATTGCTTCTATCAGGCCACCCACTGTGCTACATCACTTAAGCATGATTTACACAACCGTAAGCCATATAGAAGAAATCAGAATTATATTTAAAAGCTAATAGTATGGACTTTATATCATGCACTTATTATAAAGTACGTGACTCACCGCTTCAGTATACACAGACATCCCCATCTCCTCCTAATCCTCAGTGGTTTAAATCAGTGCTTCTCAAACTCTCCATGGTAAAAGACAAGTTTGCGTTTTTCTTCCAACTCCCTGAAGCCTGATACATTTGGCCCTACTGTGCAAGATTAATTCATGGCTCACACCACACATGATTTACCATGAGCATTTGACAACACCGAAACTGGGCTATACTGTTAATGAGATAAGGCCCCTGTCATACTCTTGATGAAAAATCAAACAGTCTCAATGTCTGTTTTTATTCTCATGCACACTAATAACAGTTTGTGAGCCAGCACTAGCCACAGGCCCCCCACTTTGAGTGGTACTGACTTAAAATAACATCTATTCCAGTAATCAGAAGACTAGAGAAATTCAGAACTACTTTGTCATCAGAAATTTCTTTTCTAGGTTAAAATAAAGGCACATCTGGTCCATTCTAGCACTATAATAACATGAATGTATATATGTATATATCTATGTATATTAGACAAGTAAAGGGTAAAGAACTTAAAGATGAATTGATGAAACGTTTCAATTTTCATTGGCTCAGAGCCCAAAATCAGGTGTTTGCAATGACTCCAGTCTCCCTCTTCTGTCCTTGTACTGATGAAAAGCAAAAGCAACCACCAAAATTAACTGCTTTTATCCTTTTCAGAGAAAATTGTTTTATTTCTCAAGAAAAAGAGGGTTTAGCTCTTTATCTCTGATTGCTCATCAAATTATTTGAATGCTCATACCTGAGAAAGTGGAGAAGGAAATGGCAAACCACTCCAAATATTCTTGCCAGGGAAATCCCATGGACAGAGGAGCCTGGCAGGCTACAGGCCATGCAGTTGCAGAGTTGGACATGACTTAACAACTAAACCACCATCACCATCTGAAAAAGAGGAATGGAAAGAGAATGAACTAGGGTATTAAACAACTGTTTTTACTTGGCTTGATTTTTCTCCTTTCAGGTATCAATCACGGAGATCTTAATGACCACAACATCTTAATAGAGTCCAGAGAGTCAGCCTTTGGAGATGCTATATATCAGGTGTCTGGGATTTTGGATTTTGATGACATGAGCTATGGTTACTATGTGTTTGAAGCGGCGATCACCATCATGTACATGATGATTGAAAGCAAGACTCCCATACAAGTAGGAGGCCATGTCCTTGCTGGGTTTGAAAGTGTGGTCCCCCTGACTCCTGTGGAGAGGGGTGCTTTGTTTCTACTTGTATGCAGTCGGTTTTGTCAGTCACTTGTCCTAGCTGCATATTCTTGCCAGCTATACCCAGAGAACGAAGAGTATCTCATGATTACTGCAAAAACTGGGTGGAAGCACTTACAGCAAATGTTTGACATGGGCCGGAAAGCTGTAGAAGAAATCTGGTTTGAAACTGCCAAGTCCTACGAACCTGGGATCTCCATGTGACTAGATAAAAATTCACATTAACCTGGGTAATGAAGAACCAATAGGACCTAATCTAATTCCACAAAGAGTTTTCCTGCACCGTTAAAGATGAATTGATGAAACATTTCAATGCACATGTAACCACTAAGGTCTTCTAGTAATTTCATGACCATTTTTTAACCTAAGAAAGTACTGCATGAGCAAGCATGTCTTTCTAAGGGTTTCATTTGCCTTGTGTATCAAACATGCAGTGATATTTTGAATCAAATAGTCTCTCAAGATCAATGATTTTTTTTAACTTTAAAAGGACATGTCTGTATGTATAGACATGTTCACATATTTTAGATAAGTGAGTGCAACATACAGACCTAGTTAACGTATCACCAGTTCTATGAAGCCTTCTCCCATCTCTTCATTGTTCATAATCTCTTTGTACCCTGCCTTTTATATGGCACATCACTTGGTATCATGGGTGATAGCCATGTAGTCATCTAGTCTAAGAGCTATTTGAGGGCAGAAACCATGTAAATTTTTTTTTTCTTTCATGCATTCTTACACTGGTATAGTACCTTTCCAATGGTCTTTAAAAATATTTTCAAAATTAATGTATCCTAGAAGAAAGGCTGGAGAAAATAAGGCACACACTAAGATGCCTCAGGAGAAAACAGATGCAGTACTCATAAGAGAAAGCTTTAACTTGTTTGAGAGGGCAGTTGAAACTGAAACTCCAGAGGCAGATGCCAGAACTCACTGGAACTGCAAGTAAGCAAATAAGACACTAACTCGTGAGGTATCTAAACAGTTTTCACACTGATACTGAGAAAGACCCTAGGCAGATATTTTAAAATCCTCTACCATTTATGTTTCTTTTCATATGAATATATAATATTGGAGAACATAGCTTATGTATCCTTGACTTTATTCACACCACTGTATTTCCCTCACTGATTTCTGGTCCTGTCTCCCTTAGTATGATAAACAGTAAATAGTCATTTACTTAGTCTTGTCAGTGTAGCTCTCCATTCTCTGTGGACGACTGTAGAATCCTGGCTATTCAAACACCTTTTCAGTAGTTATCTCTTTTGATATATATGAGAATATATATATCTCCATCTAACGACCTACCTACAGAGCTATCTATTCTCTCCAAACTAGGTCTCCGAATTTTCTTGTATCACCCATTTGTATCATTCTTATGTTCACCTTTAACTTCTCTGTGCCTCAGTTTCCTTGTCTGTGAAGGTGAAGTAGCACCTATCTTACAGTTCCTGTAACACTTACCTCAAGGAGCTAGTTGTGAGGATTTCTTAGAGATTAATGCAAAGTTCTGAGCACAGGGCTTGGCACATATAAAAGACTTAATAAATGTCTGCTAAATGAATGAACCAGGTTACCCAAACTGGAGTACTTTTCTTTTTGCCTCTCAAATTCAGTCAGTGATCTGATTCTTAGGAATCAGAATTTTAGATCAGCAGATGATGATCAAATCCATATCCTTCCTGCTGTACTGTTTAGCGATATATAATAAAAACCAATATTTATTGAGTATTAAGTATTTAAAAGAAAACTCTTTCTACTCTCACGATAATTCTGACACTAAACATGTAGCGTTTTCCCCTCACATTAAACAATTTGACACTAACTATTTGGAGCTAGAGCAGACCCCCCAGGTTAAGGGCCCAGTCCCTCAAAACTGCCTCCACTGCAGATGCTAGCCTCAAGTCCCAGGTTGTGCTTCTGACCAACTGGCTGTACGTTGGGAGTTCTCATGAGCCCCTTCTTGGGTTCTATAATTTGCTAAGACAGCTCACAGAACTCAGGGAAATGCTTACTTATGTTTATTAATTTATTATAAAGGGTATGATAATAAAAGATGAACAGAGGAAGAAGCGTATAAGGTGAGGTCCAGAAGGGGCCTAAGCACCGAAGCTCTGTCTGTCTCGAGTTGCAGAGCACCATGCTCCTGGCATGTGGATCTGCTCACCAACCCAGAAGCCCCTGAACCTCTTTGGTTAGGGCTTTTATAGTGACTTCATTATGTAGGTATGGTTGATCAAATCATTGACCACTGGTGGTTAAATCAATCTCCCCTCCTCCCCCTCCCCAGAAGGCAGGAGTGAGGCTGAAAGTTCCAGTCCTCTAGTCACTTGGTTCGTTCCGTTCATAACCAGCCCCCATCCTTCTTGACTCACCTCGTTAGCATAAATTCAGATGTAGCTGAAAGCAGCTACATTTTTAAGAATAAAAAAGACACTCCTCTCTCCCCTACCACTCAGAAAATTACAAGAGTTTTAAAGGCTTTCAAACAGGGGACAACGACCAAACATATATTTTATGTTATATCACAGTACTTTACATACATTATCTCACTTAATCTCCACTATAAACCCATGAGAGAAGTACTCTTATGATTAATTCCCATTTTCAGATGAGGAAATAGATGCTTAAAAAGTTGAAGGAGTTTGCTCCAAGAGAACCAGGTACCCACACCACTTCCTCTCTCTCCCTGCCTCTCCTCCCTGGGGCTCACCTAACACACACCCTGTGTTAGGACAATCAAATGAGGTGGTTCACAGAAAAATACTTACACTTCTCAAATTTAAGGGGTTGTGATTTTTATCTGGCTTGACCATTCAGGAAACTGGGGACTAGAAAAATGAACTAAAACTTGTATTTCAGTCCCAGACCACTATTCATTTTCTTACACTGTGAAACTCTTAGGTTTCTGAGAGTTCAAGATTTCCTACTTGTTTGGTCCTCCTGTAACATGGGTTCTCTTTCCCTGAATTATGAATACAAATAATGCTGACCACCCTTTCAATTAAATACGTGCTGCCTTGCATTGCTATTTTACTATTTGGTGTTTGCTGCAGCTTATCTCCAGTCAATCAGTTCAATGTGGCTTATAAACTCTTTGGTGGCATAAACGCAATAATATTTATTTCATTATCTTCAGAACCAAGTTCCCTGCCCAGCCCCTAGCACACCCTTAATAAAGGTCTGTCTGATGAACTGTTAGAATGAACGCACATCTACAGGTGCCAGTCTTTGGTTCTTTCCACCAATGAGGAGAAAATCCAGTTCTAGGTTTGGGAATTAATACCATTTGTCCAGCAAAGACTCTACTCTTGCAAGTATCTTTTCCTGTCCAGGCTTTTAGCCCCTCTCGACTGCAACAGAGCTTTAGTTTCTGGTCTTGTTATCCAACCTACATCCTTCATATTAAGGTTTCCTGGTTGGCTCAGACAGTAAAGAATCTGCCTGGAATGCAAGAGACCTGGGTTCGATTCTTGGGTCGGGAAGATCCCCTGGAGAAGGGAATGTCTACCCACTCCAGTCTTCTTGCCTGGAGAATTCCGTGGACAGAAGAGCCTGGAGGGCTACATCCTTCATATTAGGGCAGATAAAAACTCTAGTTACATATATTGCTGTGTGGCAATTTAACCAAAAACTTAGTGGCTTAAAAGCTCAATAATTTTTTTTATCTTATGGTATCTTCAGGTCATGAGTTCAGACAGGCACTAGAACAGCTTGTCTCTGCTCCATGATGTCTGAGGCCTTCGCTGGGAAAACCTGAATGCTGGGGGAGGTTTCATGGCTGAGGGAGATTCAGTGACAGGACTAAAATCATCTGGAGGAATCCTCACTCACAAATCCAGCGTGCGGGACACACTGGAACCTCATCTGGGCTGTTGGTGGAACATCTCTCCGTTTCGTCTCTGCTCCCTTACAGCATGGTGCTGGGGTTCCAAGAAACACCTGCCCAAGAGAACAAGACAGGAATATATTTTTTATGACCTGCCTTTGACAGTCATATGATATTACTTCCATTGAAGTCACAAACCCACCCAGATTCAGGGCAAGGGGACACAGAGCCTCTCAGTGGAAAGCATCCATGCCACATTGTAGGAGGAACATGTGGGACGGGAGATCATGAGGCTTCATCATCCTAAAACATCAATTTAATCCTCTTTCCCACTACCTACAGAGAAAAAATTCTGTCACTGAAAATGTTCTAAGTTTGGCCTAAAATACCTTTCCTCTTTTCCTGTGTTTATTGACTTCTTCACTCTGGCCAGACAGAACTACTCTGTCAGCCACTTGTTAAACTCATTTTTACTTCTGCTCTTTTATCTCAATGGCTCCCTCTTCTTTTGACCTAATAAATTCTACTTCTCACTTAAAACTCTTAATGCTTAATTCTGCAGGACGAACTAAGGTAGCAGGGCTCCTCAGAGATCCCAAAGGTTACACTGCCACCTAAGGATGCTTTCAGAATACCATCTGTCTGGATGTGGCTCTTGCCATCTTGCCTTGGCTCTCCTTCCTACGTGCCTGGGAAGCAGAAATGAATGGAGAGACCTCAAACCACAGCTCATTCCCAAGCTACCTCCTTTTCAAAGCCCAGAACTCTGCATAATAAATTTTTGACCAACATGAAGAGGACAAAGTCCCTACCCTGAGGACCTTTCCTTGGAGGAGACTGTGAGCAAATGACTACAAGTTAATTCAGACCTAGTCAATCGTCTCCCTTGAAGAAACTTAAAACATGAATAGTAAATAGTTTACATAGGGACTGAAGCCATATTTTAAAAAGTGGTGGAATAGAGAGATGGATAATGAGGACGCAAATAAACATAGTTTCTGTATAGAAGATAACAGGTGTGTATGGTTATGGTAGGGTATTGCTTTAACTAGATTGGTCAGAGGAATCCTTTCTAATGACATCAAAGGCAGAGGAGGATACTAAGGTGAAAGTTCTCCCAAAGATGTAAACCTCATGATAATTTGCTTTATATGTATAAAAACACATGTATTAGCAATGAAAGTGGAAGGTATATTCAAAAAGGGAGATAATAAGAGGGAGGGTGAAGGGTAAAATCTGAGGTGCTTGGGCCTATTTTGCGAACAGGGCAGGAAAAGCAAGCAATTAATAGGCGGTCCCACACCATTGCCACCAGGGAAGGCAAAGTGAAAGTGTTAGGTTGCTCAGTCATTTTGTCCGACTCTCTGTGACCCCACAGGCTATAGCCACCAGGTTCCTCTGTCCAGGGAATTATCCAGGCAAGAATACTGGGGTGGGTTCATATTCCCTTCTCCAGGGGATCTTCCCAACCCAGGGATTGAACCCAGGTCTCCCGCATTGCATTGCAGGAAGATTCTTTACCATCTGAGAAGAAAAGTTATGACCCACGTAGATGGCATATTAAAAAAACAGAGACATTACTTTGCCAACAAAGGTCTGTCTAGTCAAAGCTATGGTTTTTCCAGTAGTCATTTATGGATGTGAGGGTTGGACTATAAAGTTGAGCACCGAAGAATTGATAATTTTGAACTGTGGTGTTGGAGAAGACTCTTGAGAGTCCCTTGGACAGCAAGGAGATTCAACCAGTCCATCCTAAAGGAAATCAGTTCTGAATATCCATTGGAAGGACTGATGCTGAAGCTGAAACTCCAATTCTTTGGCCACCTGATGCGAAGAACTGACTCGTTGGAAAAGACCTGACGCTGGGAAAGACTGAAGGCGGGAGGAAAAGGCAATGACAGAGGATGAGATGGTTGGATGGCATCACCGATTCAAGGGACATGAGTTTGAGTAAGCTCTCGGAGTTGGTGGTGGACAGGGAAGCCTGGCGGGCTGCAGTCCATGGGGGCGCAGAGTCGGACACGACCGAGCGACTGATCTGACCGAACTGAACATCATTGCTCTCCTGAGGTATGACTTAGGGCTGAACAGAAAGTGAAAGTGAAAATAGAGCGCAAAGCATGGGAAAGGGTCATGAGCCAAAATCCCACTTCTCCTTGGCCAGGGTCTTCCCGCCCTCCTCCTCATGTTCTAGTTCCCCTTCGTTGGGCTGAGATCCCTGCCAGTGCCTTCGTACCCCCATTCCCCACAGCCCATGAGGGCGACAGACTGTCGCTCCGCCCCCCCAGAAGAACTTCCGCGTCCTCGGCTGCCCCCCCCCCCCCCGGCGGTTCTGCGCACGCGCGGGAGCCATATTAGCGGCGGATTCTCGGGCACTGTGGTGTCTCTCCCGCGGAGAAAGGTGCTCGGTGCTAGTCTCCACTCTTCAGCGTCTTCCCTCCGGTGAGCCTTTACCCACTGCGCACCCTCGGAAGCTTGGCCGCTCTCCCTGCAGGCCGGAGCCGTGAGCGTCGCGGCAGAGCGGGTCCCGGCCTGCAGCGGCCGCCGAGGAGCCGTGGGCACGATGACTCTGCACCGGCTCGTCAGTGGCGGACCCGCAGGGGAACTGGCCCCGGCCGGCCTCCATCGGGCTTCCCTGCGCTGAGCGGGCATCGCGGGGCCGGGGACGCTCGGGCGGCGGGGCGGGCGCGGGCCGGGTGGGCAGGACAGAGTGCTGCCTCGGGGCTGCCTCGGTCCCACGAAGAGTTCGTACGCGAAAGTGAACCTGAGGGAGAGGAGGTGCGGGTGACTCGTCTCGGGCGGTTGACCGGCGTGGAGATGAGAAAGTTGTGTTCTCGCGCGAATCAAGCTCGGCGGGTCTCTGTGCCCTCCTGGCTCTGTGCTCAGGGCCACACGTTCCTTTCAGCTGTCTGTTGCAATACCCTCGTAACTGGTTATTCTTCCCCAGTCTTCACCAGCCAGAGCGATCTTTCGAAAATGCCAGTCAGCTTCTGTGGCTCTCTGGTCCAGCATCATTCCTTGGAGCCCCATTGCTTAAGAGATAAAATTCACAGTTTTTACCTGGGCATGCGGGCCTTCGGGGCCTGATCCCTGCTTATCTTCCCATTCTTAATTCTCAGTATTCCAGGATTTGGGAAAATTGGCTCTGGAAGCCGAAGTTTGGCTTTTCCACCAAGTCACGCTGAGCCCCAATGTTGTCTTCTGCAGAAATAGTAATAATGCCCAAGATTACTGTCCCGCTTCTCCATTTCATGGTTCAGGACCCCGGTATCATCCTCTGGAGAAAGCCTGAGCCTCTTAGCTTGGCATTCAAAGCTCTACATGATCTAGATACTTGTTTAGTTCTTTACTTTTTTCATATATCTGTATATTCTTAAAAATTTTTAATTGGAGGATAATTGCTTAACAATGTTGTGTTGGTTTCTGCTGAACAAGTTGTGAATCAGCCATAAGTATACATATACCCCTCGTTCTTGAGCCCTTCCTCCCAGCGGCTCCCATCCCACCTTTCTAGGCTAATGCAGAGCACGAGGCTGAGCTCCGTGTGCCATACAGCAGCTTCCCACTAGTTCCCTGTTTTACACATGATGGTGTGTGTATTTCACTGCTACTCTCAATTCGTCCCAGCCTCTTCCTCCTGCCCCACACTGTGCCCACAAGTCCTTTCTCTACATCTCTGTCTATCCCTGCTCTGCAAATAGGTTCATCTGTACCATTTTCCTAGATTCCTGTATATGTGTTAATATACAATATTTGTTTTTCACTTTGTGACTCACTTCACTCTGTATGACAGGCTCTATCTAGATTCATCCACCTGGGTTCAACTGACTTCAGTTAGTTCCTTACTATGACGGACTAATATTTCATTGTGCCTATGAATACAGCTTCTTTACTCATTCATCTATAGATGGACATCTAGTTTGCTTCCATGTCATATATTTTTTTAACTTCAGCCACTTGTCTTACCCGTTTGAGCGATCCTGCCTCAGTGCCCTTTGTCCATGCTTTCTCCTCTGCCTGGAATGCCTTTTCCTCCTTTCTTCCCCTAGTCTTCCTCTTAGACCGGAGTGTTCTCAGACTTATTTCTGCCTTTCTGCCTCTAACATGGGCTCATATTCTGTATTTGTTTCACAAAAACTACTTTCTGGATTTTCTCCAACCTGTTCCCACTCTACCCTTAGTGCCTCTGTTTCCACACTGCTTTATAACTGTCCTTCTGTGTCTGCTTCCCTCACTGTAAACTCTTTAGGAAAGGGGTTGGTCTTACCTATCTTGGTATTTCAGCATTTAGCATAGTGCCTGGGTGCACCACAATGTTGGCTGAGTGAAGAGAGTGGACAAAACAGATTTTTTTCAAGTCAAAAAATGCTTTTTAAATTGTAAGTTTCATTTTAATAATTACCTAATTTTCTTTTTACAGGAATTATCATAAACCTAAGAAAACATGGTGAGTTAATACACATGCCAATAAACGGTTGCCTGATAAATAGAATTGCTTGTACTCATCTTACCAACTTGCATGAGAAAATTGAAATGGAATGATATCTTCTTATCAGTTTCCTCCCACACTCTGAATTTTGCATGCCAGGATGTGTTCTGTAAAATGATTTGTGGGTTTGCAGGGGTTGACTTATTTTTAGTGGGTAGAAATCACTTGTATGTTTTTCCTTTGCAGTCTCGAAGATATGACTCCAGGACCACTATATTTTCTCCAGAAGGTAAAATATAAATTGTTTGATCTGTCTCAAATAAAACTAACTATTTTTAACTGTTAAGTTGTTCATCCTTTTTGTACTTTGAGGTCGTTATGGTCACTAGGTTAATTGTGTGCTTCAGAGGACTATTAGTAAAAGTGGGACAGTTGTCTGTAGCTCTCTAGTGTTGTTGCTGATTGCTCTTGAACCAGTGGTGCAAGAACAAGGAGGAGAGTCTTGGTTTCTTGCTGCTTGTGTTTTGTAGGTCGCTTGTACCAAGTTGAATATGCCATGGAAGCTATTGGACACGCAGGCACCTGTTTGGGAATTTTAGCAAACGATGGTGTTCTGCTTGCAGCAGAGAGACGCAACATCCACAAGCTTCTTGATGAAGTCTTTTTTTCCGAAAAAATTTATAAACTAAATGAGTAAGTGCAATCTTAGGGAAGAGAGTTGAAAACATCTCATCATATTTTGGGAGGGCTGTGCACCATGACACGGTACAGTTGAACAGTTGGTTGTGTTTTTACTTCCGAAAATTCCTGGTTTTAACTTACTTGCTTGAAACCTCCTTGAGGCCCACGACCATAAATGCAGGGCCAGGTACTCAGTGGAGAAATGTTGTATAGTGATGAGAGTACAGGCATGGTGGTCACTCAGCCTTGGGTTAAATCTAGGTTCCACCAGTATAAGCTGTGACTTCATACCTGTTGTTTAGCTTCTCTGGGCCTCCAGTAGAGCCTACTGGAGTGATCGTGGCAATTCAGTGACATAAAATGAATGAGTGAAATAAGCTAGCACAGTGTTAGGAATATAGGAGGACCTCGAGGTATTGTTTAGAATGGTTACGAGGAATTAGTTTTAATTATACTGAATCTTAGCAAAGACCACGCCTCCTGGAAGTCTTGGAAAAGGTTAGACAGGGCCTGTACACTAGTGATATTTCTGATATACTTGGGTGTTCAGGACTGCAGCTAACAGAGAGCTGGATTTGCTGATTGGAGACCCTCCCTTCTGTGGTACACCGTGTGAATGTTGGCTATAGGGCGTTTTTGATACACGCACCGCAGAAAGTGTCATCCCTCCACAGAGTCACTGTTGGGCCCTCTCAAGCAGCCTGCAGGCTTGATTGGGCACAGTGCCAGAGGAGTCAAGGCTGTAGGAGGTCCAGGGCAGCCTTCAGGAGACGGAGGGTAGATAAAGAAAATGCACCCCTCCCAGCGAGCCTGGCCCTGGGCTTCCTTGTCAGGCTCAGAAATATCCTGCCCTTTGGGTCCCTTCACCTTCACCCCCATCAAGTGAGGCCTTTGAAAGAGTACTTATACCCAAGAGTGTGAAGTAGTCTGTCTTCCTGTCTGGCAAAACATTTTTCTTCCTTGTGGTTGAATCTTCTTGGGATTTACCCTAGCTTCCTAGTGTTTATTCTGTTGCCCTGTTCACAGGGTGGTGATGGTAAATACATCTGTTGTGAAGATCAAGGGTGCATTTGTTTGTCTTATGTGTTGAATGACGTCAAATTGAAAGTTTCCTACAAAGATAAAACTCACGTAGTTTTTGCCTGAAGGGTGTAGCAACTGTGAGTAAGCATGGTGAATTTCTAATAGAATTTAGTGTATTTTAAAACTTGTAAAATACCTCTGGAAAACATCCTCCCTAATTACAGATAAATGTGTTTCTCTTCTGCAAGGGATATGGCCTGTAGTGTGGCAGGCATAACTTCTGATGCTAATGTTCTCACCAATGAACTGAGGCTCATTGCGCAAAGGTATGGTCATAAATAATTGATATGTAAAGTTAGTTTTGATGTTTCTATGAAGAATGCATTTTTTTAAAAGATTAAAGTCATTAGAAACCTATTAACTGAAAATTACAGTTTGTTTATTTCTTTAACCAAACTTGTAAAATATTTGGTTGGCCAAAAAGATCATTCATCGTATGGGAAACCTGAACGAACTTTTTGGCCAACCCAGTATTGTTTACAGTAAGGTTATTAAGCGTTGCCATACCCTCTACCCTCCCCCTTCAGATCACAACTATTATGTTGTCCCCATGGCAGAGATTTTTTTAAAAGGGTATTTTGCTTACAGTGTGTAGAGTGTTATAGAGAAAACTATTAATATGCCAGTTTCTTTATCCTAGGTATTTATTACAGTATCAGGAGCCGATTCCTTGTGAGCAGTTGGTCACAGCACTGTGTGATATCAAACAAGCTTATACACAGTTTGGAGGTACTGAAACCTTTGGAAATTTCATTCCCAAAAGTTAAAATGTTTTATGAGTAATAACCTTTTTGAAACAGTAAAAAGAAATTGAAAATGAAATAAGTAGACACTTCATACATTCCAGCTTCATGAACTAACTGGCTTCCACTATGTAGACTATCAAACATTTTATTAATAGACTACTGAAAGGCCGAAATAACATTCTAAAATCAGAAAACAAATGACTTTTTACGTAATATTAATGGTATTCAGCACTGGTTGTCTGTGTATTCCCTCTCCTCACTGCATCCAAATCCTAGAAACAAAAGTGGAATTTCTGATGGAGCTTATCTGTGGTGGCCAGAACATGAGCAGTTTATGAATGCTTAACTTCACAGGAGAGGGGTTAGCCACATTCACTGAGCTCAAGTAACCATAGTGATGCTAAATTTAGAGTGTTGATACGTGTGACTTTGTTTTCTCTGTTAAAGGAAAACGTCCTTTCGGTGTTTCATTGCTTTACATTGGCTGGGATAAGCACTATGGCTTCCAGCTCTATCAGAGTGATCCTAGTGGAAATTATGGAGGTTGGAAAGCCACATGCATTGGAAATAATAGTGCTGTGAGTATTTTTGTGTTGCTGTAAAAATCTAGCAAAAGGTCTAATAACTGCCATAATTACAAAGTAGTGATGAGTGTAAACAACATTTTAAGGTAGCTGCAACAAACTTAACAAGATATGAAAATCTCTGTGATTTCTATTGGTGATAAAGTGACAGGTAGTACTAATACTGCTAGGATTTATAACCTACAATAATAATGAAAGGAAGTACCAGTTTCCAGTTAGAAGTTGTGAAAATAAGATCTAGTTTTTTGGTGTTTTTCCCACAGAATAGTCACAGACTCCCTGAATTCTGTCACAGATCTCTGGGGTCCATTCAAAGATCATCAACCTCCCTCCTTTACACCCCTATCCCATGTCTACCCTCCCTACCATCGAAATTGTTTATATTGGTTATAATGCCAATAATAATTTGGCATTATTCATGTTCCTAAAAATGTACAGTTTTAACAGAAATTCTCTACGTTGATTCTTTATGTTTTATAGGCAGCTGTATCAATGTTAAAACAAGACTACAAAGAAGGAGAAATGACTTTGAAGTCAGCACTTGCTTTAGCTATCAAAGTCCTAAATAAGACCATGGATGTTAGTAAGCTCTCTGCTGAAAAAGGTAATTTATGTGCACTCCTGTAATTTCTTTGTTTAGTGAGAGAAGTAATTGAGTGGCTCTTGTGTTAGGCCTTTAACATGTTATGTAGTTCATTGAAACAGCAGCCTTTTTAAGTTAGGTGGCCTTATAACCATTTCCTAGACTTGACCAGGGTCAACATTGACAAGTTCTGGAGCTACAATTCCACATTACATTCCAGGCTTAAGGATTTGAGCCTGAATGGTCTCAATCTGTAATTAAATCTAAGCCACCCTATTTTATCTCATCGACTTCTTAATGATAATATCTGTGCTCATGTATATACAAAATAAAGAATATGAAAGAAAGTAGTTACATATTTATATGTGTGTGTGTGTATATATATATATATATGTGTGTGTGTGTGTGTGTTTGGTGTACTTTATCAGAGGTATAACATTTAAACAAGTTCTGCATCTACTGATCTTTTATGTTAAGCCCATGTTTGCAGTTGTAAATGCTATATTTAGCTAAAGTTATATGACCACATAAAACAATACTTCTAAATAATGTGTTTGAAAACTTATGGTAAATTAACATATTGATTTAATTGGGGACGACTTAGCTTCTGGTGTTCCTTTAAAAATGCCATTTACTTGCAGATTGTTGTCTCTTGCCTACTTCTGCTTAATTTCAGGAGGCAGTACTCAGTTTCCCCTACTCAGAAGCTCTTCTCTTTTTGGTATTAGTCTGCTTGTTCTCATCTGTAGTCATAGGGGCTACTTTTCTTTTGAGAAGTTTGTGAAAAATAAGTGTAAGTAGTGGTTAAAGATTCTGGCTGAGCCTTCAGATTCCAACAAGGAAATTATGATTCCTTCTGGTCAGGCTAGCTAGAGCAATTGGCTGGCTATATTGAAAACTTTTTCCTAAAATTAACAGAACAGCAGCTCAGAGGTTAGTATGGGTGAAGGTAAGGAAGATATTAAAATAAAAATAATCATAAAAGCATTACCAGATTGAAAGAAATTTGTTTCCTTAAAACTATCTATGAATTAATTGTATTAGGCAGAAAACTTGGAAAAGTGGTGTACTAAAGCTCAGAGGGTATGAAGAGATTAAATTGTAGTTGCCCATTAAGTGTGTTGGCTAAGTATGGCTGCCTGTAATACATGTGTGTGTATTTGTCTCTAGTGGAAATTGCCACGCTAACAAGAGAGAATGGAAAGACCGTCATCAGAGTTCTCAAACAAAAAGAAGTGGAACAGTTGATCAAAAAACACGAGGAAGAAGAAGCTAAAGCTGAGCGTGAGAAGAAAGAAAAAGAACAGAAAGAAAAGGATAAATAGAAGACAAAATCAGGGATTTTATAACTCATTTGGGGCATCATTTCAGTGTAAAGGCTGTCCTACTCTTCCACTTTGAGAAAGCTTTGACTTTAACTTGTCTAGTGGGAAAATAGGATGGTACCAACTGAATTGGGTCCTTGTTATTTCTGTCCAGGTGAATATTGTAATAATGATTACTCTTTATGGACATCTTAATCACCCTCTCCCTCTTTTTTTTTTGAATAAAATTTGGAAAGAATGGAAATGGTGAAGGGAAAAATTCTCTAGCAATAACTGTTGAAGATACCAGGATTAATAGGGCTGTGGTTTTTCATGCTTTGTATGTAGTGTGGCCACCTTTGCAGTAACCTTTAAAAAATGGACAGAAATGTAAACAGCATAAATGGAGAAAGACGGGAACTGTGCAGTGGAGATTTCCTATTTTGTTCCCCTACCAACTTGGAGAACCTGTAGCCCAATCTGAGTAAAACAGAGAGCTGTCCTTCTAGGCCTCATCTGATATTACCCTATCAGAGGCTTGTCCAGTGAAATAAGTCACATTCCTCTTTTAGGTTTGCCAACCTTTGATACTGATGAATATTCTTACTGGACTTAAAAATTGTGTGTGTGTGTGTGTATACACATATATACCTGCAAACATAGTAGAACGTGAAAGACATAATTAAAATGAAAGCCCTGTGTACCCACTACCCAGCTCCAGAAGCAAATTAATCAGTACATTTGAAGCCCCTGTGTATTCATTTCAGGTCTCATTCTTCTCTCCTCTTGCCCAAGAGGTGACCACTACCGTGAGCTCATCGTTCCTATAAGGTATGGGTCTTCCACTCTGATTTTCCACCCCTCTACTCCAGGTGGTCCTGGTGGGTCTGTCAGTCAGAGAACCCCACTCCTGTCACAAAGGTGAGCACATACCTCAGTCTGCAGGAATGGGTTTGAGAATGCGCACGTGGACTGAGCCAGGCCAGATGTGATGTGGGTATGAGGAAACGATGCTGAGGGTTGTGCAGTAGACCAGCTGCCCACAGATGGCAGCACAAGCCACGTGGAAGGTTGGAGCAGAAACTGAGGCTACGGAGGAAAAGTGTGACCAAGAGATGAGAGGAGTTCGGTTTTATCCAGGGGGTGCTCCATTGCTGAGATTTGCTCAATTCAGGTTCACTGAGGAAGCTGTCACTTAGAGTTCTCTGATGGAAGTGCTGAAAGGCAGTGCTACTTAAAGTGGTCTGTGGATCAACAAGCATCGCCTGGGAGTTGGCTAGAAATGCAGATTCTGGCGTCCTATCCCAAGCCTGATTCAAAATCTTGGCATAGAGCCCAGCAATCTTTTGACAAGCTTGCATGTGTTTCAAATGCATACGGAAGTTTGAGAAGTGCTTTGCTGCATATTGGAATCACCTGGAAGGCTTTTAAATTTCTTTGTACCCAGGTTTTTGCAAAGTCATTTCAGTTATGTCCTACTCTTTGGTACCCTATGAACAGTAGCCTACCAGGTTTCTCTGTCCCTGGGATTCTCCAGGCAAGAATACTGGAGTGGGTTGCCATGTCCTCCTCCAGGGGATCTTCCCAACCCAGGGATTGAACCCGCTGTTCTTTGCATTGGCAGGTGGGTTCGTTACTACTAGCACTGCCTGGGAAGCCCTTAAGGAGTAGCAGTGCCTTGAAAATTTCTGTTTGTGGTGATGTTCAAGCTAAGCTAATTTCCAAGCCCCTTTTACCTAGTGTATTTTTAATCTTCAGTTTTTTTCTTTTTAACTGAAGGATAATTGCTTTATAGAATTTTTGTTTTTTTCTATTTACTCTTAATTTAGACAGTTGGTTCTTGTTATTCAGGGTAGCCATGTTCTGTGAAGTCAGCAGAATATTGACTTGGCAAATTCTGAGCCATCGCTCCTAGTGAAATAACAGGTTGGGTTCCTTTGAGCCTCTGGTCACGACACTTTTGTCAGCACATCAGTACATAACCTTGTTTTATGTGTGTTTCTGTTTAAAGACATTTCATATATATTGGTAATTCATTAATATTGAACTTATGACTGACGGTAGTTCAGTTCATATCTAAGTGAAGCTTATCTAACACACTTTCTTCATAAGGCACATCACAGCCTTCTTATGCTTAGGAACACTAGCCAGCATACACTGAGGGGGCATTTTAAAAAGTGAAATCAATGAAAAGCACAAGCATTCAGAAAGCATAGCACAAAATAGACCACAAGGAGACCAGTTTTACAGTGAGCTGAAGCAAGAAGGCAGAGAGTGGGCCCCTTGTTTGACCAGCTGGGAAGATGCATATCAGGCAACAAATATTTCCGTGACTCTGTGTGTCCACAGTGACCAGGAGAGGACCACTGTATTGGTTTTGGGGTTATGGACAAACTTGCAGATAAATGCAGAATCCATAAATAATGAGGGTGGGCTGTTATAAAGTGACCTTTCAGCCTTCGCTATGCACAGAAGTAGAGGTAGATGGAGATGTGACCTGATAAATGTCTTTATCTCCAGAATATAGCCAGAATCTAACCATTTACCCCTGCAGCGACTCTGGTCCACACCACCATTCTCTGTCTGCTTGGACTATCACTAGTCTCTGCTGCTTCAGTCAGTTCTCAGCACAGCAGCCAGAGTGATCCTTTGAAAATGTGATTGTGCTGCTGCTTTGTTCAAGCTCTCCAATGGCTTTTCTTGCTCAGTAAAAGCCAGCTTCTGTGGTTTCCCAGGCCCGCATACCCTGGCCCCTCCTCTACCTTGTCTTGCACCTTGCAGTCCCTTCCTCGCTCTGTGTTCATAGATGAGCCCGCTTGTTCCTTGCAGTACCAAGCCCTCTTCCATCCCCGGCCTCTTTACTTGCCATTCCCTCTGGCTTGGGACTGCTCTTCCTCTGGGGGCATTAGTATGGCCCACTCCTTCGTGTAGGTCTCTCTTCGAATATAGCCTTATTTGGCTACTTGCTACAGAAGAGCAAGCAGGGCTTGCCAAGTGGCGTTAGTGGTAAAGAACCTGCCTGCCAGTGAAGGAGATGTGAGAGATGCGCATTTAGTCCCTGGGTCGGGAAGATCCCCTGGAGGAGGGCGTGGCAACCCACCCCAGTAGCCTTGCCTAGACAATCCCCGGACAGAGGAGCCTCGCGGGCAGCAGTCCATGGGGCCGCAAAGTCAGACACAACTGGCGTGAGCACACACTACAGAAGAGCCTCTACCCCCTACCCACTCACGTTCTCCCTCTCCTTGCTGAGTTTTCTCCATAGCACTCAACACTGGCCTGTTTACTGTCCATCTACCCACTGGAATATTAGCTTCCAGAGTGGGACTTTAATTCAACAGCTCTGTTCCAGTACCTTCAACAGAAACTGGCACATAAATGATGAAGGAAGTGAATAGTGGCTCTTGACACAGTAGAATGAAATCCTGAAATACACCCCCTTTTCCATCCAGCTCAATAGAAATGGTGTGTTTTCCATATTCTGACCACCTCTTCAACACTGTTGCTTAAAGTCGTGACGACTACAAAGACTAGTGGGTAAGAGAGCCTAGCACATTTTATCACTGTTAGGAGCAAGTGTTCAGAACGTCATCCAAACGATGGAGAAACTTCAGCATATTCACCCTTTTGATGAAATCATTTCCTACTTTGATTGCGGGGTGGGCAGCAGGGACTATTCTATAACTGAGTTTTTTTCCTGTTCTCAGGCCAACTGCTAGCCTAGATTCTCTCCCAGCCTCTTTTTCCTTTGTTCTGTGGTGTATTTTTAGCCCTAGGTTGCAGAGTCCTCTGGTTCCTGATGATGCATCCCAAATGTAAGCCTAGTGATCCTCATCTGAACAGAGATGCTCCACAACAGCAGGCATTTCATCCTCTCAACTGGGCAGAATTCATGGGTTCTCACGGGGGCGTTGCTGGTGCAGGAGCACGTTAGAGGGAAATGGAACCAAAAGGCTAAAAGTTTTCAATCCCGAGTCAGTTTAAAATCAAATCTTGAGTTGATTTCATTTTGGTGACTTACAAATCATTTTTAAAAATAACTCCTGGGGAAAAAATCACATGTTCCTGCATATAATCTTACCGCTGGTGCTTGTCTTAATCAAAAAATAAGACTCTCAAATCCCGCTACAGTCTAGCAAAAGTTTCATGAAAATATTTGTGTTAGTAGTGCAAAAATATTCTGCATCCTGAAAAATAGTCAGAAAGGGGATTCCTGTCTTTATTTCTTCATATTTACCATGTTCTTAATAAGTTTAGGTGATGGGGACTCGGTGAGTAAGACATGTCCTCTTTTTTTTGAAGTTGAAGTATAGTTGATTTGTATAATGATTAAGGTGTACAGCAAAGTGATTCAGTTACATATATGTATATATGCACATATATTCTATGTCAGATTATTTTCCATTATAGATTATTACAAAATACTGAGTCTAATTCCTTGTGCTATATACTAGGTGCTTGTTCATCAGTTTCATATACAATCATGTGTATATGTTAATCTCAAGTTCGCAACTTACCCTCCTCCTGTCCTCGGTTTTTAATGTTCAGTCTTGCAGGAACAGCAGGGCTGTCATCAACTACTTAACAATGTAGGGAAGATGCTAGACTCCAGGTGGCTGTACTCTAGGGAGTGAAGGCAGAAGGAACTGCTTGTGTAAAGGTCTGGCAGTGGGAAAGCTTCGCTTTTTTATGGAAAGTCAGCCTCTGAGCTGAGCTAGAGCACAGCTTGTCAGGGGAAGAAGAGTAACCGAAAGAGATGAGGAGAGAAGACAGATTCACAGATCTTGGAGTCTGTGCTCAATACAATGCAGAAGCTGCTGAGATGAAGAGAGAAACTATTACACTCTTAATTCTTGGAGTCCAGAAGGTGGATTAAGTGGGAAGAAACATACAGCAGGGAGACCAATCAGGAGGCTATTGAAATAGTCAGGCAAGGATGAGTGTCCATCAGACCGTGGTAAAGGGAGCAGAGAGGAAGGAGGCTCCATACAGTGAGGGAAGAGAGAGGCAGTAGGGGATGACTAGGGTCTCTAACTCAGATAAGGGGTTACAATCTAATTTCAAAAGATGTTAAGTGAATGTGATGGCCTATTCTTAAATTATCCTACCCTCTTTTTTCTTATTGCTGTTTTGGGCTGAAGCCACGTGGAAACTAATATCCTTGGGAGGGAAGAGTTCAGTAAACACAATCACACATTACACAGCAAAACCATGTCATAGGCTTTCTTTTTCTTTTCCTTCCAAATATTTTTCTTTTGTATTCTTTTGTGCACTGTTCATCTCCTTAGCTCAGTTTTCTATCAGAGCACTTCTCAAAGACTCAGTTTTGATGTGTGTATGTATTCAATCGTGTCCAACTCTTTGGTGACCCTGTAGACTGTAATTTGCCAGGCTCCTTTGTCCATGGGATTTTCCAGGCAAGAATGCTGGAGTGGATTGCCATTTCCTCCTCCAGGGAATCTTCCCGACCCCAGGGATCAAACCCCCGTCTCTCGGGTCTCCTGTATTGGCAGGCAGATTCTTTACTGCTGCGCCACCTGGGAATCCCTGATGCGGGTATAGTGAATGCTTTTTGTGTTTATGCATGCAAATCTATCATTCATTTTTAGTTCTTGTTGTTAGTATCATGCATGTAAAGATATTCCATAACCAAGTATATAACATTCCTGAGTAAATTTGTGGTTTTGTCACTTTTATCGTCCATAATTTAAAATATATGATTGGCATCTGTTTTTAAAAGGCACTATTTAAATCATGCAGCTTTAATTCCATTATTCAGGCTAATTGGGAATGGTCCAGTCTTTTTTTTTCCCTTTGGCCAGATATTGTTTTAATGAGAATTATAAACAACCAAAACCATTTTTTTGCAAACTACCCTGTTTTTTAAACAAATGATTTGCAAATCGTTACAAATACTGTGTAAGATGTACACAGTACATCTTTGCCTTGTTTTGCAAAGCCAATAAATACAAGAACAAATTTTAAACGTGATTTGTTCAAGTTATTTGGGGGTATGGAGAGCCTGATTTTTTCCCCAGTATTTAAAAAAAAAAATAATGAATTTTTCCTAACCTTTCAAAAGAAAACGTTTATGACAACTGGAGAGAAAGAGAGAGCGACCATATTATAGCTGCTTTAAGTAGTTTCTGATCATTCTTCCAATGTTACCTTTCCTTTCCAGAATCATATCTTCACTAAATAGTTGAATTTAAAATGTTTATTTATCTTATTTATTTTTGGCTGCCCTGGGTCTTCGTGGCTGCCTGTGGGCTTTCTCGAGTTGCAATGAGCGGGGCTCCGTTTCATCGCAGTGCGTGGGCTTCTCATTGCAATGGCTTTTCTTGTTGCAGAGCATGGGCTCAAGGCGTGTGGGCTTCAGTAGTTGTGGTTCCTGGGCTCTAGAGCGAGGGCTCAGTAGTTGTGGCCCACAGGCTTAGTTACTCTGCAGCACATGGAATCTTCCCGGATCAAGGATCGAACCCATGTTTCCTGTATTGGCAAACAGATTCTCCACTGTGCCACCATAGAAGTCCTAAACTATTTCTAATGAATTGATTAACAGGAGAAAAGAAAATGAATCAATTCAGAATTACTTGAAACAACATAGTATATTTGCCTTTCTTGGTTTACTTATTTATTTTTTGGTAACAGCTTCATTGAGATATAATTCATAGAGCATACAGTTCATTTAAAGATTATACTTTAATGACTTTTAATATATTAACAGGGTTGTACAACTATCACCACAATCTTAGAACATTTTTATCACCCTGGAAAGAAACTCTATACCAATTTACCATTCACCCCCAGGTTCCTCCTCAGCCCTGCGCAACCACTAATCTACTTCCTGTCTATACACAGTTGCCTATTCTGGAGATTTCATATAAATGGCATCATATACTCTGTGGTCCTTTGTGACTGACTTCTTTCACTAACTGCAATGTGTTTGAGGTTCATCCACATTTTTGAGTGTACTGGTAATTCATTTCTTTGTTTACTAGGTGAGAGAAATAGCAAGAATTCATTTCTTTTTATTACTGAATAATACCCCATTGTGTGACTGTACATTTTATCTATCAGTTTTGGGATCATAGGTTTTCTTCCATTTTTTGATTATTATGAGTATCGCTGCTTTGTATCTTCATGTATACCTTTGTGAGTGGGTGTGTGTGTGTGTGTGTGTGTGTGGGTGTGTGTGCTCAATCATCTCTGGCTCTTTGTGACCCCAAGAACTGGAGCCCACATCCATGGAATTCTCTGGGCTAGGATGCTGGAGTGGGTTGCCATTTCCTACTCCAGGGGATCTTCCCAACCCAGGTATTAAAACAGCGTTTCCTGCATCTCCTGTATGGCAGGCAGATTCTTTACTGCTGTGCCACCCAGGAAGCCCATTTTTGTGTGGATGTATGTTTTAATTTCTCTTTCTCTATATATGTAGTAGTGTAATTGATGGGTCACATCTTGGCTTATTTTTAATCCATCTTTATATTCTTCATTCATATTAGCAATACAGATTTTAAAAGAAGCCTACTTTCCTATTAAGAGCCCAATAAAAATGGGAACTGGATTGACTTTTTGAGTAAATGCACGTATATGAATGTTAGTTATCCTTGAAGTAGGTCTCACAGTTGGAGAGGATTTTGGCTTCCTTTCATCCTGGCAGGAAGAATCTCTTCTCCAAGTTCCTTTATGCCTAACACTAGGAAAGGCCACGTCTTTGATTCTGCACCCAAGAACCTTATATAATAACATCAGAGTCATACGGAATGAGAGAATCCAGGGTAAATTGTCTTCTGAGTCCAAAACAATCTAACAGCTTACTCTTTTTGATTACAAAAGCAGTACATGCTCACTTTGGAAAATATACAACAAATTAAATAAAAATTGCCCTTACTATCTTGCCCAGAGTTAGCCACTGTTAACTTACTGCACTGGTCCAGTTTAGTTGCTGAATTAGTGTATGTGGTAGACTCTGGCAAATTATACAAAGTGAAAAGTGAAAGTCACTCACTCCTGTCCGACTCTTTGAGGCCCCATGGACTATACAGTCCATGGAATTCTCCAGGTCAGAACGCTGGAGTGGGGGATCTTTCCCTTCTCTGGGGGATCTTCCCAACCCAGGGATCGATCCCCGGTCTTCCACATTGCAGGCGGATTCTTTACTAGCTGAGCCAGGGAAGCCCTAAAATTATACAAAAAGTATTATTAAATAATCTTAAAGGATAATTTAAGATAATGTTTTTTCCCTTATCATTGCTTTTCTAAAGCATTTTGCAGCCTTAGAAAGCCCTGTGTCTCGATACAACAGAGTAGAAGCTATCATTTGTCGAACACACAAATGTGTCAGTTACTTTATATTTATTAGTGCTAATTCTCACCATAACCTTGTAAAACATTTAGTGTAAATGATTTAAAGGCAAACTTTCAATTATGTAGTTGAGAAAAACAAAGCTCAGAAAAGGTGAGTCACTTGTACCAAGAGACACAGCTCCAGTACCACCAGTGCAGTGCAAGCCATTGCTATCATCCCATGCCTGGGGTTCTGTGGGAGCTTCCCACACTTGTCCCTCTCCATCTCCTTTCCCCTTTCATGCTAGAATGTTTTCAATTTGTTGAAAACTACAGAATACTTGAAATCACCTGTAAGGAAAAGGCTTTATTTGATCCTTGATTACGTAGATCTTCTCAGTCACCAGTAAAGCACAGTTGAAATTCCTCGTTGTGCTTTTGATGCCCATCTGATCTCTCCAACACTCTGTAAAATGATAGATTGGGAAATCCAGAAAGTTCTTGACATATTGGGAAGTGCAGTCTTGGGTCTTTGATGTCAGATAAACGCTGGTGTGTACCCTTGCTCTGTTACTTAGCCATTCGTTCAACAGTTGAGAATCAATACCTGTCAAGTTCTCAGGCTGATGCAGTGAGCAAGCTAGACAGTGTCTCTGCTTGTATGGAACTAACTGCCTAGGGGATGAAGGCAGAAAAGAAACATTATTAGTCAGGTGTGTTATTGAAGAGCAAAGAATGATTGGGCCTTGTGTGAGACAGCTGTGGAACTGGAAATTACCAAATGATTTCCAATTTTGAGAGAGTTGGATCAGCTGGCTTAGAATTAGGCCCAAGATAATCGATGCTCTGGAACAGTCAATGCCATACATTAACCTTCAGAGGGAGTTTTCTGTGTTACTAAAAGGTTTCTCGGAGAAGGCAGTGGCCCCCAACTCCAGTCCTCTTGCCTGGAAAATCCCATGGACGGAGGAGCCTGGTAGGCTGCAGTCCATGGGATTGCTAAGAGTTGGACACAACTGAGCGACTTCACTTTGACTTTTCACTTTCATGCATTAGAGAAGGAAATGGCAACCCACTCCTGTGTTCTTGCCTGGAGAATCCCAGGGACAAGGGAGCCTGGTGGGCTGCCGTCTATGGGGTCGCACAGGGTTGGACACGACTGAAGTGACTTAGCAGCAGGAGCAGCAAAAGGTTGCTCATTTGGTCTTGCTTCTTATCCATAAAGGAAACTTGACATCAATTAGCATTCATTGGCTAGATGAAAGCTTTCTACTGCTAAATAGAGGAGCAGATCATTAGAGCAGATTCCCAAACATAGTAGGGAAATAGCTCCATTTTGGTTTTAATTTATCCTCACATCCTAAAAGCATTATTTGGCAGTTTACAAATTACACATGGAAGTGAAATATATTTAATTTTGAATTTTTGACTGCTTTTGAGGCTCATAATTTCTTAATATCCCTTGATTGAAGTGGGAATAGTGGGAATAGTCTAGGAACAATTAAATTGGCAATCAATGAATGAATTCTAAGAGGGTAGTTCTGTTGCATAACTACAAATTTCTGGAGCATCTGTATACCTGCAGTATAATTTGTCCTTTGGATTTATTTTTGGTATATGTGGGAGTGTCTATAAATACCTTTCATTTCTAGAATAGAAAGTGAGAAAGATATAGGCTGTATATTTTATGTTTAAATTCTACCTTTTGCAGAAAACAGTTGTTTGCATATTTGCAGCTGTGTTTTGTGGTCACTAAATAAGGGCATGAATTTCTTTCTAAAATTTATAATAGTATGTCATCTATGAAGAACATTTCACATAATACAATAAATATTTTATATTTCTAAGAAATTGTGTTGATTTAGTATACAAATGTTGAGTTTTTGTATAGTGATTGCAAATTTGCTAAAGGAATTTACTTATTGAAATCTATATTTGCCATTTTTTTAACCATAGAAATTATTTTTAGCAGCTTTGTGGAGCTATCATTGATGTGTACAAATTTGATGTTTATTATACATATAAATTGCAAAATGATCACCACAATCAAGCTAATTAACCTATTCACTACCTCCACATGGTTACCATTCTGTTTGGAAAAGATCTATCCTTTTGCAAGATACAAGTGCACAATAGAGTATTGTTTATATTTGTCTTTAAAAAATTCTTTCATCATATGATTCATCACTTCCAGATATAAAAGTTTTCAACCTTCAGAGGACATGGAATATTGCAGTGTTCTTTTTTAAGATGGAAAACAATGTCTTCATTTATAAAAAGAGTTGGGGTTTGTTCAGAACACATTATAATTTACTCTGTTTTGTAGTAAACGCTCATTTCCTTGTTCTCTTGTGTTTTTCTATTGTAATTGGGTCTGTGACATTGTGGTGTGTATATATATATATATATATATACTATTATAAAAATCTAGTGTGATAGCTCAGTTTTATATTTTTGTGATATGTGATTTATGTGCTACTATTTAATTATTACAATATAACAAAATTGTGGTCAATTGATTTTCTTTTAAAGCTCTCCGCATTAAAATATGTCTGCACTTTTACATTTTGATTACAGCCATTGAAATACCCCTGAAAGGAAGCTTTTATTTTGATATCATTTCTTTTGAAGGACAGGATTTTAATATTCTATCAATACTTGCTTTTTTTCCCCTTTAATGTGTGAAAAATGCATTTAATTTCAACAGCAAATTGACAGCATCCATTTTTATCTTTAATTAACTTTTCAGTTTGGCTCTCATCTTCAAGACTTACAGCAGAATTTATCACCAAGCCATAATGGAAATGCTGAATGGAAGATTCAGAGAATCTGCCTAGCTCTGAATTTAGCTCGGTTGACCCCATTAGAAAAAAGAAAAGTCAACAATAACATTGATATAAAAGACAATTCATACCACTTGCAAATGACAATGTCTATTTTTGATTCCTCCTATTTATTTGGTCTCCTAAGTCCCTTCTCATACCCTCTTCCTTTAACTCCAAAGCACCACCTGCCCTTTTCTTGAGGGTTTTGTAAGTGCAGAAGCACATTGGCGAATAACTGCCACACAAATAATAATAGCTGCCACCTATCAAATACGTGGGCCCTGCAGCTGAACACTTGCTTTACCAGCTTTATGTCCTGCAAGGCAGGTTTTAAGGCTCTAGTTTACAGATTGGGGAAGGGGTGTACAGAGAGAGATTCAGTTTGAATCTCTGTATAAACTGAAATTGTACAGTTTGAATCGAATTGATGCCTTTGAACTGTGGTGATGGGGAAGACTTCTGAGAGTCCCTTGGACTTCAGGGAGATCAAACCAGTCAATCTTAAGGGAAATCAGCCCTGAATACTCTGTTGAAAGAACTGACGCTGAAGTTGAAACTCCAGTATTTTGGTCATCTGATGCAAACAACTGACAACTGACTGATGGGAAAAGTCCCTGATGCTGGAAAAGATTGAGGGCAGAAGGAGAAAAGGGCCTCAGAGGCTGCATGGCATCACTGATGCAATGGACATGACCTTGGGCAAACTTCGGAAGATGGTGAGGGACAGAGAGACCTGGCATGCTGCAATCCACGGGGCTGCAGAGTCAGACGCAACTGAACAGCAACAAATAGCACTTAAGGCTGAATTAGACTTGGTGGGTGAAGCAGAGGGAAGAACAAAGGATGACCTCCAGGTTTTTCACTTGCGTAATTAGTTGAGATGGGAAAACTAAAAGGACAAAGTGCTTTGTGACATATTAACTGATATTCCAACAAAGTCACATATACAGAGACACAGAGTTGAGATGACCACCCAAGTGTGAATCTGGTCATTGCCACTGTGCAGCAGATATTTAAAGCCAGGGAAATAAGATCACAGAGGGAGGGGCAGGTGGAGGTGGGGGCACCGAGTACAAGAAATAGTTCCGAGATTTGAGCCTGTGGAATTCCCAACATGCAGCATCTGGGTGGAAGAAGAGGAGCCTGCCAAGAACCGTGAGAAGGAGTGCATGCATGCTCAGTCACTTCAGTCAGATCTGACTCTATGTGCCCCTATGGACTGTAGCCCACCAGGCTTCTGTGTCCATGGGAGAGGTCAAAATAAAATAAGGGTATTAAAAGTGCTTCCCTGGTTGCTCAGTGGGAAAGAATCCACCTGTAGTGAAGGAGATGCATTTTGAAATTCTGGGTCGGGTAGATCTCTTGGAGAAGGAAATGGCAACCCACTCCAGTATTCTTGCCTGGGAAATCCCACGGGCAGAGGAGCCTGGCAGGGTAGAGTCCATGGGGTCTCAAGAGAGTCAGACACAACTTAAGGAACTGAACAACAATAAAAGTGCCACCCTCCTAATACTGCTGGAGTTTAAATGTGCTAGTACATTGAATAGTGATTAGATTATTACATTCTCCCACTACATAGCAAGGGTGATATGATAATTATTAAACTCCACTTTCTATGGCAAGAAAGTGAAAGTGTTAGCCACTCAATGGTGTCTAACCCTTTGACTGGCTAGTGGGTATTACAAAGATGGATGAGACCTAGACTCTAATCCTAGGAGCTCATTATCTAGTAGGGGACGTAAGGTTTATAGAGAAATGGGTCCGAAAATGGAAGGTGGCAAGTGCTGTGAGAGAAGTAAAAGTGTTCTGGAGGTTCAGAGAAGGGAGATGGCTGTGACTGGTCAGGCAGCCAGGCTAGGCTTCAAAAGTCAAGTGTCATTTAAAGAAGGGGTAGGTTTGGATATTCAGGGAAGGTTGGATCCGTGAAGGTAAGGACGTATAATAAAAGTTCCACAATCTTCAGAGGAAATGTGGTGTCTGGCATGTGGGTGCTCTGCAGACTATATGACAGTCCCTTTGGTCAAGTCTCAGAAAGTTGGTAGATGCTGCTTCAGGGGACCTTTGTAAGTGGTGGCCACAGCAACAGCTGCAGTGTACATTGTCATTCGATCCGCCAGCATCTCCTAGCAGTGTGAAAACGCCTCTTATCAGAGGCAGGTGCTGCCCCCACAGCCAACAACCGAGAGTGAAAACGCCTCTCATCAGAGGCAGGTGCTGCCCCCACAGCCAACAACCGAGAGTAACCGGTGTATCCGTCTAGAAAAAACCATCCAAGATGCATACATTATAGTCTGTATTTATTTGCTTGGATTTCAAAGTGCCCAACAAATTACACACTTTACCTTTCACTTAAAAACAGTAATGACATCTAGTTTTTTCCCCCACAGATTATTTAAATAACTATTGTTTTCATGGTTATTGATATATAAGACTCTGGGGAGACCTAGGAGTTCCAGTCATGCTTGCCGTGGCTAAGTTAACAACCATATAATTCTAGTTTGCCACTGACAGGTGCTGTGACCTTCAACAGTTATTCAACCATTCTGTTTTAAATCCTCTAGCTGTTGAAGTGCAATAACACTTTACTTTTCCAAATACAGTTAGAGTGAATTGCATAAGTGTCTACATGTTCCATAAATTCTTCAGAGCAAAATACAAATAAAGAACAATAAATACTGTTTTTTCTTCTTATGGAGAAGTGTAATTAATGACTAACCTGGTTATCATTTTCTGTGGCTCCTTTCTTTCCTTAAGTCCAGCTTAAGCAGACTAGCTTCTACGGGTATTGTCCCCAATTTCCTGATGGTACTTAGATGGAGGGAAAAAGTCTCTATTTTCACCATTTGGATTCTTTGCAGCCAGGTTTAGTTTTTAAACAGACTCATAGAGTCTGGAGCTTGGAGTGATATTTCTGCTCACAAGGAGTCTTAGAGGCATCAACTCCATAAAGCTTTCTGTGAAGAATCAGCAAAACACACTGCCACTGAAGTTTAAAGATGATTTGCCTGAATCTCTTCAGCCAAATGAAGCTTTCTAATCAATTATGAACAGAAGGGATGAAATGTAGGGTCTAGTGGGATTTGAGATGGGATTCTAGCAGCCATCATCAGTCACCACCTGAGCTGCTAAGTATCTGTGGCAGATAGAGTCACTAATATTTACTAGTGTTCATTGATGGCAGCACTAATGTTAATTGATGTCCACTCTGAGGTGCCAGCGTATCATTTCTGTGGATGGCTTGAAAGAGTGTCAGAACTGGACCTTCTGAGTCCTCTATTTGATCCCCCTACTTTTAAGGATCAAGAAAGAGGCCCAGAGAAGGAGGGTAATTTGCCAAGGGTTGCCTGCTGGCCTCCTATTGGGATCATTTGGCTCCCATAACAGACTTTTGAGGCATGTAAACTGCCACTGGTATTTACCTGACAAGGAAGAATATAGTGGGTAGCAGGGCTGAGCAGAGACAGTTTTAGCCAGGAGCAAGGGAGAAAGTCCCCTCCCGCTATGTTTCAGGCTCCCTTGTGTTCCCTTTGCATCTCTCATCACAACTCAGTAACTTCATTTATGATTAATGGTTTTCTGCCTGCTGAGAGCTGTCTGTCTGTCTGGTTCCCTTCTTGGTGCTGGGCCCAGAGCAGATGTTAATTGATGGTAGTTATCATAGGTATGCAGTGGCTTGCCCAAGGTCACTCGGTGGTTAGACTGAGGACCCGCCTGTGATGCTATCTTCTGGCCTTGTGCTTCCTGGGACTCTGAGCTCCCAGGTTGTGAGGCGGGCCAGGTGTGAAAAAGGGGGAGGTAGAAAAGATACTGCTGCTGAGTTGCCAAGTCTAAGTCTTGTCAGACCCTTTGCGATTCTCCAGGCTGGCATGGGTTGCTATTTCCTTCTCAAGGGGATTTTCCTGATCCAGGGATCGAACCCGCATCTCCTGCATTACAAGCAGATTCTTTACCACTGAGCCACCAGGGAGACCCTAGAACAGGCAGTTCAGTTCAGTCACTCAGTCAGGTCTGACTCCTTGTGACCCCATGGACTGCAGCATGCCAGGCTTCACTGTTCATCACCAACTCCAGGAGCTTACTCAAACTCATGTCCATAGAGTTGGTGATGCCATCCAACCATCTCATCCTCTGTTGTTCCCTTCTCCTCCTGCCTTCAATCTTTCCCAATGAGTCAGTTCTTCGCATCACGTGGCCAAAGTATTGGAGTTTCAGCTTCACCATCAATCCTTCCAATGGATATTCAGGACTGATTTGCTTTAGGATTGACTGGTTGCATCTCCTTGCAGTCCAAGGGACTCTCAAGAGTCTTCTCCAACACCACAGTTCAAAAGCATCAATTCTTTGGTGCTCAGCTCTCTTTATAGCCCAGCTCTCAGATCCATACATGACTACTGGAAAAACCAGAGCCTTGACTAGACGGACCTTTGTTGGCAAAGTAATGTGTCTGCTTTTAATATGCTGTCTAGGTCGCTGGACTGGAAGAAACACAAACTGGAATCAAGATTGCCGGGAGAAATATCAATAACCTCAGATATGCAGATAACACCACCCTTATGGCAGAAAGTGAAGAGGAACTAAAAAGCCTCTTGATGAAAGTGAAAGAGGAGAGTAAAAAAGTTGGCCTAAAGCTCAACATTCAGAAAACGAAGATCATGGCATCTGGTCCCATCACTTCATGGCAAATAGATGGGAAAACAGTGAAAACAGTGTCAGACTATTTTTGGGGGCTCCAAAATCATTGCAGATGGTGACTGTAGCCATGAAATTAAAAGACACTTACTCCTTGGAAGAAAAGTTATGACCAACCTAGATAGCATAATCAAAAGCAGAGACATTACTTTGCCGACTAAGGTCCATCTAGTCAAGGCTATGGTTTTTCCAGTGGTCATGTATGGATGTGAGAGTTGGACTGTGAAGAAGGCTGAGTGCCAAAGAATTGATGCTTTTGAACTGTGGTGTTGGAGAAGACTCTTGAGAGTCCCTTGGACTGCAAGGAGATCCAAGCAGTCCATTCTGAAGGAGATCAGCCCTGAGATTTCTTTGGAAGGAATGATGCAGAAGCTGAAACTCCAGTACTTTGGCCACCTCATGCGAAGAGTTGACTCATTGGAAAAGACTCTGATGCTGGGAGGGATTGAGGGCAGGAGGAGAAGGGGACGACAGAGGATGAGATGGCTGGATGGCATCATGGACTCGATGGACGTGAGTCTGAGTGAACTCCGGGAGTTGGTGATGGACAGGGAGGCCTGGCGTGCTGCGATTCATGGGGTCACAAAGAATCAGACATGACTGAGCGACTGAACTGAACTGAACTGAACTGAGGTTGGTCATAGCTTTTCTTTCAAGGAGCAAGCGTCTTTTAATTTCATGGCTGCAGTGATCTGGGAGCCCCCCAAAATAAATTCTGCCACTGTTTCCATTGTTTCCGCATCTATTTGCCATGAAGTGATGGGACCTGATGCCATGAACTTAATTTTCTGAATGTTGAGTTTTAAGCCAATTTTTTCACTCTCCTCTTTCACTTTCATCAAGAGGCTCTTTTGCTCTTCTTCACTTTCTGCCATAAGGGTGATGTTATCTGCATATCTGAGGTTATTGATACTTCTCCCAGCAATCTTGATTCCAGCTTATGCTTCATCCAGCCCGGCATTTCTCATGATGTACTCTGCATATAAGTTAAATAAGCAGGGTGACAATATACAGCCTTGACGTACTCCTTTCAAGATTTGGAACCATGTCCAGTTCTAACTGTCGCTTCTTGACCTACAGATTTCTCAAGAGGCAGGTCAGGTGGTCTGGTATTTCCATCTCTTTCAGAATTTTCCACAGTTTGTGTTGTGATCCACACAGTCAAAGGCTTTGGTGTAGTCAATAAAGCAGAAGTAGATTTTTTTTCTGGAACTCTTTTGCTTTTTCGTGATCCAACGGATGTTGGCAATTTGATCTCTGCTTCCTCTGTCTTTTGTAAATCCCGCTTGAACATCTGGAAGTCCAAGGTTTATGTACTGTTGAAGCCTGGTTTGGAGAATTTGAGCATTACTTCGCTAGCATGTGAGATGAGTGCAATTTTGTGGTAGTTTGAGAATTTTTTGGCATTGCCTTTCTTTGGGATTGGAATGAAAACAGATATTTTCCAGTCCTGTAGCCACTGCTGAGTTTTCCAAATTTGCTGCATATTGAGTGCAGCACTTTCACAGCATCATCTTTTAGGATTTGAAATAGCTCAACTGGAGTTCCATCTCCTCCACTAGCTTTGTTCATAGTGATGCTTCATAAGGTCCACCTGACTTCGAATTCCAGGATGTCTGCCTCTAGGTGAGTGATCACACCATCATGGTTATCTGGGTCGTGAACATCTTTTTTGTATAGTTTTTCTGTGTGTTCTTGCCACCTCTTAATATCTTCTGCTTCTGTTAGGTCTATACCATTTCTATCCTTTATTGTGCCCATCTTTGCATGAAATGTTCCCCTGGTATCTCTAATTTTCTTGAGGAGATCTCTAGTCTTTCCCATTCTATTATTTTCCTCTATTTCTTTGCATTGATCACTGAGGAAGGCTTTCTTACTCTGCTTGCTATTCTTCAGTACTGTACATTCAAATGGGTATCTTTCCTTTTCTCCTTTGCCTTTTGCGTCTTTTCTTTTCTCAGCTGTTTGTAAGGCCTCCTCAGACAACCATTTTGCCTTTTTGCATTTCTTTTTCTTGGGGACTGTCTTGACCACTGCCTCCTGTACAATGTCACAAACCTCAGTCCATAGTTCTTCCGGTACTCTGTCTATCAGGTCTAATCCCTTGAATCTATTTGTCACTTCCACTGTATAATCATAAGGGATTTGACTTAGGTCATACCTGAATGGTCTAGTGGTTTTCCCTACTTCCTTCCATTTAAGTCTGAACTTCACAATAAGGAGTTCATAATCTGAGCCACAATCAGCTCCCGGTCTTGTTTTTGCTGACTGTATAGAGCTTCTCCATCTTTGGTTGCAAAGAATATAATCAATCCGACTTCAGTATTCACCGTCTGGTGATGTCCCTGTGTGGAGTCTTCTCTTGTGTTATTGGAAGAGGAACAGGCAGGGTGGGGCCAAAACCCGGGGCCTGGGGATCAACTGGGCAGGATGGAGGCAGGGGGCTATGAGCTGGAGGGGTGGGGCCAGACGAGACAAGGCGGGGCTTGGGCGGAACAAGAGGTAGTGGGGCGGGCTTTGGGTGGGGCCAGGCTCCCGAGTCTCCTCACGCTCCCTGAGCCCGCCCCAATCCGGCCGGGACTGGAGGCTACCCTGGCGCCAGTGGAGGAGCGGAGCCCCCGGTCTGCTGCAGCTGCTGGCACTTGGCTCCAGCCCACACTCCCGGTTCGGTTCCTCGGGTCTGCTTTCCCCGCGCGACCGTCGTGTGGCGGCTCCCTGCGTTGACGCACGGGTCCTGGTCGATGGCTGCGCCGGCGTTGGGGCGCTGGGTCTTCGGCCTCGGGCCCCTCCTGCTCCAGTTCTTCCTCCCTTTCCAGCTGGTCGCAGGGCGCTGGGGTCCGGAGGGCGCGGGGGGCGGCGTGCACGGAGGTGAGCCTGGGCGACGGAGGGCGGTCTCGGGCGTTCGCCCTCGGAGCGGGCGGAGGGGCTCAGGGCGGCCGGAGTGCGCCTGGCTGGGACCTCGGGGCGGCCGGGGCAGCTCCACGCCGGTACCCGGAGAGCCGCGAGGTTGCAGCCGTCGCGGAAAAGCCGTTACCGAGGGCGGTTATATTCTTCTCCTGGGGGCTTGGAGTAAGGTTTCAGCCTAAGTGCTCAGATGTGTTTATTTAAATATAGAGAAAAGGCCACTTTGACTTTTGTTCCGTGACTCTCATCTCTCTGGGTGACTTAGTATATATATACTTCGATACAACTTTTTCAATAAAAGATGCCCTCCTTATCCATCAGGGCTTTACTTGGTTTCAACTGGGTTTCCCACGTTGTTACTTTATTCTTAGACGAGTATGGAGGCTCCTTCATACTTGCTTGTGAATAAAGGGGGGTCGAACACCCCACTGTGAATAAAGTGGGGTGAATAAAGAGTCGAACACGACTGAGCGTTGCGCTCGCACACACATCGAGGCTCCTTGGGTTTAATACTAGGGATTAGGATTTGATCTGATTTGATTTACCGCTTGTCCCTGTCCTCTAACTTGCCCCTTGGCGTTTCAAATCTTTCCTTTCGCCGATGATGAAAAGTGTGAGTTGTGTAAGACTGGGGAGCGGACTAACCTGGCTGCAGAGCTATTTGCATCCTAAGTTCTTCCTTAGCATCTTGGAATAGAGGTTTTTCTTCTAGCCTTCTCTATTTCAAAATGTTTTGGACAGGAATAGAAACAAAAGAAAATGCTTAGTACTTTTTCAAATTGAAAGCTTTAGAAAGTTTGTCAGCCCTCTCAATACCTTGAAGAAAAAATGCTACCGCTTATGGAGCACCTGTGGTGTGATCGCCTGGAGAAGGGAATGGCTACCCACTTCAGTATTCTTGCCTTGAGAATTCCATGGACAGGAGCCTGGCAGTCTACCGTCCAGGGGGTGGCAGAGTCAGACACGACTGAGCGACTAACACACACATGGTCCGTTAAGCAGGAGATAAAAGCTAAAGTTCACTACGCCAGTATTTCAGTTTCTATGAGTAAGGAAACTTTATTTGGGTATAAGCAGAACCTTTTCTTGTCTTTCCTTCCTCAAGGTTTTTAAACTCTGATTCCTGATTCTAGGAAGTGATAATCTTGAAGACTAGAATTATTTCTTGCAGGATGTGTTGCTTTACAATGACTGTAGAGAAATAAGGTGAAGGATGATTTAGACAAATAAAATCTGGTGCAGAAGGTGTCATAATTTAACAGTAAGAAAGGAGTGTGATTTTGGAGCCAGGCAAACCTGGGTTCAAATTATGACACGTGTATCTTGACTTGGACAAGCTTGTCTCAGCTGTCCTCCTCCTTTGAAAAACGGATGATACTGCTTACCTCTCAGTTGTTTTCAGGATTAAATAATATATGTGAAATGCCAAGCACTGTGCCTGACATTCTAGAAAATAGTAGTCTCTATGCCTTTTGGAGAAAGTGGGTAACTTTCATGTTGTATTACATTTATAGATATATTTTTCTCTTGGTCCCGCATGAGCTTCTTAAGAACTGTGATCTTATCCTGTGTATCTTTGTATCTCTTAAGACCTAGCTTATTGTAGCAGTCCAGTAAATGTTGGTGGATGAATGATGGAACAGTAAGATCTCTCTGAATATCAGTTTCCTCATCTGTAAGATGAGTGAGCATTAAAGGCTTCCCTCTCTAGCTCTAAAATTCCAAAAAACTGTTGCTTTTAGCAAGTGATCATTTGAAGAGTAATGTTGAAAAGACAATGGAATTGCACACTGGCTAATTTATATGCTTTTGTGTAAAATGCAGAAAGTGAAAGTCAGTCAGTCATGTTCGACTCTTTGCAACCCCATACAGTCCATGGAATTCTCCAGGCCAGAAAACTAGAATACTGGAGTGAGTAGCCATTATTTCCTTCCCCAGGGGATCTTCCCAACCCAGGGATCAAACCCAGGTCTCCCACATTGCAGGTGGATTCTTTACCAGCTAAACCACCACGGAAGCCCCAGAGGTACCCCATTAATTTGCTGTGTTTCCTTGGGCATATTGCTTGACCTTACTGAACCCTTATTTCTCCATCTTTAAAATTAGAAGGTGATAATAGATGGATTTCAGGTGCTTCCAATCATAATTAATTTTACATTTACATTTTATTGTTTTCATATTCATCCTAGAATCTTAATAACTCTTCCTTGTGGTTTCCTGGGAGCCAGTCTCTAGGAAAAGAAAATGTCTGGTCTGCCAGCTGCCATACTTATTTAACTGGTGTAAGGTCACGGAGCTATGAAAGATTCTCAGGAGGCAATTTTGTCTATATTAAAGAGTAGATAATTAACCTAGTACATTAAAATAATATAAACCTTTTAAACTGACCCGACCCTGATTAGGAGAGTGATTTATGGAAATTAGTCATTGGTCAATTATATTTCTTAGCTGTATAGTTGTGAAACATTTTCAATGGTTGAAACTTTATTTGTAGTGACTGAGTTCTGTTTCATTCAAACGGAAATAAAATAATTATTTTGTGGAAAATGAGAGCTATGAAAGATTTTTTTCTCCTCACCTTTAGTCATTTTCATTAACATATTAAGAAGCTAATAAAATACACATATAGTGACCATCCTCTTTACTTTTATTATGATTACATCCAAAAGAATGTTGAGATACTTTATGTAAGGACACAGAGTTTTCACACAGTTTAATTGAAAGTAAAAATTATTTTTGTTTTCTTGCAAATGCTAAATATGCTCTGAGTTAGACTGAGCACCTGGAACATAGGGTTTTATTTGTGTATTTCCTGATACGTTTCAGATGTACCTGAGTTTGTAAATGGAGCCTGTTGATGGAACCTTAAAAAGGTTTTCAATCATTCGTCAGAATAGGGCTTTTTTTCAACCTATAATGTACAAATTAGATCTAGTAATTTTTTATAATTAGGATATGAGTTTTTAAATACGTAATTTCACTACAGAACATTTTTCTTCTAATAGCATTATATTTCTTCCCTAAAAAACTGGAATTCTTTCAGCTGTAATTTTAAGTTTAATATTAAATAAGCATGTCTTGACAATGAGAGTTGGTGAATATTCCTTTTGGAAAAAAGTTTACAATTTGCATCTGTAAAACTGCTCTCCAAAATGGCAAAGGTATGGTTTTATAATGACAGTAGGACACAAGAGATTATTTTTAACTGTCTTTTTCTGCTTGGTGACTAAAATTTTAAATGTTTTGTTTCCACTTTGGGGACGCCTGATATCATTTCTTTTAACTGTGTTTGATTCAGTGACCACATGCTCCTTTCTTCTAAAGGAGAATTATAGTCTTTTGCCAATAAAAATAGGAATTAAATACGAATATTTGAATTTTGACAAAAAGAACAATGTAAACTTTATTTTATTTTATTTTGCTTTACAATACTGTATTGATTTTGCCATACATTGACATACAATATAAACTTTTAAAAGGTACTGAATTATTTTTGGGTCTGCTGGGTCTTCACTGCTGCTCGTGGGCTGTCCCTAGTTGGGGCGAGAAGTGGCTTCTCTGCAGTTGCAGTGCTTCCCGTTGCTGTAGCTTCTCATTGTGGGGCGTGGGCTCTAGAGTGCTCGGGCTCAGTACTCATGGCACATGGGCTGAGCCTCATGGCCATGTGGAATCTTCCCAGACCAGGGATCAAACCATGTCCCCTACATTGGCAGGCAGATTCTTAACCACTGGACCACCAGGGAAGTCCAATATGAACTTTTGATATATTTCTTTTTATTTTGTGATTTACAGTGTATAATTAGGCAAAACTGGTTTTCCTTTCAGTGTTTCTCAACCTCTGGCATTTGGGGCCAGATATTTGTTTCTTATGGAAGATTGTCCTTTGCCTTGTAGGTTGTTTGGCAGGAACCCTGACTTCTACCCACAAGATGCCTGTGGAACCCACTGAAAAATATCTCCAGATATTGTCAAATGGTTCTTTGGGGACAAAATTGTCTCCCTTTTCCCCACCCTTGAGAATCACTGCTCTTAGTCTTGTAGACCAGGGCTTCTCAAACTTTAATGCGCACAAGAATCCTCTGGGGATGTTAGAATTGCAGCACTGATTCAGAGACATGGGCTGAGCTTCTGCATTTCTAACAAGCGCCTGGGTGGTGAATGCTACTGGTCAGAGTACCACACACTGAGTAGCAAAGTTGCAGACAATTTCCCATTCATATAAAGTGGATGGATTCTCAAGAGGATGCAATGATAGTAATTATGGAAATAGAGGATTTACAACGAACTGTAGCCCAAACAGGAGAAGACCAATAGAAAGTAAGCTCCATCCCACCAGCCTAACAAATAGAGCCATCTTCCGTTTGCATTTGTCCTCCTAGGCCCCACTACTCATTCATCTTTGGACAGTCCTAAGGAGGAATTTTGCAGGAGTCTTATCAAGGTCACACAGGCTGAAGTGAGCTGAGGCAACTTCATGTTCTGGCGGGTGTTTTAGTTCATGACACTGTAAATATATGAGCTCATGATACATATTTATTGCCTGTTGAGAGGTTTGAGGTGTCAAATTACGATAGTGAACTCTGCATTTATTCAATCTGATGATGCTTAAACTTTTAAAGTGTGCAAGTTGTCTCTCTTTGAAAACTATTGACTAGACCTAAATTTAACACTGCCTAAGGTCATTTTCTTACTGCCAGTGTTCTGAGAGTCAGGGCAAGATGTTAAATTAGGTTTACTAAAGCATATCAGTTACAGAGAAACTTTATTCGATAATTCTGTGATAAAAATCAATAGAAAATATAATGAAAATCCTTGAGTGAAAAAAAAAACCCTCTGCATTTCATTTATAACACTTAAAATAATGATCGGTAAGCATGCCTACTTGCTATATTGAAAATGTTCGATATAGTAGGCATTTCTTCTCATTTACAAAATGATTGATTATGTTCACTTTTTTACCTTGCTGTTGCTTAAAATAGATCTCTTTGGACTGCGGCAGAGAGGATCTTTTAAAAAGTATGTAAGACACTTTTTGTTAACTTAAAAAAATACAAGGAGACTTGTAGGGGAAGATTACTCCAGGAATGCCTTAATTATGAATTGAGGGTATATAATATATATCACTCTTACAAACTTTTTAGATATATTATTTCATTCTATGATGACGTGTAAAGAAGAAATGGAAGGCTATAGGCAGTAACCAGCAAAATTGAAAACATGTACCCTTGACTCAGCACTTCTACATCTGAGAGTAGGTGTCATGGAAGTCCTTGTATTAATACAAGGATTTAACTTGTATGTTAACTACAGCATTTTTTCATTATAGCATTGTTAGAAATAACCAAAAGCTAACAACAGTATCGGAGAAGGCAATGGCACCCCACTCCAGTACTCTTGCCTGGAAAATCCCATGGATGGAGGAGCCTGGTAGGCTGCAGTCCATGGCGTCACGAAGAGTCAGACACGACTGAGCGACTTCACTTTCACTTTTCACTTTCATGCATTGGAGAAGGAAATGGCAACCTACTCCAGTGTTCTTGCCTGGAGAATCCCAGGGACGGCGGAGCCTGGTGGGCTGCCATCTATGGGGTCGCACAGAGTCGGACACGACTGAAGCGACTTAGCAGCAGCAGTAGCAGCAACAACAGTATAAATGCCTACCAGTGGTGAGAGCTTACATAAATTATGATACGGCCGTAACCCAGACCACTTCGTGTCTTATGAAGAAAGCGTGGAGATGGATGGGTGTACATTGATATAGAGAAATGAATGAAAGAAAGCAAGTCACAAAACTTGAAAAAGAAAACATTTGTTCTTCCTCTGTGTGTGAGTGCATTTTAAGATGGCCACACAATAAACTTTAAAGTGGTTAGCCTTGGAGGAAGGGAGATAAAGAGGAGGAGATGGACAGTTCCTACTTTTCATGTGCTTTTGGTTGGAATCTTGACAATGATCATACGTAACTTTTATAATGAAGTATTACTTTGAGAAGAATAGAGAAAAATCTGGGTCCTAGTTCTGCCTCTGCTGCCTTCTAGCTACTGTTAGACCCGTGATTCTTAAAGAGTCTTCTTAAATCTTTAGCATCTGCTACAGCTCTGGTGTATTAGAGCCTAACATGTGATACCCAGTTTAGTTTATTCGTTCATTCATTCAACAGATGTTGAGTGGCTGCTTCCTGTGTCAGTCTGGGTGCTAGAGGTAGAGCAGAAAACTCCGGTGCCTGGCTTCCTGGCGGACATATTTAAGACAAATTTGCATATTTATTTACTTTCATCAGATCATACTGTTAAACAGTATGGCTGTGCAGAGAACACCCCACAATGTGAAGGGCACTCCCTGCAAATGAGAATATGGCTGCAGCCCTGAAGTCTGACACGGCATCACTCAACACTACTGAGTTTGGGCTGGATAAATCTTAGTCATAGGGGCTGTCCTGTGCACTACTGGTGGCTCAGATAGAAAAGAATCTGCCTGCAACGTGGGAGACCCAGGTTCAATTCCTGGATAAGGAAGATCCCCGGGAGATGGATACGGCAACCCACTCCAGTATTCTTGCCTAGAGAATTCTATGGACAGAGGAGCCTGGCAGGCTATAACCCATGGGATCGCAGAGTCGTACATGACTAAGTGACTAACAGATACACCGTGCCCTACAGAATGTTTGGTAGCATCCCTGGCTTCCATCCAGTTCTCACACCACCCCCTCCATGTGACAGGCCAAAACATCACCAAACATTTTCAGCATTTTTCCAACAGATAGTCTTGTTTTATTTAAGTAAGTTAGAAAGTGGGGACATATGAATTTAATACCTAATTACTGGTGCCAAGTATTCAAATCACAGTTTTCAGCTTTGCAGTTCTGCTTCCTTTCTTAATCACCATACTAAAATTAAGGATGAAGTTTACATTTCTTTGAAAATATATGTGGTTTCAGTAAGTAACTTACAAGTGAAACTTTCTTGATAAGTCATTCTTTTAATTCCTCAAACTTGAGATGATACCAGAGTAATGCTACTTGGAGTTACAGATGGATTTGTGAAACCCAAATTTAAATCTCACAGAGTTAATAATAGTATACATATTGTACCTTTTATGTATTCAATTTAGTTTTTTCTGTCATTATATTTTTAACTACTTCTGAAGAATTGTCCATTAATTTGTTGTTGTTGTTACTCTTGTCCTGTTTTTAGTGTGTTTCACTGCTAGGTTCTCTTTGTTTTTCTGAGATATGTGATTCATGTGCTGTTAGTAGGTTGGTATTCTAATTATTATTAGCTGTAAAGGGTAGAGACTTGAGAGCTTTTCACTGAACTGTCATTGCAGTGTTGAGAGTGCCTGATGCCACAGATATGTTATTCCTTCATTTTTTTTTTTTTTTTACAAGTTTCCAGTGTCTATGGTATTCTATAGGGAGATGATCTTTTAGGCTATCAGGAAAGTTTTATGTAGAAATCAGAGCACTACAGGCAGTAATTGCTTTGTGATAGTACTTTTGTGTATTTGCCTTTTGAGGTCTATCAGTTATCCTTACTTTAGCAGTCATTTATAGGCTGATAAGAATGACTGCTGGCACTTCTGGCACAGTTTTACTTAATCCTCACAATAACTTACTTTATTAGGTTGGTATTGTTTTAGACCAGTTTTACAGATGAAAAAACTAATATGCAAAGAAGTTATATCTCCAGGTCAGACAATAAGTATTAGAAGTTAGATAGAACTCCACTCGTGGACTTAAAATCTACTAGTTCTTAGCCAGCATGTTATATTGCCTCTCTTCATACTCAAATCTGAGTAGCACAAGGCCTCTCTATCTTTAAAAAGATGTCTAGTGGGACTCTTAATCCTTATTAGTAAACTTCTGTAGCTCTTGTGACAGTTGCTTTCACAACCAAGGATGAAATTCTGAATTACTAGAAATAAGTGGAAATTGTCAGATGGTATTAACTTTTTCATCTGTTCATGTATGCATTCAGCACACAGACCACCTGCTCTGTGCCAGTATGCTGTTAGGACCTGGGGTTGTTGTTCAGTCGCTCAGTCGTGTCTGACTTTGCGACTCCACGGACTGCATCGCACCAGGCTTCCCTGTCCTTCACCACCTCCCGGAGTTTGCTCAAACTCATGTCCATTGAGTTGGTGATGCCATCCAACCATCTCATCCTCTAGCAGCCCCTTCTCCTCCTGCCTTCAATCTTTCCCAGCATTAGGGTCTTTTCCAATCAATTGGCTCTTCGTACCAGGTGGCCAAAGTATTGGAGCTTCAGCTTCAGCATTCCTTTTCCTGAATATTCAGGACTGATTTGCTTGAGGATTGACTGGTTTGATCTCTTTGGTGTCCGGGAGACTCTCAAGAGTCTTCCCCAGCACCACAGTTCAAAGGCATCAGTTCTTTGGTACTCAGCCTTTTTTATTGTCCAGCTCTCACATTTGTAAATAACTACTAGAAAAACCATAGCTTTAAGGGTCCCAATTTCTCCACATTTTAACCAAAAAACATGTTATTATCTGTATTACTTATTATAGCCATCTTAGGGGGTATGACATGGTATCTCATGGCTAAAGGTTTGAACATCTTTTTGTGTAATTATTGGCCTTTCTGTCACTTGCTTCTTGGAGGAAACGCAATGACAAACCTAGACAGCATATTAAAAAGCAGAGACATTACTTTGCCAACAAAGGTCTGTCTAGTCAAAGCTATGGTTTTTCCAGTAGTCATGTATGGATGTGAGAGGTGAACTACAAAGAAAGCTGAGTGCTGAAGAATTGACTCTTGAGAGTCCCTTGGACTGCAAGGAGGTCAAACCAGTCAATCCTAAAGCAAATCAGACCTGAATATTCAGGAAAAGGAAGGGCTGATGCTGAAGCTGAAGCTCCAATACTTTGGCCACCTGATATGAAGGACTGACTCATTTGAAAAGACCCTGATGCTGGGAAAGATTGAAGGCAGGAGGAGAAAGGGACAACAGAGGATGAGATGGTTAGATAGCATCACTGACTCGATGGACATGAGTTTGAGCAAGCTCCAGAAGTTGGTATTGGACAGGGAGGTCTGGCGTGCTGCAGTCCACGGGGTCGCAAAGAGTTGGACACGACTGAGCGACTGAACTGAACTGAACTGTTTTTAAATTGATTAGGTTGTTGGTCTTATTATTCAAGTCCCTTGTCAAGATGTATAATCTGCAAATTATTTCTCCTGTTTCTCTCTTTAAGTAGTAAGGGAAGAAAAGCTACTCTTAACTTACTACTGTGTTCAGCACTAAGTATAATGCTGTAGGAATGCCAGACTAAAGAAATGATTCCTGCATTCCAGGACGTTTGTTTCCTGGAGACCCACGACTTATATGACATAATTGAAAAATAGTGCAGAGCAATACAGTAAGTCCCTTACATATGAACCTTCAGGTTGTGAACTCTTAAGATGTGAACATGCCCCCGTATGCCAACTGTTGTACTGTACTACTATATTTTTCAAGGTACTGTACTTTAAGATGAAAAATGTTTTATTTTTGTGTTTGTTTCTTATGTATTATTTGTGTGCAAAGTATTATAAATCTATTCAGTACAGTACTATTCAGCTGTGTTAGTTGGATATCTAGGCTAACTTTGTTAGACTTATGAACAAATTTGACTTATGAATACACTCTTAGAACAGAACTCATTCATGTGTAGGGTACTTTCTGTATAGTAATTGCCACAGGATTCCTAGGAATCTAGGTTGAAAGTGATTGCTTTAAAGTATTTATATTGAGTAGGATGAGCAAATGTTAATTATTCACAAAAATTTTTTTTTAATAATTTTTTAGTTTGATTCAGTTTCTGTAGAATTTAGCTTATATATAGTATCACGTTTTCTGAATCAGTCCTTACTACTAGATGGTAAATGTGGATTTACCTGTCGTTGAGTACGAGTGCATTTCCAGCATTTGAAAGGCATAGTGCCTGATACAAGGCATATTCTGTTAAATGTTTGTTGAATGAATGAGCAAACATTGGTGGGGCTTGAGCTCTCAGGGGATATAACCATAAACCTCTTTCCAGTTGTCATGAGGCAGAAGAAATTAATGTGGAAAGAGGAAGAGGCTGAGGGGAGCTGAGCTCTGCCACTTAGGGGCTCTGTAGCACTGGCCTTTCTGGTCTATATCCTCATTTGTTAAGTAAGGGAATGTGTTGGATCATCTCCTTCTTAATATTTTGGGGTTTATGAGCACTATGAACTGAAAACATTTAGAACCAGATAAAGAAACATGGCCTCTAAGCAGAATTTGAGTGCACCATTAAGTTTTTGTGCTAAAATACCGTCGACCTTTGCACCTATCATTTCTGTAACATTGTACTAGGAAAATGTTATTTCTAGTATTGGACGTACTAAGAAAGTATTCACAAGGTAGTCTCTTAAGCGTTCTCATTAAGTAGAACGATTATCATTTTATTTATTTATACCCTATCTACTTTCTTTCAAACAAAATTTGAGGTGGCAATTCGAGTTAGTATTTTTTTCCCCCTAAGACAGTTTCCTTAGATGCTATTAAAAAACATTTTTTTTTAGGACCTACTGGATAGCACAGGGAACTATACTCAATATCTTGTAATAACCTATAATGGAAAAGGAACTTCCCTCAACAGCATTTCTGGACACAAACCTCATGGTTCTGAGAAGTCTCTCAGAAACTCAGTGCCTGGCATAGATGTTTTCACTATACACATGATGTACACGACCATCCGATATTTACCCAATCCCATCAGAGTGTTATCTCTGTCTTTTAAACAACCTTAAACTTTTGGTGTTTCAGAGACTATAACGTTTAAAAATAGATTTAGAATAGGAGAAACTGGTCAACAATGCTATTTTAACTTGAACCTCTGAAATTAACAGCTTTTAAAATGACAGAGAATGACTCCTTAGTGTGTAATATTCTAATTGAATTGCAATAGCTCCAGTACTGTGCATTTCAGCAGAAGGAGACTTTTACAGAGGCATGGCACAAACTCTTACGGTATTTATAGGTTAAATCAAATATCTTAAATAGCCTAAGGAAGCAAGACATAAACTCTGAAGACTAAGCTGCTCTATTAATTAAGGAATAGGCAGTGAGAGAAAATCAGAGGATGGATTTCCTCTAGCTAAAATAATTAGATACTTTTTAATAGCTCTGTATAGAAAACATGGTCTCTCATAACAAAAAGAGATTTTGTGAAAGTGCTAATTTTCTGTCAAATCATTCTTTCAGGTTAGAGAAAGATCAACACTAGCTACTCTAAATCTGCAATATATACTTTATGATAAATAAGCCATTGACATTTTGTTTTAAATAAGTGTTTTTTCTTTGCAAAATCATGAGTTTTGAGTAAATGTCATCCTTGAATTTCATGGATTCCACATTTCCTAACAGAGACTCCAGTGTCCATAAAACACTAAAAACCCATTTCTTTAAAGAGACTTATTTAAACTCAGTAGAAGTGTAAACATTACTATGATCCATAAATCTAATTAATCTTTCTTTGGCTATGGCATCTCAAACTTGTAAAATTTTGTCTTTTTTTTTTTTAAGTCTTGAACCCTAAGGTAATTGTATACAAATGTGTAGCGAAGATATGACAAAGCTGAATAATTTACTCAATATTTTTGTGTCCGTATATATTAAATGCATGTAAATTAAAGCATGCAGTTCATGGGGTCTCAAGGAGTTGGATACGACATAGTGACTGAACAACAACAACAAATTAAAGCATGTTTATTTTATACTTATGCTGCACGCTAAGTCGCTTAGTCGTATCTGACTCTTTGCAACCCAGTGGACTATAGCCCGCCAGGCTCCTCTGTCCATGAGTTTCTGCAGGCAAGAATACAGGAGTAGGTCGCCATTTACTTTTCCAGGGGATCTTCCAGACTCAGGGATTGAACCATGTCTCTCATGTCTTCTGTGTTGGCAGGTGGGTTCTTTACCACTAGCGCCAGTTTACCAGTAAATTTTAATACATCTGTTTTCTAGGTTTGGAATTTTATGACAAGCAACCCCCCAGCCCTGGTAATTTAAAAGCTTTTGTTACTTCAGTTCAGTTCAGTCGCTCAGTCGTGTCCGACTCTTTGCGACCCCATGAATCACAGCACGCCAGGCCTCCCTGTCCATCACCAACTCCCGGAGTTCACTCAGACTCACATCCATCGAGTCCGTGATGCCATCCAGCCATCTCATCCTCTGTCGTCCCCTTCTCCTCCTGCCCCCAATCCCTCCCAGCATCAGAGTCTTTTCCAATGAGTCATCTCTTCGCATGAGGTGGCCAAAGTACTGGAGTTTCAGCTTTAGCACCAGTCCTTCCAAAGAACACCCAGGACTGATCTTTAGGATGGACTGGTTGGATCTCCTTGCAGTCCAAGGGACTCTCAGGAGTCTTCTGCAACACTACAGTTCAAAAGCATCAATTCTTCAGCGCTCAGCTTTCTTCACAGTCCAACTCTCACATCCATACATGACTACTGGAAAAACCATAGCCTTGACTAGACGGACCTTTGTTACTTAGATTTTCAATTACTCTGTGTTAAGTTCTGAGTGCTTCTTATGGAACTCAGCATATTTCCATGTGAATAATCTGATTTAACTAAGAAATATATCTGAACCAGAGTGTCCCTCATGGATCACAAACATTTATATTAACATTTTATATTAAAATCTCCTATATCCGTAGCCTAAATAATACTTTATTGTTGTTCAGTCTCTCAGTCGTGTCCCACTCTTTGTGACCCCATGGACTGCAGCACGCAGGCTTCCTTGTCCTTCACTATCTCCCAGAGTTTGCTCAAACTCATGTCCTTTGAGTCGATGATGCCATCCAACCATCTCATCCTCCCTCTGTCGCCCCCTTTGGTTCATTCGTAATGCTGAACTTCTTAAAAGTCTAGGTGTTTCGTGGGAGAGATGCCAATCCACTAACTTCTAAAAATTTGTTGTACAGGATTAGCTGAACCATCCGTTGTTGCCAAACATGAAGATAGTTTGTTTAAGAATTTATTTCAAGACTACGAAAGATGGGTTCGTCCTGTGGAACACCTGAATGACAGAATACAAATAAAGTTTGGCCTTGCAATATCTCAATTAGTGGATGTGGTAGGTGTGCACGTCATTACATATTCATTTCACACAGGTTTATGCAGAGTGTCTTGTGCACGCAAGCACGGTGCCAGGCCACAGAGATAACAGGGGTGAATGAACATAGCCATTTTCCTCAAGGAACTCACCAGGGAAAAACAATGATTACACCGCAGACATAAGAATACTGTATGTTTATGTAATCTGGTAGAGTTTAGAAATCATTTTATCTCATTTGGTGATTAAAATAGGCCTATTCTTAATAAATTTGAAGTGATTAAATATTTTATATGGAGGTTTCTCCTTAAATGTGTTTTAAAAATATGACCAACAGATCAAAATTTTAAAAGAAAAAATCCAAGAGTTAGAGTTGCAGATTTTTAGAACCAAAAAGGATCTCGACGGATTATTGCTTCAGTATCACACATACAATGTTTCTGAGATCTTTTCATGTGAGATTTACCAGGAAGTAAATTCTGTTCATAAACTTGTTTTTGTTGTCAAGAGATTCTTTCTATTTTAAACTAAAAGGTTCACACTAATTTTCAAACTAGTTTCTTCTTGTTCTGATCATATTAATCAATAATTATTTCCCTGTTGTGTTCCCAGAATAGTTTACAAGTATTTGTGTGTGTGTGTGTGTATAACGTAAGTGTGCCTTTATTTTCTGTTTATAGAAGTAGTGCATGGTTTTTGGAGTTTTGAAAGTTCAAAAAAATACAAATAAAACAAAAATTGACTGTAATTCTACCACCCAGAGGTGACCACTGGTAATGTTTTGTTGTATTTCTTGCCAGTTTTTTCTTTATGAGTACGTTATAAAATTGTGATATTATTTTAAATATAATTTTGATTACTACTTTTTCCCCTGTTGTTATATGATGAACATATTTATGTTAATACATAATCTTTAAATGTAATTTTTAATGGCTATATTTAATTTATAATTTATTGTAAACATTCTTCTATAATAGCAGAAACTTTTGTAAACTTGTTCCCAATTTTTCCTATTATAAGTGACAATGATGAATATATTTGTACATAAGCAAGGAAGGTGGTAAATCAAAAGATATACAGTTTTTGAAGTCTGTTGATTAATATAGGTCACCTCATTGCTTCCAGAAAGATCAATCACTATGGATTCTGTACTTGATCCTTTGCTGGGCAATCCAGGGAGATTTTAAATACGAATTAAAAATAGGGAAGCAGGGTGTAGTTAATAGGACTTGCTTTCAACCTTTCTTTCCAGTTGGGATCGTTAGCGTGTAAATGGAGTAAGGGTAGAACACTGCATTACTAAAGCGTGATGTCACAGAAATCTGGCTATCCAGATCTTGGTGACTGAGACTATCAAAGAAGGCAGAGTGCTTGAGCTGGCCTTGTGCTAAGCTTAGGATCTGGCACGCAGAGGAGAAAGAACTTTAATAACAAGGAACAGTATAATCACAGTGATTACATAAGTGGTGCTAAGCCTTTTTGTCCAGCGGTTTAGATCAGTGGTCTAACTGGACGGTAGAGGAGGTGACGAGTGATACCTGGGTGCCACAGTGCCTTTGGTCCTGCCATTGCTTCTGTTTGGGGGACTTTCCTTCTCAGCACAAGCCATTTTTCCTTCAAGGCCAAATTCATCTGTCAGACTGAAATCCAAACTTCTGAAGACAGTCTTTCCTCTGTTCCAGTTACACTGACTGGCACTCATGTGCTGGCAAGGCCTCCTCACTAAAGCAGAGTGAGCTTTAGTCCTTGTGTCTCTTCTAACATGGTGTCTGGCACATAGTAAATGCTGAGTGAATGAGAGATCTGATGGATAACAGACATGGTAAAAGCAGAACTTTAGGAAGATTAATACAATATAAACACGTGGCTTTGAGGAGGGAAAGATTAGAAGCTTGAGAGGCAAGTTAGAAGAAGGAACAGGACTTGACCACTGGTTATGGAGGGAGGCGTCTAATTCTAAAGCCTGGGTGGTTAGAAGGGTAACCAGTTGGAAAGTAAAACTTAGTTGTTATGGAGGCAGGACAGAGAGGATGATGGGTTTGCTTTGCTATGAGGTCATCGTGGTGCGTTCAAAAGAAAATGCTGGCGAGGCCCCTGGAAGGTCAGGTCTGGCTCTGAAGTGAGAGACAAGGCTGAGGAAGTCATTTTGGAATTACTGGCCTTGGGGTGATTGCTAAAAACTTTGAATTGGTGTGTTTTTAAAGCAGAGAGAGCAGGAGCCTGATCCTTCAAGAACATTCATAGAAACTGGGTGGGTTAGCCAAGCAGAGAAGTTGGGGAAGGGTGGCTTCTGAATAGAAGAGCCCAGAAAATGTACGGTCAGTGGCAATAGGAGGGTGGGGGACTGGAGTCAAGGAAGATGAGGGCCAGGGGTCCTGGACGTTGAGACTAGAAGTTTCACTGAATTGCTTCTCAGCAGGTTTATGCTTCTTGTAACTGCTGAAGTCTTTGCCCTGCAACCTTGTGGTCATGTTTAGTGGCTCTTGAAGGTTCCTCAGATCCCTATTCCATTGTGTTCTCACTCTCTTTTTAAAACCTCAGTGTTGGCTTGTCTGTTTTGATTTTATTTTTATGGTCAGGTTAAAATAAACCTACCACCCCTAAAACTTTTCTGCTTTGCTTATGAGTATTAACATTTCATTTATTTGTGGTTTCCCCCTGAGTGTCATCTTACATTTTTCTTTACTCATCTTTTCTTTGCATCCTCCACTGTGTTTAACACACAATAGATGCTGGAGAGACACTTGAGATCGAAATAAGCTATATCCCCTGAGCCAATGGCTAATTCCACATCTTCGGAGCCAGTTGTGAATTTATGGATTGTTCTTTTATCTATGTTACTGTTGAAGATACTAAGTACTGACTAGGTCCTACCTCCCAGTGTAAAATTGATGTGTGTTCACATTTTCTGGGGAAATGGTCTGTAATTTTCATCAGAGTCTCACAGATGACCTACTGGCCTGCAGATGCTCATTATGTGTTTACCAAAACTCCCCTCATTTTTAATGCCTCTGTTTAGAACTTCTGCCTGAAAGGCATATTCTAATAGAGGGCTCAGCAGTTATTCTGGATGGTGTGTGATTTCGGGGTGGGCAGTAAAGCTGGTGGTATAGGGTTTAAATTTGGGAGTTTTGAGTTCTAGAGTAGATTTTACCCACAAACTGGTGGTGTGATTTTAAGCAAGTTTCCATCGGGCCAGTTTCCATGTTTGCAAAATGAAGGGATTATGATAGATAAAATCTCTCGTTCCTTTCCAGCGCTAGTATTTTAATCGAGGAAAATTGCTCTTTGGAAAACACACCATAAGGAGGATGGCCATGCTGTTTCCTAGGCCCCATTCTCCATGTAGGGACTAACAGCTGCCTTTGTCCCTAGGGGCATGGTTTTTTCTGTCCTGCTCCTTTTTCCTAGGTCATTCATGTGTTGTTGGGATGGGATAGGCAATGGGGACCCTCCAGTCACCTAAGCTATTTATACCCCATCCTGTCTCCCCAGCTGTAGCGACTGCCTTGGCTTCTGTGGGTCTCTGTGCTCTGAGCATTGTATCCCATACAAGGTCCCTTTGTGGTTGATGACCATGATGATATTTTAGTGGTGCAGTTGGCTTTATATTTCAGTCAAATTTAATGGAAGAGCTGCCACTTTAATTAGGCCTTGAAAATTCAGCGAAGGACTGGCATAAGCAAAGATGAGACAATAGGAAGGTATAAGTGGCAAGGACCCCTGGTTCTCTAGAAAAGTCGGATGTAAAAGTTTTATGAAGTTAACATCCAAGCCTCTGACCTCCACACTTTTTTTCTACATAACAGCTCCATAGAGAGATTGACATTTGTGCCTTCGCAGAAGCAAATGACAAGTAATAGCCCCTCAAGAATGCATACATTGTATCTCACCAATTGTAGGATGTCCATTTCCCCACATTTTAGTACTTCTGAAATCAAGATGTCTTGTAATTAACGGCAGCTTACAATTCATTATCAGCCTTTTTCTTTCTTCCTTAGTGCTAAGTACATAAAATAATGCTGTGCTTCTTAGATTGCATCTTAGATTTGAAGAAATGTAGTTGTTGAGACTATTAACATTAAATGGGAAAATGCCAATGGTGGTCTTTATGGCAGGTTATCTGAAATACAGAGTATGTTGGAAGGAATAATGTGAGATTAGGCTGGAAAAAAGATCCCGCCTTTCTAGAGAATCGGATTGATGAACAGAACGTAGTATTCTACAGAGAGGAGTGCTTATATAAAAACTGATAAAATTCTTACTTAAAGAATTACCGTTTCTGTAATTGAAATAATCAGCCTCTTAAATTTTTTTTATTTTATAGGATGAGAAAAATCAGTTAATGACAACCAATGTCTGGTTGAAACAGGTATGTCTTGAATTTGAAGGGCCATGTAACTGTTACCTGGTGCCATTGTTATTACAGAGTTTGTAGCACAGAAGGGACATGAATATTTGGTCTCGGTGGACAGGCAGGAGGCAGAAAGGTGAGGCCGATGGAGTCTTGTATTCACGCAGTTAACACTGAATGCCTGGCATTTGGCGGGCACTGGGGAAATGGTAGTGAACAAAAGAGACAAAAGTCTAGCCCTCAAGGAACATCTTTCCCATGGAGGGTGGTGGGATAAATAGGAAGTTGTGTAGTACTTTTCAAGCTGATAAGCTTGGAGAAAAGTACTGAGAAGGCAGACAGGAAGTGTGGGGGACTGGACTTTTAAATCGGATGGCAGGAGAAGTGCCACTGAGAAGGTAAGATTTGAACAAAGACTTGAAGAAGAAGCAAGCCACACTAGTATCTGGGGGAGGAACGTCCAGGCAGAAGGACACAAACGTGCAAAGGCCCTGAGGTTGGAGGGTGCCTGGTGTGTTTAGGGAGTAGCAAAGAAGCCAGCTGGCTAGGGGTGAGTGGCCGTGGGGATGGGAGTGGGAGATGAAGTCAGTGAAGCTACCAGAGGCCAATGGATACTCCTAGCATAGGTTATGAGTAGTGGCTTCTAGGCCACTGTAGGATTTTGGTTTTTACTCTGAGTGAGATGGGAGCAGGCAAGAATGTAATGATTTATTTTTATTTTCATAGTCCCTTTTATATAAAGGAGTTTTTCTTTCTTTTTGTTTCGGGACAGTCATATGTGCCCAACTGCTGTTGAGTGCTTCCCTTTGTTTGTTCTTTATTACCCCTGATTTTATTTATTTTTGATTGCACTGGGTCTTCATTACTGCACACAGGCTTTCTCTAGTTCAAGAGCGGGGGGTGGGGCTACTCTTTGTTGCGGTGCATAGACTTATTGCGGAGGCATCTCTTGTTGTGGAGCATGGGCTCTGGGGCACGGGGGCTTCAGTGGTTATGATGCATGGGTTTAGTTGCCCTGCAGAATATGGAATCTTCCCAGACCAGAGATGGAACCCAGGTCCCCTGCATTGGCAGGTGGACTCTTAACCACTGGATTACCAGGGAAGTCCTGTCCCTGATTTTTAATACTTACTGCCAGTTCCCTAACCCCAAACTCCTTAAAGGCATATGTGCTTTCCTTGGGTGCAAGTCTTGACCTGATCACAGAATTATTACGATGTGGAGGTGGGATGGTGTGTTTATGTGGAATGCGTCATAAATCTGTCTGCTCTTTGCATGGCCTAGTCCAGCCAAGTCAATGACAAAACGGCTAGGAAAGAGAACGTTTTCCTTGAACCTGGACCTTAGCCTGGCCTGGACCAGGCTGTAGCTCCTGGGTATGGTTAGCTGGTAGAAGAGGTGTTGAGCAGAGCCGTGAATGCACCCAGCTCTGGTCCTCACCTGTGTCTCATGAGGGCCATGGTTACAGCCACCACACAAGGGGACAGGGCTGTCCCCCAGAGCCCATAAGAAGGATGTGGAGGTGAGTTTTCTCTACTGGGAGTAGAGGTGACTTCGTGTCTAAAATATCTGAGTTTGGCAAGAAGAGTAGAGTTTTCACTGTTTTTGGCTGTTGCTTTTGTTGAAATTGATTCAGGTTTCTTTGTTTTAAAGGAGTGGATAGATGTGAAATTAAGGTGGAACCCTGATGACTACGGTGGAATAAAACTTATACGTGTCCCTTCAGACTCTCTCTGGACTCCAGATATCGTTTTGTTTGATAAGTAAGTTATAGTCAAAATGCCATTTTATGTTTTCTTAAGAGAGAAATTGTATCACCATTAGGCACCAGTATTTTTTTTTAAAATCCTTTGGAAATTGATTGCCTATATAAAGTCCCATGACTTAATCTTGTGTTCTTTTGTTTCGTGAACCTATGAATATGTTCTGTGGATTCTCTCTATTTTGCTTGTGAATTATTTTCTGATCATAAAAGTGTTCTTGGATTTTAAAACTTTGTAATCCATTTGGAAAGTCCAGAAAGGTATGAAGAAGTTGGGAGGAAACGTAATCAGTCCTGTTAGCCCACCACATGGAGCCAGCCACAGCTGCTGGCTTACATGCATAGTGAGCTAACTCTGCCTGGCAGCGCACTCAGTGCCGTGTGTGCTTTAGTCATCTGAGTCTCAAGATAACCTCACGAACTAGGGATGACTACATTTATGTGCCAGATGAGAAAATGGAGGCCAAGGGCAGTTATGTTTTGTCTAAGATCACAGCTCACATGCGGTGGTGGGGGTGGAGGTGTTCATGGTAAAGCAGCCTGACAGTCCCATTTACCTCCTATTTTCAAGCCTACGTATTTGCTGACTGCCTTCCAGATTTTTTGGTATTATTTTTTTTAATAGTTAAGGTCATACTTTATGTTTTAAGGTGCATCCTTTTAATTTTGCTCAGATGTTGTAATTTTTGTGATTTTTCCATAATTTTGAAAATTATGTTGTCATAATTTTCCCACAGTGAGGAATGTTGGGTTTATTATTAGCTCATATTAATGAGTATTCTACCTAACTGTATTGCGATTATGGTTTTTGACTTAGGGGAGAGGGTATTTCTGGATTCCAGTTTCATTTTCTTTCTAGCACCAACCACTCCAGGACACTGGGGAATTTGTGCTTATCCTAATGTACTTTATCTTATTTGCAAAAAGGCATTGGCATGAGGACAGAGCAAAGGCTGAGAAAAAATGTTTCTCACTTTTCAAACCTTTACCTCCATGCTTCTCAACATGGAAGGAGTGAACAAAGCTGCAAGGTAGCATGATGCAGCTTCCTGGAGCATCATTTTACTCGGAGTCACTGCAGACAGTTTTATATTTAACATGGATCTATTACAGAGGAGTGTGCAAAAGCTACATGAATTTTAACATAGAGAACAATATCCCAAAGAGAGCTCATGTTGGTGGTGGTGTTTCCCGCTAGACTTCTCCAGTGCCTGAGTTCACGTGGTAACAGACTTCGAGAGGGACAGCTGTTTTCCAGCGCTCTGCCCAGCTTGGGACTGTCATTTTTTCCCCATCACTGTAGGAAGTGTCCAGTATCTGTCATGGAGGGGGACAGTCACTGGAGGGAGTGGGTCTAGGAATATGGATTTAGGTTCTGGCTGTATGCATGTCCATTTTTTTATTTTTTATTTTTACTTTATTTTACTTTACAATACTGTATTGGTTTTGCCATACATTGACTGCATGTCCATTGTTATAAATAGCCTAGTTATATTTTGTGTGTGCATGCATGCTAAGTTGCTTCAGTCGTGTCCGACTCTTTGCGACCCCATGGACTGTAGCCCACCAGGCTCCCCTGTCCATGAGATTCTCCAGGCAAGAATGCTGGAGTGGGTCACCATTTCCTTCCCCAGGGGAATCTTCCTGACCCAGAGCTCAAACCCATGTCTCTTGCATCTCCTACATCGGTTCTTTACCACTAGCACCAGTTACCTTTTGTGTGTAATCAAAGTGAAATCATTACCACTACATGAATCTCAAGATTCTGTAAATACATATCTGTTGGTCCTGGAGTAGACATGGAAACCGTGGTTCGACTTCAGCAGAGTTAGATATTTAAGGACTCTAGAGTCCCCTCCATGTTGTAGGTATAGCTCAAGTGTAATAATTTTAAGAATATTTCATGCTATATTGTAGGCTTTCTTATAGACATTAGGCTTGTAAAACATATGCCCGGGTTGTTTACTCTCTGCCTTGTTACTGTGTATTTGTGTATTTCAGTGCAGATGGACGTTTTGAAGGGGCCAGTACCAAAACCATCGTCAGGTACGACGGCACGGTGACCTGGACTCCACCAGCAAACTACAAAAGTTCATGTACCATCGACGTCACATTTTTCCCATTTGATCTGCAAAACTGTTCCATGAAATTTGGTTCTTGGACTTACGATGGATCACAGGTTGATATAATTTTGGAGGACCAAGATGTAGACAAGAGAGATTTTTTTGATAATGGAGAATGGGAAATTGTCAGCGCAACAGGGAGCAAGGGAAACAGAACCGACAGCTGTTGCTGGTATCCTTACATCACTTACTCATTTGTAATTAAGCGTCTGCCTCTCTTTTATACCTTGTTCCTCATTATACCCTGTATTGGGCTCTCATTTTTAACTGTACTTGTCTTCTATCTTCCTTCAAACGAAGGTGAAAAGATTTGTCTCTGCACGTCAGTACTTGTGTCTCTGACTGTCTTCCTTCTCGTTATTGAAGAGATCATACCCTCATCTTCCAAAGTCATACCTCTGATTGGAGAGTACCTGGTGTTCACGATGATTTTTGTGACACTGTCTATCATGGTCACTGTCTTTGCTATCAACATTCATCACCGTTCTTCCTCAACGCACAACGCTATGGCTCCGTGGGTCCGCAAGATATTTCTTCACAAGCTACCGAAACTGCTTTGCATGCGAAGTCATGTAGATAGGTACTTCAGTCAGAAGGAGGAAACTTGGAGCAGCCGTGGACCCAGATCTTCTAGAAACACACTGGAAGCTGCACTGGATTCCGTTCGCTATATCACAAGACACGTCGTGAAGGAGAACGATGTCCGTGAGGTCTGTGACCACATGTCTTTACAAATGCATGTCTGTTTCGATTCGAAGTCAGGCCCCTGGCATGACCCTTAAGACTAAGTATAGATTGAGGGCCAGAGATAGTGACAGACTATTTTGTAAAAGATTGTTACTAAAGTTTCAGTGAAAAACATCTGCAAAATGTGGCTTATACACAAATCTCACATCTCCTTTTCCCCCATCAGCATCTTGGATGACTTTTTTTATTGGAGGATAATTACTTTACAGTATTGTGCTGGTTTCTGCCATATGTCAACACGAGTCAGCCGAGTCAGCCACAGGTACACATCTGGCCCCTCCCTCTTGAACCTCCCTCCCGTCTCCCACCCCATCCCACCCCTCCAGGTTGTCACAGAGCCCGGGGCTGAGCTCCCGGTGTCACACAGCACATTCCCCCTGGCTCTCTATTTTACATATGGTGTGTGTATGTTTCCCTGCTACTCTGTCAATTCGCCCCACCCTCCCCTGCCCACACCGTGTGCACAAGTCTGTTCCCTAAGTCTGTGCTGGAATGACTTAGTAACGCTGTGTGATTCTGACTGTTCTGTTTTTCTAAGGCATAGTTAGCTCTGCTAACATGATTAACTGTCTCAATTTGATCTTTAGTAACTGTTTCTGAAGTCTACAGTCATCTGCAGGCACAACTGCATTGTAATTTATCCAAAGTGATTTTAGTTTTTTAAAGAATGACTCTAATGTAGGCTTTATAAATACAGCCAAGATATTTTTCTAGAATCCTCTTGTTGTTCGCTCACAAGAGAATGTTAGTGAATTTAACAGCAATAATGTCTCAGCTGTTATGCATTAGACATCAGATACATGTCTAGTGTTTAATAATATGCTTAATTTCTTAAAAACGAAAGTTTGCTCCAAACTTTGTTATAGAAAAATAACTCACTGGGTCCTTATTTAAAGTTAATTTTTTAAATGCAAGAGTTAAACTATGAATAGATTTTATTAGTATGATATTGAACTGGTATTCTTTTCAAAATATTTCAGTCTTGTCACTATTCTTTATTTCTATTGTGTAATATTTTTAAAGGTATGACTATAATACTATTTTTTCAGAGAAGGCAATGGCACCCCACTCCAGTACTCTTGCCTGGAAAATCCATGGACAGAGGAGCCTGGGAGGCTGCAGTCCATGGGGTCGCTAAGAGTAGGGCACGACTGAGCAACTTCACTTTCACTTTTCACTTTCATGCATTGGAGGAGGAAATGGCAACCCACTCCAGTGTTCTTGCCTGGAGAATCCCAGGGGCGGGGGAGCCTGGTGGGCTGCCGTCTATGGGGTCGCACAGAGTCGGACACGACTGAAGTGACTTAGCAGCATAATACTATTTTTTATAATTGAATTTACTTTCAATAGTTCCATTAAAATTATATGAATTTTCTCATAGGAACAGAAAACAAACTAGAGGTTACCAGTGGTGAAAGGGAAAAAGGGGGCAAGACAGGCCAGGGGATTAAGAGGTACAGGTTACTGTATATAAAAGCGCTATCAGGATATATTGTACAGCACAGGAAATATTTTTTTAAATGTGTATCTCTTTGGCTGTGCTGGGTCTTCATTACTTTCTCTAGTTTTGGGGAGCAGGGGTGCCCTTTGTTGTGGAGCACAGGCTCTAGGGCATGCTGCCTCAGTAGCTGTGGAGCATGGGCTTATAAGCTCCTCAGAAAGTGAATCTTCCCAGACTGGGGATTGAACCCCTGTCTCCTGCACTGGCAGGCAGATTCTTATCCACTGTGCCACCAGAGAAGTCCCTAGCCGATATTTTACAATAACTTAAGTGGAGTATAATCTATAAAAATTTTGAATGACTATTGTATAGCTGAAACTAATATAATATTGTAAATCAAAAGAAAATAAAATAGTACCTAACATAAAACATGTATATGAATTCTAATCTCTAAAACTTTGTTAAATGGAAAATTTTCTAGCAGGTGTGGTAAGCAGATGGAATGAATCTGGTAAAATACCAGCCCTCTCCCCCAAAGGGACATTGACATAAGTTTCTAATAAACTTTAAAAACATTTTTACTCAAGTATAGTTAATTTACAATGTTGTATTAATCTATAAACTTTTAATACTTGTGAAACATAAAATTTCTATTTGGTGTAAGTATCTAGTTAAGTTAGTTTATAAGGTGAAGCCATCAAAGGAGTCTTAAAAAATACAGATATTAGATAATAGTATGGATTGAGAGAGGATTTATTTATTTGGCCAATCAGTGCAGCACGTGGGATCTTAAATCCCCGACAAGGACTCCAACCCACACTCCCTGCATTGGAAGTTCAGAGTCTTAACCACTGTATTTAATGAATGTCTGCAAAGTGCTGTACAGCAGGGTCAGGGCTCCTTCCATGAGACCAGTAAAGGGGGTTTATTTTCAAGGGAAAAACCTATAAGTAGAGAAGCTGTAGGGTTTTATAATCCTCTAAATTTTACATTATCTTCAAACTTGGGGGTACAGTTCCTATAGAAGACTCCATGCTTCATAGCAGGGGCTAAGGAAGCCCGTGGTCAAGGACGTGGCCTGTTGAGTAGGACCCTCTGGTGCTCAGGGCCTGGTCTCAGCCTGCCCTTTCCTTGAGGTCACTCACACCTGCTGAGCCAGCTCTCTGCTTGGGATGCAAAAACGGGGAGGGAATGAGCTCTCAGCTGGCAGATCTGAACTCACGTTATTGTTGTTCAATTGCTAAGTCATGTCCGACTCTTGGTGACTCCATGGACTGCAGAATGCCAGGCTCCTCTGTCCTCCACTATCTCCTCGAATTGGCTCAAATTCATATCCATTGAGGTGGTGATGCCATCCAACCATCTCATCCTCTGCCATCCCCTTCTCCTTTTGCCTTTAGTCTTTCCTAGCATCAGGGTCTTTTCTAATGAGTTGGCTCTTCCCATCAGGTGGCCTAAGTATTGGAGCTTCAGCTTCAGCATCAGTCCTTCCAATGAATATTCAGGGTTGATTTCCTTTAGGATTGACTGGTTTGATCTGAACTCATGAGCTTAGGTTAAAATGGTCCCTAGGAAATCCAGAACTAAATAAAGCAAGTGAGGCGAGGAAGAAGATTAACAGCTGTTGAATGTATATTATTCTGAACCAACTTTTCATTTGTCATGAGATTAACTTCAGGCTGGATTGTCTTTAAAAATTAAACACTCCTGGGCCAGAATAATTAATAGAAGTAACTATATATGGTAAGAATTAAAAATGTTTTAAAAGTTGATTGTAAGATATGCAAATACTATATTTTATTAAAAATCTATCAAAGTAAGCCACTTGTATTATAAGCTGACGTGTAAATTTACAAATTGTGTCTTAATTATTTAACATTGGTTTTTGTTTTTGGTTTTTTTGGTACAGGTTGTTGAAGATTGGAAATTCATAGCCCAGGTTCTTGATCGGATGTTTCTGTGGACTTTTCTCCTGGTTTCAGTTGTTGGATCTCTTGGGCTTTTTGTTCCTGTTATCTATAAATGGGCAAATATAATAGTACCAATTCATATTGGAAATGAAAATAAGTGACACTTTCCAAGGGGTTGTAGTAGGAATTTAGTTAAAAGGCACATATTTCTTATGGCACCTATGAATTACAAAAATGTAAATTGTGTTTAAAATTTGATGCAACCAACATCAGTTTATCTCAATAGATTGCCCATTAAAATATTTAGCTGCATGACTGAAGTAATAACTGAGTGAATAATATTTGATCTTCTAAAAATAATAGCACAAAATATTATCTAAACTGAACTAATAAAAATCTAATGTTTGTATCCTGGCAAATAATTCTTTGTAATCAGCAGTGAAGTTCATCCTTTGATTGTGCCGGAAAATCCTGTTGTATTTGAAGACTGATTTCATTTGGTAAAGGTACACATTTAAAAATTCGCTCTGTCCTGTATTTGCTGCATAACAGCTACAGTCTACTGTTGTTTTAAGTAAGCTGGCTACTTGGTATGATAATGATTGAATATGATGCAGCTTTTTTATAACCAGCATTTTTAAAAAATAAAAAATGGGAATTGGGAATCCCTTTAAGGCTTGCTTTATTTTGTAGCTGCTTAAACAATTATTAACTACTTTTACAGCTTTCCTTCCCTTACGAGGCCATACAATAGACAGTTCCTGTGGACGTGCAGTATAGCATATCCCAAACATTACTTCAGTTCTCGTCTACTTTTCCACAATTAATAGGACCACCTTTTATATAAATTCTGGTAGCATCTTTTGATCCGTAACCTTAGAAGTGTTCACTACAGCTAAGTGAATCCCATTTTAAGAACACGTCTGTGTATACTACTGAATTGTTCTGTGAGAAAACCATCTTCTAATGTTAAAGGTGATATTCTAATTATGTATAAGCACATTGTTACATACCTGTGATGTTTCAATTTTACCTCTTTCCTTCCAAAAATTACAGTACAGTAGTAGAATATTAGAGTTGCGAGGGCCTTTAGACGTAATCTGCTGCTGCTGCTGCTGCTGCTGCTGCTGCTGCTGCCAAGTCGCTTCAGTCGTGTCCGACTCTGTGCGACCCCATAGACGCCAGCCCATCAGACTCCCCCGTCCCTGGGATTCTCCATGCAAGAACACTGGAGTGGGTTGCCATTTCCTTCTCCAATGCATGAAAGTGAAAAGTCAAAGTGAAGTCACTCAGTCGTGTCTGACTCTTCGCGACCCCATGGACTGCAGCCCACCAGGCTCCTCCGTCCATGGGATTTTCCAGGCAAGAGTACTGGAGTGGGGTGCCATTGCCTTCTCCCAGATGTAATCTAGTCTTAGCCTAGTCTTAGCCTATTATTACTTATTCAGTATAGTATCATGTATCACAGGTGGACAAGTTAAAATTTCATCTCTAAATTTTCCTGATTCAGCTTATGACCAGGAAGAAAATACTGATAGAAATCTTGCATTCAATTTAGAGTTCTTAGCTCTTGAGACAACAGGTAACTTATTTATTTATAGTAAGCAACAGGTCTGTGTTCAAGTCAACACTCTTTGGAAGGCAGAGGGGATCCTATCTAATTTGCATTTTATTGTAGGCAGGTGTTTAATGCTATTTAATGAGTGACAGTCTCCTGATTTGATGAGTTTAAATAAGTCTGTTGGTTGTCACAGCTTGTCAATATCCCCGATCCTTATTATTATATCTCCACTACTCTTACTTTAAAAAGTGAAAGTCATTCAGTCGTATCCGACTCTTTGCGACCCCATGGACTGACTATACAGTCCATGGGATTCTCCACTCCAGAATACTGGAGTGGGTAGCCTTTCCCTTCTCCAGGGGATCTTCCCAAACCCAGATCTCCTGCACTGCAGGTGGATTTTTTACCAGCTGAGCCACCAGGGAAGCCCAGGAATACTGGAGTGGTACCCTATCCCTTCTCCAGTGGATATTCCTGACCCAGGAATCGAACCGGGGTCTCCTGCATTGCAGGTGGATTCTTTACCAGCTGAGCCACCATGGAAGCCTTACTTAAAAAATTTACATGTAAATACATGTTATAGAAATCTTCTTTTGGCTTATTGAAACATGAGTCACGGTGGGCTGCAATTTTGTCAGTTTTATTTTTGCATAGGAAAAACATCATAATGACTAGTGAGAAGATTAAAACAGTTTCTGTAAATCATCATCTTTTGCCAGTACTCAGATTCAGAAGTAGAGTATGGGATACGCTCGCTTTAATAATTTATCTAAAGCAATGGTTCTCAACCAGGGGCAGTTTTGCTTCGAGGGGACACTTAAAAATCCTTGGAGACATTTTTGGTCATTGTACCTGGCAAGGGATGGGGTTATGTTATTGGCATCTAGTGGGTAGGGGCCAGGGTGCTGGTAAAGATCCTACAGTGTACGGATAGATCTGCTCCTCAACACAGAATTAATCTGGCCCCAAATGTTACCAGTGGGTAACATTTGGAGACTCATTAACAACGAATGTGTGGCTAAGCATAAGCTCTCTTCAGTTCAGTTCAGTAGCTCAGTTGTGTGCGATTCTTTGCGACCCCATGAATCGCCGCACGCCAGGCCTCCCTGTCCATCACCAATTCCCGGAGTTCACCCAAACTCATGTGCATCAAGTCAGTGATGCCATCCAGCCATCTCACCCTCTGTCGTCCCATTCTCCTCCTGCCCCCAATCCCTCCCAGCATCAGGGTCTTTTCCAGTGAGTCGAGACCCTTCGCATGAGGTGGCCAAAGTATTGGAGTTTCAGCCTCAGCATCAGCCCTTCCAATGAACACCCAGGACTGATCTCCTTTAGCATGGAATGGTTGGATATAATCTCTCTTAATCATTTAGAATTATGCAAGATAAATAAGGCCATCCAAAATGGGGGCATGGTCCTAGGACTCTTGAAAAACAGTAAAAGATAAAAAAAAAAAAGAAGTGCATGGTAAGAAATGATAGTAGTGAGGTCTTGCTGAAATGATATAAACTTCAAGGCGATCATAAGCTAAATAAGAAAACCATTGGGAAATCTTTTGTGATACTGAACCAAACAATTCTTCCCATTTCTGAACAGCAAGGTTGTTTTTTTCTTCTCATCCAGCTATGTCTCCACCACTAAAAAAAACCTACAGTTTCTGTATTTAGTCCATTTTTACATCCATAGCACAGCATGCTACTTATCACTGTAGAAGAATTATATTTTGACATTTTTTTACCTAATCCAAAGGCTGGTTAAATGTTCATTTACCTATAATACTCTTGACATTTTTCTTGCATGAATTTTTTTTTTTTTAAACAAAAGTCAAGACAACTGGATAATAAGTAAGCTTTGAAATGCCAAAAGCAAAGCCAGTAGTGTGATGATAGGAACCTCTAGTAAGAAAAAGCTTATATGTAAGACCCAGCGATCCCCCAGCGCAATCCAGCAGGCAGCGACCCAGTTGTCACCCAAGAAAGTCCAGGAGACTGGGACCCAGCGGTTCCCCGCCGGAACCCAGAGCTTCCTCAAAGTTACGCAGGATCCAGATACCAGTTTCTGAAGGCGTTCTGCGCTCAGAAGCAAGAGAGCCAGGCAAGGTCCAGGTGAAAGCCCCTCCTGGAACCCTGTTCTCCTAAGTCCTGTTCTGCTGCAGAAGCTGAGAAAAGAATGGTGTGCATTTTTGATTTTTGGTTTCCCGGGTCCCCGCCACTCCCTGTTAAAGGTTTGCAAATATGAATCTGAAGAGTTCTAATAAAGAATCAAATTTCCAAAAAAAAAAAGAATTTACACTCAGAAGAAAACAGGACAAATGCTTTATGACATTAGATTTGGCAGTAATTTCTTGGATATTACAAAAAAAGCACAGGTAATAAATGAAAAAGCACAGGTAATAAATGAAAAAGCAGACAAACTGGACTTCTTGAAAATTTTAAAAATTTGTGCATCAGAAGATACTATCAACAGTAATGAAGACAACCCACAGAATGGGAGAAAATATTTGCAAATCATATATCTGATAAAGGATTAATATCCAGAATATAAAGAGAACTCCTAAAACTTAAAAAACAACCCAATTCAAAAATGGGCAAAGATCTTGAAGAGACATTCCTCCAAAGAAGACATAAGAATGGCCACTAAACACATGAAGAATTCTCAAAATTACTAACAAGTAGAGAAATGCAAATCAAAACCCCAATGGGATACCGCTTCACAACTTGTAGGTTTGCTACTGTCAAAAAAAAACGATAAGTACAATGAGGACGTAGAGAAACTCGTGCATTGCTGATGGGAATGTAAAATGGCATAGCCCTGGTGGAAAACAGAATGGCAGTTCCTCAAAACATTAAAAATAGAATTAACAAATGATCAAACATTCCACTTCTCGGTATATCCCTAAAAGAACTGAAAGCAAGGTACAGAAGAGAGATTTGTACACCGATATTCGTAGCAGCATTATCCACAACAGGTAAAATCTGGGAGCAACCCAAGTGTCCATCAACAGATAAATGGACAAGTAAAATGTGTATACTTGCAACTGAGTATTATTTAGCCTTAAAAAGTAAGGAAATTCTGCAATATGCTACACCATGGATGAACCTTAGGGACATTCTGCAACATGAAACAGGCCAGTCACAAAAAAGACAAATACTGTATGATTGCACTTACATGAAGTACTTAGCTTAGTCAAAATCATAAAGACAAAGTATTATGGTGGTTGCTGGGGAGAGGGGAGAATGGGGAGTGATTGTTTAAATGGTCTAGAGTTGGGTGGGATGGTGGTGATGCTTACATAACAATGTGAATATATTTAGCACTGAACTGTGTACTTAAACATGGTTTAGATGATAAATTTTATGCTAAGTGTACTTTTCCACAGCAAAAAATAAAAAGCTCCCTCTCCCTCAACACCCATGAATAACCTCATAAATAACACATAGTTTAGTTCTTATACATCGTCCCTAGTCATCAAGGGTTGTAGAAACAATCCTGCTGTCCCTAAAATGCACACCAGGATGAAAACCCACAGAAAAATACGATCAATCACCATGGCAACATACTTCCAATCGTCTTGAATCTGAAAGACAAAAACAAAAATCATGAAAAGAAAAAATAAAGCAGGAAGGAAAAGGCAAACTGAACATATTTTCAATACCAAATATTTAATAAATGGGTTTCAGGAGGAGAAGAAACCATTCTGCTGCCAACATGCAAGAAAGCTTTTTTTTCCTAATTAATGAATGTAGTCTGAGGAAATCTACCCTCTCTATGCACTAGAGAAACAGGAATAAAGTATCTGTCATATTAAATGCTTTAAAATCAGAAATTTCTTTTTTTTTTAAGATTTTTTTTGATGGGAACCATTTTTAAACTTTTTATTGCATTTGTTACAATATTGCTTCCGTTTTATGTTTTGGTTTTCTGGCCAGGAGGCATGTGGGGTCTTAGGTCCCTGACCAGAGATCGAACCTGCACCCCCTGCCTTGGAAGGCAAAGCCTTAACCACTGGACCACCAGGGAACTCCCATAAATAAGAAATTTCTTAATATATACATAACCCATTTCCCCCACCACCCCCCCCCATTGAATTCTAATTTATAAAGTTAGTTAAACCAGTTACTTGACTTATACTTCTGTGGGAGGATTCTGGGCCCTTGTTAGAATAGCTAATGCAATCCAACATCATTTACCATTATTTCAAAGTACTAGCTCTTATCCAGTTTTAGATAAACAAGCACACCAGGGCAAGCCCCTCATCACTCTCTCTCACACAGCCCCCCTGTCTCCAACTAGCCAATTATCATCTTCAATTATAAGGCCAAAGTATCATGGAATTCTGTGTAGTTATAGGATAGGTTCAAAGTCAGAAACAATTGCTGACAATAAAGTAAAAGATGGAAGAAAGAGCAAGTCGAATTGTATATAATAGAGCTTCAATTTTGGCTTGAAATAGGAAGGAGAATTGCACATTAATTACACTCCTAGACAACTCAGAAAGGAAGGAAACCATAATTGAATTGAGAAAAAGAACCCATGAATCAACTGATTTTTTTAAGAAATAATCACATAATAAAGAGGCAGCATGCGATTTAGTAATTTAATTAAGTGGACTGAGATGGGGCTGGTAGACCAAGATTTTATTTCATCATTATGAACTTGAGTCAATGTGTCCTCTCGATGACACTGAGAAGTCAATGGATTAGAACTATAATGCCCTATTTGCCACAAGGTACTTTATTCAAATCCCTAAGACTGGTTTGCAAAAGCTTCAAGTATAAAGTAGACCCTGTAATTTCTACTAACCCCACTACTGGCTAAACCTCCTAAGGCTCTAGGAAGCAGTGGGGTGGAAAAAGCAAGACTTGTTACAATTCCCAGCTCTGCTCCTTTCTAGGTGTGAGAATCTGGTTCAAATATGTGACCTCACTTAGCCTCAGTTTCCTCATTGGTAAATCAGGGATAAGAACAGTACCTACTTCAGAGAATTGTTATGAAGATTAAATGAAATATGTGCCTGGCACAGGGTCCTTAATGAATAATACCTATTGATATTAATGCTGATTTTTAAAATGATGCATTATAAATCTCCCTCTGACAGCATTTCACATGTTTTAGCCTGGTGAAGAAAGAGTGAACTCGGGTCTTACACATAATACAAATAGTGCTGCAAAGAGCTCTGGGTGAAAATTAACTGTGTGTCTAGCTCTGGGTATTTCGGCACAGTGATACTGGCTATTCTCTGGAAACCCTGGCACTAATGATGCACGAACAGGTAGATGAGTGTTAGGCAGAATGGTAAACTGGCCCAAGCGCCTGGTGTCATCCCTCAGCCCAACCCCGCAGATGTCCCAGAAAGGCGACTGCAGTGAAGATGGTCAGAAACGCGGACAGGTGTGGCTTGGTGAGCGTGGGCGTGAGCGTGGGGTTGGAGGAGGAGGGTCTTGTTAGAAGGACGAACTGGGGAGGGACTGATCGTGCTCCTCTCCCCCAACCCTGTGCCTCCTTCCAGCCTGCTACTCCTGGCCCAGAGAGGCAGGTGGGGCCGCCTGTGAGCAAAGTGGAGGCGGGAAGAGAGCAGAGAAGGTGCCCACTTACTGGCGGGGCCTGAGACTTCCCTCCTCACTCCCCACATCAAAGATGAAACCACCACAGTGGAGTGAAAGGGATGAGGAGGAGATCTTGGGGGACAAGGTAACAGAAGAATAAAAAGAGAGCACATGGCTTTCAATCAGCACAAGAAATTTAACGTTTCTAAAGCACAACAAGCTGAGGCAAAAAAAAAAAAAAAAAAGTAAATGGGAAACATGAAATAAGATGGCCGAAATTTAACCCTCAGAAAACAGTAATTACAATACATATAAATAAATCATTGATCAAAAGTCAGACTCTGGTTGGAATGAATGAAATAGCATATACATACATCTATAGATATATCTCTGTATCTATATCTCAACCAAACAAGTTGTCTCAGGCTTATTAGCTCAGAAGATCTTGGCTCTGATCTGTGCACACCTCCAAGACCTCAAGAGCAACTCATGCAGTGGAACCAATCTTGAAGGATCAGCTGTCAAAACCGTCAAACGGAAGTATTAACATGAGACCACAAGCTCCCTAACTAGTTTTCTAATTTGTAACCCAATCCTACCTTAACTCTGAATTTAGAGTGTTAAACTCCTCACAAGTGTGAGCAAGTAAGGGTCACCAACACAGCTCAAGAAGAGCCAAGGCAGGGGACACGGTAACACTCCTGTCCCTTTGGGACCTGGTGTGTCCAGGGACAGTCATTCACGGGCTCCCAGCACCCTCACGAGATGGCTCTGGGAGAACTGGGCCTGTTTGGTCTGAATTCCTAGGAGGTCAGGACAGTTAAAACCAGCCAAGTTGGAGCCGGGGAATTAGGAAACTAAAACATCTCTGGGAAACTATGTACACAGCAGCGTGTCAGTCACACAGTAAGACAGAGAAAGGAATCCTTCGGACAGCCCAACTGCCCAGAGCACTGAGTAGGCATCTTTATTCTAACACCTGCTCACAAACAGGTAGCAATCCACTGCCCTGGGGTCCAGATTTCTGCATTCTCTGGAAAAACAATGGGACCATGTCGCCAGATGACCAGAGGTGAGCAGTGGCTGCCTCTTGAGACGAACCATGTGCCTCTAGTTGGAAGCAGCCAGACACATAAGTGTAAAGCTTCCCCATCATTAATACCTATCACTATTTCTAACATAAGATTTTTGGAGGAAATAGAGGTCCGCCCAACTATCACTCAAAAGACGTGATGATTTTAAAAGTAGATAAATGTTAGAGAGCATCTGCAAAAGTGATTAGTGTTAGACCAACGAGAGATTTTCACTAATCATGTACTCAATGTCCAACAATTGCTTCAACAGAATCTGAAGGCCGGCCTGACCTTTCGGCTAAATTTCTGACATCATCGGGAGGCTGTGCATTGTAACAGTCACAAGATGGGCACAGAGTTGCTCGGATGGGTGGGGTGAGGAGATAGGGCCACTGTCTCTGTCTCCCTCCCGTCTCATCCACTCCCATTAATATGCCATTCACAGATGAAAAAGAGGCTCTAGACATTCCCTACCAACATTAATTACCTCCAGGGCATCAGGAGATGAAATTATCTAGTAATTAGCTCTCTTCTAATAAGCAACTTAAGGCAGAGCATAATAATCTTGGGGGTAAACAGAGTGGGAGCAGCCAAACACGTGAGTGTAAAACTTCCCCATCATTAATACCTATCACTAGTTCTAAAATAAGATTCTTGGAGAAAATAGAAGTCCACCCAATGAAAAAACCATGGGCAAGAGTGTGAATAGATATTTCACAAAAGAAGATATCCAAATGGCCAATAAGCATATGAAAAGGAGACCTATTCATTACTCAACCAGGACATGCTAATTAAAACATCAAGTGATGCCAGTTCACCCCACTGGCGAGGATAGGCGGCAGCTGGGGGCTCTCAAACATTGCCAGCGGGTGTGTCAATCGGCTTAAACATTTTGGAAACCCGACAGTATCCACTGAAGTGGAAAATACATCTCTGCAGTGATCCAGCAGTTCCATCCTTAGGTGTGTATCCAGGAGAAACGAATGTATGTATTCACCCAAAGATATGTATACGAACATTTAGAGCCGCCTTATTCACAATAGCGCCAACCTGGAAACAATCAAACATCCAACAATTGTAGATGGAATGAATAAACAGAAGGCGGTGTTGTCTTATTGCAGAATATTACACAGCAGTAACAAACCCAAAGGATAAACCTCAGACGTTCTGTACATTTTGTTGAAAGAAAGAAGTCAAATATGAAAGAGGTTACGCAATGCCACTCATATGAAGTTCAAGAACAGGTAAAATCAGGGACCTCCCTGGTAGTCTACTGACTAAGACTCCACATCCCCAGTGCAGGGGGCCCGGGTTCAGTCCTTGCTCAGGGAACTAGATCCTGCATGCCACAACTAAGAGCTAGTGCAGCCAAATAAGTTTAAAAACTTTTTAAAGAATACATAAAATTAACGTAAAAGAGGCCAGGATCAGTGGTTACTAAGGAGGGAGGGAGTGGGGTACTGACTGGGAGGGGCACGAGGGAGCTTTCTGGGGCACTGGAAATGTTCTATGTCTTTATCTAGATCATGGTTCCATGAGTATACATGTAATAATTCACTGAACTGCATGCACACTGAAGACATGTGTACCTTATGTAAATACACTTATAGGGGGATGGGGGGACACCATCAGTAAAGTTTAAAATGTCAGCTCAGCTAATCAATACTAATTGGAGATCATCTCGTCTCACTCCCTCTTCCAGCCTACCTCCTAATCCATTCTCTCTTGGCATCAGGAGTTCCTAGGGCCTAAAAGGCTGGCAGCCGATGAGCTAAATGCAAGGCACCTTTATCATCCCATTTTACAGAAGACAAGACAGGCTCACACAGGTGAGGCAACATATCCAAGGATATGTAACTGGTACATGGAAGAGCAGGTCTGAAAACAGCTCACTGATGCCAGTCTAATTCCTTAACCCCACCCTAAGCCTTGTCCACAAAGAACCAATAAATGTTGAATGAGTGACTAATTCACTACTAAATGACTGCATTAGTAATAACAGACACAGCCTTACCTCTTTGGCTTCATTTTGTGCTTTCATATTTTCAGCAATATACTTGACACTTTGGATAGCTTCTTTGATTTCCGGTGACAGAGCAGAGAGGGACAGCGTGGCGTCAACAGATTCAGAACTGGAGCTTCTCGTGAGGTTGGCACTGAAATTGGAGATTTTTGCCCTGCGATGGTGGCAGTAGCCGCACAGCCCATCCTGGCAGGGGCAGCCTTCCTTGCAGCCCTTGGACTCTATGCGGCTGAAGCAATTCAGGTTTGAGAGCTCAGCATTATAGAAGGGTCTTGGCCTCTGAGGGTTACCCTCGTTGCTTGCCGGCCTGGTCATGAACATGACCCTGGGAAGCAAGTTCAAGAATACGGTCTTCACCCATGTGGGCATCGTGTGGGTGGTCGGGGTCCTGTAGTGCACATTGAGCACGAAGACGGTGATGACGATGGACAAGGTTACAAAGATCATGGTGAAGAGCAGGTACTCGCCGATCAGGGGAATCACCAGCGAGGTGGACGGGATGGTCTCAGTGATCACCAGGAGAAACACGGTCAAGGAGAGGAGCACTGAGATGCAGAGGGTCACCTTCTCACCGCAGTCGGACGGCAGGTAGAAGACGAGCACAGTCAGGAAGGAGATGAGCAGGCAGGGGATGATGAGGTTGATGGTGTAGAACAGCGGCAGGCGCCGGATGTACAGCGAGTAGGTGATGTCCTGGTAGATCTCCTCGCAGCAGTTGTACTTGATGTCGTGCTTGTAACCAGGGGCTTTGATGATGGCCCACTCGCCACTCTCCCAGTAGTCCTTGAGGTTCATGGAGGAGCCGATCAGGACCAGGTCGATTTTTGCCTTGTCGTAGGACCAGGAACCGAACTTCATGGTGCAGTTCTGGTAATCAAACGGGAAGTAGGTCACGTCGATCTTGCACGAGCTCTTAAAGATGGCTGGGGGGATCCAGGTCACTTCCCCCGTGTACTTGAGTAAAGCTTTGGTTTTGTCGTCCACTTGGAAATCTCCAACAGCACTGTGAAAACAAACAGGAGGCGTGTGGCACACACGTCATCTAGTCCAGCCTCTCACACTGCCAGCTGGTAAACAGCAAGTGGCGACTTGTGAAACTGTAGAATATAAGCGTTCCAAGTGCTATAAAAAGTCTCCCAGGTCACCATTCCATTTACCAGTGGAGATACTGAGGCCGCCCAGGACCCCCCACCTACAGACAGTCCGACACACTCATCGTCATGCTCCCGGACCCAGGCCATGTCACTGGTTCATTCCACACCATACGACTCCCTACTTGAAACTTACTGCGTGTGCATGCTCAGTCGCGTCAGTTGTGTTCCACTCTGCCACCCTGTGCACTGTAGCCCGCCAGGCTCTTCTGTCCATGGAATTCTCCAGGCAAGAATACTGGAGTGGGTGGCCATTCCCTCCTCTAGGAGATCTTCCCAACCCAGGGATCCAACCCACATCCCGTGCATCACAGGTGGATTCTTTACCTACTGAGCCACCTGGGAAGCCCTGATATTTACTGCAATGAAGTGAAGTCGCTCAGTCGTATCTGACTCTTTGCGACCCCATGGACTATAGTCCACCAGGCTCCTCCGTCCATGGGATTCTCCAGGCAGGAATACTGGAGTGGGTTGCTATTTCCTTCTTCAGGGAATCTTCCTAACCCACAGATCGAACCCAGGTCTCCCGCATTGCAGGCGGACGCTTTAACCTCTGAGCCACCGGGGAAGCTATTCCCAAATGCCAGGGAGTTTTCTCCTTTAATTAAAAAAATAAAAGAAATTAACGAACCTGGTTGTTTGGAGGCAGGTGTTCAGGTCCCTATAGTTTGGTCCTTGCAATGCCGCCTCCTGCTGTCCTCAATTGGGTGCCCAATATGTGTATACCCATGCATGTTGAGCCACACCCTGGACCTCCAAGGGCTGTGTAGACCACCGTGGGAGCCCAGTCCCATTAAACTGAGCCCTGTTAGATGGGTCTATTACCAGGCTCTGACTCTGGATTCTGGTTCTCCGGTTCACCACACTCCCCCATTCTTCCCTGCACTGTTCTAGAAAGAATAATCACATTTTCTGATTCCTTGTCTTTTAAACCCAGCGCGGCAGGTTCCTTTGCCTTCTGTGTCCCCATCCTTCCCCATGTTCTCCCCACGCTCCTTCTCCCTTAGCTACATCCACCCTGACTTCTTTCTAGGAAGAGATAGATATTATTCTTAGAGTTGGCTTGCTGGCATTTATCAGCTGGCTTGTGCAATGGAAGATTTTCTGTCGACCAACTCAATACCCTATCCAGTCTCACATCTGAAAGTGAAGCCAGCCAGTCCTCAAAACAGTGGCTTTGCCCAGTGAAGGCTCTTGATGTTTTCCTGGGTCAGCCAGCCTTTGACTGGTTCCTTAGGGTTCTGCATTTGAAGGCATACATGTCCTAAGGCAACAACTACCATACCAATTTGCCCAAAAACCTAAACATTTAGAGATATCCTGTCTGGTTGTTACTGGATATCATTGTGTGAAGACAGAAGGGAGGTGTCTGGGGCCTGTCTCCTTGCTGGTCTCTGGCCCTCCCACCCTCACATGTTCTGTTGAGCAGGACAGTCATTACATGTGGAACTTGATGTCAAATCCATTAACCCCTTTACTCCAGCTGGACTGTCCCAAAGGTGCCCTGCGTATATATGTTCTCAGCCCCACTTTATCATACTGGGCCCTCGATTCCCCAGAAGAAGATGATTCCTGACCCCAGGAAGAAAGGAGGAGGGGTATGAGAAGTGGGGGGGTAGGGACCCACGCAATCCCAAGTGGACTTGACCACGTGGGGCAGGGAGGAGCTCTGGGAGGCTGGCCTACACTCCATGGAGGGCTGAGAGGACCCCTGGGAAGGCAGAAGCCTCCAGAACAACTTTCCTTTAGGCATCCTGGATCAACACAATGGACCTTCAGAGCCCAGGCACTAGTCCAGGAGTTGGCAAGCTACGGCCCACTGGCTTCACCCCTATTTCTGTAAATAAATTTTTATTGGTGCACACACCCATACCCATTTGTGGTCTACTGTCTGCAAATATTAAGTGACAAGGACAGGGCTGTATCGCTGTGACAGAGGCTGTAAGGCCTCCAAAGCCTAAAATACTACCTGGTCCTTCAGAGAAAATCTTGATGATCCCTGCTCCAGTCTAAGTCCCTCATTTCACTGAAGAGGAAACTGAAGGTCAGAGAGCAGGACTGCTTGCTCAGGGTCCCACAGAGAGTTTGTGGCAGAGCCTTGAACACTTGAGGACTCATCACACTGCCCACATCATCAACAGAACTAGGTTACGTGGAACCCTATGAAGCTCAGATGTGAGAGTGTGGGGTCAAACACCACCACCAATGGGACCTGCACGGGCTGCGGGTAGGGTCAGCTGCTGTGGAGGTGGCCAAGGGAAGTGGAGTTCTCCTGTCCTGAGGGCCCCAGACAGAAATCACCAAGAAGTATCTGGTCCTCAAAAGAGGGGATCCAGCCTTTCCTAGCGATCCAGTGACTGGGAGTCTGTCTGCCAGTGCAGGGGGCACAGGTTCGATTCCTGGCCCAGGAGGATTCTACACGGCAGTGGTGGCAACTGGGCCTGTGCACCACAGCTACTGAGCCCACGACCCTCAACTACCAAAGCCAAAGCACCCCACAGCCTGTGCCCCGCAACAAAAGAAGCCCTACACCGTGAAGCCTGTGTCCTGCCACTGGAGAGTGGCTGCCACTCGCTGCAACTAGAGGAAGCCCGGGCACAGCAATGAAGACACAGTGCAGCCAAGAATAAATAAATGCATTTTAATCAATGCTAGCTCGTCTCATTAAAAAGGAGAGCACCCCGCTCTGTACTGCAGCCTTAGCAAGGGGAACAGTGGGTCAGGCAGGGTGCCACCGGTTCCAGTTAGTGGGAGAAGACAAAATGATGGGCCCATGGAGGTCTGCAGAGGAGTCCGGACCAGTACGGCCTTTTGATCTCAGAAAAACATGCCCCACCCCAACTGCCTTGCAGAAAGACAGAGACCCACCCAGAAAAAAAGCTTCATCGGGTAGGATTCAGATTGAAGAGGGCAGGAAACTGGGGGTGAGAAGATGGTTCAGAAGCTAAAGCAGCACCCATCTAGAAGTGGCAGCTCTTAGGCTGTGGAGGTGGCTACATGGGGGCATTTTTAAGAGAGTTATTTTTTAAAAAATATTTATTTAATTATTAACTTATTTGGCTGCACCAGGTCTTAGCTGTGGCACACAGGATCTTTAGTTGCAGCATGTAAACTCATGATTGTGGCATGTGGGATCTAGTTCCCTGACCAGGGATCGAACTCAGGCCCCCTGCATTGAGAATGCAGAGTCTTAGCCACTGGACCACCAGGGAAGTCCCTACACAGAGCTACACAGAGGGGACTACACAGAGGGGACGACTGGAGGAGGGAACTCCCAAGCGGGCGACACAGAGCTGCGCTCTTACCCACAAAGGCTGAAACAAAAACAACAAAGGAGGATAGATTGGACCCCATATTAACATACTGTAAGAAAAATATGAAAAGTAACTGAATAACATGCAAGCAACAGAAAAATATAGCCACAGAACAGATGAAACTGATAATCTGACGTTATAAATAAACCTAAAAGAGCAACCTTTAGAGACTTTGAAAGAGCAGCCTAAATCAGAGACAGAAAAGTTAAGAATTTGGCTAATGACAGGAGTTCAATAAAGAGCTGACAAAACGTAGGAAAGAACAGGAAAAAAAATTTTTTTAATCATTTTAGAAATAAAGATTAAAACATAACAACAAGCAGACACCATGGAAAGTATAGTGATTGAAATAAAAAAAAGAAAGGAGAAAAAATGTAAATCAAAAAGAGACAGAAAGAATTTGAGAGAAAATAACAGAGAATATAGGTAAAGAAGTTGTAATTTATGTGAAAAAGGAGTTCCTGGAGAGATAGAACAGCAATAGAAAGCAATAGAACAGAACAAATCTTAAAAACTCTAATTCACAAAAAATTTACTGGAATAAAAGAAGTCTTATTATGTATATGATACAGAGTAAAACAACTAGATTTTAAAGATAAATGAAAAATATCTTTGGGTTACCCAAGAAAAAGAACAGCCCTGGTTTATTTCTGTTGCCCAGGCATACTTATTAATAGAGTCCCTTTTCTCTCCCCAGAGTCACCAGATTATACAAGAAAAAGAAAACTTGATTGGCAATAGTTTTTGACAGCAATACTTCATACCAGAACACGAGTCAGCATTTTTAAGATTTTCATGGAAGGAAAATGTGAACCAAGAATTTTATATCAGCAAAATGACAAAAGTATTACCTAAAAAGGGTACTGTGAGTTATGAACGTGTGAGAACTTAGGTATATTGTGTCCATGAACACTTTGAGGATTCTACTAGAGAACGAACTTCAGAAAACAAAAAACCATAGGAGAAACTTGCATAAGAAGATAAAAGGTGTTTCTAGTGTGTTGAGATGAAACTTTCACCTGAGGTTTAGAGAAACTGGAGTTTTAGTTAGGAGAAAGGAGCTGGATGATTTTCTCTAAATGTTATTTTCAGCTTCAGATTCCAAGGAAATTCCTTTTGATATTTGCTTCTCTCTACATCGGATTTGAAACATTTCACTATATCTATCATTATTGTTCAAAGCATACATCCCTAAAGCACCCCAGCTGTTCACCCAAGATTGCCAGCAAGAAAACAGCTATGACTTTCAAATCATAAGATTAAAAGCTGTGCCCACTTTAATCCTATTTCAGGAAAAATTCTCACCACCCTGTCCAGCTCCCTAACAGCCTCTGGGCCAGGAGATTTGTAGGATGGCTCACATCCTGCAAACCAGTTAATTTATCCCCCGTCACAGTTCTTTAAGGGCCAATTTACAAGTTGCATGAAAGAAACATGAATGCTGTCTTTTCTTGGGACAGCAATAAATAAAACATGGACCATCTTTGGAATGGGTAAAGGACTCCTTTTAGTTCTTTTAGCCCATGACTAGAAAGTGGGATGCAGCTCCTCTAGTCCCAATACTAATAGTAAAACATATTAATTTGTACTAATATGCCAGGCAAACCTAAACACAGAACACTTTAAAATCAGATTGGACTAATTTTATATCAAGTGTTTTGCTGAAAACTGTTCATTGTTTTTTTTCAAGACACTATAACTCCAGAGATCAAGCACAGGTGCAAACATGAAGTTTTGCAATACCCAGAGAATAAACTAGTACATACTGTAAAATATCCATTAAGATTATGTGTGTCTAACAGAGGTTAACGGAGAAGGCAATGGCACCCCACTCCAGTACTCTTGCCTGGAAAATCCCATGGATGGAGGAGTCTGGTAGGCTGCGGTCCATGGGGTCGCTAACAGTTGGACACGATTGAGAGACTTCACTTTCACGCACTGGAGAAGGAAATGGCAACCCACTTCGGTGTTCTTGCCTAGAGAATCCCGGGGACGGTGGAGCCTGGTGGGCTGCCGTCTATGGGGTCGTACAGAGTCGGACATGACTGAAGCGACTTAGCAGCAGCAGCAGCAACAACGGAGGTTAAATGCGTCAAGTGTCAGGTTTGCATGTAGAGAGGCTGGTTTTGGAGGTGCCAGGATGCACAGGTTCAGACCAGCAGGAAAAGAACCTTTGAAAGTGAGAAAGAAGCAGGGCTTCCTGCTGCTGGTGGGCAAAGGCGTAGGTACAGCATCAGGCTGGGAGGGGAGGATCTGTTAGGTGAGTAGAAGAATGACGCTTTCCTGTGGCCTAACCATAGGGCCTGATGGGACCTGACTTTCAGGAAGGTAAAGCTCCTGCCTTGGTGACCAACGCCCACTCCCATGTATTTCCTTCTTTGCCCTTCCTCTCTCTCATTGTATGTTTTGATATTGTAACTCATGTCTGGCTTCCCTGATGTCTGGCAAACTCCTACAGGCAAGGGGAATGGTGGTTATTAATGTTTTGTGCCACCTTATCTCAACAACAACGGCATATGATTCTGACTTAAAGATGAGTTTTTAGCATGAGGAAAGGGAAGAGGGCTCTCAGGCACCACATAACACCTGGCATATAGGAGATGCTCAATAAACACCTGTGGAATGAATCAGATGAATGAAGCCCTCTTGGCAAAGGTCTCAGGATGCCTAGGCTGTAAAAGCACAGAAAGCCAAGGACCCAGGTCCAGGTTGACAGCCCCAGGAGGGTGGGGGCCACCTGGCACCTTACTTGTTGTACAGTACAATGTCTGGCTTCCAGATCTTCTGCGCAGGGACACGCATGAACTCAGCCCCATCATAGTCGGACGGGTTCCACTTCAGCTTGTAGTCGTTCCAGATCTGGGGGGAGGAGGCGGAGAAGGACCAGCGTGGTTTTACTTCTCTTGACACCACCCATCTTGGTGACCTCCCACCTCTGCCACACGTCACAGAGCCATGTCCGTGATGAAGACCACACTGGCCCAGTTCCTCCTGTGGGTGCTACTCACGGGGATAGCACTCGGCTGGTGCTGGCTGCTGGGAGCCGCTGCCTCCATGCTTGGGGCAAGCCCAGCCCCCAACAATCAAGTAGGACCATTAGGGCTTTCTCCAGTCACTTCCAGGGCTAGGTCCAGGTCCCTGCCTTATGCTCCTGCTGTTTACATTCCTGAAATGGCTCAGGTATGCCAGGAAGCCCTAATAACAGAGTGCTAATGTCACACAAAACCCCCTTTATATCTCCAAGTTGAGCAGTGTTGGCCTCTGAAGGGTTCTGGGGAGAGAACCATAATTCCACCAGGACCCAAGAAGTATCTGGGTGCAGAGGCTGGGAGAGCTGAGTCCTGAGCGCCTAAGGAGAGCAAGGACCTTAGGCTGTGGTCAAGGGGCATCTGTGCCACAGAGCGCTCCGTGGGCACCGTGCCCAGCCTCCTGGGAAGGAAGGATGCTGAGCTGAGTGGCCAGTTAGCCTTAGGTCAGTGAGTTATCTGTCCACATCTGCACAGAGCTCCCTGGGGAGGACATGTGGGAGCTGATTTCTTTGGTCTCAATCTGAACAAGAAAATCCAGAACCCCAGCTCCCACCCTCCCAACTACAATGGTATATGATTCTGACTTAAGCATGAGTTTTTAGCAAGAGGAAGGGAAAGAGGTGTCTCAGGCAGCACCCTAGAGTCAGAGGTCAGGGCTCCAGGCCTGGATCTGCGCCATTTTGTGTGAACATGTGGGGCGGGGCAGGGTCTCTCTCTCTTTCCAGGCTTCAGTCTATTGTCTGTGACTTGAGGGGCTGGACCCTGCAGTCCTTCCAGGAGGGTGTAGGGCCCTACATGTGACCCCAAGCCCCAGAAGAGAAAGACCAGCTAGTCAGTGGACCCCAATCTAGGCCCACATCTAGGCCCTTTGTTCTCGTTCAGGGATAGCAAATAAAATAGTCACCACCAGGGGGCAGCAGTGCTCAGGGTCTGGTCACTTACTTGCTTGAGCCACAGGTTAGTCTCCATGATCTGGTTTACTTCATCCTAGAAAGAGAGATTAAAGTAGATGGTGAATTACAAAAACAAGGCTGGTTCTGGGAAAGGCTCTTCCAGAAGCTCCATCCCCCACAGCCACGGCTTGTGGCCCTGACACCTACCACCTTCACCAGCTGAGACATGGACACCTCAAACTGGATGATGACCGGATCAGACACATTGGCCACTGGCCGGATGATCTCGTTGTAATCTTCAAACAGTCGCTCAAACAGGCGATGCTCGGCGTCGGAGGTGCTGGCCACTGAGGGAAGTAGCCCTGTCAGACCCTGGGGTAGTCATCACTTTTCCCCTCCCCAGGAACATCACATACCCACAGCCTCCCCTCCACCTGCTGGGGGTACTCTCTGGAACTCCAGACTTTCAGACTAGTCCTGAGCCTTCAAGTTTACAGACTAGAAAACTGAGGCCCAAGACAGAAGGGATTCCATCAGATCACACACATTCAATGAGAAGCACAGTGGTTACAAGCACAGGCTCTGAATTTGGAGAGATCTGGTGCAAATCCTGACAGACTGCCTGGCAGTGGTGTGAACTTAGGCAAGTGGCTTAACCTGTCCATGCTGGCATGTGGTGAGAGCTCAAGAACCATCATGCCTATCTTTGTTACTACAGGGCAGGGGTGATACAAGTGCAGTCTGCCAGGACACAGCCACAACGGAGAGATGACCAGTCCACTCCCAAGGCAGGGGCACCCCAGGGTCAGAGGGAGACTGCAGCCCAGGACTGGGACTCTCCTTCTTCCCACCCAGGACCTTGCAGGGGTTTGGCCACCAAACCTCTTAGAAGCCAGGTGCCTACATGGCTCCCATGATCTCGGAGTGTGACCCACAGTCCCTGTTAACATGTCTTCACATCTTGATCAAAGACCCTTCTCTCTCTGAAACCCCTGAGGATCTCCTTTGTTTATAGGCCACACCCCAGGCATTCTGAGTCAGCTGTCTTTTGCTTCTCACTTACAGATCTGGGAGAAATCTGGGGAGGGGATGAGGGGAATCCTTGTTGAAGTTCAATTCAACTTCTCCAGGGATTTTGACTGCCCTCCCCAGTCCGCCCCGCAGATAAAGACGGGGCCACAGTCAGGAGCTCCGTGTGGAGCGGCCGGCGCTCTGTGTAGTGGGGGCCTCAGCCCCGGAAGGCAGGATCAGCGTTGAGTGCATGCTCACAACGCGGTCTCCCGACCGACGTCCAGCCCAGCTGCAGGGACCGCCGTCAGCCCTGCCAAACCCCTCGCCCCCTCGTATCTACCACCCCTCGCAGGACACTCAGAAAGTTTTCTGGCGTCGTCGGGTCTGGGCCGGCTTTTCCCTAACAGGCTCCTCTAAGAGACCGGGCGGAAGGCGGGGAGGCGCCAGCAGCGCCGAGAGGCGAGGACAAAGAGGAGAGGCTGGCGCCCCAAACGACTCCCCTCTGCCCCAGGTGGCCTTGGTCAAGCCTTTAGCCCTCAGCGTCCCCATCTCTTCGTAAAACGAGGAGGTGGGCGGGATGCGGGCCGTGGAACCCGCGGCCTGGGCGCGCCAGTGCGCCAAGCAGGACGACAGGCAGGGCTGGGACTCGAATCGGTAGCCCCGGGCTGGGGAGGGCAGGCCCCGGGTGCGGGCCTCCCCGCGCCTTGGGCCAGCGCCCGGAAGACTCTCAAGAATGGGGGATTCGAGGGGGAAACACGCACGCACGCACCCACCCACCTCGCCGCCGGGTCGGAGCCAGACCACACAGGGTGCGGGGCCCCGGCCACGACGCCCTTGTCCCTGCCTCTCCGCGCTGCGCTCGGGGCCGCAAGCCCTACGGACCCCGGGTCCCGGCTCGGTCCTCCGGGTCTCCGTTGCCCCGCGCCCGTACCTGGCAGCAGAAGCAGAAGCAGCAGCGGCGCAGCCGGGAGCGGCGAGAGCTTCGCGGGGCGAGCACCGCGCGGGTGGGCGCCCATAGCGGGTCGGGCCACGGGCCGGAGGCTCCGCGCGGACGGGGCGGGGGGCGGGCTGGGCGGAGCGGAGCCGAAGAATCCGGAGCCGGCGGGGCGGTGGCGGAGACAGACTCGCGCGGCCACGCAGCCGCCCCGCTCGGCGTCGGACCCGGCCCCGGCGCGCTGAGCCCCGGCTGCCCCACCCACAGGCTCGGCGCGGCCCCGCCCGCCCCCGCGCGGTTCCGGAGCCTCTAACCCGAGAAAGGTGCGCTCGCTCCTGGAAGGAGGACCCGCGGGCGCCAGTGCGCTGTGCTGAGCGCTCTCTGCCCTCGCTCTGTGGTCGGTGCCGCCCACGGACAGACGGCTCCGCGCCGGGCCAATCCGAGCAGGTCTTGACCGACCACGGGGAAGAATAGGGGCCGCATCTCTGTCCCCGGGCTTCCTGGGTGAGTGTGGGTTTCCCCCATCCCCGGGGTTGGGGACTACCGGGCTAAACGGACAATCATCTGTCTGCCTGGAAGACTCTAACATACCTTCAAGACGAGGGCTCAGAATTTTGAATTTTGACACTATTAAGTAATTGTTCAATATTTTAGAAGTGATAATGGTTAATTGTGTTTTTTAAGAATCCTTATAGTTTACCACGAGGGAGAGGGTGTGAGTCCGTTGAAACAGTATGGGCCCTGAGCTGGGGGTTTGTTATGCTATTCTACTATTGAATAAAAATGTTTACAATGTCCCGTGATGAAAAAGTAAAACAAGAGAAAGAAATAAAAATGAGGCGTGGAGATGGAGCCAGCATAGAGAGCAGTGTGCCTTCCTGCTCGGGAACCCTCCTAAATCCACACTGCCCACCGGCCCATCTGCACCCCTGAGTGCTCCAGGACGGTTGTGTGATCGAGACTGCCCTGGGGTCACTTGGGCTGTCTACCCACTGGGAGTGCGGTGGGGTAGCTGCAGGCTTGCTAGCAGTCCCTTTAGCACAGGACAGGTGAGTCACCTTTATTATTTCCACAATGGTCCACCTAACCCACATTAAAACCGAACCAAAGGAAACATTTTACAAGACTCCAAAAATGTTTGTAAGAATTGGGACTTACTGTCAGGCCCCCATTTAGAGCATTCTCCTTGTCCTAGCAAGAAGCCCTTTATATTGCCAATCACATATCCAACAAAGGACTTGTATCCAGAACATCTAAAATAACCTCAAAACTCAAAAGTAGGGACTTCCCTGGTGGCCCAGTAGTTAAAAAGCCACCTCGAAATGCAGGGGATGCCGTTCAGTCTCTGGTCAGGGAACTAAGATCCCACATCAGGGAGCAACTAAGCTGGGCACCACAATCAGAGTCTGTGCGCTGCAGTGAAAGATCCCGTGTGTTGCAACTAAGACTTGATGCAGCCCAATAAATACTTAAAAAAAAAAAAAAAGATAATCTTCCTTATTAAAAAAAAAAAAACCTCAAAAGCAGGAATGGATGGGTATGAGGGATCTTATTAGCGTGATGCCAATGTTCTAAAACTGAGTTATAATGATAAACTTATTAAACGCATTGAATTGTACACTTAAAATGGGTGGATTTTGTGATACATAAAGTATAAAGTGAAAGTGTTAGTCACTCGGTCGTCTCCGACTCTTAGCGACCCCATAGACTGTAGCTCGCTAGGCTCTTCTGTCCATGGGATTCTCCAGGCAAGAATACTAGAGTGGGTTGCCATTTCCTCCTCCTCGTGATCTTCCCGACCCAGGGATTGAACCCAGATCACCTGCACTGCAGGCAGATTCTTCACTGTCTGAGCCACCAGGAATATCCAATACATAAATTATACCTAAATAGTTGTAAGATCTCAGCAGTAAGAAAACTAAAATGCAGTGTTAAAATGAGCAAAAGAGTTAAACAGACACTTGACCAAAAAAGGCAAAAAACTCATGAAAAGATGTCAAACATCACTAGCCATTGGCAAAGTTAAAGTTAAACATAACTCTCCCCATATGTGAAAGTTGAACTATAAAGAAGGCTGAGCACTGAAGAACTAATGCTTTCAAACTCTGGTGCTAGAGAAGACTCTTGAGAGTCTCTTGGACTGCAAGGAGATCAAACCACTCAATCCTAAAGGAAATCAGTCCTTCCAATGAATAGTCATTCAGGAAGTTCAGCATCAGGAAGGACTGATGCTGAACTGAAGCTCCAATATTCTGGCCACCTAATTCAAAGAGCTGACTCATGGGAACAGACCCTGTTGCTGGGAAAGATTGAAGGCAGAAGGAGAAGAGGGTGGCAGAGGATGAAATGGTTAGATAGCATCAGCGACTCAAAGGTCATGAATTTGCCCAAACTCTGGGAGATAGTGGAGGACAGAGGAGCCTGATGTGCTACAGTCCTTGAGGTCACAAAGAGTTGGACACAACTTAGTGACTGAACAACAACAACCCCATGTAACCCACAAAGCACATTCCTGAGTATTTATCTAGAGAAATGAACACTTTTGATCACACAAAATCCTATAAGTAAATGTTTGCTGCTGCTGCTGCTGCTAAGTCACTTCAGTCGTGTCTGACTCTGTGCGACCCCATAGACGGCAGCCCACCAAGCTCCACCGTCCTTGGGATTCTCCAGGCAAGAACACTGGAGTGGGTTGCCATTTCCTTCTCCAGTGCATGAAAGTGAAAAGTGAAAGTGAAGTCACTGAGTCGTGTCCAACTCTTGGCGACCCCATGGACTGCAGCCCACCAGGCTCCTCCGTCCATGGGATTAGTAACGCTATTGATAGTTGCCCCAAACTGATAACAACCTAAAATGTGCTTCAACATACATATGATGGATGCAAAAGAACAAATTATTGGTACCCTCACCAACTTAGATGAGTCTCAAAGGCATTATGCTGAATGAAAGAAGTCACTCTCCAGACGACGGGATTCTTGAAGAGACTAAACTGTACTGGAGAAAAGCTCAGTGGTTGCTGGGGGTTAGAGGTGGGGACACATGAGCATAAGGAGTAGCAGGTGGGAACTGTTTTGGGTGATGAGTGTCTCCCGTATCCTGATTACATAAATCTGTGTGTGTGTTGGGCTTCCCCCGAAGCTCAGTGGCAAAGAGCCACCTGCCTGCCATGCAGGAGCTGCAGGAAATGCAGGTCCGATTCCTGAATCCACGACTGAAGTGACTCACCGTGCACATGTGTGCACTAGTCGCTCAGTCGGGTCTGATCCTTTGCGACCCCGTGGACTGTAGCTCGCCAGGCTCCTCTGTCCATGGAATTCTCCAGGCAAAATACTGGGGGGGGGGGGGGTAGTCATTTCCTTCTCAAGGGGATCTTTCCGACTCAGGGATTGAACCCTGGTCTCCTGCATTGCAGGTGGATTCTTTACCATCTGAACCACCAGACGTGAACCTATACTTGTGTAAAATTAACAGAACAGTGCATAAAAGTCAGTTTTATTGTATAATTTTTAAAATAGATTTTTTAAAAAAGCTCCTCCTCCATTCCACAAATATTTCGAGTGCTTACTACATGCCAGGCACTGTGCAAAACATAATATGTGGGGGAAGCCAATCAGAGCATCAGTGAAGGAGACACACTTGACCCAAGCAGGATGAAAAACAGAATGTGACCAGGGCTGGGGAGCATGGAGGAGACTGCCATTCCTTTCAGGTGGGGAACCACAGAAATGCTCAGAGGAGGGTGCAGGAAGGAGGAATAGGAGCCATGTATTCATTCAACAAACATTTATTGAGCCCCTACTGTGTGCTGAGCTCTGTCCTGTGGGGATATCGCAGTGAACACAAAGGTCTAGGTCCCCGCTTTCACGGAGTTCACACTCTAGTGGGTGAGAGGTGGACAATAAACGCTCTAATGAGAGCCTTGGGTGCCGAGGGGCACTGGAGGAAGGTGGTGGGGTAACACGGCTGTGGAGGAGAATGCTTTGGAATGAAGGGCTGAGGAGGCCTCTGGGGGAGGTGACCTTGGACAGATGATGGGGTGGAGCAGAGTCCTGAATGATGCAGCCGTTTGGAGAGCTTTTGAGGCATCCAGAGAAGCAGATATTGGTAGAATGTACAGTAAAGGCAGGGGCGCTAAGCTGGGAAGATACTGAAGCACGTGAGGGACTAAGAGTAGGCCAGTGAACCTCGTGGACAGGTGGAGTGGAGAGAGATGGAGTGAGAGGTAGACCAGGATGCAGGTAAGATGCCTGGTGGCATCTTGGATGACAATGTTATGCTCATCTTTATCTGCACTGTCTGCTGGGGAAGGAAGATAGGCCAGAAGTAAGGTGTCCAAAGACCCTCCTGCTGGGGGTTTCCTGGGGTTCTACCAAGGCCTTCAGGGAGGACAGTCCAGGCCCCTCATCCTTGCTGTGCCCCCTCTCCCGCCTCCCTCCATGGCTATGACTGTTGGATGGAGCTGGTGGCTGACAAACTCATTTCTTTAGGGCCTCATCTGCCGTGACCCAGAAGGAAGTGGCACACTGTCCACCTGGCCACTCACAGCATCTCAGCCCACATCCTGGGGGCCCCAGACACACGGGGCAGCCTAGGGTCCTTCAGAAGGTGTGTGAGTCTGGAAAAGGGGAGGTAGGAAGAGCCCCACAGTGCCGAGCACACACACAACCACGAACACCCACAGGAACAGCCGGTCCACCACCATGGCCACGTATTTCCAGTCCTCGATGACCTGTGGGCAGACAGAGGGGCCGGTTACAGGGGCCGAGTGAGGGGGGTCCTGTTTGCCCTCTTCCCCCTGAGTCGGGGCCCCACTCTCTGGCCGGGACCCTGCAGGCCACATAGTACTTGGAGAGCAAGTTCTGAGTCTGAGGCTGGTCTTTCAGCTGGGAACCTGTGTGCCTCTCGGGTCCTCAGTCCACCCCTACACACCCCTATCTCAATCCACCCCTCCTCCACAGCATCATGGAGCCACTGGGAGCTGCGCTGGATGCGAAGGTTAGGAGGAAGGGGTTATTGATGCTACACATGCGATTCAAAACCAAACGATTACACATAAGCGGGGCAGGACCTGAGGATCACAAGGCGCCTGCTCTCTTTTCCACCCCAAGCCCCCTGTCTGAGCTGGCTTCACCCAAAGGAAGACTTGGGGTACACTGAGCTGAGTGGGGGCTGGGCAGTGGGGCCTGCAGGACAGCTGGCAATCCTGTTTAATTTGGTCAATTCCATTAACAGCAGATTGTCTGCTAGTTCTCTAATCAAGACCCACTCTTCTACATCATCTGGGTTTCTCTCCTCCACCCTCCTGCCCTTCCCCCGGCTCCCTGCCCCCACCCCAATGCTCCGTGTGGTTCTTCTCAGACTCAGCTGTGGGATAAAGGATTGGCAGGAACTTGGCTGGCCTCCTGAGGTGCCACTGCAGATGTGCCTGCCTCCCTGGCCTGCGGGAGATGCCCCCAGAGAGACCCAGCCTCCTGGTCTTCCTCCCCCACCTCCCCTAGCCCAGCCTGTCTGGATCCTTCTGCTTGCAGACTTGCTCTGGTAGAGAGTGGCTGGATCGGCAAAATTCAGCAGAGGCTCTGGAGCTGGAAATTGGGGCAGCAATGGGCAGGCTGGTGTCAGTGACCCAATTTGTCAGAGCCCTGGTCAGCGGTGGGCATCTACCTCCAGGACAACCGCTGGTCAACCAGTCCCACACCCCCAGCCAAACACAACCGCTGCAGAAACCTCACACTCTTCACATGGGGCTCTTGGGTTTCTTTTTGACAGCCCTAACTGCCAACGACTCTGTGTGTGTGTGTGTGCCTCTCCCCCTTTTATATTTCTGCACTATTTATAGAGACCCGTTAATCACCAGGGAGGGTGAAAGTGCTGAAGATGAGAAGCAGCCCAGGCTGGGTTAGGGGCAAGCAAGCACACTCTGGAAGGGAAGAAAGCCTCTTTTCTTCAGCTAGGCACGAGAAAGTCGATCAACAAATAAGGCCACCATGTGTCAGTTCAGGGCAAGGCACTGGGAAGGGCAAGAAATATTAACGACATCAGAAAGATGTGAGTGTGGAGCTAGGCTCTGCTCCGTGCTAGCTGTGTGACCTTGGGCAAGTCAGTGAGCCTTTCTGGACCTAGTTTCTCCATTGTAAAATGGGAGTCTAAGTAAATGCCACATCACAGGTTCCTGGGAGAGTTAGCGGTAACGTCTGTGAGGTCCTGACAGAGCGCCTGATGTGTGGTTGGAGCTCAACCGACACAGGCCATTATGTTATGGTAACTGTGGGTCATGCCTGGCTCCTTCCCACAAGATGCTTTTAATTAATTGAGTTAGAAACAGGAGGAGGTCTAGAGGAAAGGCTAGAGGGTGGTGAGACCTTTAGAAGAGAGAGCTCAGGGTGGGGGCCGGCTCAGCCAGGGGTGCAGGAGACTAGCTTCTCACCCTGCGTCTGCACAGGAACTGGCAGGGATCTGGTTAAAAATGTGGCCCTTGGACTGCCTCCCACAGTGGTTCCGGCTCAGTCAGAACAGGTGGCCCCAAAAGCTGTATTTTGAAAAGTTGCCCAAGTGGTTCCTAATTAGCCAGCAGGGCCCCAGGCTGCATATGAACATTTGGGAGTCAATGAATTAGGTGATGCTGAGCTACTGAATGGTTCTGAACCAAAGCAAGCGTAATTCAATCTACTTTTTAGAAAGTGAAATCTGATCATTCTATAGAGCTGTGCGATTCTCAAACTGGACTGAGCCTAGGCATCCCCTGGGGATCCAGTGACAATGCAGCTGCTGAGCCCCCAGGTCTGGGATGGCGGTGGGAAAATGGGGCAGGCAGTTGAGACGCAGGCTCTCTAACCAACTCCCAGGCCAGGCTGGTGCGGCTGGTCCAAGGACCACACTCCCAGGACAAGGGTGGAGAAGAGCTTGTGTCCTATATTCTGCTTGTTAGCAAAGCTTTTTCACAGTGTAATTTTGGAGCTTTTCCACCCTGTTCTTTTCTCTCGGCACTAACTAATGGAATCCCGGAACCATCCCTTGAGAATAAGGCCGGTGGAAAGGAATTGCAGGAAGGTAAGAACGTGGAGATGCCCTCTTTCTCCCTGGGGAAGCTGCATGTTGTCTCATAAAAAAAATCTGTTCAAAGAATCTTATCCGATAAGGTGTTAAGATGCGAACATTCACAAGACTCTGAAACTTGTTCTCCTGCCGGGTTTGGAAAATTGCTAACTGTTACCATTACGTTCTGTGTTTAGCTGTCATAAAATTGTCCTCTGAAGCATTACTTGTTCAGTGGAATCGACTGAGATGCCTGAGCTCTAGAACTCATTGCTCTGCCCTGTGAAAGTAAGCTTAACCTCTTTTTCGGAAATCTGTAATTGTAGTCACCATAGCAATAATATTTGAATGGATAGTTCTACCCTCCTAAAAGCTAGAAATGTTTGCGTGGCTTCTTCGCAAGCCTGACAAGCATGGGAGCGGAGATCCTGGGTGCCCTGGCCCACCTGTGTCCCTAAAGGCTGCAAAATCATTTTCCAGCCCACGGTCAGCCTCCCACTTCCTGCCTGCTTCTCCTCTCTGCTCTGCCCCTGGGCTTCCTCCCGCACCAAAGCTGCTTGCTCCACAGCCAGCTGGTGTCACCGGGAAGTGCAGGGGAGTTAATGCCCCAGGGCTACTCGAGCAGTGGAGGATGGGAGAGATGGGCAAATGCCCTTTTCCCTCCCAGGGGCTGATTCTGAGGCATGCTCCCACGCTTCTGCAGGGGGTCTCTGATGCCCCAGAGCCCATAGCAGTATCCTGCTCACTGATACCCACACTGGCTCTCTTCCTTTCCCCGTCTCACTTTCTCCACTTCCTTAATGTGCTTCATGGGATCACTTTTCAGAAAAAAAATCTACCTCTGCCTAGGTCCTTATACCGAGCTCTGCTTTGGGGGAACCCAAAACAAACTAAAAAGGATCACTGGTACTTCCTTCCTCTCCCTGGATGCACAAAACTAAAATAAAACTCATTTTACTCTTGGATTTCTTATTCAAGCAAAGAATCTGAGAGCCTTTGTCTCCTGAAGTGACTTCAGGAAATGGGAAACAGTAGAGTCCAAACCTCTTCCACTGGGTGGGTGTTGGGGGCTGGGCTAGCAACTTACACTCTGGTCCAGATCGTCACTCTTCATGTGCTGGGCAATGAAGCTGACGCCCTCTAAAGCCTCCTGCACATCCTGCCTGAACCTTCCAGAAGACCTCAGCCGGAAATCTCTGGGGATACCCGCTGAGTCTGAGGCTGCTGGAGACTTGGGAGCTGCCAAGCCAGGGTTCACAAAGTACATGGAGTTCCCATAGAGGTTGGACGAGCTGGTGGGGCCCATGGCCAAGGTGGTGGTGGTGGTGGTGGCCTCAGACTTGGTCAGGCGAGCCTGGCTGGACTGGGGGACCCTAGAGGGGCTGCTGTTGGGGCGCTTCATGAAGAGGAAGGTGGGGAGCTTGTGTAGGAAGCAGCGCTTGACCCAGGGTGCCATGGTGTGTGTGCTCGGTGAGCGGTGGTGCACGTTGAGCACGCAGACGCTGGTGACGATGGAGAAGGTGACCAGCACCATGGTGAACATTAGGTACTTGCCGATGAGCGGTATGTTGAGGGAGGTGGGCGGCACGATCTTGGAGATGAGCAGCAGGAAGACGGTGAGCGCCAGCAGCACGGAGATGCACAGCGTCATCTTCTCGCCACAGTCGGACGGCAGGTAGAAGACGAGGATGGCCAGGGAGGTGATGAGCACGCAGGGGATGATGAGGTTGATGGTGTAGAACAGCGGCTTGCGCTTGATGACGAAGTCGTAGGTCACGTCCACATAGCTGGGGTCCTGCGGGTTCACTGTCCTTCGCCCGGGGAGGGCGACTATGTCCCATTCGCCACTGGGGGTGAAGTCATCCATGCTGGCCGAGGGCATCTTGAGGACCATGTCGATCTCCGTGTGGTCGTACGTCCAGGAGCGGAACTTGAGGGAGCAGTTCTGCTGGTCGAAGGGGAAGTGCTTCACCTCGATCTTGCAGGCGCTCTTGCAGATGGCAGGGGGCAGCCACAGGACGCTGCCATTGGAGCGGACCACCACGTTGGTATAGAGAGACACCTCATAGGTCCCGTCGGCGCTGGGGGCAGAGGCAAGGCGTGGAGGAGAACATCATGAAGCCCATAGATGGCGTCTGGCTGTTCTTAGAACTGGCCAAAGGGCCCTGTGGGATCATTTCTCACTAGTCACTCTTCCAACCCCCCACGCTCTCAGTGGAAAGGCCTGCTTTAATTGGCAACTGCACAGCAGAGAGAGACTCTGCCATGAAGCAGCCTAAAGGCTTTATGTAGATGAGCTCATTTAAGCCTCATAACGGTCCAACGAAGTAGGTATTATTAATATTATTGTCCCCATTTTACAGATGGGAAAACCAAGGTTCAGAGAAGTCAGCAGCCTTCAAGGTCAGAAAACTAGTAAGCAGTACCTCTAAGATTTGAAGTCTGGTCTTTCTGTTTTTACACCACCTACTCATGATCATTTCATGCTTTTGCTGGTACAACTACAACCTGGGAAGTCTGTTAGCCCCCTCAACCTACCTGAAATATGTATGCATATCAAGTCAGTGCTACACAGTCGAAGCAACTGACAGTCAAAAAGACGGTATGGAGGACAGAAAGAGCCCTGGACTTGGGGTCAGAAGGCTGGCCCTGGTGCCAGCAGTGCCTGAGTCCTAAGATCCTTCCCATCTCTTGGTCTCTGATTCCTCTCTGTAACTGAGGGTGCTGGCTCTGTACCTCTCTAATTCCTCTTGATGCGTGACAGCCGGGAGGTCTGGGTGAAGCCCAGGACTGGAGGACCCCCAGGCTTGGCCCTCACCACCGTGGCCAACCCTTTCACTTACTTGTTGTAAAGCACGATGTCAGGCAGCCAGACACGATTTGCAGGGATCCTCAGGATGTTCACACCCTCATAGCGGGAGCTGTTCCAGGCCAGGCGGTAGTCTGTCCATTCCTGAGCAGACAGGCAAGGCCCCGTCACTTGTAGGTCCCTCGCTGCCAAGGGGCAGCCCTGGAGAAAATGTCTCCTTGGGCTGGGGACCCTGCAGGGCACTTACCTGTTTCAGCCAGATGTTGGTGGTCATGATCTGTTCTCGCTCATTCTGGGGAGGGAAATGCAGCTATCAGTTCACCAAGTAGGAGGTAAACAGATCCCACTTTATCAAGCAAAAGGCTGTGAGCTTCGGGGCCATGTGACCAACCACTGACCTAACATCTGCAAAAGGCTCAGAGGTATTTCATAACCAGCGTGCCTTAGACAGAGCTCCTTATCTTCACCCAGACCTGGCCTTCCACTGGCATTGCCATCTCAGTGAATGGCACCCCAGTCATACAATTCCACAAGCCAGTAATCCTGGCAGGTGTCCCTGATTGCTGGCTCTCTGATCCATCAGTAAGTCCTGTAGGTCAGTGCCAACCATTTTGGCACCAGGGACTAGTTTTGTGGAAGACAATTTTTCCATGGACTGAGGTGGGGGGTGGGGATGGTTTAGGATCATTCAAGTGCATTACATTTATCGTGCACTTTATTTCTATTTTGTGGCAATTTCAGGATATTCCACCTTGCCTTTAGGGTTAGGATTTGTGCCCCTATGAGAATCTAATGCTCCTGCTGATCTGACCTGAGGCACAGCTCAGGTGGTCATGGGAGTGATGGGGAACAGCAGTGAATACTGATGAAGCTTCGATCGCTCACTCACCATTCACTTGCTGTGCACCCCAGTTCCTAACAGGCCACAGTGCCAGCCTGGGGAGTTGGGGACCCTACACAAGTCTCAGATTTGCCTGCTTCCGCCCATCTCCTCTGCCACTATCATCTCTTGCTTCATAGACACTGCATCTTTTCTGAATTCAAGGTTTGTGGCAACTCTGTGTGGAGCATCTTACTGACAGTTTTTCCAACAGCAGTTGCTCACTTTGTGTGTCTATGTCACATTTTGGTAATTTTTGCAACGTTTAAAACTTTGTCATTATTATATTTGTTCTGGTGATCTGTGATCTTTGATGTTACTACTACAAAAAAATTACAACTCAGATGATGGTTAGCTTTTTTTTTTTTAAGCAATAAAGCACTTTAAAATTAAGTTATGTACATTGCATTTTAGACATAATGCTATTGCACACTTAATACAGCATAGTGTAAACATACCTTTTATATGTACTGGGAAACCAAAAAAATCATGTGACTTAATATTCACTATATTGCGGTGGTCTGAAACCAAACCTGAAGTATCTCCAAGGTAATATGGCAGTTATGTTCTACAAAGTCAGTAGGGACCTTCCAGATGTCTTCTCTACCACACCTAGAATGTGGTCCTCATCTGCATGGCCCACAATGACTACTGCAGCTGCAGCCATTATACCCACATTCTAGGCCCTTGCAGGGTAGATGAAAAGAGGAGAGAGAAGATGCATGTCAATTTTCTTTTCCCCCCAAATGTCTTGTTTTAATTAGAGTATTTAGGCCATTTACATTTAGTGTAGTTACTGATATATTTGGGGTTAAACCTACCATCTACCTGTTTTCTGTTTATTCCCTTTCTCTCTTTTCTTGCTTTATTTTGGATTAACTATTTTATTATCCATTTCTCCCCTTATTAATGTGACTCTTCTTTTAGTAGTTACTCTGGAGACTGCAAGATGCATATACTTAACCTTTTAGCACCTAATATAAATTAGTACCTTTATCACTTCTAGAACAAGGCAAGAACTTTAGAACATTTCATCTACACCCTCCTTACTTTGGGGCTATTGTTATGTATTTAATTCTACATAAAATAAAAACCTTGCATGATATATTTTTTGTTTTATACTGTCAATATCAGTTCAAATTCACCCATATACTTACCCTTTCTGTTATGCTTCATTCTTTCCTACATTTCTGTACTTCCATCTGGGATCATTTTTCCTTATGGTTAAAGAACATCCTTTAGTATTGGGTCTTCTTTTATTAAATTCTCTCTCTCTTTTTGTCTGAAAACATCTTTATTTAACCTTCATTTTTAATTATTTTTTTTCCTGGTTGCATACATCTAGGTTTGCAGGGTTTTCTTTCAGCATTAAAAACTGTCATTTAATTTTTTGGCTTCCATTGCAGCTGTTTTAGTTTTATTGTTTCTTCTGACTTGTTTCTTCCTGACTGCTTTTAAGCTTTTCTTCATCTTTGGTGGTCTGGAGTTTGTCTATGATGTACCTCGGTAAGATTTTCTTTGTATGTATCCCACATAGGGTTCATAGAGCCTCTTGCACCTGTATCTTAATATCTTTAGTCAGTTTTGGAAAATTCTCAGTCAGAATCACTTCAAATATTGCTTCTGTCTTATTTTTATATGCACTCTTTCAGGAACCCTAGACGCACATGTCAGACCTGACGTTTTTATCACATACCATATTATCTTCATTTCCATGGTTTCCTTCCTTTTTTCTATCATTTGTCTAGATATTTTCGATTGCTCTTTCTTGCTGTTTATTTTCTCTTCTGCTATGACCAATCTGCTGTTAAACCCATCCAATACACTTTAAATTCTCTATCACTTTAAGTTTCTTACACATATTAATGCATGGTATTTTCTTTTTAAGAAAATTTATTTTGTTTATTTTTAGTAGTGATAAAATACATATAACATAAATTTTACCATCATAATGCAAGTTATTTTAAAGTCTATGTCTGATGACTTCAATATCTGAATCATCTGGGTGTATTTCCCTTCTTTTATCTCTTATTTTTTCTTTTCTTTTTTCATCTTGTCTTATTGCTTTCTTGGTAGGTTTTCATCTGACTTTATCTGCCTCCAGGGAGGACCAACTTTGGCTTTATGGCAGGCAGTCAGAGGAAGGGCAAACCATTTTCATCATCTGTGACTGAGCTGGCTCGAAGCAGGTTTTAATTTTTGTGAGGGCTGGTCTGTTCTTGACTCATTTTGATTCTTAGGGATGGTCTTTTCAATGTTCTCACCAAGGCCCCGTCTCCCTGGTGGGGCTCCAATTCCAATTTGTGTCATCTCAGCCCTGCAGGAGTGGCAATGATTCAGCTAGGCTTCCCAACCTCTTAGCCACCACTTTGGATTCAGCTCCCTAGCCCCTTGGCCCAATGTTTACCAATCATCAAATGAGGGGGAAAGCACCAGAAACTGTCAGGGCCACCTCCTGGGTCCTGGTCCCTCAAATCCTAGACCTAGAAGTTCTCCAAGACCTTCAAACTAACTGTCGGGAGGAGAGGCATTTTTGTCTGGCTTTCCTAAATATTCTTGTGAGAAAGTTAATCTGCAACAAGCAACTCTGCCATTAATGGAAGCTAAAAACCTTCATCTGCCTTAAAAAAATTTTTTTTAAGTGGAGGTACAATTTACATACTGTGAAAGGCATAGATCTTAAGAAGTACAGTTTGATCAGTTTTAACAATACATTATCCAGGTAGCCCATCTCCTTTCAAGGTATAGAACAATGCTATCACTCAGAAACGCCTCTTGTTCTTTAGTCCCTTGTCTCAGTCCTCTCTGCTTCCCCAGCAGCTGCCTTCCCAAAGACAGCCCCAGCATTCCCAGAGTGCAATCTCTGAAGGCCTGCTGGCCTTCGCATGGCACAAACTCCCTGTTTGCGCCCTAGGAACTTGCATCTTTAAACTGGTTATGCCCTAATCCTCCCTTCTGGAAAACCAAACCCTGAAATAGAGTAGGGAAAATAAGCCCCCAAACCTCACATCTGTTCCATACACAGCTTTCAGGATTATGACAGCTCACAGGTGTGGGGGCTGGAGGCTGTGTGCCCTCCTCTTTCTGGTAACTTCTGTTACCCCACAGAGCAGATCTGGGAGGGGCAGCCTGACCCTGGAAGGGTGGCGAGAGCTGCCTGCCTGTCCTTCCTCACTAGGGCAGCAGCTGGGCTCACCCCATTAAGCAAAAAGCCCTTGGCTGGACAACAACACTCAGACACCAGCCTGGGAGCGGCCTGGCCGGAAGCGCTTATTCCTTCCAGTTGGCCTGCGGAGAGAAGAGGGGCAGAGAGCACAGGCTTTTCACCCCTCCCCCATTCTGGAGCTGTGCTTCCTCCCAGGGGAGGAAGCCAGCCAGTAATTTGGCCAAAGCCTTCGCAGGTCTATAGGTTGGAGGGGCTGGCTTTGTGGGGGCCGACTGGGCTAGGGAGAGAGGCTGGGGATAAGAAGGCCGTCGCTGGACCAGAGGAGGTTCAGCCATCTTGGCTGGCTCCTTCCCCTTGCCTGGACACAGTACCCCACACACTCCCCATGTGAGTGCTCCTCTCAGAGCCGCTTTCAGAGGCAGGGTTCCAAACCTGTGCGTGGAGATGTGGAAAGGGCCACAGGGAACATAAACAATGAGCCACGGTTTTCTCAGGCACCCCCAAGTCAGAGACAGCAGAGGGGAGAGAGGGAGCTCCTTGGACCTCAGCCTTCCTCAGCACCCCTACCCAGGTCCCGCATCTACACATGACCACCCTACTTGTGGACTCTATAATCCGTTCTTCATTTCCATACCCACAGTGACTACCTTCATTTATCCAGACCCTCACCCAGTTGGCTAGACCAAGGCAGCAGCTGACTCTGGCCCTGTCCCTACATCTGGGTCTCTGTAGCCATCAGTTTCTGTACCCTGATTCCTATTTCCCCCCGATAGGTAGTGGATATGTGAGGTCATCTGTTCCACAGACCGGGGAGATGATAGGGTAGAAGGAGGAGATGTTTATGGCCAGTTGGAGGCCCGTCTGTGGCAGGTCTGTTGGCCGCCTACTCAGTGGTCATTCCACCCTTACAACTTCTTTGTTAATAAAACTATGACTTTGCTAGATATTGCATACTCATGAACTTCATGGGCCCTTCTCCGGCCTCCTAGCCACGCCCTTTATTTATATATTTAGCTGTGCCAGGTCTCAGCTGTATCACGTAGGATCTTCGTCTTCATTGCAACATGCGAGATCTTTAGTTGCAGCATGCAGGATCTAGTTCTCTGACCTGGGATGGAACTCAGGCCCCCTGCACTGGGAGCATGGAGTCTTAGCCACTGGACATGTTATTTAAGTCTTAGCTAACCGTGGTAATGCCATTCCTCCAGCCAACAATCAGTGAAAGCTTAGGCATGAGCTGTAGCCCTGGCCACTGGGACGCCCAGAGGTGGGGAGGTCTCTGGGAAAGTCTTCCTCATACTCAAAAAGGTATCCAAAAAAAGACTTGCCATTTCCTGCCACAGACACTGTCGTGAAGATTTTATGTTTGGAACCATGGCCGCCATATTATGACCATGGTGGGGGTTGGGGGCGGGGGCAGGAAACAAGAGAATGACAAAGTCCTGACATCACTGCCAACAACCTAGAATCCTGACATCACTGAATTACTGCATTAACCAACACTGAAGCGACTGGCCTGCTCTCCTGTTATGTGATATAACAGATGTCCTTATTGTTTTAGCCACTCATGGTCAGATGCTTTGTTGATCATCCAGCTATGCTTGAAGCCAAAGCATTGTAATTGGTACTGGGGTCATGGATGTACAGGTGGCTCCAAAGTGTGGAACAAGAGTGCACAAAGTGGGCAAGACCTCTCCAGCAAAGAGCAAGTGCAAAGACACAGACAGCAGTTTGGGAAAGAAAAATAATAACTTAGAGGCCGAGTCAGGGGTCTCAGAGTTTAGGCAAATTCCTTAATTTTCACATATGGAAAAAGATCAGATGAATAACCCTGGGGCACATCTGTCCCTGGTACCTACCACGCTGATGAGCTGGGCCAGGGAGAGATGCAGCCGGATGGAGATGAGCTGGGAGGAGCTGGTGGCTGGGCGGATCAAGTTGTTGTAGCGGGTTTTGTTCAGAAGGTCGTCCATGAGCTTCTCCTCTGCATTGGCCACACGACAGTCCCCTGGGAAAGCACACAGTCAGATCTGCAGGATCCACACCCAACTGATGGCAAGGAAAGGGGAAGCTGCAAAGGCTAGGGAACACAGCTGCCCTCAGGGCCGGTCGGAGCAGCTAAGATGCTGGCAGGCCTGCCTCTCCTTGGGGTCTTCCAATTATATCTGTCCGAGACAGAGCTCAGCTCTCTCCCCCCTTGCCCTACATCTTCTTTCTGTCCCCCTCTGACAGTGAATGGCACCAGGACATCTATTTCTGACCCCTCTCTTGGTTCATCCAAGTGGCCACCCGGTTCTGTCTCCTCTACTTTCCAAGTCACTCAGTCTGTCCTCCTCTCTCCATCCCTCCAGCCCTGATCCTGGCTCACCACCCTGCCCCCGGGCTCTTCCAGGGAGACCTCTTTGCTGGTCTTCCCACCCTAACTCTGCCCCTGCTGCCATGTCCCATCAGTGCCAGAGTGGTCTTCCTACAGCTACTGGATCAGAGCCCATCCCTGCCCATAACCTCTCAGAGCTGTAGGCAGAGTTCACATCTCCATGGTTCAGCTTGGCATCCAGAGCCCTTTGTTCCTGGCACCAGCATTACTCCCTCAACCTGATCTTTTCTTGCCTCTCCACCTCTATGCCTGGGTGCTCTATATTTCAGCCATATATACTGTTTTCCTTTCCCCATGTGATCTTCACTGTCTCACTTCTAAGTCTTCCAGTGCACTCTTCTGCCAGAATAGCCACCAGCCATCAAATATCTGAGTGTCTTTCTTATGCCAGGCACTGCGTTATGTGCTGTGTATAACAGCCAGCAAAGACCCAGAAATGGTTCCTGCCCTCAGAGAGCCTCCCGTGTAGTGGAGGAGAGACATGACTCAAATGTGAATTTGTGTTCAGAGCTGGGGAGATAGTGATGCTTTCATTAAAAGAGAAAAGGCCTGGGCCAGGGGGCAGTTTCCTAGGCTCAGACTCTGCCCTACAGAAAGCAAAGTGCCTTTGAGACACCAAATGAAGGGGTCCAAATGGCAGTTGGCTCCTGGTCTGGAGCTTAAAGGAGGGTTCTGGGCTCAGAACCATATTTGAGACCCAGCAAAGGCAGCCTCCTGCAAGGAGTCTGACCTGGTCGTGAGCCCCACTGAGAGCTCACAGCCCCACAGCTGCCCTTTCTCACACCCCAGATCTCTTGCCACGTAGCATCTGGGCCTTTGTCCCGTCTCTCTCACACGTCTGGGAGTGAAGGTGAGGTTCAGGAACTCCGTCATGTTCACTCTGGTGACTTCAGTTAAGGGTAGGTGGGGGAAGGGCCTTGTAAAGAAGGAGCCTCCAAGGAAGGTCAAGGACACCTAAGCAGGAGATCCAGGGATAAGGGAAGAGATGAGGGTGTACAGAGGAAATAGTGGGGCAGCAAGAAAGAGGGGGAAAGGATGAGGGAATAAGGAAGGCTGGGGAGGTGGGGGTGGGTCTGCTAGCTCAGCAGGCCCCGCACTGGGATTACATCTCTGGATGTGGCCAGAGGACCCCCAGTGTGAACTGCCCGACAGAGCAAGTCTGAGGTGGACTCCTGGGTAGGAGCTGGGCTGGATGCAATGCCACAGAGGGCAGCTACCACCCTGCCTGCTCCACGCACTTTCCAACTCGTTGCCTATCTGGAGCAGATGCAATATTCAGTGCCTGTGAAAGATGCTCCCAGCGCACCTGCTGCCCACCATCCCTCCCCCAAACTGCCCCAGGCTGCCCAGAGGGTCCTGTGGATGCCTGGCCTACATTCTGAGCTCTGCCTCCCATACCCTGGACCCCCTCCCAGAGGCCAGCTGCTGGAAGCCAGTCTGTAGCCCCCCGAGTTGACACACCATTTCAGCAGGGTATGACTTGCCCAAGTCCATCTGGCGTGTCGGGGACAGCTCACATCAGAATCTGTAGTTCCTGGCCCCCAACCCTGAAGGGCTGGATTCCACATCTCTGCAGTCCCAGGAGGCTGGTTTACCTGGGTATCTAAGAGGCCAGGGCTGCTCTGCAGGCTGTGGGAGCCCATGTTCCAGCTCTGAGCCCCCTGGGAGGTTCAGGTTGCTCACCTTTGGGGCTGTCCTGCCTCTCAGGCATTCATTTGGCCCCCAGGGACCCCTTCCCATTTTGAGGACCAGCTGTGGGCTCCAGAGAAAGCAGTTCCAAAAACCTTAGACCACTTATCCCACTCTCTATTTCTTATCTGGGGAAACTGAGACCAAAGAGGGGGAGGAACTTACTCAAGGAGCCCCAGCAAGTCAGAGGCAGAGCCAGGTCTAGGAAGCTCTTTCGGGGAGAGCCCCCCTCCCACCCCAATCCCCACCCCCTGGGTCCTCTATCACACCCTTAAGGAGCCTGTCCCTGCAGAGGCCATGGAGGGGTCCAGAGCCAAGTGTGTACTCACGCCTGTGCCTGCATTTGTACTTGTATGCTTGCACGGTGCAGGGTGGGGTGGGGCCAGCGAAGGTGGGAGGGGTTCACATAATACATGTTTAGGCTTTTCAATCTGCTGCTTTATGCCTGTGAGGCCTGCCAGGTTTAAAAGACAAGGAACAGGCTTCTCACTCCCAGATGACAGGGGTGGCCCAGAAGAGGTGAAAGCTTCACAGACACAGTCGGGGGTCACCTTGGAGCCCTGGGGCTGGTAGAGATACACAAAGAGGCCACCACTAGGGGTCAGTCATGACCCAGTGATTCTGAGAAGGAGTGGGCCCGACCTGCCTCTGTCCAGGGCCTTGTCTTGCTAGGCCTTCTCTGCAGCCATTAACAGTCTGAGAGGGGAGACAGTCTGCGAGGAAGCCATGGCTGGCATTCTAAACTGGGTGAGTGTGTGAACAGTTTGAAAAAGCAGAGCTTATCATAAAAGCTGTATTGGAAAAAAAGAAAGGCAATAGCTACTGGTTTGTAATACGAGCCCCACAGCTATTGGGGCTTCCCTGGTGGTTCAGACAGTCAGATGGTAAAGAATCTGCCTGCAGTGCAGGAGACCCAGGTTCCATCCCTGGGTGAGGAAGATCCCCTGGAGAAGGGGATGGCTACCCACTCCAGTATTCTTGCCTGGAGAACCCCATGCATGGACAGAGGATCCTAGCAGTCTACAGTCCATGGGTCGCTAACACTTTCTTCTTTTCACAAACCACAGAAAGCGAAGGGTCACTTTTATGGAATCTTGGCAAGTGGGCATCTGAAAGGCGGAATGATTTTCAGTTGAGGATGTTTGTCCTTAACAGAGGAAGGGAACAAGAGATTTGCATTTATTAAAAGGAAGCTATGGATATTTTTCCCCCCAAAGTTGAGGGTTTTAGCTTTTACAAAGAGCTCATGATATATTACCAGTAGCTTCTCCAATCATGTGTAAGAATCACCAGGTTGTTTGTATAAATGCAGATTCCTGGGCTCCACTTCCAGAAATTCTGACCCTGTGAGCCTAGGATGGGGCCCAGGGATGAGTACTGGGTGTTTCTGATGCAGGTGGCCCTAGGACCATATATGAGAAACACTGCAACTGAGGCACGAGTCCGGGCATATCATACCCATAGAACAGACAGGGAAACGGAGGCCCAGAGAGGGTCAGTGAGCAAGTGGCGACAGAGCCAGGACACACACATGGAGTGCAGACATCATCTCTGGGGAGAGCTCCACTTCCCAAAAGGACACTTGCATGTCCCCCCATCCTCTTCCAACACCCCCTGATATGTCTCTGTCCAAGAAAGATACAGCCCTGGTCCTCTGGGCTGACTAGAGCCGAAGGACAAGCTTGGGCTGGAGGGTAGGAACTGAGAGTCCTTGGAATACAGATGGGGAGGCTGAGGCCCAGAGCAGGCAATCCTCACCATACCTGACTCTGCTTGGGAACGGCTAACTGGGTTTCCCTTCGAGGTAGAGTCTGCAGATTCCTGAGTGGCAGACCCCACTTCACCAGCCCTGCGCTCAGCCAAGCTGGCTGTCCTGACGGCCAACTCCTAGGGGGTGGGTGACCAGAGGCAGAGGTGCCAACGAAGTGTGTTTCCTAGGAGATCCCCCCCAAACACACCTGGACTGGCAAGTTGAATCCCACCTCCACCTCCCCACCCCCAAGCTAAATTTCGCTGTCTCTACAATAGCGCTGCGATTGAGCACACCTTCCTGTCCACTCAGCCCCGCTACCCAGCCCAAAGGCGCTCGATTCGGAGGGTGGCCCTGGTGGCCACGCAGAGGACACGCGGTCCCCACCCCAAACCTCGCAGACCCATTCATCCCGCCCCTCCCCTGCTGCTGGAGAGTGGGCTTAGCCCCGCCCACGCCCCCACTCGTCGGGGACAATCTCGCGCCACTCCCCCGGGTGCTAAGCACCCCCCCTTCGCTCCCACCTATAGCCAGTTCAGCCCGGCTCTGCCAGACTCAGACGCCCCTCCCTCCTTCCCCAAAAAGAACTCACCTCGCCCGCAAAGGGCAACCAGGGAGAAAAGGAACAGAGGGAGAGCGCTTCTCATGACGGGAAGGGGTTGGAGAGGTAGCCGAAGCGAGCTCAGCGGTCAGACCGCCCGGGCACCGGCAGCCTGGAGCAGGCTAGTGAGAGCGGGTGCCCACGGCCTCGGAGGTATGAAGTGGCGGTGCGGAGGGCACTAGGACCCCGCGGAGAGCCCAGCTGAACCCCGCTGGGGGCAGCAGCTGTGAGCTACGCCCACTCGGGAATGGGCGGGGCCAGCACCAATGGGGCGCCAGTGGCTCTTCTGAGCCAACCGCCTAGGGTCGTCACCCCCCCGGGCTGACCTTGGCACTTCCAGACCTACTCAGGCCTCCCACTTTCCCTAAAGGGAGGCTGGCAGAACAGCGCCAGCACCCTTTGTACAACTGGGGAGACTGAGGCGGACCCTGGCTCTTGCTCTCATACCTTTTCGAAAAGTGCTTGTACTCTAGCCGGCAGTTCTCTAGGATTTGCCCTGTCAGGACTCAGGAGGTCTTACAGAAAAAGATCTCCAGTCTGTGCCCACGGGATCTGCTGAAAGCAAGGAGCACTGCAAGAAGTGGGGAATAAGCCTGGTGGTGTGGGGCACAGCTATCTGCAGACATTGGGGAAAGAATGCCTAGGGCAAGTCTGTGGATTTGGGGAGGGTTAAATGGTTCAGGGTCCCCTTACATACTAATAGATTGAGTTGGGAAAGGACAGGATGGGGCCAGTGGACTGACTGTGTCCTCTCACTTGAGCCTTACAACCTGTGCTGACCGCAGACAGCTCTGATGCTTCAAGGGAGCAAGCACCCCCTCCTCCAGCCAAGTGATCCTCGCTCAGAGTTGGAATCAGTATCATTCCTTTGGGAGCTGGGGGACCTTACAGGACAAGCGTCAACACCAGGGCAGCCTTACTTTTGGACCTGGCCAGAAGTGGCGCCTCAACCCAGGATCCTGCAGGGCCTTTGGAGTACTCCTGCAGCCCTCATTCCAAGCTTTCCACCTCCTCTCCTCCCTGAGCCCCACCAGGCAGAGCTAGCAACTGGAGGGACAGGGCAGGGTCTGGGGGAGTGGTCACCTAAAGATAGTAACTTTGCCACTTTCTCTCCAGGACTCTCAGGCTTGCTATCATATGGATTTCCCCAATGTCTTTTTTGCTATAATTTGACATGTTGGCATCTATTTCTTTTTAAAAGAACACTGTTGAAATGGAGCTGCCTTTCCTTTTAAGATGGCTTGGAGAATGTAGGATTGAGTGCATTCTCTTCTCCAAACTGAAGCAATAAATAGATGAAATATTGGGTTGGCCAAAAAGTTTGGGTTTTTCTGTAAGATGTTATGGGAAGAGCTGAACAAACTTTTTGGCCAAATCAATGTATAAAGCAAACAAAAAGACATAATCAGGCTGAAAATAAGATCTTTATGAACCAACTTCGGGGGGAAAAGAAAGCAAAGTAATGAGGGGGCTGAAATTGGAAGCTGACTGGGCTCTGGAAGTCAAAGGCAGTGGCAGGTGCTTAGGGATAGAAGGGGCCTAAAAGACTCTTGGCTGGAAGCTACAGGCTTGGTTGTATCCCAATCCCTGAAAGATGCTGGAGAGGGATACTGCTGCTGATCTGTTGTCTGAGGCCTTAGCTCATAGTATGTGTATTACCTCTCATACACCATAGCATAGGAGCTTGAAAATGCCATGGGACTTGGAGGTATCTGCAAAACCTTAAGTTAGGTGAGCAATGGTAGGAGGGTGGGAAGGGAGAGAGAGAGGGAGAGGATACATTATTCATTCAAACTAGCCTAAGTGCTGGAACATAAGTGAAGTGCTCAGAGAATGATGGGGAAAGGGTTCCATTGACCAGATCTGAGACATTTTAGCATTAAAATAAATAATGATAATGATGAATATTCATTGAGTAAAATGAGAAAATTTAAGACTATATTGTAGTAAATATATGATGAAAGTTTGCTGATAAATGAGGAACTTAACATAGTTTCAAAATACCTCCCCACAAAACTTTTATTAATTATAAGGGGGTAAAAGAGTTGACAGAGGAGAAATTTTGCAGATACCACCTGTGGTAGATTGAATAATGACCCCCAAAGATGTCCACATCCCTATTTTGGAACCTGTGGATATCACTTTATATGGTGGAAGAAACTTGGCTTGTGTGATTAAATTAAAGGTCTTGGGATGGGGAGATTCTCCTAGTGGGACTGATGTAGTCACGGAGGTCCTTATAAGGGGAAGCAGGGAATCAGAGAATGTATGTGAAAATGGAAGCAGAGATTGGAGTGATGTAGATATGAGCTAACAAATGCCAAGGCTGCCTCCAGAACTGGAAGAGGCAAGGCACAGATTCTCCTTTGGAAACATCACAAGGAATTAGTTCTGCCAGTACCTTGATATTAGCCCCATAAGACTGATATTGGACTTCTCATCTTCAGACCTGTAAGATTAAAAAAATTTTGTTGTTTCAAGCCACTACATTTGTGGTAATTTGTTACAGTAACTTTCAGTTCAGTTCAGTTCAGTCCCTCAGTTGTGTCCGACTCTTTGCGACCCCATGAATCGCAGCACGCCAGGCCTCCCTGTCCATCACCAACTCCCGGAGTTCACTCAAATTCACTTCCGTCGAGTCGGTGATGCCATCCAGCCATCTCATCCTCTGTTGTCCCCTTCTCCTCCTGTCCCCAATCCCTCCCAGCATCAGACTCTTTTCCAATGAGTCAACTCTTCTCATGAGGTGGCCAAAGTATTGGAGTTTCAGCTTCAGCATCATTCCTTCCAAAGAATACCCAGGGCTGATCTCCTTCAGAATGGACTGGTTGGATCTCCTTGCAGTCCAAGGGACCCTCGAGAGTCTTCTCCAACACCACTTCAAAAGCATCAATTCTTCAGTGCTCAGCTCTCTTCACAGTCCAACTCTCACATCTGTACATGACTACTGGAAAAACCGTAGCCTTGACTAGATGGACATTTGTTGGCAAAGTAATGTGTCTGCTTTTGAATATGCCATCTAGGTTGGTCATAACTTTCCTTCCAAGGAGTAAGTGTCTTTTAATTTCATGGCTGCAGTCACCATCTGCGGTGATTTAGGAGCCCCCCAAAATAAAGTCTGACACTGTTTCCACTGTTTTCCCATCTATTTCCCATGAAGTGATGGGACCAGATTTAGGAAACCAATATAGTACCTCAGCCAAGTGATCAAAATTCACATCATGAATGATGGAGCAAATAAAAATTGTACATTACCTGATAGGTTCCAGTACACAGGATTGCTTCTTTGATATTCCTGCCAAAGATATATGACTTGACTCTAGTTATGAGGATGCATCAGACAAACCCAGATTAAGGGATATTCTATAAAATAACTGGTCTGTAATCATCAGAAGTATCAAGGTTATGAAAGTCAAGGAGAGATTAAGAAACTGTTTCAGATAGAAGGAGACTCAAGTGACATCACAGCTAAATGCAACATGTGATTCTGAAATGGATCCTTTTGCTATACAAGACTTTATGGGAACAACTGGCAAAATATGAATGGGGTCTGGGGATGAGATAATAATGCTATATCAATGTTAATTTCTTGATATTGATGACTATATGTTGGCTATATCTACAAAGATATCTTTGTAAATAATGCACATAAAAGTGTCAGAAGCTTATGTTGTAAATGTAATCAAAATGATGCAAGGGGAAAAAGTTCATTGTATGATACTTGGAACTTTTCTCTAAATTCGAGATTAAAAAAAAAAAGCTAAGTGAGCTTACAAACTTAGATTTGAAAACTTAAGCAATCAAAGGCTAAGAAAGTCAATAAAATATATTGGTGAATTGACTCCAGATAAAATGAATTTTTATAGACATATGACAAATAATTTTTAGGAAGAAAAGAAAAAGAAGAAAAGCTATCCAACTTATTTGTTGAGGATAGTATAATTGTGAGAATTATAGGCCAATGTGACTTATGGGTATTTTTCACAGGGAAACGGCATGGGTTAGTGATTAGTGCGTGGCCTCTGGAGCCAAGCAGTCTGGATTTATATTCTGGTGTCACTACTAATATTCTCTGTGAACTTGGGGAAGTGACTTAACTTCTCTGTGCCTCAGTTCTCTCATATTCCAGAGGAGGAAATAACCTTCAAAACAATAGGCCTTCTAGGATGAAATGAAATAATTCATGTAAAATGCCTTAATGGTGCCTGGAACATAGAAAGCACCTAATAAATGTTAGCTCCTATTAGTTTTCATGAATGTAGATTCAAAAATTCTAAATAAAATAATACCAAGTTGAAAACAGCAGTGTACACACACAAAAATATTGCGTCATGGCAAAGTAGGGTTTATTCTAAGAACCCAAGTGAGTCAACATTAGACAACTCACTAATATAATAAACTGCCCTAACAGATTACTCATGCAATGCAAACTATTAGCAAACTAGCTTCCTTAACCTAATAAACATGTAGCACTGATCAGACTTAATGGTAAAACTTTAAAAGCAATTTCCATCAAAGTCAAGACTTACACAAGGATGTCTTCTATCATAGTTTCTATTCAGCACTATATTGGAGGTCCTACACCTTCTTGTGGTAGCTTAAATTATGTGAAATTGCCATTTTTTTTAGGTCACAGGCTGCCCAACAGCAGCAACTTATATGATTCAACCTATAAAAGGAAGAAATAAATAGCATTTAAGAATCAGAAAAGAATACTACCTGTATGTGCAGACAATGTGATTGTCTGTGCAGAAAATCCAAGAGAACATACAGAGAAATCATTAAAACTAGTAAGAGAGTAAGGTTACTAAATTGAAGATCAACTTTTTAAAAATTATTAGCATTTGTGTACCAAATTATAACATGTATAGAAAAAGAGATTCTATTTACAACAGCAACAAAAATCTGAAAAGGCATCAAGCAAAAGATACATGAGAACTTTCATGTAGAATATTATATTGTAAAAATTACTCCAGGACTTGAAGAACTAAATGGAAATGTATAACATGTTTATGAATGTAAGGACTCAAATTATAAAATGGAACTACTAATATTTATGAACAGGAGGACCTCATGGACAGAGGAACCTGGTATATTACTTATTACTAAATTAAACTATAAATTTGATGTGATTCTCACACAAATCCCAATAGAATTTTTCATGGAACTTACTGGGTGCATTGTAAGATCCAAGTAGAAATCAAGGGACCAAGAATAACATAGCGAACACCACTGGTGTCCTGCCTCTACCCTTCAGCATCACAGACCCCATACATGCCAGGAAGTTAGCAGCATTAATGTACTAATCATACCTTTTTATTTGACATCTAAGGCTTTGCTGATCCTGTAGAGACTCCCCCTTCCAGGGCTTAGTCAAGTTCTAGAAATAATAAAGAACTTACCTGCCAGTGCAACTTTCACATGCATACCAACTATCTAAAGCCCATAGTCCTGAACTAACTCCTTATCAGGCTCTTATACTCCAGTCCACTATCCATCTGGCTTAATCATCCTAGGGCCAAGTACTTGACAACTGCAGATAGCTGATATGCCCCAGAGGCCACTGAAAGCCAACCCTAAGCCTACGTACCTTGCCTTGCTTTTCCTGCAGAAACCACAGTAAAGGCTCGTGCCGTTTCCCCTCACTCCCTCTGCCTTCTGACTGATCTTTGGACTTTGCAGGGTGGTCCTGCATGGCCTGTCATGCCTCCTGTGTCTAGGGATCTGTGAGTATGATGTTGAAAACTTCTTCCTTTATGACAGTCATTTCCATGTCTGTGTGTCTTACTATACATAATCAAAACACATCCTGGATACATTTTTAAAATAGTCAATGAGGAATGAGAGTTAGCCTATAAATAATCCAATTTCTTTGCCTGCAGGTTGGAATAACTCTAAAGTGCCCAGTGAGACTGAACTCGAACGTCCTTCCAGCTTGTTCATTAATGCACCTCCATTGACTTTCTTCCCTTATACCTTGCTTCCCCACTGTCTTACTTGTTCTTCCTGTGACTGCTCACTAAAGAAAATCCTTGCACCCAAATCCTTGTTTCAGACTCCACTTCTCGGGAAACCCAAATTGGCTTGAGGGGTGGTGGTGGGGGGCTTCCCAGGTGGCACTAGTGGTAAAGAAACCACCTGCCAATGCAAATTAGAATTTTCTCTGGGTATATGCCAAGGGATTGCAGGGTCATATAGTAACTCTAATTTTAGGTTTTGAAGGAACCTGTATACTGTTCTCCATAGTGTCTGCACCAATTTACATTTCTACCAACAGTGTAGGAGGGTCCCCTTTTTACTAAACCCTCTTCAGCATTTATTATTTGTAGATTTTTTATTATGGCCATTCTGACCAGTGTGAGGTGATAGCTCTTATAGTTTTTATTTGCTTTTATCTAATAATTAAAGATGTTGAGCATCTTTTCATATGCCTATTTGCCATCTATATGTCTTCTTTGAAGAAATATCTGTTTAGTTCTTCTGCCCATTTTTGGATTGGATTGTTCCCTTTTTGTTATTGAGTTATATGAGCTGTTTGTGTATGTTGGAAATTAAGCCCTTGCCAATTGCATTGCTTCCAAATATTGAGTTGACCAAAAGGCTCACAAAAAAACCCAAATGAACCTTTTGGCCAACCCAATGTTTCCTACCAATCTGTTGGTTGTATTTTTATTTTGTTTATGGTTTTTTTTTGCTGGACGAAAACTTATGAGTTCAATTAAATCCCATTTGTTTATTTTTGCTTTTATTTCTATTGCCTTAGGAGATTGAACTAAGAAAACATTGCTTTGATTCATGTCAGAGAATGTTTTGGCTATGTTTTCTTCTAGGTGTTTTATGGTGTCTTGTGTTTAAGTCTTTAAGCCATTTTATTTTGTATATGGTGTGAGGGACTGTTCTAACTTCATTGATTGTGGCTGCTCAGCTTTTCCAACATCACTTGCTAAAGAGACTGTCTTTTTCCCCTTGCATACTATTGCCTCCTTTGTTGAAGATTAATTGTCCATAGGCATGTGGGTTTATTTTTGGATTCTCTGTTCTGTTCCATTGACCCATATGTCTGTTTTTGTGCCAATACATTGCTGCTTTGATTACTGTAGCTTTGTAGTATTGTCTGAAGTCTGGGAGGGTTATGCCTCCAGCTTTGTTCATAATGGTATAAATAACATAGATATCTACTTCTCTCACATGTAGAAACCTGGAGGTTGCCAATATAGGACTAATACGGTCACTTTATTTCCCAAACTTCCTGGGTCACGTGGTCCTTCTAGCTTTCTGCTCTATGATCCTAAGGCAATATTTCTTGATCTGTATGTTTCAAGATGGCTGCTAAAGCTCCAGGCATCACATGTGTACTCCAGGTAGCCAGAGGAGTAAGAAATCAAAAAGAAAAAGCTAACAGCATAGACCAGCTGTCTTTTAAGGAAACTTCTTGGAAAACTGCCTCTTAACATCTCTGTTTATAATCCCATTCAGCAGATCTTTGTCACACTTGGCTCCAAAGAAGCTTGGGAAATGTAGTCTTTATTCTGAGTGGTGATAATCCAGCAGATAATTAGGGATTCTACCATGGTAGAAGTAGAGGAAAATGGATATTAGGGTATAGTAACAGACTATGCCCTGAGCATCTGCTTTGTACCAGGATCTGTTCTTGGAAATGAATTGATAGCTAAGCAAAGTCTCTGCCCTCATGGAATTAACACTCAAGTAGAAGAAAGTGAAGTGAAAGTGTTAGTCACTCAGTCGTGTCTGACTCTTTGCAACCCCATGGACTGTAGCCTGCCAGGTTCGTCTGTTCATGGAATTCTCCAGGCAAGAATACTGGAGTGGGTAGCCATTCCCTTCTCCAGGGGATCTTCCTGACCCAGAGATTGAACCCAGTTCTCCTGCATTGCAGGCAGATTCTTTACCATCTGAGCCACCAGGGAAGAGCCTCTAGTAGAAGAAACACACATTAAACTCATAAAGAAAAGATTGACGAAGTATGATGAGGAAAACTACTGAATTCTCCAGGAGAGAACAACAGGGAATGTATATGAATGTGGATGAAACTAAGGTGGGAAGGGTTTGGAGTGTTTATACATCTGAACCTTTACAAGTGTGGTTCCCTCTGCCTGGATGCTGTTCCTTGTCTTTGCTTCCCACTCATCATTCCTGGTGGTTTAAACTGTGTTAACTTGGTTGAGTTGGAACTGTATTTTCCAGAAGGCTTTCCTGATGGCTCAGTGGTAGAGAACCCGCCTGCCAATGCAGGAGATATAGGCTTGATCCCTGGGTTGGGAAGATCCCCTGGAGAAGGAAACGGCAACCCACCCCAGTATTCTTGCTTGAAAAATCCCATGACAGAGGAGCCTGGTGGACTACAGTCCATGGGGTCACAAAGAGCCATGCATGACTTAGCAACTAAAACAACAACAAATATTCTCCAGAATTCCCATTCCATTTTTGGTTTTGGGTTGAGTCAGCCAAAAGAAGAGCCTTTATGAGATTTGGAAACAGAAGTGAAGAGGCAGCTGTTACTGTCTAAAGGCTGCTGTGGTTGTACGCAGTGAGAGATGCAGCGATGCCTGGGGGGTCCAGCTGTCTGCCCTGCATCCAGCTCTTCTTCCTGGTGCTGGCCAATAGCGGCCCCAGCCCACCACTCAACGCTGAGCTGCAGACCCACAGATGTGGGAACTCCAGGCTGGCACAGTTGCCCAGTATCTTCTCCAGGAGCATCTCCTTGGCAGTTCCACATAAGTGGCCAGACAAGGCATCTCAGATTGAACAAATGGTGACCCCTTCTCTGAACCTCCAGCACCTCTGCTTCCCCAGCTCCTCCTACCATCAAGCAGGGTCTAATTCCTGTAATAAATCCCTCAGCTCTTGCTCATGGTGGTTCTGCTTCTTCCCTGATTGGACCCTGACAGTTCCTTCTTGTTGGGCAGTTCCTTCTTGAAGCGGTAAGCACTCTACCAGGACGCTCCCTCTTCCTCCTCCTCCTCCTCCTAGAGGCCTTCCCTACACCCCCTTGGCAGCTCCAGTGAGACCTGCTTCATTCAGCCTCATAGAATTGTTAGTTAAAAAGGTCTGCTTCGGCAGAGGGTTCTGGGAGCGGAGAGTCAAGATGGCGTCTGTATGATCTCCCGAGGTAGCGGCGTTGGAGTTGGGCCAAAGTGAGCGGCAAGAGGAAAGCAGACTGTGGGTTGGCCCCATAAAAGATGACAACAGCAGCTCGGCCAACTTTTGAACCTGCAAGAGGTGGAAGAGGAAAAGGTGAGGGTGATTTGAGCCAACTCTCAAAGCAGTATTCAAGCAGAGACCTACCCTCTCATACAAAGATAAAATATAGACAGACCACTCAGGATGCCCCTGAAGAAGTTCGAAACCGTGACTTCAGGAGAGAGTTGGAGGACAGAGAGAGAGCTGCTGCAAGAGAAAAAAACAGAGATCGGCCAACCCGAGAACATACAACCTCCTCTTCAGTGTCAAAGGAGCCTCGATTGGACCAGATTCCTGCTGCCAACCTTGATGCAAACGATCCACTAACAGATGAGGAAGATGAAGATGAAGATTTTGAAGAGGAGAGTGATGATGACGATACTGCAGCTCTTCTTGCAGAGTTGGAAAAAATCAAAAAAGAAGGAGCTGAAGAGCAGGCCAGAAAGGAACAAGAACAAAACGCTGAAGAAGAAAGGATTCGTATGGAAAACATTCTGAGTGGAAACCCTCTTCTTAATCTCACTGGCCCATCCCAGCCTCAGGCCAACTTCAAAGTTAAAAGAAGGTGGGATGATGACGTTGTCTTCAAGAACTGTGCAAAAGGTGTAGATGATCAGAAGAAAGACAAAAGATTTGTAAATGATACGCTTCGATCTGAATTTCACAAAAAGTTCATGGAGAAATACATTAAATAGTACAGTTTTATGTGCTGAATTGAAGGCTATAAAATGTAAACGATCTGACTTCATTTTGATTTTTCTCTCCCACCCCTATCTAAATTGTGTATAGGCTTCCCTAATTTTTAGTTCCAAAGTATCTTTTCCTTTACTGATTAATTACTTGATAAGGACTTGGGAATTGGTTTAACCCAGTTTCCATCTCAATATTTCCAGTCATGTGTTTTCTCTTAAATATAGGAAAAGAAACCTTGTAATAAATATTTTTAATAAATAGCCAAATCTGTGTCCCCAACTTGTTTGTTGAAATGTATGCAGCTAGTAAAACATTGCATATTTAAACAAACAAAAAAAAAAAGGTCTGCTTCTTACTACTCTGAAAGGACTCCAGGGACAGGGTCGGGTCTTTGGTCCTCATTTCTGAGGACAAGTGGGAGGAAGCCACAGTATTCCAGGCCTCTAGAAGGTGCCAGATACTTCCTGATTAACTCTCTCATTTTGTCATCACAAGAATTTACTGCCTCATTTTAGGAATGAAGAGAAAGTCAGTTGGTGGAGTTGGTGTTTGAACCCTGGACTACAGGCATCAGGGCCTATGGTCCCTTCACTTGCTCACGGCTGGGGCAGGAAGTGGGGCTGCGATTTCCATCCACGTTCAGCCTCCTTGGATTCCTTGCTCCCTGACCCTGCTGCTCTCACCCCTCCCACACCCATTCGTGCTCCACCTGCTCCTTCTCTCCGGCAGGCAAGCTCCACTCTCCACGGTGCTAATCGGCACCTGGGGCCCGCGGCAGGCAGCAGCGTTGATGGCTCTGCAGCTGGGTTCAGAGACAAGGGCCAGGCTGACTCAGAGCCAAAACCTAGCAAGTGCAGACAACCGACCTGAGGGGATGGAGATGAGGAACAGCTGGTCCCCTCCCCTCCGGCTGGCCCCACACCCGGCATTTCTGAGGGCTCACCATCTGGGCTGCCACTGTCTCCCTGCTTGTGTGCTTGCTGCCAGCCTAACACTTTGCTGGCCTCAAAGAATCCTCCTCCATTATGAAGCAGGTCAGAGTGAGTTTTCTCCATCCTACTTCCAGCCTAGGCTGGTAGTTAGGGCTGTGAGGTTGATACACAGGGTTCCCATCCTGCTCTGCCACTGGGGACCTACATGACCTTTTTAAAAAAGTTAGTTTCTCCTTTTCCTCTGCTATAAGGCTGTCCTGATGATTAAATGACATAATGTGGGTAAAGCATGCAGCCCAGCGATGGAGCCCTGGCAAGCTGTGGCACTGGGAGAGATGCAAGGCACAGTGTATTGCCAGGTCCTCAAAGACACCCTGTGCCCCCCCAAGATCCCTTGTATCACTACCCTCCCTAAACGAAGCCACTGTTTTGGCTTCTAATGATATGGATTAGTTTCACATGTTTTTAAAAAATTCCATATTTATGGAGATTTGATTGAAGTACAGTGGGACTTCCCTGGTGGCTCAGTGGTAAAGAACCTGCCTGCCAATGCAGGAGACAATCCTTGGGTTGTGATGATCCCCTGGAGAAGGAAATGGCAACCCACCCCAGTATTCTTGCCTGGGAAATCCCATGGACAGAGGAGCTTCAGGCTACAGTCCATGGAATGGCCAAGAGTTGGACATGACTTAACAATTACACAACAACCACTGAAGTACAGCAACTTCCAAATGTTTTGCATGTGCAATTTGGTCAGTTTTGATATTTATATATGTACTCATGAAACGTCAGAGGGCAGATATTTGCAAAACTCCCCAAAGTTTCCTGTGCCCCTTTGGAATCCATCACTCCCTCCACTCCTTCCCCAGGCAAACACTGATCTGCTTTCTGTCCCATAGATTAGTTTGTACTTTCTCGAACCTTATGTAAATGGAATTACACAGTCTGTGCGCTTTGGGGAGGATGGGCAGAGAATTTGCCCATTATGCGTTTGCCTCTAGTGATTCTGAGGTTCTTCCATTTTGTCAAGTGTGTCCAGCAATTTATTTCCTTTTATTGCCTTTATTCCATTGTATGGCTGTACCACAGTCCAGCTATTTACTTGTTGATGAAAATTTGAATTGTTTCTATTCTTTTACTATTGCACATAAAACTGTGAACGTCCTTAAACAAGTATCTGTGTGGAAAGTTATTTTTTCTTCTCCTGGGTAAATATCTGTGAATGGGATGGATGGGTCACGTGGTAGGTGTCGGTTTCATTTTAAATGTCCATCAAGTCGTTTTCTAAAGTGATTGTACACTTTTCTATTCCCACCAATAGTGTTTGAGAGTTTCAGTTGCTCCACATCTCGCCAACACGTGGTATAGTCAACTTTTTAAAGCTGAACCCATAACACTGGATGCATGGCAATGTCTCACTGTGTCATAATTTGCATTTTCCTGATGACTAATGATGTTGAGCTTTTTAAAAATGTGCTTATTTGACATCTGTATACCTTCTCCTGTGAAATGCCTGTTCAAATCCTTGGCCCATTTTCATACTGAGCTGCATGTCTCATTGAATTGTAAGAGTTCTTTATACATTATGAATTTAAGTCTTATCTTATATAGGTTATGAATATTTTTTCTCAGAATATGGCTTGCCTTTTTATTTTCTTAGAGCAACAGTTTTTTATTTTTATGAGTCTAATATATAATTTTTATTTTAATCAAAGAAAATGCTTTTTTTATTCTATCCAAGAAATCTTTGCCTATCCCACGGTTACAAAGATATTCTCCTCTTTTTTTTTTTTTTCAAGAAATTTCTATTTTTACATTTTAGATTTTGGTCTCTGATTCTATTTTGAGTAAAATGTGGTATACACCATTATTGTTCATCCCCCGCCCCTCCCCGCCCCCACCACCCCACTGGATAGCCAGTAATTTTAGCACAATTGTTGAAAAAAAAAGCTTTCCTTCTTCCACTGAATTCCTTAGTATTTTGGTCAAGAAAACAGTTGACCATATACGTGTGGGTCTGTTTCTGGGTTCTATTCTATTCCATTGATCTATATGTCTATCTTTTTACCAGTACCAAATGGTCTTGATTACTGTAGTTTTAAGGAAGCCTTGAACTTAGGTAGGGTAAGTTCTTTAATTTTGTTCTTCTTTTTAAAAGTTGCTTTACTTGTCGGGGAAAGTGAAAGTGAAAGTTGCTCAGTTGTGTCTGACTCTTTGACCCATGGACTGTAGCCCTCCAGACTCCTCTGTTCATGGAATTCTCCAGGTAAGAATACTGGAGTGGATAGCCATTCATTTCTCCAGGGGATCTTCCTGACCCAGAGATCAAACCTGGGTCTCCTGCATTGCAGGCAGATTCTTTACCATCTGAGCCACTGCAGAAGCCCAGGGAAGCCCCTAGGTCCTAGGAATGTCCAAATACATTTTAAAATCAGATTTTTCAAATCTAAAAAAGAGGTGACTACTGGAATTTTGATTGGAATTTCATGGAATTTTGATTGGAATTTCACTGAATTTATATTAGGAAGAGGGAAGCTATATTAGGCATTTCATATCTCTCAATGCAAAAACTGGCATATTTCTCTGTGTATTTGATATTTACTCTCATCAATGTTTCATCATTTTCAGTGTTGAGGTTTTATAAATTTCTTCCTAAGTATTTGATAAATGTTGATGCTAATCTAAATGGGATTTTTAAAATTTTGCTTTCAAATTGCTCGCTGTTAAGAACTTTCATGGTGTATTCTTCCTTTCCTAACAGAGGTGTTGGAAAACCTGGATATAGGGGGCATTCTTGCAGTGCTCACTGTCAAGTGCTGTAGATAAGATGTCAAAAGTCTGAAAGAAGAAGAGCAGAAAGACTGATGGAGCTTCAAATAAATGCATAAAAAGCTTCCTACTCCTGTTCCCCTTGATTTTGCCTCTGATTTTTTATTATGGAGTGTGCGTTGTTATGGCGATGAGAGTTGGGGAGGTCCTGCAGTGGGAAGAGATGGGAGGTCCTCAGCCCTCTTCCTGTTCTACACTCTGTTCTAGTGCCGCCCACGTCCATGCTTTCAAGGTCTTCTACACACAGTAAACCAGACATCTCCTCTAAGCTCCAGGCATGTACCACTCACAGGACTGTTAAACTCAGCATCTCTATAACTGAATTCACAATCTTTCCTCAAACCAGTTTCTTATTCAGTATTTCTTTTGTTTCAAATTGCAGTCCCCACTAGTTGCACATACCCAATAGGAATAGCAGTAAGTAAATACCCAATAAATACTTGTTATGTGGATAAGTGGATGAAGATTTGCAGTACAGAAAGTCATCTTATCCTAAATAATTTTTGAGGAAAGTTGCCACCTTTGAGCTGGTTTGGAAAGTCCCATGCATATTCTCATAATGCTGGAAATCTCCAGATTTAAACAAAAAGACTCTGCATGCCAGAGTTGGTTCTTCTTCCTGTGTTACTCTGGGCCTCACTAAGACCATAGCTACAAGCAGGATGAGGGTAGGACATTTCTTGTCCTTTGTTGTTTAGTTGCAAAGTTGTGTCCAACTCTTTGGGACCCCATGGACTACAGCACACCAGCCTTCCTTGTCCTTCAGTGTCTCCCAGAGTTTGCTCAAAGTCATGTCCATTGAGTCAGTGACGCCATCCAACTATCTCATCCTCTGTCACCCCCTTCTCCTCCTACCTTCAATCTTTCCCAGCATCTGGGTCTTTCCAATGGGTTAGCTCTTTGCATCAGGTGGCCAAAGTATTGGACCTTCAGCATCAGTCCTTCCAATGAATAATCCAGGTTGATTTCCTTCAAGATTGACTGATTTGATCTCCTTGCTGTCCAAGGGACTCTCAAGAGTTTTCTCCAGCCCCATAGTTCAAAAGCATCAATTCCTTGGTGCTCAGCCTTCTTTACGGTCCAATTCTCACATCCATACATGACTACTGGAAAAACCATAGATTTGATTATGTGGACCTTTGTTCGTGAAGTGATATCTCTGCTTTTAAATACGCTGTCTAGGTTTGTCATAGCTTTTCTTTCAAAGAGCAAGCGTCTTTTAATTTCATGGCTGTAGTCACCATCTGCAGTGATTTTGAAGCCTAAGAAAATTAAATCTGCCACTGTTTCCATTCCCCCACCCCGATCCATTTGCCATGAAGTGATGGGACTAGATACCATGATCTCAGTTTTTTGAATGTTGAGTTTTAATCTAGTTTTTTCACACTCCTTTTTCACTTTCATCAAGAGTCTGTTTAGTTCCTCTTTACTTTCTGCCATTAGGGTGGTATTATCTGCATATCTGATGTTGTTGATATTTCTCCCTGCCATCTTGATTCCAGCTTGTGCTTTATCTTGTCTGGCATTTTGCATGATTTACTCTGCATAGAAATTAAATAAGCAAGGTGACAATACACATCCTTGAAGTACTCATTTCCTAATTTGGCACCAGTCCATTGTTACATATCTTGTTCTAACTGTAGATTCTTGACCTGATACAGGTTTCTCAGGAGGCAGTTAAGGTGGTCTGGTATTCCCATCTTTTGAAGAATTTTCCAGTTTGTTGTGATCCATACAGTCAAAGGCTTTAGTGTAGTCAATGAAGCAGAAGTAGATGTTTTTCTGGAATTTTTAGTCCTGGGAACAGAAAAATCATTTTCATTGCAATGACTGCATCTCATTCATTTCTATATCACCTGTGCCTTGGCTCAATCCTAAAATGCAGAAGGTACTTAATGCTTTGAAGGAATGAATAAATGAGTGAATGAAACAGCTCCATGGTGTAAGTACTGTTTCTCTTTGTATAGGTGAGAAAATTGAATCTCAGAGGCTGCCCAGCTAGGAAGCAGACAGATTGGGGTGCAATCCCTGCCACCCTGGTTCCCAGAGCAGTGATCTTTCCACTGCATCAGGACAGTTGTGACAACCAAGTGCCGGTTTCATTTCATTTTCCTTCCAACTAAACAACAGAATGGGAAAGACTAGAGATCTCTTCAAGAAAATTAGAGATACCAAGGGAACATTTCATGCAAAGATGGGCTCAATAAAGGACAGAAATGGTATGGACCTAACAGAAGTAGAAGATATTAAGAAGAGGTGGCAGGAATACATGGAAGCACTGCTCAAAAAAGATCTTCACGACCAAGATAATCACGATGGTGTGGTCCCTCACCTAGAGCCAGACATCCTGGAATGTGAAGTCAAGTGGGCCTTAGAAAGCATCACTACGAACAAAGCTAGAGGAAGTGATGGAGTTCCAGTTGAGCTCTTTCAAATCCTGAAAGATGATGCTGTGAAAGTGCTGCACTCAATATGCCAGCAAATTTGGAAAACTCAGCAGTGGCCACAGGACTGGAAGAGGTCATTTTCATTCCAATCCCTAAGAAAGGCAATGCCAAAGAATGCTCAAACTACCACACAATTGCACTCATCTCACACGCTAGTAAAGTAATGCTCAAAATTCTCCAAGCCAGGCTTCAGCAATATGTGAACCATGAACTTCCAGATGTTCAAGCTGATTTTAGAAAAGGCAGAGGAAAAAGAGATCAAATTGCCAACATCCGCTGGATCATGGAAAAAGCAAGAGAGTTGCAGAAAAACACCTATTTCTGCTTTATTGACTATGCCAAGCCTTTGACTGTGTGGATCACAATAAACTGTGGAAAATTCTGAAAGAGATGGGAATACCAGACCACCTGACCTGCCTCTTGAGAAACCTATATGCAGGTCAGGAAGCAACAGTTAGAACTGGACATGGAACAGACTGGTTCCAAATAGGAAAAGGAGTACGTCAAGGCTGTATATTGTCACCCTGCTTATTTAACTTCTATGCAGAGCACATTATGAGAAATGCTGGGCTGGAAGAAGCACAAGCTGGAATCAAGATTGCCAGGAGAAATATCAATAACCTCAGATATGCAGATGACACCACCCTTATGGCAGAAAGTGAAGAGGAACTAAAAACCCTCTTGATCAAAGTGAAAGAGGAGAGTGAAGAAGTTGGCTTAAAGCTCAACATTCAGAAAACTAAGATCATGGCATCCGGTCCTATCACTTCATGGGAAATAGATGGGGAAACAGTGGAAACAGTGTCAGACTTTATTTTTTTGGGCTCCAAAATCACTGCAGATGGTGATTGCAGCCATGAAATTAAAAGACGCTTACTCCTTGGAAGGAAAGTTATGACCAATCTAGACAGCATATTCAAAAGCAGAGACATTACTTTGCCAACAAAGGTCCGTGTAGTCAAGGCTATGGTTTTTCCAGTGGTCATGTATGGATGTGAGAGTTGGACTGTGAAGAAAGCTGAGCGCTGAAGAATTGATGCTTTTGAACTGTAGTGTTGGAGAAGACTCTTGAGAGTCCCTTGGACTGCAAGGAGATCCAACCAGTCCATTCTAAAGGAGATCAGCCCTGGGATTTCTTTGGAAGGAATGAAATTGCTAAAGCTGAAACTCCAGTACTATGGCCACCTCATGAGAAGAGTTGACTCATTGGAAAAGACTCTGATGCTGGGAGGGATTGGGGACAGGAGGAGAAGGGGACGACCCAGGATGAGATGGCTGGATGGCATCACTGACTTGATGGACGTTGAGTCTGAGTGAACTCCGGGAGCTGGTGATGGACAGGGAGACCTGGCGTGCTGTGATTCATGGGGTCGCAAAGAGTCGGACACGACTGAGTGACTGAACTGAACTGAATAGTTCTTAAGTGCTTCCTGCATGCCTGGCACTGATACCGGATGAATCAAGATTGGATGAAGCTATTAAAATTCTCTCGAGAGCTCATATGGTTAGCCACAAGATTTTGACATACAAACACACACAAAAGCCTTTTTCCTAGGACCCTGACTTGAATCAATTCTTGATCAACTAAAGCATTGATCTCCAAATAAAGATTTCTGGGGCCCTCTCTTGGAAGTTCTAATTCATTCATTAGCAGGTGATGCCTGGGAATCAATATTTTAACCACTGCTTTGGCCTGATGTGTTATATAGTGTCTTGGGAATGGTCCAACAGGAAGGTTTCAGACAGAAGCCTCATGAAGCCAGAGTGTAAGTCTGTCTTAATTGTTTTGTTTGCAAACATTTACTGAGCATTTGCTATGTCACAGCCACTATTCTAAGTCTTAGGGATATAGTAACGAACAAAAATAGCTAGGAAAAAAGTGAAAACAGTAACAGATTTTATTTTCTTAGGCTCCAAAATCACTGTGGATGGTGAGTGCAGCCATGAAGTTAAAGATGCTTGCTCCTTGGAAGAAAAGCTATGACAAACCTAGACAGCATATTCAAAAGCAGAGACAACACTCTGCTGACAAAGGTCCACATAGTCTAGGCTATGGTTTTTTCAGTAGTCACATATAAATGTGAGAGTTGGACCACAAAGAAGGCTGAGCATCGAATTGATGTTTTTGAACTGTGGTGCTGGAGAAGACTCTTGAGAGTCCCTTGGACAGCAAGGAGATTAAACCACTCAATCCCAAAGGAAATCAGCCTTGAATAGTCATTGGAAGGACTGATGCTGAAGCTCCAATAGTTTGGCCACCTAATGCAAAGAACCGACTCACTAGAAAAGACTCTGATGGAAAACAACAAAATTCTGTAAAGCAATTATCCCTTCAATTAAAAGATCAATAAATAAATTTGTTTTCTAAAAAAGAAAAGATCCTGATGCTGGGAAAGATTAAGGGCAAGAGGAGAAGGGGTGACAGAGGATGAGATGGTTGGATGGCATCACTGAACTCAATGGACATGAGTTTGCGCAAACTCTGGGAGATTGCGATGGACAGAGAAGCCTGGCCTGCTGCAGTTCATGGGGTCACAAGGACTGAGACATGACTTAGTGACTGAACAGCAACAATGAACGAAACAAAGTTCTGTTCTCATCCGTTTTGTGAGGAAGGGGGAAAGACTAAGTGGGAGATGATAAGCAAGCAAGGAAATGAGTGGACAGTGTACCCTCTGGTTGTGGTGCTGAGCGCCTTGGAGAAAGCAGAACAGAGGGGTGGGATGCGCGGGACTGAGATGGAGTGTTCCAGCTCCCTGAGAAGGTGACATGTTCGCTGATACCTTAGTGCAAAAAGAAGCCAACTGTATGGAGCTCCAGAACCCAGGCAGAGGGAACTGGACATGGCAAAGTCTTTAGAGAGGGGCAGGTTTGGCATGTGTGGCTGGCAGGGTGGAAGCAATGGGAGAAGAGCTGAAAATGTGGTTAGACAGTGAGAGCATGATGGACACGTATCATTTAAGCGGAAGATCTAGATTTTCTTCCAAAGGGTTTTGAGAGGGAGTGACCTGATGGGACTGATTTAATTGATTTGCTCTGGCAGCTGGATAAAGGCAAGAGTCTAGGGGTCCAGAGTTATAGCAGGGGACCAAGTAGGGACTGATGGGAATTCAAGCTAGAGATGGTGGCAGCTCAGGCCTGGGTAGGAACATGCAGATGGAGAGAGATGGACACACTAGAAACACAGCTAGGAGGCTTTGCTGGCAGGGCTGAATATTGGGTGCATGGGGAGGGTGACGTGGGCAGGGAGGCTGAAGGAAGGCTCCTGGACTTGAGTAACTGGGTAGATGATGAACCACGTACTGAAATGGGAAGGCTGAGAGAGTGTGCTAGGTTGAAAAATGTCTCCCCCAAATTCCTGTTAACTGACAAAGGCTTTCTTCTTGTTGAGTTTTAGACGGGTTTCTCTGAGCCCTCTGCAATGAGGACTCAACTCTGATCTGTAAAAAGTGGCAGACTCAGACAAATGGTTTGTCTACTCCCCCAGCCCTGCACCAACACTAACAAAGGTTCTACCAGCTCAAGGCCACATCCCTAGGATGACCCTAGTGCCCCCTATAAAGTATCTGCCTGAGCTAGTACAATGTTGCCAGGAGAATCTCGCTTCCTAGTCAAGACCTGGTAAGAGATAGGCCCCTCTAGGGACTTCCCTGGAGGCGGGCAGTGATTAAGGCTACACACTTCTGCTGCAGGGGGCAAGGTTTTCTTCCTGCTCAAGGACTAAGATCCCACATGCCTTGGCCAAAAGATAGAAAAGAAAAACAAACCAAGATAGAATCCCTAAACAGCCCCTTCCCAAAGCAGCTACTTTAGAAAGTTTGAAGTCATACATCTTTTTTCTCTGACACAGCTCTTCAATCACCCAAATCTGACTTCTCAAGGACCTAAGAGCTGTCTCTTTAAAATGCAAACATTCAGAAAAATAACTCCCTCCCAGCCCAGTGCACACTTATTCTGACTTGCACTGCTACTGCCTGTCATAAAGATAAAGAGGTTTGGGGGCTTCCCTGGTGATCCAGTGGCTAATGCAGCGAGTATGGGTTTGATCCCTGGTTGGGGAGCTCAGATCCCACCTGCTACACTGCTGCCAAAAAAAACCAAAACATAAAACAGAAACAATACTGTAAAAAATTAAGACTTGAAAAATGGTCCACATGAAAAAAATCTAAAGAAAAATATGCATTAAAAAGAGAGAGAGAGGTTTGCCTCTCCTTCAGAGAAGTATCAGTCAACAAGACTACTTACCTCATCACGAATCAAAGTTGAGTTCGTGGGTGATTTTCCCCATTGCAGTGGTTAGCACTGAACAAGGTCTACACTTCCCACTCTAACCTGTGTCTGGCTTTATGTCTGACAACACCCAGAACCCGTGAATGTGACCTGTCTGGGAAAGGGAGACTTTGTAGGTGTCACCATGTTAAGATGAGGTCATGCTGAATTAGAGTGGACCCTAATCCAATGACGGCTGTCCTGCTAAGAAGAGGAGCTAGAGGTGCAGAGACAGGCACAAGGGAAATGCCATGTGATGACAGAGGCAGGGAGCGGAGCCATCACAGAAGCTGGCCGAGAGACGTGGACCTGGTTCTCCTTCTGAACCTCAAGAAGGAACCTGTTCCTCATGAGAGTTTGACTCTAAACTTCTAGCCTCCGGAGCTGAGAGAGTGAAAGCTTTAGCTTAACCCCCAAGATGATAGCTTACACTTTGTCTTGGGGTCCCGGGCAAGCCCTCAGGATGATAGTGATAGCTACACCTTGTTTTGGGATCCCAGACAAGCCCTCAAGATGATAGAAGAAGGCTTACAGTGTTCCACCAGCTTTGTGGTCTCCAAAGAGAAGATTTAACTTCTGGACCAAAAACAGTCTCAGTCACTCAGAGCTTTGTGTAGCAGAAATTTTATTAAAGTGATAGTAACAGTAAAAGCTTCTGACATAGACATCAGAAGGGTAGAAAGATTACCCCCCCCTTGCTAGTTTAAACAGGGCATTATATACCTTTTTGCTAGCTGCTGAGAATAGAACAAACAAAACAAAACCTTAAGGCTGTGAAAATTTTGTCCAGACCCTTTCCTATAACATATATCTTGGAATGACATCAGCACAAGATTAGCCAGAAGAAATGGGTTAACCCAGAGCTCAAGGCTGTGGAAGTTTTACCCCAGATCTTCGCCCATAATATACATTCTGAGCTCAAAAAAAGACATGTCCTTGAACAAGAGATACTGCTGCCTACAAGGCCTACGTGTTTAAGCCAAAAGAATGTGAAAAAGAAAAAATGCTTACTTCCTCCTTAAAGGGGCCTTAGCCTTGGATTCCTTATCAACCTGCCTAAGCTACCTCTCTCAAGAGAATACATTTCTGTTGCTTTAAGCTGTTGCCAAACCAAACTCGGATCTACTTACCAGGCACAGTAAAGCCAGTCTACCAGGTTGTGGTGAAGGAAAGAGCAGCGTTAACTGCAGGATTCCAAGCAAGGAGTCCACACGGCTAATGCTCAAAACATCAGATGGGTTTCAGGAAAGTATTTTTAAAGGCCAGGTGAGAGAGGGGAGTCGCAGGGTGTATGACTGGTTGGTGGTGAAGTATGGGACTGTGTCACAGGGGTTACAGTGCCAGTCCTTATGCCCCAGCAGGTCTGGGGGCCACATGCTCATGATCATCACATAGTGAATGCCTTCCATCTGATGATGGCTTTAACTTATGTGAAACAACTCAGGAGTGTGCATCAGCTCTCATCTGGGTACTTCAGAGAGGAGCTAAAGCAGAGGATATGGGGAAGAGTGTGTCCCAGGAAGGCCCTAGAGGCTCCTGGTTTGTTGCAAAGCCAACCAGCTTCTGGTATTTTGTTATAATAGCACTGCTGCTGCTAAGCTGCTAAGTTGTTTCAGTTGTGCCCGACTCTGTGCAACCCCATAGACGGCAGCCAATGAGGCTCCCCCGTCCCTGGGATTCTCCAGGCAAGAACACTGGAGTGTGTTGCCATTTCCTTCTCCAATGCATGAAAGTGAAAAGTGAAAGTGAAGTCTCTCAGTCATGTCCGACTTTTGGTGACCCCATGGACTGCAGCCCACCAGGCTCCTCCATCCACGGGATTTTCCAGGCAAGAGTACTGGAGTGGGGTGCCATCGCCCTCTCCATATAACAGCACTAGGAAACGAACACTGGCAGAAACAGGTTTTGCTGGCACACTGTATATTCACAGCACCCAGCACAGTGCCAGACAGTTGCTGTTGTTCAGTTACTAAGTCCTGTCTGACTTTTTGTGACCCCATGGACTGCAACACACCAGGGTTCCCTGTCCTTCACCATCTCCCAGAGTTTGCTCAAACTCATGCCCCTTGAGTTCAGTGATGCCATCCAACCACCTCATTCTATGTCACCCCCTTCTCCTCCTGCCCTCAATCTTTCTCAGCATCAGGGTCTTTTCTGATGAGTCAGTTCTTCGCATCAGGTGGCCAAAGTATTGAAGCTCTCAGCATCAGTCCTTTCAATGAATATTCAGGGTTGATTTCCTATAGGATTGTCTGGTTTGATCTCCTTGCTGTCTGAGAGACTCTCAAGAGTCTTCTCCAGCCCCATGGTTTGAAAGTATCAGTTCTTTGGTGCTCAGCCTTCTTTATGGTCCAACTCTCACATCTGTTTATGACTACTGGAAAAACCACAGCTTTGACTATATGGACCTTTGTCAGCAAAGTGATATCTCTGCTTTTTAATACACTGCACAGTACAGATAGAGAATAAATATTTGTTGAATGAATTAATTAGTGACTTACTCCACATCCTAGACTGAAGTGAACACAATATCCTCCTGGTTGGAAAAACACTTGTTGGCAGTATTTGTAGAAACTCAGAATATTTCTTCTGATAAACACATAGTGGGCAAATAGCATTCTACTGGGCATTTGATGAACATTCCCTCTGTCTGCCCATTGAGTGTGCAAGGTGGGCATAGTTGTTACCATTTTTTGCAGATGAGTTCCTGAGACTCAGAGAGGGTGAGACTTGTTTCCGGCCCCTGTAAGGGGAGGCCCTGCACCCGGAACCCCAGTGTGTGTGACACTGAAGCCCATCCCTCACTCTACACGGCTGTCAGTGCAGAAATGGGCTGGCTCCTGATTTAGCTGGTATCTGAGAGCTTTGTCAGCTGGGACGCAGGCCCAGGCACTGACCCTGAAGTTGGACTTGGCTCAGGAGAGAGGGTGCTGGGGCGGATCCTCATCTCAGTGGTCACTGAGAGCGCTGTCTGGCTCAGGGGAGTCTCAGTCTCCCGGCAATGCACCTCCTTTGGTTCTTCAGAGCGGCTCTCAGACTGTAACATGCCTGTGAATCACCTGGGGTTCTGCTAAGCTGAAGATTCCGACTCCACAGGACCCTCGTGGGGCCAAGTTTCTGCTTTCTAACAGGCTCCCAGGTGATGTGGGTGCTGTTGGCCCATCTGCTGCACTGTGTAGAGGGCAGTGGAGGCGGCAGTGGCGTGGGGTGGGCAGAGAGGAGCAAAATGGAGGTGCTGAGGTCTGGGGAGCTGTGGGAAGGCGTCCTTGCAGGGAAAGTGGCTCAACTTCACTCCTCTCTTTCTCTTCTACGCTTGAAAATTGTCGTTAGAAGCCTCTCTTCATCTCTCTCCCCCTTCGCCCATCAATAGTATAAAGAGAGATAGCTGAGCATCAGGACATCTGCATTCTTGTCCTGCCCAGGGGAGGCCAGCGCCTCCCCCAGTCAGGACCCCAGGGAGCTGGCAGGCAAGCTTCCTCCCTCTTCCTTCAGCCCTGTGGCCCTAACTCCAGGAGCCTGCGCGAGGTGGGGACCAGAGTGCAGTGAGTCTGCTGCTGCTCCCCAGCAAGCCCATCACTTAGAGGGGTGGGTGGATGTGGGGAGAGCTGAGGGGAGGCCCTTCCTATTTCCTAGCACTTGTGGGTGGCCCGCAGGGCACAGGAGTTAATGAAGACAGAGGATGGCCTCCTCCAAATGGACCTCTCAAGCTCTGCGGGCAGCAGGGAGGGAGAAGCTGGACTTCCCAGCAAGACCAAGAGTCCACTGGCTGCACCACCTTTGACCCTATTCATTGTCAACATGCTCTAATGCAGGGCATCTGAGTCAGAGAGAGAATATCTTTGAATGGGAAGTTACCTTCAGGTTAATTTATAAGTTCCAAGCAAGATCCTAAAGGAATTTGTGGGGAGCAGAGTGGTAGCGAACTTGATAAATCCATTCTGAATATCACTGGTAAATGAGAGGAGATGGTCAAATAAATACGGAAAAAAAATAAAAGACCATTGTGTGGGGCTATGATACTTATAAAAGATATACCAATGTAATATAATAGAAAGCCCAGAAGTCCCACACATGCTTGAAATATTTAGAATATGACAAACATTGCATTTCAAAATGGGTTGGCAATGGATAAACATGGCTGAGGAAAGTAAGGATTTGATTCTTCCTTGAACCACATAGTCACATAAATTCCAAATGGGATAAAGAGTTAAATGTAACAGTGATACCAAAAAGATAATGGAATAGAGGAAAATATTTATATAAGGTCAATGCAGAGGAGTCCCCTCTAAGTTTAACACTGAAAGCAGAAACCCTAAAGGAAAGATGGAAAAATGCGACAGCAAAAGTTCTTACATGTTAAAAATTTCATAAACAAAATTAATAAGCAAGTAATAAATTGGGGGAATTCAATATATCCCTGATGAAGGGTTAATATTATTACAAATTAATAGGGAAAAGACATCAGCCCAACAGAAATGGGCACCAAGCCTAACAGACATGTGATTTAGAAGTAAGTACGAATGGGGACTTCCCTGGTGGTCTAGTGGTTAAGACTCTGTGCTTCCACCGCAGGGGGCACAGGTCCATCCAGGAACTGGGATCCCGCAGGCCATGTGGCACAGCCGAAAAGACCAACTGCAAATGACCAGTAACCATGTGAAACCACTTGCAATGATAACAGTAATAAAACAAATGCTACTAAAACCCTGAGGTACCTCTTTCTGCCAGCTGAATGGGCATAGATCAGGAGATATTTTTAAAATGACAGACAGGGGAGAGTTTGGACAAACAGACTCTAACTTACCACTGCTGGGGCTGTATATTGGTACAACTGCTCCATAGGGCGAAAGCCCTTAAAGCTTTCCATCTGTTTGCACCAGAAATTCCATTTCTAGAAATTGATCCTAAAGAAATAATTATATGCACGAAATGAATGCAGTAATGTGCATGCATCACAGTGGCACTCACTCATGGAAAGTAGAAACTGCTTAAATACGCGTCCACGAGTCCGAACTCTCCTCCTCCAGCTCACTCCAACAGTCACCCAAGGCCTCCGACCTAACGACCTAACGGTCTAAATTTCCCCTGAAGAGCAAGCATTTCCCACCCTTTCTCTGGGTTGAGCCTCACAGCGCCCCCTCGTGGCTTACAAGGCACGACTGGATTTAGCTCCATGCTGGAAAAGGTTGAGGGCAGGAGGAGAAGGGGACGGCAGAGGATGAGATGGTTGGATGGCATCCCCGACTCAATGGACATGGGTTTGGGTAGACTCCGGCAGTCGGTGATGGACAGGGAGGCCTGGTGTGCTGCGGTTCAGAGGGCCGCAAAGAGTCGGACACGACTGAGCGACTGAACTGAGCTGTACCAGGTGGTGGGGCTTCCCAGGTGGCTTAGTGGTAAAGAATCCACCTACCAATCCAGGAGATGCAAGAGCCATCGGTTTGACCCTTGGGTCAGGAAGATCCCCTGGAGGAAGAAATGGCAACCCGATCCAGTATTCTTGCCTGGAAAAATCCCATGGACAGAGGAGCCTGGCGGGCTATGGTCCAAAGGCTCGTGAGGAGTCAGACACGATTGAGCACGCACGCATCCAGGCAGAGCTGGACATGCAAGGGGACCAGGCAGCTGCTGAGGATTTAACTAGGGCTTTGACCCTTAGTTCTGGTGTCCAGAAGGAATAGATAGCATTTTCTGTCTCCCTAGGGACCTGCTTTTGTTTCTAAGACCTGCTTTTGGCTGCTTACTACTCTTAGGCCCTCGAAGCCCCGTGCGGTCTGCTCCACGCCTCAGGCCCCACGTCGCCCAGGAAGCCTCCTGGCAGCTCCAGCCACACAGTCCACTTTCAGTTCCAAACTCGTCATGCCGTCTGCAGATGCTGCCCCCTTAGCTGCACACACTCCTCCCTTCCTCTCCTGCCTGGCTGCAAGGTCCCGCTGCAGAAGCCCCTTCCTGTTTCCATAGTTCCTCTATGATATGGGGCTTCCCTGGCGGCTCAGGCAGTAAAGAACCTGCCTGCAGTGCAGGAGACATGGGTTCAATCCCTGGGTCGGGAAGATTCCCTGGAGAAGGGAATGGCAACCCACTCCAGTATTCTTGCTTGGAGAATTCCACGGACGGAGGAGCCTGGTGGACTATGCAGTCCATGGGGTCGCAAGGAGTCAGACACAACTGAGCGACTAACACTTTCACTTTTTCTGTGATGTGTATTATAGTTGCACTTTTATATTGGTTTATGTGACTGTGCCTCCCCACCAAGACTTTCACTGATGTATAGCAGGATTATGGCAGCTGTAACCCCAGGATTCACACAGTACTTAACATATAGTAGGGCCTCAACATGGCCAACCAGGGCTCTGGGAAATTATCTTTTATTATTTCTCTGATAACCCCTACCCCTTTGTTTTTTCTGTCTTCTTATCAGAATGCCAACCAGTTGGATGTTGGACTTCTTGAACTATTTCTCTAAGTATTTTCTCTTGTATATTTTTCTTTCTGACATTTTGTTCTGCATTCTGGAGATTTCACTAACTTTGTTTTCCAGAACACTTCTTAAAAGCCTTTTTATACTTAACTTGCTTTTCACTTTCAAATTTTTTAAATATTTGTATTATATTCTTTGCAGCCAAAGATGGAGAAGCTTTATACAGTCAGCAAAAACAAGACCAGGAGCTGACTATGGCTCAGATCATGAACTCCTTATTGCCAAATTTAGACTTAAATTGAAGAAAGTAGGGAAAACCACTAGATCATTCAGGTCTGACCTAAATCAAATCCCTTATGATTATACAGTGGAAGTGAGAAATAGATTTAAGGGGCTAGGTCTGATAGATAGAGTGCCTGATGAACTATGGACGGAGGTTCATGACATTGTACAGGAGACGGGGATCAAGACCATCCCCATGGAAAAGAAATGCAATAAAGCAAAATGGCTGTTTGGGGAGGCCTTACAAATAGCTGTGCAAAAAAGAGAAGCAAAAAACAAAGGAGAAAAGGAAAGATATAAGCATCTGAATGCAGAGTTCCAAAGAATAGCAAGGAGAGATAAGAAAGCCTTCCTCAGTGATCAATGCAAAGAAATAGAGGAAAACAACAGAATGGGAAAGACTAGAGAGCTCTTCAAGAAAATTAGAGATACCAAGGGAACATTTCATGCAAAGATGGGCTCGATAAAGGACAGAAATGGTATGGACCTAACAGAAGTAGAAGATATTAAGAAGAAGTGTACACAGAAGAAGTGTACAAAAAAGATCTTCACAACCCAGATAATCAGGATGGTGTGGTCACTCACCTAGAGCCAGACATCCTGGAATGTGAAGTCAAGTGGGCCTTAGAAAGCATCACTACGAACAAAGCTAGTGGAGATGATGGAATTCCAGTTGAGCTGTTTCAAATCCTGAAAGATGATGCTGTGAAAGTGCTGCACTCAATATGCCAGCAAATTTGGAAAACTCAGCAGTGGCCACAGGACTGGAAAAGGTCAGTTTTCATTCCAATCCCAAAGAAAGGCAATGCCAAAGAATGCTCAAACTACTGCACAATTGCACTCATCTCACATGCTAGTAAAGTAATGCTCAAAATTCTCCAAGCCAGGCTTCAGCAATACGTTAACCGTGAACTTCCTGATGTTCAAGCTGGTTTTAAAAAAGGCAGAGGAACCAGAGATCAAATTGCCAACATCTGCTGGATCATGGAAAAAGCAAAAGAGTTCCAGAAAAACATCTATTTCTGCTTTATTGACTATGCCAAAGCCTTTGACTATGTGGATCACAATAAACTGTGGAAAATTCTGAAAGAGATGGGAATACCAGACCACCTGACCTGCCTCTTGAGAAACCTGTATACAGGTCAGGAAGCAACAGTTAGAACTGGACATGGACCAACAGACTGGTTCCAAATAGGAAAAGGAGTACATCAAGGCTGTATATTGTCACCCTGCTTATTTCACTTATATGCAGAGTACATCATGAGAAACGCTGGGCTGGAAGAAGCACAAGCTGGAATCAAGATTGCCAGGAGAAATATCAATAACCTCAGATATGCAGATGACACCACCCTTATGGCAGAAAGTGAAGAGGAACTCAAAAGCCTCTTGATGAACGTGAAAGAGGAGACTGAACAAGTTGGCTTAAAGCTCAACACTCAGAAAACGAAGATCATGGCATCTGGTCCCATCACTTCATGGGAAATAGATGGGGAAACAGTGTCAGACTTTATTTTTGGGGGGCTCCAAAATCACTGCAGATGGTGATTGCAGCCATGAAATTAAAAGACGCTTACTCCTTGGAAGGAAAGTTATGACCAATCTAGATAGCATATTCAAAAGCAGAGACATTACTTTGCCAACTAAGGTCCGTCTAGTCAAGGCTATGGTTTTTCCAGTGGTCATGTATGGATGTGAGAGTTGGACTGTGAAGAAGGCTGAGCGCCGAAGAATTGATGCTTTTCAACTGTGGTGTTGGAGAAGACTCTTGAGAGTCCCTTAGACTGCAAGGAGATCCAACCAGTCCATTCTAAAGGAGATCAGCCCTGGGATTTCTTTGGAAGGAATGATACTAAAGCTGAAACTCCAGTCCTTTGGCCACCTCATGCGAAGAGTTGACTCATTGGAAAAGAGTCTAATGCTGGGAGGGATTGGGGGCAGGAGGAGAAGGGGATGACCAAGGATGAGATGGCTGGATGGCATCACCGACTTGATGGACGTGAGTCTGAGTGAACTCCAGGAGTTGGTGATGGACAGGGAGGCCTGGCATGCTGCAATTCATGGAGTCGCAAAGAGTCAGACAGGACTGAGCAACTGAACTGAACTGAACTGAACTGACGCCTGTGTTCATAAGAGCATTGTTCACAATAGCCATAATGCAGTGAAGTTGCTCAGTCGTGTCCAACTCTTTGCGACCCCATGGACTGTAGCCTACCAGGCTCCTCAGTCCATGAAATAATCCAGGCAAGAGTACTGCAGTGGGTTGCCATTTCCTTCTCCATGAGATCTTCCTGACCCAGGGATCGAACCTGGGTCTCCTGCATTGCAGGCAGACGTTTTACCATCTGAGCCACCAGGGAAGCCTGGCCATAATGTAGAAACTACCCAAACGTCCATTAATGTGTGTGCATCCAATGGAATAATTTTCAGCCTTAGAAAGGTAGGAAATTTGGACAGTCATGGATAAAGCCTAAGGACATTATGCGAAGTGAAATAAGCCATTCACAAAATGGCTTAATACTGTATGATTTCACTTATGTGAGGTACCTAGTCAAATTCATAGTCTCAGAAAGTAGAATGGGAGGTGCCAGGCACTGGGGGCAGGGAGGTGTGGGTACTTAGTGTTTGATGGGCGAAGAGTTCCATTTTACAAGACAGAAAAACTTCTGGGGATGGATAATGGCTACAGCTGCGTAACAATGTGAAAATACTTAATGCCACTGAACTGTGCACTTAGAAATGGGTAAAACAATAAATTGTATATTGTGTATATTTCACCATAGTTTTTTAAATTATTTCTTTTTCTCTAGTTGTTCTTTTTTTCTTAACATCTTGTCATTTTATTTAAGATACAGTATATCCTTGAACATTCCTTAGGGTACTAATTTCCTTCCTTTATTTCTTTTTTATTGAAGTACACCAGACTACAGGGTCATGTTAGTTTCAGATATACAGTGATGGGGTTGTATATATGTATACACATCTGCCTTCCAGATTCTTTTCTATTATAGGTTATTAAAATATATTGAATATATCAATAGTTGCCTATGCTATACAGTAGTAGGTCCTTGTTGTTTATCTATTTCATATACAGTAGTTTGTACCTGGAGAAGGCAATGGCACCCCACTCCAGTACTCTTGCCTGGAAAATCCCACGGATGGAGGAGCCTGGTAGGCTGCAGTCCATGGGGTCGCTGAGAGTCGGACACGACTGAGTGACTTCACTTTCACTTTTCACTTTTCACTTTCATGCATTGGAGAAGGAAATGGCAACCCACTCCAGTGTTCTTGCCTGAAGAATCCCAGGGACGGGGGAGCCTGATGGGCTTCCGTCTATAGGGTCGCACAGAGTCGGACACGACTGAAGCGACTTAGCAGCAGCAGCAGCAGCAGCAGTGTGTATCTGTTAATCCTTGTTGTGTATCTATTTCTTATACAGTAGTGTGTATCTGTTATGCTCAAACTCAATTTTTCCCTCCCCCACCTTTCCCCTTTGGTAAATTTGTTTTCTGAGTCTGTGAGTCTGTTTCTGATTTGCAAATAAGTTCATTTGTATCATGGAGAAGGAAATGGCAACCCACTCCAGTACTCTTGCCTAGAAAATCCCATGGACAGAGGAGCCTGGCGTCCATGGGGTCACAAAGAGTTGGACATGACTGAGCGACTTCACTTTTTTTTTTTCCACTTTCATTTGTATCATTATTTACTTATTTGTTTTCGGCTGCGCTGAGTTTTCCTTCCTGAGCAAGGGCTTCCTCTGGTAGCAGAGAGCAGGGGCTACCCTCCAGCTGTGGTGCGCGGGCTTCTCACTGTGGCGGCTTCTCTTGCTGAGGACCCCAGGCCCTACAATGCGAGAGCTCAGTAGATGTGACTCATGGTCTCTAGAGCGCGGGCTCAGTAGATGTGGTGTACGGGTTTAGCTGTCCTGTGGCCAGCATGTGAGATCTTCCCAGACCAGGGATCGATCCTGTGTCCATTGGCAGGTGGATTCTTCGCCACTGGATCACTAGGAAAGTCCCTATATCGTTTTTTAGATTCCGCATTCAAGTACTATCTTATGATATTTGTCTTTATCTTATTTACTTCAATGAGTATGATAATCTCTAGGTCCATCCATGTTGCTGCACATGGCATTATTTTTATTTTTTTATGGCTGAGTATAGCATATTGAAAAGCAGAGACATTACTTTGCCAACAAAGGTCCGTCTAGTCAAGGCTATGGTTTTTCCAGTGGTCGTGTATGGATGTGAGAGTTGGACTGTGAAGAAAGCTGAGCACTAAAGAATTGATGCTTTTGAACTGTGGTGTTGGAGAAGACTCTTGAGAGTCCCTTGGACTGCAAGGAGATCCAACCAGTCCATTCTGAAGGAGATCAGCCCTGGGATTTCTTTGGAAAGAATGATGCTGAAGCTGAAACTCCAATACTTTGGCCACCTCAAGCAAAGAGTTGACTCATTGGAAAAGAGTCTAATGCTGGGAGGGATTGGGGGCAGGAGGAGAAGGGGATGACCAAGGATGAGATGGCTGGAGGGCATCACTGACGCGATGGACATGAGTCTGAGTGAACTCCGGAAGTTGGTGATGGACATGGAGGCCTGGCGTGCTGCTGCGACTGATGGGGTCACAAAGAGTCGGACATGACTGAGCGACTAAACTGAACTGAATATCATCTATCTATCTATATATATATATCTCACATCTTCTTTATCCATTCATCTGTTGATGAGATTTAGGTTGGCTCCATGTCTTGGCTATTGTAAATACCACTGCTATGAACATTGGGTTCATGTATCTTTCTGAGTTAGTTTTCATCTTTTCCAGATAATATGCCCAGGAGTGGGATTACCGGATCATATGATAACTCTATTTTTAGTATTTTAAGGAACCGCCATACTATTCTCCATAGTGCCTGCAACAGTTTACATTCCTATCAACAGTGTATGAGGGTTCCCTTTTCTCTACCCTCTTTCTTTTTAAAGTTGTCTTTTATTCTCTGAATTTTCTTTGAGGATTTCCTTTGCTCTTCATGTTGGTAGCTCTTGTCAAAATGTGCGGGGCTCCCTGGCATCTTTTAATATTAAATAGGCTGATGTGCACATGGGCAGAGCTGAGTGAACAGATGGGGAGCCACTAAACGCTGGAATGAGGGGACTCACTCAGGAGTCCTGAGGACCATGCTGGTAGCATGCACTCTCACCAGGCTGCTCGTACAATTGTCTTTAGAGGAGAAACTGATTTTCCTCAGTTGGGTAGGTGCCTGCCTGCTTTCATGACTTGGCAGAAAGAGCCTGGAGGACTCACACGTGGAGCTTCACTGGCGCTGCCTGTTCCAGCCCCACTTCTCACTCTGCCTCCTGTGATACCTGCCCTCGTGTCCGCAGGTGCCCTGAGATTTCACTGGCAAATGGGTGAACCCCCTGGCTCCAGCCCCTTCGCATATTTTCTGGGCTTTTGCTCCCTCTCCCAAAGGTCTCTTCCTGCTCTCCGTCTTCCAGAACCCTCTCCCGTCGTCTTTGCTGTGCTACTCTAGACCTTTTGCTCACTGATCCATCACTTGAATGAAACAGAGGATATGAAAGTGCCTCCTTAGTCCCTGTCTGGAACTGGACTCTGCTCGTCCTGAGGCCCAACCACTTGCCTAATCATCACAGGGATGGAATCAATGCCAGCCTTGGCTTTGAGCCCTTGAATACCCGATCTCCAGGCTACTCTGTGACACTCTGCACACCCTGGCACCATGCGCGTGCGCGCGCACACACACACACACCCCCAGCTGTCTGGTGTCAGCTTCTCCGGGGTTCTTTATACCTGGGTGAGGTCCCGGCCTCCCTGTTCTGCTCCTCACCTGGGACTCCACCTGTGGAGCTCCTTGCCTCTCTCCCTTCCACTCCCACATCGGCCGCCCTAACTCAGCCTCACGGTCCTGCCAGCTCATCATGGAACTGCTGCCTCCAGCCTCCCCTCCCCAGCACATACGGCCATAGCCAGAGCCACCTTCCAAATTCCGAGATCTGAGCATGGCACTTCCCTGCTTGACCTCTAGAGCCAGCAGGATCAAAACTGGAATCCTTAGCATGACATTCTAGTCTTCTTTTTGAGCTGGACTGTTTCTCCAATCACATATATCTATAGTTTCTCAGTGAGTCACACTCCCCTGGATGCATCCCAGACTTGGTCCATGCTGGTCCCTCTTCCGGGAACACCCTTTCACCCTTTCTGTTCTTAGATGGTTCAAATCCATCTGTTGGGGGAGGGACCTTTATGCCCCATCTTGGTGCTTCCTTCCATATGGAAGGACATGCATTACTGTAATAGTCCTGGGCTCCTATTGTCTCACTACCCACAGCCCCTTGGGTGCTCCAGAGTCACCTCGTCCAGAAAGCCTTGGTGACTGCCAGGCTGGGTTTGGTTTCTCCCTTTCATCTACAATGTCCTGTACATTGAGCTCCCTCCCAGCTAAACAGCTCATCCCTTGCCACTCTGTTCAGAGGCACCAGTATCTGTTCCCAGGTGGCTGGCAAGTCCTAAATCCTTTTGGCCCTCTCCCTTCCTGCCTCACCCACGCAGGGCCAAGGAAGGCTGGTCAGCAGGGCTCCCTCTTACCAGCTTCCTCTCTCAGATGGGACTTTGTCCCCAAGGCTCCAGATGCCTGGAGTCCCATCACCAGAGGAAGGGGCTCCCCGATCTCCCGTGTCCCAGAAGCCATCTGAATTGTTCCGCGTGAGCCCTGAACTTCTGTTTGATCCTCCTTCAAGGCCATATCTTCTTCAGAGAAAGGTCTTTGTGATCTCCGCAACCACACAGATGCCTTGTAAAGAGACGCAGAGCACTCATTTGTGTGGAAACATAAAAGCAAAACACCCTGAAAACACACCAGGTTCATAGGGAACAGATCTGCCTATATTGTGGTGATCTGAGTCTGAAATAGGTCTTCCACAGGGTGAGAGATTAAAAACAAATGAAGCCACGTGCCAAGTGCCACTGAGGAGGAAGCACCCTCAGCTCTAGTGGATGACCCTCTCCCAGGAAATGGATAAGGCATGAGGTCTGCTCAGAGCTGGCCCGGGAGGGAGAGAGGAGGAAGAGAGGCTTGGGGCTGTCTCCACCCACACCCCCGGAAGTGATGCACAAACCAACCACTGCAGAAGCGCTCCGGAGGGCATGCTTAGAGGATCACAGTGAGTAAGAGCCGCCCCCCAACCACTGAAAAAACAATTTGGAACTCTGCACACCATACTTCTCATGGATATTTTTAACATACATTGGCTTAATGACTGATCTAATGCATCGTATAGCAAAGAAACTTGTTTATTTTGAATAACTTGGCATTTCCCAGATGTCTTTGGCCACAGAATGCTTTCAGGGGGAGCACTTGCTAAGATCCTCGGAATGTATTTGCTGTTGTCTTCTTGGGTTTTTTTCCTCCAAGCTTGCTTGGCAGTCCTGCAGCATCAGCATCACTTGGGAGCTCATTAGAAATACAGGTGTGGGACTTCCCTGGCGGTCCAGTAGTTAAGAATCCACTTTGCAGTGCAGGGGATGTGAGTTCAATCCCTGGGTGGGGCCCCAAGAACCCACATGCTGTGGCGCTACTAAGCCCGCGAACCAGGACTACTGAGTCCGCGTGCTACAATGAAGACCCGATGCAGTCAAATGAATGAATGAATGAATGAATGAATACAGAAGCATAGGCCCCATCCTAGATTCAGAATTTGAGAGAGAAGGCCTAGGAATCTGAGTATTTATAAGCTCTCCAAGTGACTCTTATGCATGTTGAAGTTTGATCAGCAGCACTTGAGGGCAGATTTTCAAAGTGGGGTCCATGAAACTCCAGTCTCCTCAATCTTCTTAGGAGACCTACAAGGTCCAAATCATTTTCATAACATACATAATGTTTGCCTTATGCACTGATAAAAAAGCAATGGGGGTTGGGATATTGTGATATAAGAAACAGATGTATTGTTCTTCATTCATAGTTCCTGACACACAGCTTCTAAACCCTTATCATTTCCTAAGTGATAAGACAGAGGCTAAAGGAGCACATTTGTTATTCATAACAAGACCCTTTCAACCACACCTGAGTTTATATTAATGCAGTGGCATTTTCAAAGCTCTTAAGGATGGTGGGCTGGCTGCCAGGAGAATCAATCATGTGATTAAAGGGTTGGCACTTTCATCGCTGACTTCTAACTTCCTGGGAGGAAAGAGGAGTGTGGGATTAACTTAATTACCAATGGTCAATGATTTATCAATTATGCCTATATAATGAAGCCTCCATAAAAATCCCTGAAGTGTGGGGTTCAAAGAGCTTTGGGTTGGTGAACATGCGGAGGTGCTGGGACACACCTGGGAGGGTGTGAGGCTCCACATCCTTTCCCCACATGAGTCTCTTCCATCTGCGGTAGCAAATTATCAAAGCTAGGGAGAGCATCCAATTTTCCAGGTGGTGCTGTCCCTACCAGTTCAGGAGATGCAAGAGACGAAGGTTCGATCCCTGGGTCAGGAAGATGTCCTGGAGTAGGAAATGGCAACCCACCCCAATATTCTGACATGGAAAATTCCATGGACAGTGGAGGCTGGTGTGCTATACTCCATGGGGTTGCAGAGTCAGACATGACTGAGCACCTGAGCATGTACACACACAGGGGGAGGGTCAACAGACGCACATGCGACAAGCTGAACTTGTGATGGGCGTCTGAAGTAGGGACAATCCTGTGGGAATGAGCCCTGTGGGATCTGACGCTACCCCCAGGCAGAAAGTGTCAGAAGCAAGTCGAGTTGTAGGACCCCCAGGTGGTGTCCGGGAACTGCCTGGTGTGAGAAAACTCCCCATATATTTTGGTAGCCAGAAGTAAGTGGGGAGAAGGAAAATGGAGAGTTTTTCCTTTCAGGGGTAAAACTGCTGTGCCTTTCAGCACATCAAGACAGTGGCAGGGAACCAATGTTTGCACAACCAATTTTGCAAGTTACAAAATCATGCGTGGGTAAAAGATTCGTTCAAAGTCAAGACAGACTAATGGATTTTAATGTAGGGCTTCCCTGGTGGCTCAGATGGTAAAGAATCCACCTGCCAATGCAGGAGACATGAGTTTGATCCCTGGGTCAGGAAGATCACCTGGAGAAGGGAATGTCTACCCACTCCAGTATTTTTGTCTGGAGAATCCCTTAAAGAGAGGAACCTGGGAGGCTACAGTCCACTGGGGTTGCAAAGAGTCAGACACAAATCAGGCCTAGGTAAAAGATTCACTGAAAGTCAAGACAGACTAGTGGATTTTAATGTAACAGAGTGCCAAATTTTCAGTGATAGGGCTTCTGATTCCATGTTGCAACTAAGTTTTAGAAAGCTACCACTTGTTGATTCTTAACGCTTTGCTTAAGAAGAATATCCACAATCATCTGAAAAGAATTTCAAGACCCTCCCCCCCTTTCCTACTGCACATCTCTGTGAAGTCATCTTTTCTTCATACGCTTCAGCCAAAAGAACACATTGCAATACCAGGAGCAGCTATGAGAACCCAGATGTCTTCTATTAGAGCCAGACATTAAAGAGACTTGCCAAGTGGAAGCAATGCCACCCTTCTCATTGAACTTTATTTTGAAAAATACATCTATTTTACCTAAAAATATATTTTCGGTTAATATGTCATGGCTTATTGTTATTTCAAACTAAATATTTTAAAACATTTCTCAGTTTTAAGTTCTAAAGTGCTAACTAGCAATTAGATATAACTAAGACCTTTGGAATTCTTGTGCGGTGTGCGTGTGCTCAGTTGCATCTGACTCTTTGCAACACCATGGACTGTAGCCCGCCAGGCTCCTCTGTCCATGGGATTTTCCAGGCAAGAATACTGGAGTGGGTTGCCATTTCCTTCTCCAGGAATCCGTGGGGTCCTTGATAATTTTTAAAAGTGCAAAGGGGCCCGAAGATCAAAGAGTTTGTGAAGGGCTGATCTAGGGGAACCTTTAGGGTCCCGAGGCCCAGGGTGAACCCCCCAACCTACATAAGTCCAGTAGAGGATAGAGACAGTGGGGTTGGGTGGATGCAAACGGCACTTCCGCCACCAAGGTGCCACAGACAGGAGGCTTGGCTTTGGGTCTGTTGTGCCAGGGTCCACCAGGACGGCATGAGAGAGGGCCGGGGCCTCCTTCCTGCAGGAGTGACAGATAGCCTCTCAGCGGAGGCTGTCAGGACACCGGCTGTGGGGAGGAGGCTCCCGCCAGGCCCACCTGATCCTGGTGCTTTGAGACTCCCTGGCCTATTGTCTAGACCAGGGAGCAGCCTGATCCTGTTCTGGAAGGTTCAAACATGGGACAGATTGCATGCCAACCCATCAGCCTCTCACCAGTGCTCACAGTGGGGAGAAATCCGCAGATGCCTGTGGTAAAAGGGCTGGTCATCTCCTTCTCCTGCCCCGAAGTTGTTGCCAGGTCTGACCACCTTTTCCCAGCTTTGGGCCCGCTCCCAGCAGAGCCCCTCTTCCCTCAGGCTCCTTCCCTGATTCCCTGCCACCTCCCCACCCCCCAGGAGACAGCACCCAGGACAGTCATCTGACCCCCCCACCTCCCAGCAAGGCAGTTCTGGGGGCTGGAAGGAGGCAAGGGGAGCTTGGAGGACCCCCAGAGGGGACCCCCGATGACCCTGGGACTTGGACCCTTGTGCTGCAGCGCTGAGGGAGTCTCCCTGTCACACAAGCAGCACTTGGGGAACTCTGTCTCCAAGGCCTGCTGCAGGCTCCTGGGTTTTGCCATTGTGTCGAGAGCCAGGAGGGTGGTCCTGGCAGACAGCAAGCAGCTGTGTGTGGCTCTACAACCACATGTGGGGGTCCTTTTAGCTCGTGAGTTCGTGAATCCAGCCAAGTGCCTGAATGTGTCAACTTGCCTGACCCAGAGCTGCCCCTGCTCAGACCCTACCTCCCAGAGACTGGTGAGTGGGAGTGCTCAGTCAGGGGGTGGGGGGAGACCCACTCAGTCAGATGGCAAAGGCGCCCAGACTGAGGCTTATACGACTGCAGACCTGCTCCAGCCTCGGCACTGATGGGCTGTGTGACCTTGAACAAGTGTCCTCCTGTCTCTGGCCTTACTGTTGGACTTGATCATCCCTAAGGACTGATGCTGGTATCTTTTTGAGTCTGGACAGGGTGAGGCTCTAAACACAGTCTGGACCTAGCATCTCCAGGTGTAAGAAAGGTGACTGCCTCCTACTAAGCTAGCCCTTTGCAGGAGGCCACAGTTATCAGGCCAGCATCTCGATAGAACTGGCTGTTCCGGCTGAGCTTCCAGGAGGGTGGGAGTGGGCAGTGGGAACAGAGGGGTGACTCATCATAAAACCTTGTTGGAGCCCATCTTTGATTCCGTCTATGGCAACATGGCTATAGGACTAAATGCTGAGGGCCCACAGATAAATACAAGGTCTTGCAGATAAATGCAAGGTGTCTGGGGTACCCCCAGTGCTCCAAATACTTAATACTTATCAGCATCCACCGCAGTTGACACAAAGCCGTGCTTAGCGAGCAGTGTTGAGCTGCTCTAGGGAGAAAATGAGGGTAATTGAAATTAACTTGGCTCCTGCTGTTTTTCCCTCCTTGTCCTAATCACCGGGAAATCTGCTGCTGGCTGGGCAGGAGGGCCCGAGGGCCAATGCCCCTGGGAGTCCAGGGCTCAATTAAGCTGTGGCAAATTGGATTTCTGGCCGTGAGGCCACAGGGCTGAGGTTGGCATTGAGGCATGAGCTGCCAGACGGTATTAGGGTAAGGGCTGGCCAGATGGGCCCACAGCTAATTCAATCTGGCTTCCCAGAAACAAGACTTACAAGGCCTGAGTTGTGGGCCTAGAGAGCTCTGTCTCTGGGTGGAAGGGCAGGGCCCAGTGTGGGGTGGGCTCTGTGTCTGGCACCTGGCCTCTTCCAGCAACTGGGCACCACCGGTCCAGACAGTGTGATGGGTGGTGGTTTAGTGTTAGGGGACACCCAGAGGTCCAGACCTCTGATCTCCACATATGTATCAGCTACTCTAGGAGTGGACCTGAGTGTGTGTGTGTGTGTATGTCTATGTGTGTGTGTGTGTGTCTGTGTCTGTGTGTGTGTGTGTATGTGTCTGTGTGTGTGTCTGTGTGTGTGCGTCTGTGTGTGTGTGCGTCTGTGTGTGTGTGTGTCTCCAGCACTACCATTCTTGATTCTATGGCTGTCATTATAGATTAGGAAGAACAGAAAGAGTCAGAAAACTCAGAATGAGAGAGGGACTGAAACAGAGAAACACAATAAGACATTTAAAAAAAAAAATGCTGGGAAACAGGGAAGGAGAAAAAGACCAGAGAAAAAGAGGGGATATATGTATGCAGATAACTGATTCACGTGGTTGTATAATAGAAACTAACACGACATTGTAAAGCAACGATACTCCAGTGAAAATTAGTTTAAAAAAAGAAAACAAATGGAAAAAAAAAAAACAGCAGAGAAAGAAAAGACAAAGACATTTAAACAGAGCAAGACAGTGAGAGAAGAAAACCGAAAGAGACAGGAAGAGAAATTGAGAGAGGGAAAGAGACTGAAGTCAAAATTTAGCTACAAAGTGGTGTCTGCCCCAAATGAGCATCCTGAGGGGAGAGGGGAAACTTGAGACAGACACAAACACCCGGAAGTCAGAGAGGGCCCATGCAAGTTAGACGCACAGACAGAAGCAGGCAGGCAGGCAGACAGACAGACAGCCACAGAAAGCTGGAGGCCAGTCAGAGAGATTAGGGGAGGACGGACGCAGAGGGAGAGGGGGTGACATTTTGGTTCAGAAAGATGGGAAATGGAAAGATCTAGTACGTTCTCCAGGGGACAAATGGAGGAAAGACCCTAAGGTAGGAAGACAAGAAGTACCTTTTTTTAACGTTGGAATTTTATTACCTGTTAGTGACAAGCAACCTTAGAGTTTTGTTTTGCTTTGTATTTTTAGTCCAGTAGAGTTCCTAGCCTGGGCTCAAAACCCAGTTCCCAAATGATCAGAGAAAGCCCACGTCTCCTCATTCTTAGGAAAGAGGGAACGTGGGTTTTCGTCCTTGCTACTTCTCAGTTGCTTTCTCCATCACCAGGCGCAGAATTCCAGGCTTTGACTGGCTCATCAGCCACCTCTGCTGGCCTGACCCTCTCTCCCCTCAGCAGCCCTTCCTGGGTGTAGGTCCACCACCCAGCTGCCAGAGCTGCGGTACACAGGCCCCGCAGGACGATGCCCCCACCGGCATCGCCGTGGCCCTGACAGCTTGCCCTAGAGCTGCACCTCTTTGGCATTAAGCCTCCATCTGTTTGCTGCTGGCCCTTTGTCCCAGAGGTCGCACGGTGGTGCCCCTGGATCCTGCCCTCAGACCTGCTGGGCATGAGCCTTCAGGCTGCCCCCTCCTGGCTTGAGGCACAGAAGGCCTGCAGAGGCTGAGCCCACATCAGTGGTCTGGCAGTGCCATCCCCACCCTCAGGGACCCATTTCCCATTCTTCCGGCACCACATACACTACTGCCCCCAGGCTTCCCTCACCTGCAGCAATCAGGTGAGTGAGCTGGGGGGCAGGTAGCCTCTGCTTCCCTGCTGGACACGATGAACCAGGGAGAGAAGGGACAGCCTGGCGTGGCCATTCTCAGCCTGGACGGTACAGTGGAATCACCTGGAGAGCTTTAAAAGTCAGTTGGGCCTGGATCCCATCCCCAGAGATGCTGCTTTAGTTGGCTGGGTTGTGGCCTCGACTCTTAAAAACTCCCAAGGCACCTTCTTGTACATCCAGGGTTAAGATCAGTATCCTTGAGGCATGGCTGGCTGAGCCAGGAAGAGTCCACTCCACACCTCACTCAACAGAGGCTCAGAGACGCCGGGGCCCTGCCTGGAGTAACACAGCCAGAAGGGCAGAGCTGTGCCTGCCAGAACCCCTCCATCACCTCCCTGGGGTCCTCACAATTTCCAGCCCTGGGGGTAACCTCTCTGTCTCTGTTTTGGGGTCTGCTGTTGCCTCAGGGAGTTTGGGAGTTGAGCTGTGTATCAACCAGTTACCAACAACATGCTCCTTTGTGACCCTCAGGCTTCTCACCTGTAACCTGGAGATCAGAGGACACACTTCAAAGCATTGGGGTGACAATGAAATGAGTTAATACATGTTTAGGGCTTATCATGGTGCCCAGTACTTAGTAAGCCTTCAGTGAATGTTATCTGTTAGGATTAGGGTTAGTGTTTTTCCCACACCAAGCAAATCTTTGCAACACCAGCTGGGTGTCCTACAGTTTAACTCAGTTCCCACAGGTTAAGATCTTGGTCTTCACCTCACTTCAGATGCCAGTGATGAGTTACCTGCAACTTCTGTCCAACATGGCTACAAATCGGGGGGCCTCGGGACCTCCTCCCTGTTGGATCTGATGATGTGCTAGAGCGGCTCACAGAGCTCTGGGAGACATTGAGTACCTTTGTGTGTGTGCTCAGTCGCTTCAGTCTTGTCTGACTCTTTGCGACCCCATGGACTGCAGCCCACCAGGTTCCTCTGTCCATGGGATTCTTCAGGCAAGAGTACTGGAGTGGGTTGCCATGCGTCCTCCAGGGGAATCTTCCTGACTTAGGGATCGAACCAGCATCTCCTGCATCTCCTTCACTGCAGGCAGATTCTTTACTGCTGAGCCACCAGGGAAGCCCCTTAAGTATTTTACCAGTTTACCAAAGGATATATTAAAGAATACAGATGAATAGCCAGGTGAGGAGATTCATAGCTTGACACCTGGGTACTGAGCACATGGAGTTGGGGGCATCACCCCCAGGTAGATGGATACACAAGGCAGGGTATGTGAGAAGGGTCACAGAGCATCTATGCTCTCGCTGGGCACCACTCTCCCAGCACCTCTGTGTAATCACCAACCCAGAAGCTCTCCAGACCTCACCCTCTGGGGATTTGGTATGGAGGCTTCATCATGTAGGCGGGATGGAGTTCAACATCCATCGCCGTGTGTCTTCTCCTGAGGAGGGGGGCAGGGCTGAAAATTCCAAGCTTCTAATTAAGGCATGTTCTTTCTGGCGACCACCCCTCATCAGGGAGCCATCCAGGAGCCCACTGGAACAAAAGAAGCTCCTATTACCCAGGAAATTACAAAGGTTTCAGGATCTCTGTCAGGAACCAGGGGAAGAGACTAAATATTGGAACGAAAGATGTTTCAAGTGCTGTTATCACTTGGGAAATTACAAGAGTGTCAGGAGCTGGAAACAGAGACTAATATATATATATATAATATACATATATTTTTTTCTATTATCTCAGGAGGGGACATGACTCTGCTGACATCTTGGTTCCAGACTTCTGGCTTCCAGAACTGTGAGTATATTTCTGTTGCTTTGAGCCACTCCGTTGGTGGCCATTTGTTACAGCAGCCACAGGAAACTACTACAACCTCTCCCGAGCTAAGGGTTGCTGGCTACAGAGTCCCTTGAACATGACAGTTGACCTGCTAGTGACACTTTAGGGAAGTCGAGGGGCAGAGGCTCAGTACTGCCCTGAGGGCTTTTGGGCCTGGGCACCAGGGGAGGTGAGGTGCCCTCTTTACTGTGAAGGACTGGGCATATTTCTTGCTCTCTTTAGGCCTCAGACCCCTACTCCACCCACCTCCCTGTTTGTTCTTTGTATCTCTGAGTCTCAGGGAGAAAGACCCATCTCACACCTTACTCAGTTGGTCAGTACCTCTGAATCTAGACCTTCACAAGGCCGATAGCAGCCTCTGGAGTGAAGTGGACCCAAGCCTCATGGAGGGCAGGGCCTGGGCTGGTGGTGAGGAAAGGATGTGGCTGGGGAGTACGGCGGTGAGCGTAGAGTGGAGGGATGGCAGGCTGGAGCCCCCAGCAGGCTGCACGTCTGCCACTGCCCTCAGAGCTGGGAGAACACTTCATCGTCTCTGCCCTGGGCTGGGGGTGCCCAGGTGAGTGTCGGACTGTCAGGGGCCTCACAGACCCCTCCCCCGGCTTGATATCATGCTATATCCTCTTCCTGGGTGTTTTGGCAGGCGAGAATTCTACCACTGAACCACCAGTGCCCAACTTCCAGATGTTTTGTCAGAAGCAGCTCCTTCTATCATTTTGTTCTGTTTTGTTTCTTACCATTATTCTTGAGTAGATTCTCGGTTGTTCGATCCGTGATGTGGAGGACCGTGGGAAGGTTCCCAGCACTCGGCTGGTGAGGGAGGGAAGGAGGAGACATGAGACAAGCAAAATAAACTTCAAGAAGAGTTTTAGAAATTGTACAGTCATCCCTCAGTACTCATGGGGGATTGGTTCCAGGCCCCACTGCAGATATCAAACTCCTCAGATGCTCAAGTTCCGTATATAAAATAGTATTGTATTTGCTCATAACCTACGCACATCCTCCCATGTACTTGGAAGTCATCTCTAGATTGCTTAAAATACCTGATACAGTATAAATGCCATGTAATAGCTGTCAATACAGTGTGAATGGTATGTAAATAGTTAGTGTGTACTAATTCAAGGTTTGCTTTTGGGAACTTTCTGAAAAAATTTTTTTCAAATATTTTTGATCTGTGGAGAGTCGAATCTGTGAACTCAGAACCCATGCACAGGGATAGCTAATGTAGTAAAATCCACGTAACATAAAATCGACCATTTCAGCCGTTTGTTGCTGTTATTCATTTGCTAAGTTGTGTCCAGCTCTTTGTGACCCCATGGACTGCAGCATGCCAGGCTTCCCTATCCTTCACCATCTCTCAGAGTTTGCTCAAACTCATGTCCATTGAGTCACTGATGCCACCCAACCATCTCATCCTCTGTCACCCCCTTCTCCTGCCCTCCATCTTTCCCAGCATCAGGGTCTTTTCCAATGAGTTGGCTCTTTGCTTCAGGTGGCCAAATTATTGGAGCTTCAGCATCAGTCCTCCCAATGAATATTCAGGGTTGATCTCCTTTAGGATTGACTGGTTTGAGCTCCTTGCAGTCCAAGGGACTCTCAAGAGTCTTCTCCAACACCACAGTTAAAAAGAATCAGTTCCTTGGTGCTCAGCTTTCTTTATGGTCAAAGTCTCACATCCATACATGACTACTGGAAAAACCATAGCTTTGACTATATGGATCTTTGTTGGCAAAGCAAATGACACTTTTAGCCATTTAAAAGTGTGCAATTCAGTGGCATTAAGTACATTCACAGTAATGTACAGCCATCACCATCACCTGGTTCTGGGACTTCTGGAAACCACACAGTCTCAAAACAGCCCCTTCCCCTTTCTCCCCCACCTCCAGACACTGGCTACCACTGTCTGCCTTCCATCTCCATAGATTTGCTTTGAGTCAAGAAGATTGTTTTGATCTTTGCATTCCACTTAAAATGCAAATCACCACCAGAGGACCAGTCTGCATTTTTAATTTCATTCACTTCAACCAACAGTTGCCCTCCACCCTCCTCCATAGTTTATAAATTGTGTTGTGCGGAAAACACTGACCTGGAAGCAGAAGACCTTGGTTGTAGCTCCTTCTGTCAAAGCTTTGTGACCTTGAGAGGGTCCCTGACTCTCTTGGGGCCTCAGCATCCCCCAACTTGAGTCAGCAGGTTTGGACTCAGCTAATGTTTTCCCGGGCCCTCTACAGCTTTGTTCTTCCAATGCAGTGGTGGAAATCCGCTACTCAGGCTGTACGAGAAGGGAATCCAGGCGTTGGGTGCTAGGAGGAAGCCAAGAGCAGAGAGGAGGCATTTCTAAGGGCTCCAGACCAGGCCCACCTGGCCCACCATTTGACCCCAAGCCAGCCCAGTCCAAGTCAGCTTCCTGGCTGGTCCAAAAATCCCAGCCACACACTGCAGGTTGGACTCATCAGGCCCCATCAGAAGGGGTGAGCCTCCTGAGGGCCTCAAGCAAGAGCCTCCTGGGGCAGGCTGAGGCAGGACAGAGCAAGGTGGCAGGGGAGGCCCCAGGAGGATGGGGAGGGCCTGAGGTCAGGGTGGGAAGTGGCTGTGGAGCAGGATGCGGGGGCCTCATCAAAGGCTCCCTGGGCCCTGCTTGCACCAGTGCTCATGGGAGCTGGTCCCGGGGTCTTTCCAGGACCAGGGCTTGGTGCCATCCGTGTAAACCGGTGTGTCAGGGGAGGAGACTATAACCAAGGACCTGTAGTCCCCTCCCCCACCCTTCTCTAAAGGAAGGACTCCTTGTCTGTGGGCTTTCAGCCTCCTGGATGTAGTTGTGTCTCGTGTCATGAAGGGAGAAAGTCTGAGATACAGAGTAGGACAAGCTAAGAGAGGCCAGACTGACTCTTTGAAGAAAGATGAGGAAGTCCCTGGAGTGGAGGCAGGGAGGCCCTCCAGGAAGGGGAGGGAAGGGTAAAGGAAGAAAGGGTATAGCTTTGGTTTGGGGGGAGCAGGGGAACAGAGGAAGAGAAGTTTGGGCAGTGACTAGAAGGACTGGGCTCACGGTGAGAAGTGCTTAGAAGGGATTTAGGGGATGTTTTGTCATGTGATATGTTGCGTAAACACCTCCTCCGTGTCCCCATGAAACCACCACTGATGCTGAATGTTACACTTCAGTGCTTTGGCAGTGAGATTCACGTCTTGTCTTTTTCTTTTTAAATAATGCATTGGCCTAGCTGCCTTTGAATTACTCAGGGCCAGCCATGTTTAGCAGGTCTTGTCAGTGTTCCATTAGCTAAATGTAGGGTTCCCTGCTTCACGGGCTGCCTTCACCCTAAGCCCTTGGGCGCAGGGAGTGCTGCAGAAACCACCTATCAGACTGCAGCTCTGTCCCCCAGCCCCGGGATCTCCTGGATGTGCGACCTTACTCAGAGGGCAATATTTGAAATTGGGCCCTGACCCAGTCACCAACAGAGGCTCTTCTCTCACCCCTCCCAACCCTCATTCTCCCATGGGATGCCCACTGGCTGGGCTCCTGTCTCTTCTCCCAGCCTCCCTCAAACTCTGTAGAAAAGGGGCATCACCGTCCTAGCCCCCTGTGACAGTCACACGATTTTAGCCACAGAAAGTGCTACCAGGCCCAGTGAGCTAGAAACACTTGGTACAAAAAGTCCCTCCATAGGGAAGGCTCTGGAAATAATACAGCGACCCACGGAGGGTCTATGATTCCTTGTCCATTCCTTTAGCTCTGGCCCTCATCCCGTGGCAGCCTCTTGGAGAGCCCAGCCCTAGGACGGAGGGAGAGGAGGACTCTTCGCCTGGTTCCCAGCCCAGCCTCAGACTCTAGGTACCTTTATCTCCTTCTTCCCCTGTGGCCTCTGACCCACCTGTCACATGGTGGGTGCTGGGGGAGACCAGACAGAATGGATGCAAAGTGCAAGACTCCACACACACAAGACCCCAACCCTAGTCGGCACTCCCTCCATGGAGCAGGATTCCAATCTAGAGCTCAGATGCATAGGAAGTATCACTGACCTTTATTTTCTTTTATCAGTTTACTTTATTTTTGGCTGTGCTGGGTCTCTGTTCTTGTGTACAGCCTTTCTCTAGTTGTGGAGAATGGGGCTACTTTCTAGCTGCTGTGCAGGCTTCTCATTGTGGTGGCTTCTCTCGTCATGGAGCGCCGGCTCTGGAGTGTGTAGGCTCAGTAGTTTGGATGTACAGGCTTAATTGCCCCCCAACATATAGAATCTTCCCAGACTAGGGATGCAACCCGTGTCCCCTGCACTTTCAAGTGGATTCTCAGCCACCATGGAAGTCCAGCCTTTATCTTCTTAAACGTAACATTTGAATTCCCGAAGCTCAGCATCCCCTTTCCTGGACAGTCAGCTGTGCCTCTGTCCTGTTGCTGAGTTGTGTCCGACTCTGTGATCCTATGGACTGTACCACACCAGGTTTCCTTGTCCTTTACTCTCTCCCTGAGTTTGCTCAAACTCATGTCCATTGAGTGAGTGCTGCCATCTAGCCATCTCATCCTATGTAGCCCCCTTTTCCTCTTGCCCTCAATCTTTCCCAGCATCAGGGTCTTCTCCAATGAGTAGGCACTTCACATCAGGAGGCTAAAGTATTGGAGCTTCAGCTTCAACATCAGTCCTTCCGATGAACAGTCAAGGTTGATTTCCTTTAGGATTGACTGGTTTGATCTCCTTGTAGTTCACGGGTCTCTCAAGAGTCATCTCCAGCACTATAAATAGAAAGCATCAGTTCTTCAGGCTCAGCCTTCTTTATGGTCCAACTCTCACAACTGTATATGACTACTGGAAAAACCATAACTTTGATGATACAGACCTTTGTCAGTAAAGTAATGTCTCTACTTTTTAATATGCTGTCTAGGTTTGTCAGAGGCAAACCTTTTCTTCCAAGGAGCAAACATTGTTTAGTTTCATGCCTGCAGTCACCATCTGCAGTGATTTTGGAGCCCAAGAAAAGAAAAGCTGTCACTACTTCCATTTTTTTTCCCCTTCTATTTGCCATGCAGTGATGGGACTGGATGCCATGATCTTAATTTTTTGAGTTTTAAGCCAGCTTTTTCACTCTCCTCTTTCACCTTCATCAAGAGGCTCTTTAGTTCCTCTCCACTTTCTGCCATGGAAGTGGCATCATCTGCATATCTAAGGTTGTTGATATTTCTCCCGGCAATCTTGATTCCAGCTTGTAATTCATCCAGCACAGCATTTAGCATGATATACTCTGCATATAAGTTAAATAAGCAAGGTTACAATATATAGCCTTGATGTACTCCTTTCTCAATTTTGAATCAGTCCAGGATTCCATATCCAGTTGTGTTGCTTCTTGTCCTGCATACAGGTTTCTCAGGAGATAGGTAAGGTGGTCTGGTATTCCCATCTCTTGAAGAATTTTCCACAGTTTGTTGTGATCCATACTGGTAACACATAGCTCAGTTGGTAAAGAATCTGCCTACAATACAGGAGACCCCAGTTCAATTCCTGGGTTGGGAAGATCTGCTGGAGAAAGGATAGGCTACCCATTCCAGTATTTTGGCCTGGAGAATTCCATGGACTCTATAGTCCATGAGGTGGCAAAGAGTCAGACATGACTGAGTGACTTCACTTCACTTCACACAGTCAAAGGCTTTAGTTAAGGAAGTCAATGAAGCAGGAGTAGATGTTTTTCTGAAATTCTCTTGCTTTTTCTATGATCCAGTGGATGTTGGCAATTTGGTCTCTGGTTCCTCTGCCTTTTCTAAACCCAGCTTGTACATCTGAAAGTTCTCGGTTCACATGCTATTGAAGCCTAGCTTGAAGGATTTTGATTATAACCTTCCTAGCATGGGAAATAAGCACGACTGTCTGGTAGTCTGAGCATTGTTTAGCATTGTCTTTCTTTGGGATTGGAATGAAAAGTGACTTTTTCCTGTCCTGTGGCCACTGCTGGGTTTTCCAAATTTACTGGCATATTGAGTGCAGCACTTTCACAGCATCATCTTTTAGGATTTGAAATAGCTCAGCTGGAATTCCACCATCTCCACTAGCTTGGTTCATAATGATGCTTCCTAAAGCCCACTTGACTTCATACTCCAGGATGTCTGACTCTGTTCTGTGGTCTTATACAAAGTCAGGGGGGGTTGGGGTGCAGGGAGACACCTTGTCTGTGGTCATCCTTCCACCCAGATTACTGCTGAGATGTCCATCCTTTCTGTTCTGTGGCCCAGGGTGGTCCTAGACCCCCTAGGGAGCTGCTCCCTCTGCTGATGGGGGTGCAGGAAGTGCTGTGGGAGAGGGCCAGGGTCCTCCCCCTGCCCTCCCCTTCCTCCACTGTACCGTAATCTTCCTTGCTGGTGGTGGGGTCCAGAGCGCACTCCCCACTAGGATGAGGGTGAAGGACAGGAAGGAGAGAAAACCAGAGGTTAGTATTTTCAAATCACTCCTGTCACAAGTATCCGTGTGTCTGAATATAAATGTCTCACTGGGCCATCCTCCTGCAGCACCAAGGCAGCCTAGGCCACGGGAGGGAAAGAAGATGCTTAGAAAGGGCCGAGTTCCTGGTAGGGAGGGAGCGACGAGGAAGCTCCCAGGGCGCATCAGGATGGTGTACTTTCCATTCATGCTTTGAAGCCAATTAGTGGAGAGAGGTAATGGGACTTCACAGCAGGGCTCCTTGGCCATATGGCTCAGAGCCTCCCTGGGTGCACCCGGCAAGGCATTTGGAAAACTCTGAGAGTGATAGATCTTTTCGGTGACATTCAGGAAATTATGCAGACCTGCTCACTCCTGGGCCTGGGGCCCTGATTCACGAAGGGCATCGGGAGGGCAGGGACCGGGAAGGGGGGCGAAATTTGGATTAGTGATCGCAGCCATGTATCCTGCCAGCCAGCTCCGGACTCAAGGGGCCTTTAAATAAAACAGATGACAGATGTGTTTCTAGAGTTTCTCCCAGCCCAGGGCTGCCTTGCACAGGGAGTTGGGGGAGGATCAGCATTGGACACGGAGTTAGAAGATGCAGAATGGAACCTGCTCTCACACGCCTGGGCAGGTCATTTCTCCTTTCTGAACCACAGGTTGCCGATTGTGAAATGGGGATGAAACCACCTTTCCCAGCGGTTCAGATTAAATGCGACCCAGCATGTAAATTTGCCTGACCAGTGCCTGGTGCAGATGTAAAAGCTGAATACATGTTGGCCGGCCACTTTCCTCCTCACTGCCCTGGGCAAAATGAAAAGCATTTTGAAATAGAGACAACAGCAAAAGGCATCAGCAAAAGGAGGAAACAATGACCCACTCACCTTCCAGGGAGGTGTCCTGAAGGAGGCAGCGTTGAGCCTGGAAAACAGTAGGACTTGAGGGTGATGAGATGGGAGATGGCAAGCCCAGTGTGCAGAGCAGCCAGGCAAAGGCAGGAAACTGGTTCAGGGAATAAGACTCCTTGGGCTTTGTGCAAGAGGATGAAATGACAAGTCAGTAGGTGATGGGGGAGCTATGAAAGATTTTCAAGGAGATGAAGAGCAGGCCATGATCTGTGTGCTAGAAGTCCAGATCTAGTGATCCCATGGAGAGAAGACTGGAGGAGGTGAGCCTGGAGGCAGAAAAGTTCTGGGGGAGGGGATGGGGAAGCATAGGAGGGAGGAATCAAAAGATGTGATGATAGAATTATTAGGTCTTGTTAACCAGTGACCCTGGCAGGTGAGAGTGGAGTGGCGGTGATCTAGGAGGATACCTAAGCAGCTGGCCAGGAAGTTTACGGGGGCTGGAGGGGTGATATGGATTGGATACAGGAGTCAGGGAGCAGGCAGGAGCAAGGTGATGAGTCTATATTAGAACAAGGTGAGTTTGAGGAGGAAGCGGGCCATCCAGACAATTAACCAGCAGGATGTGTGGGTCTGAACCCCAGGGATGTATTGCAGCTACTCTTTAGAAATCCCCACCACCACCAAGTTTGTGCATGCTAAGTCACTGCAGTCGTGTCTGACTATGGACTATAGGCCACTAGACTCCTCTGTCCACGGGATTCTCCAGACAAGAATACTGGAGTGGGTTGCCATGCCCTTCTCCGGGGCATCTTCCCAACCCAGGGGTCAAACCCTGCATCGGCTCGATGTGCAATCCCACATCTCTCACATCTCCTGCATTGGCAAGCGGGTTCTTTACCACTCACGCCACCCACCAAGTTTAGGATACCAATAAATGGGCATCCCACTCCTTGATCTTGGCAGCGGAGGTACAGGGGCAGCCCAGGCCAAATGCTGTGTGACCTGACTCAATTCCGTCCCCTGTCTTCCCAAGCCGGGTGCTCAGTTAGACCCAGGACAGAGGATCTCTGAAAGGTGGGCTCTGTGATTTCATCCCTTCTGTCCCATCCCAAGGTCTGGGCACTGTGGCTCTGCTCCCCTGGGATGCTGTATCCTCTCCCCACCAGGATTTCTGTGCTGGAAGCAGAGAATGTCCCCTAGGATGGCTGCCTAAAGTTTGGCCCCCACACATTCTGATTAAAAAAAAAAATTTTTTTTAAGTCTTGCCCTTTCAAACCTCAATTTCCTCCTCATTTCCTTAAACAAAATTTTAAAAAGCTATTTAAAGATAAATTTAATATTCTCTATCAGATCCAGTCATTAAAAATGGGATTGGATTTTTTATTTCCAATGCTCCCTGCTGGAGTGAGCTATGTAAAGACAGCTCAGGAGGCCCAGACAAGGGGGGTTATTTGGGCTTTCACTGGTGTTACTGAATTAAGCAGGATGTTCTTTGGGAAACAGTGAAGGTCAACATTTGTAATTTGGGATTTCATTGAGGAGAGTACCTGGGAAATTACCATGAACTGGGCAACTGATTCAGAGAATGATTAGATGTTCTAACCACACACTTCCTCTCTCCTCAGATTTTATAATCCTCATTCAACAACCTCTTACTGAGCATCTCCTCATATGTCAAAGATTGTGCCTTGTGCCAGGCTTTGGAGACACAAGCAAGATCCCATGTGGGTGATCCCTAGACCTCAGGGACCTGAGTGTAATCCAATCCCTCGCCACCCAAGCCAATCAGGGCAGAGCATAGCCCCAGCCGCAGTGACTGGTTCAGAAGAGAGTACTTGACCTTAAGTATTATAATCAAGGTGAACAGGACTTTTGTTCAGTGGTCAAAGTAAGAGGAGCTTTCTTCTGGATGTTTCAGAGGGTAGATGTGAGACCCAATACAATGGGAGTCATTTTGTAATCTTGAAGGATGCTGGACAGAGAAGGAAACAGTTACAAAGAGGAGAGCAGAGTCCAGCAAATGTAAAGAGCCAGAGCCAGGACCCTGATCAAACTATGCCTGAAGCCTGACCAATTGCCAGCCTACCCATTCCTTCTGTTTAAACCAATCTGTAGAGAAGAGTTCTAAGTGAAGTCACCACATAATAGGTGCCTACTATTTACATGAACTAATCTAATTTAGTGCTCACAGCAACTCTTTAATGTAGAGACTGGCAGCCCCATTTTACAGATGAAAATACTGAAGCCAATAACGAAGTGACGTGAGGCAGTTGGTGTTCCTATCCGAGAAGCTGGACTCCAGAATCTATTTTCTGCAAAACAAGATTGACTGCTGTGTTGGCGTGGTGGAAATGTCCTCAAATTATTCTTGTTTCTGGATCCTTCTAGGATTGTTTTTCTGGTGCTGTTTTTAGAAATAGAGAATGGGTGAAGTTTCTTGGCTTGTTTGACAAAAGACAAAGGGGAAGCAGAGGAGAGGTCTTGAGATATAGCTCCCAGCATGTGTGCGTGCTAAGTTGCTTCAGTTGTGTCCAACTCTGTGACCCCATGGAGTATAAGCCCTCCAGGCTTCTTTGTCCAAGGGATTCTCCAGGCAAGAATACTGGAGTGGGCTGCTATGCTCTCCTTCAGGGGGATCTTCCCAACCCAGGATCCAACCAGTGCCTCTTATGTCTCCTGCATTGGCAGGCAGGTTCTTCATCATTAGCGCCACCTGGGAAGCCCACAGCCCCCAGACCCTTGCAGATAAGGGAAGACTTCAGAAAGTGCAGAATTGACAAGCTAGGACCACGATTAACTACATCACTAGAGGCAGGGGATCCAGCTGGTCTCTGGGTAGAAAAATAGAAATCAGAGCTTCATAGATAAAATGTCTATTCCTTATCATACAGACAGGCTTTTGGCAATGATGAACCTCCTCATTTTTGCTCACAGAGCCCGCTTGACATTTATATAGATTAATTTCAGCTTGACATTTTGACCAAAGGAACTATTAGCCCCTCCTCTCCCTGGAGGAAAACAGCTTGTGGGGCCTGACCGGTAGGTGACCCCATCAAGCTGTTCCAGTCCCTTCTGTAGCTCAACATCTGGCTGGATATGGATGAGTTCTCCATGGCTCCCAGGAGTTACAGCCAACGGGAAGCAAGGTCGTTCTTTCCTAGGCTCATTTTTCATGCTGCCTGGTTTTGCTGCAGATGCAATCAAAACTAAATCTCAATTTGTTGAGCAGGAGGGGCAGCTGGTAGCAGGCCAGCACCTGCACTGTGAGATAAACCTCCCCACAGCCTGTGGAAGCCAAAATCAAGATTTAAAAGGGAAGAACTCGATTTTGTTGACAATTGCTTTATGATTCATTTAGTAAAATTCTTTCCCTTTGTATAGAGCTATGTGCTTTCATTGTGTTGTTCATCGGATCCTCTCTACAGCCCTGCAAGGGGGCAGAATCGGGCAATTATTCTCATTTCACTCAAAGCCCAGAGAGGTCAATTCAGTTGCCCCAAGTTGCACAGCGGGTTGGTGCTTTCAGCCCCTGAAAACTAAGTGCTCTTTTTACTCTACTACACTACTTCTTTCGGGCAAATCTAGAGGGAAACTTAAAAAATCCACTGAGCTCAAACTTTAACAGTTTGTACCACCTGTCCCTTCTACTGCTGACAGATCTGAGCACATGCCCTCTAGGCCCTCTTGCTGCCCACCCATTCTCCCTGCTGGTGTTCCTCCCTCTGTGTTTTTACTGAGCCTATCTCCTCATACAACCAGGCAGTATGATGTGGAGCAGAGTTCCTCTGCAGGGTACCACTGGCCTTTGGGACAGTTCTTCATTTTACAGGGCTGTCCTCTAGGACATCAGCTTTCCTGGATCCCAGCTACTAAACTCCAGTAGTTCCTCTCCATTCTTTAACCTCCCTACCTACCAAAACACCCCAGACATTTCCAAATTTCCTGGGGTGACAGTAGGACTGGGTAGAGTTGGGGGGCAGTACGACCCCTGCTTGAAAACATGGATTTTGGAATATTAATAGCTAAGGATTCAAACCTTCCCTTTGCTCTTCTTAGCAGAGTGAATTTGGAGGCCTGGCTTCCTGATCTGGAAATTTACCCCAGAGAGTCATCATGAAGATGAAATGAGATAATGGACCAAAGGCACAAAGCTCTCTGCCAACATGAGATGTTTTTATTAAGGAACATAAAATAACAGTGAAGTCCTGTCCCTTTAAGACTCAGGCCTGCTATGTACACAGTAGGTGCTAAGCTAATGTGACCTCCTTCTGCATGCTCAGCACCTACCTCAGCAACCACATCAATAATAGCCACTAACATTAAAAGGCACTTACTCCTTGGAAGAAAAGTTATGACCAACCTAGATGGCATATTCAAAAGCAGAGACATTACTTTGCCAACTAAGGTCCGTCTAGTCAAGGCTATGGTTTTTCCTGTGGTCATGTATGGATGTGAGAGTAGGACTGTGAAGAAAGCTGAGCGCTGAAGAATTGATGCTTTTGAACTGTGGTGTTGGAGCAGACTCTTGAGAGTCCCTTGGACTGCAAGGAGATCCAACCAGTCCATTCTGGAGGAGATCAGCCCTGGGATTTTATCCTTTGGAGGGAATGATGCTGAAGCTGAAACTCCAGTACTTTGGCCACCTCATGTGAAGAGCTGACTCATTGGAAAGGACTCTGATGCTGGGAGGGATTGGGGGCAGGAGGAGAAGGGGACGACAGAGGATGAGATGGCTGGATGGCATCACGGACTCGATGGACATGAGTCTGAGTGAACTCCGGGAGTTGGTGATGGACAGGGAGGCCTGGCGTGCTGCGATTCATGGGGTTGCAAAGAGTCAGACACGACTGAGCGACTGAACTGAAATGAACTGAACTGAACATTTATTGGCCGCTCTTTGTGTGTAAGGCAGTGAACAAAGTACTTAACACATTACTCCTTTTAATTCCCACAACAAACTTATGAAGTAAGTACATTATTGTCCCTTTCTTACAAATGAGGGGACTGAGAGCCATGGAGCAGAGGTTGGCAAACCACAGTCAGCGCACCGAATCTGATCAGCTGTGCCTGTTTTTCTGTAACACAGACACTTTCATTCATTTATATATTGTCAACACTTGCTGCTTTATCAACTGCTTACGACAGAGATTGTGTATGGCCTGCAAAGCCTAAACTCTTTATAATCATTAGACAATAAATATGTAAAATGGATTTTAAATGGATCATGCCATGTATGTTTGTGGTTGGTAAAGTGTACACAACCTGAAATTTACCATCTTAATTATTTTTAAGTCTACTGTTCCGCGGCATTAAGTACATTCATGATGTTGTATATTCACTACCATCCATCTCCAGAACTTTCTTATCTTCTGAAAGTAAGACTCTGCACCCACTAAAAAATGACTGTCCGTCCCCTCTCCCCTTAGCCCCTGGAAACTGCCACTTTACTTTCCATGTCTATGGCTTTACCTATTCTAGGTACTTCACATAAGTGGGAAATAGCATTTAACCTTTTATGTCTGGCTTCTTTTACTTAGCCTAAAGCGTTCAGGCCTCACCCAACTTATGGCATGTATTTGTTTTTAACAAGATAACATACAAAGAGAACATAAAATTCAAAAGGACATAGAGTGAAGAAAACGCCTTCTACTCCTGTCCTTTCCAGGCCTCAGATCCCCTCCCAGGAGAGTCAGACAAGTGCTGTGACTGAATTCTTACGCATCTCTTCTGAGAGTCAATGCATATCCAGCAATACATTTAAATAACATTAGCAAATATATTTTCACACAAATATTAGGAAAGCAAGCACATCGTTCCTGCATCTCGCTGGCATTCTTAACAATAGGTCTTGGAGGTTATCTCATATTATGGGCTGCCTCCTTCTTTTCAGCCACTGCATGGAATTTTACTCTGTAAATATATCTTTCACTATTGAATGTATTGCTTATCTGGTCCCTATTAGTGGACATTTAGGGGTTTAAAAAAAAATCTTTTCAGTATCAGTGGTGCTACAGTGAATATCTTTGTAATATTTTTTAAGTGGGCTTTCAAATCTAATATACAAGAAGATGGAAGGAGGTGTTTTTCCCATCTACCCGATTCTAGCTGTGTTGGGGAAATTTATGCTACCTGGAGAACTATATTTGGCTAGGGGATACAGGAGTGCTTGAATCCTATTGTGTTCTAACTGCTCTCTCACTCTCTCGTGGCCCCACAGGAGATGTAGAAAAAAGATGGGCAGCATTTCTTTCTTGAGGGGTTGAAAGCCAAGGCCATGCGCTCAGGAGGATGCCTAAGAGGGCTTTTGCTTCCACTCTCCCAGGGTTTCTCCACCTCAGCTCTGACATCCCAGACTGGGTGGTCCTTTGTTGCGAGACTGTCCCGTGCAAGGCAGAATGCAGTGTAGCAGCATCCGTGGCTCCTACGCACTAAATGCCAACAGCATCTTCCCTGGAGTTATGACAATTCAAAATATCCAGACATGGCCACACGTCCCCTGGTTGAAACCCACTGCTCTGACCCGAGGCACCTGAAAATGGCACTGCCCTCAACAGGCACGTGGGGCAGGAGATCAAGGCAACAGGATAGGTCTGGCCTAGAACAGGAATGGAAGTGAGATGACTAGGCCAAGCAGAGTCAGCCTGTCCTGGGAAGGGAGACACACGGAGGCAGAGGAACCCTCATGTGCCATGTCCAAGTGCAGAATCTTTTCATGGTAATGACCCTGCCCACTGGTAAACATGACCTCATGGCACCTTGGAATCCAATCAACCATATTAGTGACTTCTTGCAGAAAGAGTAGGGAGAAGCTGGGATCTTGAGGCTATTATTTTACATATGCATGGAGCAAGCTTTGCTTACTTTGTCCAGTATCCTGGCTCTATGAGAGTTAGTGAATTTGAAAACCAGATTTTCAAGGTTTTGAACACAGGAACCCAAAACTCAGAAGGAATCTCTAAGTTTATCTGGGTGATACTTCTATCCTCCCAAGTCTGTGAGTTACTTGGAGATTGTGTCTTATGAGTGGTCACCATCAGGCCACTGTCCACTTGTGGACTGAATGAAGGAAGTTGCTGCTGCTGCTGCTGCTGCTGCGTCAGTTTAGTCGTGTCTGACTCTGTGCGACCCCAGAGACGGCAGCCCACTGGGCTGCGCCGTCCATGGGATTCTCCAGGCAAGAGTACTGGAGTGGGGTGCCATTACCTTCTCTGGAATGAAGGAAGTTAAAAGGCAGCAAATACTCCTCTCCCCAACACACCTGTCCTCTATCTTCCTCCTGACCTAGTTTGCCCTTCAGGGTCTATAGATCTTTTTCCTGGAGCTCCGGGAGTCTTGCTCAAAGTCATTTTTTTTTTCAGATATAATGGAGATGTAACATTATATTAATTTCTGGTATATAACATGATTCAATATTTGTATATATTGCAAAAAGATCACAGTAAGTCTAATTAACATCTGTCACCATATACAGTTACAACTGTTTTCTTATGATGAGAACTTTTAAGATCTACTCTCAGTGAATTTCAAATATTCAATACAATATTATTAACTATAGTCACAATACTATACATTATATACATAGGAATTATTTATTTTATAACTAAAAGTTTGTACCTTTAGACCACTTTCACCATTTCATCCTCTCCCCACCCTCCACCTCTGGTAACCATCAATCTGTTCTTTGTATCTATGAGTTTGGTGTTGTTTTTATTTTGTTTTTTAAAATAGATTCCACATATAAGTGAGATTATATGGTATTTGTCTTTCTCTGTCTTATTTCACTTAACATAATGACCTCAAAGTCATTACAAAGGACAAGATCCCATATTTGTGTGTGTATAATGGAATATCTATTTCTATACCTGTGTGTCATATTTTTTATTCATTCACCCAGCAGTGGACACTTGGTTGCTTCCATATTGTGGCTGATGTAAGTAGTGCTGCAATGAACATGGAGGTGCACATACCTTCCTGATTTAGTGTTTTTATTTTCTTCAGATAAGTACCCAGAAGTGAGATTGCTGGATCATATGGTAGTTCTGTTTTTAATTTTTTAAGGAAACTCCATACTGTTTTTCATAGTAGCTGCACCAATTTACATTCCTACCAACTGTGCCCAAGGATTTCCTTTCCTCCACATCCTTACCAACAGTTTGTTATTGTTCTTTCGATACTAGCCATTATAACAGGTGTAAGGTGATACTTCACTGTGGTTCTGATTTGCATTTTCCTGATGATTAGTGAACTTGAACCCCTTTTTATATACTTCTTGGCCATCTGTATTCTTTGGAAAAATATCTACTGAGATCCTCCACCCATTTTTAAAAATTGAGTTGTTTGATTTTTTTGTTATTGAGTTTTAGGAGTTCGTTATATATTTTGGATATTAACCCTTCTTAGATACATGATTATTTTCTTCCAGTCAGTATGTTGCCTTTTCATTATGTTGCTTCCACTTTGGCTTCCTTTTTTGTGCAGAAACATTTTAGTTTACTGTAGTAGTCCCGCTTGTTTAGTTTAGTTTTTGTTGTCAAAAAAAAAAAAAAAAAAAAAAATCACCAAGACTGATGTCAAGGAGCTTATCACCTATGTTTTCTTCTAACAGTTGTATGAATTCAGGCCTTATATCCAAGGCTTTAACCAACTTTGAGTTAAGTTTCACTTACAGTGTAAGGTAATGGTCCAGTTTCACTCTTTTGCATGAAGCTATCCAGTTTTCCCAGGACCATTTATCGAAGAGGCTGTCCTTTTCCCATTGTATATTCTTACCCCCTTGTCATATATTGGTTGGCCACCTACTGGGTTTATTTCTGAGCTCTCTATTCTGTTCCATTATTCATATGTCTATTTTTATTGCAATAACATACTGTTTTGATTCCTATCACTTTTTAATATAGTTTGAAATCAGGGAGCATGATGCCCCAGCTTTGTTGTTCTTTCTCAAGATTGGTTCGTCAAGGTCTTCTGTGTTTTCATGCAAATTTTAGGGTCGTGTGTTCTGTTTCTGTGGGAAATGCCACTGGAATTTTGATAGGGATTGCATTGAATCTGTTGATTGGTTTGGGTAGTATGGATATTTTAACAATGTTAATTCTTCCAGTCTATAAACATTAAGTATCTTTCCATTTACAGGAATCCCCTCTTTTCAAAAGTTTGCTTTGTGCTACTTTGCTCTTACCAAAGACCTACTACATTAGTATGTGTTCTCACTAACTGACAGAAACCTGAAGAGGATTTTTGCTTTTATAAAAAAGGTGAAAAGTGGAAATAGTATTCAGTGTTTGTTGTATAGAAAGCCCTTCGAGAGGCAGCGAGAGGGGCACCACCAATTTCCTGCCCCAGGAACTGCACTCAGCATCTCATCATCAAGCTATCATAGCTTTGAATTGTGTCTGTGAGCATCTGTAGCTTATCTAAATTTATTTTTTACACTCAAGTAAGATGTGTCCCAAGGTAAATGTTTCTTCTCTTTACACTATTTCAGCTTACAAAAGGTTTCATAAGAATACTCTACTTTTGGATAGCAGAGGAAACCTGTACTTGTATCTTCTTCAGTTTCTTTTATTAATGTATTTTAGTTGTTCGGTTAGATTTATTCTTAGGTATTTTTTTCTTTTTGATGCAGTTATAAGTGGGATTATTTTCTTAATTTCTTCTTCAGGGATCACTCTTACTGAGAGGCAGTAGGAAGTGTCCCTGGCCTAATCATACATGCTCTGCTCTTTGCCATTGTAGCCCCATTCCCCTCAGCATCCTTGGACTCACCCTTGAGAAGAGGGAATATGAAAGTTAATAAGTCACAAAGACTGCAAAGTGGAGCAGCATGGTGGTGTGATAGGAAGGAAGAGAAAGGGAAAGAAGGAGCCAGGAAGTTCTAGCACTAACAGAGCTTGGGGACCATCTTATTTCCTGGGACCATATTATATGAGCCAGAAACCTGGACTTGTGGCATTGCTAGAGGTTTTGGAACAGCTGCTGTATGAGAGACCATCTGGGAGGTAATAAGTGTTAACATTATGGGTAATATTAGCTAACTTCTATGTCATAGCCACTGTTCCAAGGTTTTTATATGCTTAACTTCATCCAGTCTTTATAATCCCCTTGTGAAAACTAGACACTATTGCTCTCTCATTTTACAGTTGGAGAAATCAAGGCTTAAAGTGGTTAAGTAATTTGCCTGAGGTCACATAGCTAGTAAATTGCAGAGTAAGTATTTGAACCCTGAAAGTTTGAGTCTAGGGTGTTGACCAACATACTCACTGCCTAGCTAACATATATGACTACTTTCCTAGTTGATGGAGACAATAGGGTGGAATTTGGTATGATTTAGATAAGCTTTGGGAGAAGGCAATGGCAACCTACTCCAGTACTCTTGCCTGGAAAATCCCATGGACAGAGGAGCCTGGGAGACTGCAGTCCATGGGGTCGCGAAGAGTCAGACACGACTGAGTGACTTCACTTTGACTTTTCACTTTCATACATTGGAGAAGGAAATGGCAACCCACTGCAGTGTTCTTGCCTGGAGAATTCCAGGGACGGGGGAGCCTGGTGGGCTGCCGTCTATGGGGTCACACAGAGTCGGACACGACTGAAGCGACTTAGCAGCAGATAAGCTTTGATGAATGGTTTCTGTAATCTTGGTCCAACCTCCTACTCATTGCAAACATTGTCTCCACATTTGGCACCACCAGGTCTTTAGCAGAAGAGCCTTAAGAATGGAGAACTCACCACCTCAATTTCATAAAACTCTAAGGTTATTTATTGCTGCATAACAAACCACCCCCAAACTTTGTGGCTAAAAGGACTTATTCTTTCATGCTATTCTATAGGTTGACTGGTTCTTCTTCATGTAGATGCAGTTGGCTGGGGTCACTCACGTGACTGAATTTACCTGGGAACTCAGCTGGAGTGTCTTGGTTCTCTATCATTCATGTGAACTCTTCCTCATGAAGTGTCTTACCTTCCAGGGCCTCTGTATGTGATTCTCTTTCTCTACCTCACAGCAGGGCAGCTGGGTTCCAAGAGGAATTTGTGACCTCTGCTTGTATCACACTTGCTAATGTTCCATTGGCCAAAGGAAGTCACATGGCCATGCCCAGAGTGGGAGGGGCCACACAAAGCCTGGAACCCTGGGAACAGTGTTTTCTAGGGGTCACCAATGGATTTACCATAGGTGGCTTCTATTAGAATTGCAACAGCAAATGCCGACTCTTCTCTGTCAAAGACAAAGCTGCTGGAGGTGGCATTTCCTTCCCACACTTCTTTGGGATCAGTTCTGAGTCCTTTGTCAGCTTGTATTTCCTTAATTAACCTGAATCAACAGGTTATACATCACTTACTCATTTTGCCTTGGATGGTTGGCCTTTAGTTTTTCCCGGTTGACTTGTAGGATTTCTATAGTATTTTGGTATTCAACTGACCTGTTGATACTGGACATCATGCTGGAGGAACTGGCACTCAGACATTAAAGTGAATGTCATAGGACCCCACAGGTTCACCAATAGCAATAGGAGATGGCAATAAAATCTCCTTAAATCTCATGAGATGTGCTAGCTTCTGCCTCCTTGATGTTACCCCATGACCTTCACAGACCATAGCTTTTGAAAGAGGTGGCATGACAAAGACCATAGGAAAAAGAATTAAGTGAAAGAAATGGCATGTAAGGTTTGGCAGCAAATGGAACTGTTTCCCCTGCTAGAGGACTAGGCATGTTACCTCTGAGTGGGGTCCTCTGAGGCAGAGTCTGGGTGGGAGTGATGGAGATGCCTCTTATAAGTACCAGCTTCCAGGGAGTTGGACCATTTTTGGAGGTGAGAGAATTTGAACTGGGCATTCACATTTATTTCTGTCTCTTAATGTCTTTCTTTGTGGCTAAATTATTTCTTAGAACCATAGTTATTTCCACTCCTGCCAAAAGGAGCTTTGTCATGTAAATTGGGTGCCTACAATTCAATCTCGTGATGACTCATGTAGGCCTGGGGTGGCTCCAGCCTTTAATCCTCTTCTGCCTCAGTGCCTGGTGTCAGGAAGGACCCCCGCAGACCTCCCCCAGGGCCTGAAGTTATCCTCCTCACTCTCACTCTTTCCTGTGCCCTTGCCTGCTGGCTCTTGTTGCTTTCTGAGTGATAGGGAGGGTTTAGCCCAGATCTTTCTGGTGCTCACCAGCCAGGAGATGTTTCTCTAGGCCTTGCCATAGGAAGGTCTCACTTCATTCATTCACTCGTTCATTCATCCAGTTCATGTATATTTAGTGCTTCTCCTATGCCAGGCCCTTCTCTTCTCACAGAAACCATACACAGCTCAGGAGCAATAACAATAGTCACTATTATTAGTTCTCATTTATGGATGAGGAGACAGAACCTTGGAAGGGTTAAGTAGCTTACCTGAGTCCACATGGTTAGTGGACAGCATTGCCATACCGGGACCTAGAGTCAGAATCCAGGCAAGCGACTTCCATGTCAAGCTTACACCATGGGGCTGGTTGGGGTCTGCCCAGTGTGGCTCCCCTAGACCACACACTGAGCAGAAGAAGCCAGATTACAGTGAACACAAAGGGCTTCCTGGAGGTGGTGTGCGGCCTGAGGCCAGGAAGGACCAGGTTGGGAGAGGGCCACTGGCTGCTTGCCTGTGTAATGGCGTTAGATCTTTAGCATCATAAGGCCAAACTCCACTGTGGGGGCCAGAGTGGTAGGAGAGTCTTGAGTGACCCTGCATGAGGTCTGCTGGTGGGAATTTGGTTCATCATTCCTCTTTGAGTTCTTACCAAGTGCCAGGCACAAGCCTTGCCCCAGCATACCACATCACACCAGCTGCCACTGTGTGCTCTGCTCTGGCCTGGGTCTCTTGGCTCTGCTTTAGTTTACATAGCTTACATCCCTCTCTCTCTAGATGCCCATCTTTGTGCTAGAGGCTCCAGGACATGTCGACCAAAAATCCCCAAGCTTCTGCAGTCCATACAGCAGAGCTCACTCCAATCAGGGTCTCCCCTTCCCCTTGTTCCCAGTCCTGGCCTGGACAGCTTCTGTTCACCAGGGTTTCCCCTGAACTCAGTTGAGCTCCAGCCCATGTGAGTCACAGATTGGGAATCAGCTGAAGGCTGGTCGGTCAGGCCGAGCCCTTAATAATGCATCAAAGCCTTTCTCCCCTGGATGAACCTGCTGAGCCCTCAGGGTACAGGCAGGGCAATGCCAGATATCACAGAGGGATCAACAGGTCCCCTGCCCCAGGGAGAACAGTGTAGGCTCCTACAGCCTTTCCCACCCCCTGATGTGCACGGGGTCCCCAAGGGCTTGGAACTGAAAGGTCCTCAGAGTGAGTGACCCAATAAATGAATAAACTGAGGCAGGCCTAATGTAACTCCAAAGCCCATACACCCTCCAAAAAAGAACAAAAGAAGTTTGGCTTCTGAATACTTATTTGGCATAACTATTCTGTCTGTTGCAGCTGGAAAACTTAGAAGACGTTTTATTTTCAGCAACCATACAAATGTGTGTTCTCATGTTTCTAGTTTTGTTTTTATTGTGAATCCCCTTTCCAGCTCCCAAGGAAGACCACCATAATATCTTCAATGCTTAGACTAATAGAAGTCAAGCTACAGCCTGGAGATCCAGTCACAACCACAGGAGCACAGAAGGGTAGGACTGGGAGGGCCTGTGGAAGTGATCCGTCCACCCTACCCCACTCTCCCCCCGGAACAGAACAGCCTGGGCCATCCAGGCCCATTCAGACACTCTCTTCTGATTCCATGAGACAAGTCTTGGAGTGGGAATGGGGAACCTGAGCTAGTGGAGGCTCTGCTCTCCTAGCCCCCGACTTATCTTCGGCTGCAGTGAACACATGCTGTCATGGTGCCCACTCCCCTTCCTTACCCCCGAGAGCCAAGCAATCACCGGATCCTCCCACCATCTCCAGACTCTCACCCCTTCCTCCTCCCATCATCTTTGCCTCGTCGCGCACTTCCATTTCACTGGCCACAGCAGCCAATTAGAACCTGAGGCTGGCCTTTCCCTTCCCAGAAGGGGTTCAGCAGCTCCTTGTGACCATGTAGCCCAAACCTGTCAGGGCACTCAGAGTCTTCCTTGGCCTTCCCAGCCTCCCTGCTCCCCTCCCCTCCAGAAACGGAACAGGAGGCCTCTCTCCAGTGGCTCATTTGCCTGCCCACCTCTCTCTCCATCCCGGGGTATTCCAGGGCCTGGCATATTCATGAAGTCCTTCAACAACAGTTTGTTCAAAGAGTGAAGGAAAGAGAATTCCCCAGCGGTCCAGTGGTTAGGACTTGACGCCTTCATGGCCGTGGCCCAGCTCACAGTAGGCTCAAATAAGCAAGAGCCGAATGAATGGACCCAGTCCTCTTCCTTTCCTTCTCTCCCCCACTCCTTCCTGTCATTCTCCTTCATCACTGAGAATCCTAGTCGTGGGTCACACCCTATGATCTGCTCCCCAGGGGCACTTCTGCCAAAGTTTCAGCTGCTTCCTGGTTGGCCCTCTCATCTCCAGCCCAGCAGAGCAGAAACCGATCACTTGCAGGTGGTGGTCGAGTGAGATCATAAATGGAACAGTGGCAAGGGGTGTAGAGTTGAACTTTCATTTGATACTCCACCTAGAGAGGATAGTGGCGTTCTCCCCACTTTACAGAGGAGAAAACTTGTGTTCAGAGAGGTTGGGTGATTTGCCCATAGTCATACAGCAACTTGTTGTTAGAGCCACCACAGGAACAAAAGCCTCTAATGACAAATGTTTGCACTGTCTTTTAGCCAGACACGGGGTAAGGGGTGGTTGGGTGGGGGGGGTGGTCCAGGGTGCTCAGAGACTGCAAAATAGATCTTGGTCTTTGGGTGGGTTCATGCTGCACTCACTTTGCCAGCCTCTTCTTTCAAAACTGCTGCTTCCCAGGGCTGCTGATCACTGGGAAAGGAAAACAATGTTATCACTGAGTGAGGAGAGAGACAAGCTCAGAACTGGGAAAGGAAATATAATTCTTCTTGGAGAAGGCCAGATGGGAGGTGGCTCCCTCTGACCCACCTGGAAGTACAAGGAGGGAGCCCCCCTCCCTAAGCTGCCACAGGTGCTTCCTCACCAGCTGCTAGAGCCTCTCCAGTCCCTGCCCTTCTCCTTCTCCCCAGAGGCTTTCATCTGCCTGATAAAGGTCCAGCTCTCAGAGGCATTCAAGGCCTTCTCTGATCCCACTGTGACTATGGGTGAAATACATTCTAGATCTATAGCAGTGGTCTTTGGGGCTGAAACCCACATAACACCTCGAGCGCCTACTGTGGGATTTGCTTATCCTAACTTGTCTCATCTCCCTGGGAATAGCTGAACCAAAAAAAAAGCACAAATTGAGGCTATCTCCCCACCCTGCTTCCTTTGCCTAGGCTGCCCCAGGGAGAAAGACTCAGCAAGGAAGCCTGGATGGCCCTTGTCTCTGTCTCGTCCTGTCTGTATCACTGTCTGGCTGTCTTCCTTTCTTTGGCCTCAGTTTCTCCTGCCAAATAAGAGAGTTTGACCAAATCATTTCTAAGAGCCCTTTCTCCTCCAAAATGTACAAGTGAGTACACAGCCTTCTTTGGGTGGGTTGGAATCATTCCTTTCCAACACAAGGCTTCACCTTTTTTTTTAATTAGAATATAGTTGATTTACAATACTGTATTAGTTTCAGGTGTACAGCAAAGTGAATCAGTTATACATAGCACATATCCGCTCTTTTTCAATTTCTTTTCCTGTATAGCTAAGGCGTCATCTTTGAGGAGCCATCCCCAGAGGTTTCACTGTATAAACTTGGCATTGACCGTGAATTTCGAATAGCTATGTCCACAGGTCAAGTCTTTTATCTTGCCTTTGGAGCAACAATAGCAAACCTTTCTCTCCAGTTTGCAAACATGGCCATTTCCTGCCTCTCTGTGGGAACCTCTGCTCTGGCCAGACGCATTTTCATTGTCCCCAGCACGCCTGTATGATCTCATCTCTGGGATCTTTCTAATTCCTTCCCCTGCCTGTCCAGATCCTCACTGTCCTTCAAAACCTTTTCTGACCATGACCTACAGGAGTGGGTTTTCTCCTCTCATCTCATGGAGAGTTTATTTCTGTTTCATGTCACCCACTCATTTGTTCATTCATGCATCCATTCAAGTTTTTGAATGCCTACAGTGTGCTGGGGATGGTAGGGTACTCAAAGCTGAAAAGACAAGGTCATTGTCCTGATGGAGCTTTCCAGCCTAATTGGATTAATGCAGCATGGACACGACTCCAGCCCAAAGCTCACTGTTAAATATGTCCAAGAAAAGTACACATACAGGGCCACTATTGAGAGAGAGAGCAGAGAGAGAGAGAGAGGGTATTCTTTCTGGAGACCTAGTAGTTAAGTCAAGCCCTTGGAGGAAGGATATGATTTGGACTTGGAGAGAGGGAGGAAGAAGGCGTTCAGGGGAAAGCTGCAGTGAAAGCAAAGGCCTGGAGGTGGGAAAGCCCAGTCTGTGTATGGGGAAAACTGGCCCAATTTGGCAGGGGCCAAGGGGAGACCCAGTGGAGTAGAAAGAGGTAAGGCCACATCAGGAAGAGCCTTGAATGCCAGGCTGAGGTTAGAGATATCTCTTGTAGGGTGCAAGGTGCCTTGGGTGGGAGGTAAGGTTACATGCTGCAAGGGGTATTCAGGGGATGGATCTTGTACCAGTGGTGGGAGAGGTTAACAAGCAAGCAACAGCTGGAAGCTGAGAAACAAGCCAGGAAACTGGGTGTATGGCCCCGAGTGCAGGCTTCAGGCTGTTCAAAGGGGCTGAGTTCCGGAGTGGAGCATGGCAAGGGGAAAAGGCTGCCTTGGAGAATTAAAACACCCTCTCCCTGGACTTCCCTGGTGGTCCAGTGGTAAAAAAAAATTCACTTGCCAATGCAGGAGACATGGGCTTGATCCCTGGCCTGGGAAGATCCAGACTAAGCCCAAGAGCTGCCAGCTACTGAAGCCCACACGCCCTAGAGTCGGTGCTCTGCAATGAGAGAAGCCAGAGCACCGCACCCGAGACGCCCCGGCTCGCCTCATCTAGAGAAAGACCCCGCACAACAGCGAAGACCCAGCACAGCCAGAAATAAAAAAATAAATGATTTTTTAAAATACTCTCTCCCCTTTACCATGGCCGTTTCCCCATCAAGCTCATAACCAGATTTCTAGAAGCGGAAGAGTCAGCCTGCCCCCACCTCCTGTCTTTAGCAACAGAAGGAAACTTGAAGACAACTTCACCTAGAACCCTGATCATTTCTGTGAAAGCTGTTGATTACTTACGTTAACTGTCGAAGCTCACATGACCCTGTGCAACAGAACTGAGGGCAAAAGCAGCTTTCTTAAGCTCACGCTGCTACAAGTGGCAGCACTCAGCTCTGTCTCAACCAGTTAAGACTGCACAAACCTGTCTACAGCTTTCCAGATGATAAAGCTGATGAGATTTGTATGATAAAACATGCCTCTCACTGAGCCCTTCTCCTCTCCTGGAAGAGAAGGGAAATGAGGCTTGGCACATCATCATCCCGTCTGGCAGAAGTCACAAGATAAGCAAATAATTATTATTTAAAACCAGAGCATCTTATAATTTATTCATGAATGCCACACATTCTATATTAGATCTTCCACTTCAATTTAGTTGTATTCTTTGAAGCAAATTTATAAGATTTAAATTATTCAGAAACTGCTCCCAGGCCAATAGAAGAAAATACTTCAGAAAGGCTCATGCTGCACAATTTGGTAGTGAAGTGTGAGGGCTCTGAAACCAGAACCATCCAAGCTTAAATTCTGGCTCCACAACCTTGGGCCAGTTACTTGGCCTATCTTTGCCTCAATTTCCCCATTGGAAAAGCGAGGATGACAATAATAGTATCTACTTCACAGAGTTGTTTTCAGGATAAATAATATATGTAAAGGTCTTTCCTGATAGCTCAGCTGGTAAAGAATCCCCTGCAATGCAGGAGACCCCGATTCGATTCCAGGGTTGGGAAGATTCCCCTGGAGGAGGGCAACACACTCCAGTATTCTTGCCTGGAGAATCCCAATGGACAGAGGTGCCTGGTGGGCTACAGTCTATGAAGTTGCAAAGAGTCAGACACTACTGTGCCACTAAGCACAGCACAGCATGATATATGTAAAGTATTTTGAATTCTATTAGGTGCTATGTAAGGGTTTGCTACAGTTATTTCAGCATTTCAAATTGTAAATATTCTGTCCTGTTGTCCAGATAGCAAGTATCCCTCAGCTGATAACTCAATGAAAAGCTTTAAGTTTCCTTGATTTTCTACCAATTTTGTGAGGAAAAGTACCATCAGAAGAAGGTTGATTGCTGCAGGTATAAGGAGGAAACTTGGTTTACGACTGGATGGTTTTGCAAAAATAAACAAATGGAACCTAATTAAACTTAAAAGCTTTTGCACAAAAAGGAAACCATAAATAAGATGAAAAGACTACCCTCGGAATGGGAGGAAATATTTGCAAAAAAAGCAACTGACAAAGAGTTGACCTCTGGAATGTAAAAACAGCTCGAGGAGCTCAATTAAAAAAAAACAAACAAACAACTCAATCAAAAAATAGTCAGAAGACCTAAATAGACATTTCTCCAGAGAAGACATACAGATAGCCAACAAACACATGAAAAGATGTACAACATCACTAATTGTTAGAGAGATGCAAATCAGAAGTATGATGAGATATCATCTCACGTGGGTCAGAATGGCCATCATCACAAAATCTACAAACCGCAAATGCTGGAGAGGGGGTGGAAAAAAGGGAACACTCTTGATCTGTTGTTGGGAATGTAAATTGATACAGATACTATGGAGAATCTTATGGAGGTTCCTTAAAAAAACTAAAAATAGAACTACCATGTGACCCAGCAATGCCCCTACTAGGCATATACCCAAAGAAAACCGTAATTCAAAAGCATACATGTCTCCCAATGTTAATTGCAGCATTATTTATAATAGCCAGGACATGGAAGCAACCTAAATGTCCATCAACAGAGGAATGGATAAAGAAGATGTAGTACAGATATACAAGGGAATATTACTCAGCCACAAAAAGGTTATTTATAGGTTATTTATAGAGATGTGGATGGACCTAGAGACAGTCATACAGAATGAAGTAAGTCAGAAAGAGAAAAACAAACAAATATCATGTATGGGGACTCCCTGGTGACCCAGTGGCTGAGAATATGCCTTGCAATGCAGGGGACGCAGATTTGACTCCTGGTGGCGGAACTAGGCTCTCATATGCCTCGGAACAACTAAGCCCATGCTACTCAGCTCATGTGCTCTGGAGTCCACGTGCCACAACTCGAGTCCGTGCACGGACTGCAATGAGAGACACAACTGAGATCCCTGTGCCACAACAAGGACCCATCACAAATAAATAAATTAAAAAAAATTTTTAGCCCCACAAATATCTATATTAATGCATACATGTGAAATCAGAAGAAAATTGATATAGATGATCTTATTTCCAAAGCAGAAATAGAGACACAGATATAGAAAACAAACGTTTGAGTACTGAGGGGGAAAGAAGGGATGGGGTGGATAGGGAAACTAGGATTAACATATATACACTATTGGTATTATGTATAAAATAGATAACTAAAGAGATCCTATCTCACGTAAAACTCTACTCAGTGCTTTACTAAATGGGAAGGAAATCCCAAAAAGAGGAGATACATGTATCTGTATAGCTGACTCACTTTGCTGTACAGTAGAAATGAATACAATGTTGTAAAGCAACTAAACGCCAATAAAAACTAAAAAGAAAAAATTTAAAATCGAAATTAATTGTAAAATTGTGATGTTGCTGTTAGAATTATTATAGCTTTCATTTTTGTTCCCTTCACCTGCATCTGTATTAAGGCAGAAAGGAAACTTTTCTTTTGAAGAACTGGGTAATTTACATGATAGAAGCAGTACATGCTTTCTGTAGAAAGTATGGAAAATAAATGAAATTATTTTAAAAATTTATCATTTTACCTCTTAGAGAAAGCCACTCAGTTCAGTTGAGTCACTCAGTCATGTCCGACACTTCGTGCCCCCATGGACTGCAGCACGCCAGGCCTCGCTGTCCATCACCAACTCCTGGAGTTTACTTAAACTCATGTCCATTGAGTCGGTGATGTCACCCAACCATCTCATCTTCTGTCGTCCCCTTTTCCTCCCACCTTCAGTCTTTCCCAGCATTGGAGTCTTTTCAAATGAGTCAGCTCTTCGCATCAGGTGGCCAAAGTATTGGAGTTTCAGCTTCAACATCAGTCCTTCCAATGAATATTCAGGACTCATTTCCATTATACTCATTCTTATTTACTCTGAAATATCTTACTGCTTAAGGTTTTCATACAGTTTTTATTCTCTTTTCTGGGGCAAGATCCAAGCTGGGGAGACCTATATATGGAAAAAGTTAATTAAACTTGATTTTTTTCATGTTTAATTTTATTAAGAAAATGGAATTTTTAAAATATTCAGACTTTATTGCTACTAATACATGAAAAAAAATAAGTTAGCTATGTTTACAATGTCATTTGAGAAGAACTTTCAAATATGTGTAATTCATAATATACCACAATATTAAAAATGGCTTTAATTTCATATATTTTATTTCATGACTGTTACATAAATCATCAACAGTTTTTGAAATAAATGGCTTTTTAATGACTATAAAAAAAAGAGACTGGATGATTTTGGCTTTTGTTTTCTAAAAATTTCTAAGCCCTATTGATATGAAGGTTTTTAATATCCATCTAGCCAAAAGGAAAATCCCATGGACAGAGGAGCCTGGAAGGCTGCAGTCCATGGGGTCTCTAGGAGGCGGACACGACTGAGCGACTTCACTTTCACTTTTCACTTCCATGCATTGGAGAAGGAAACGGCAACCCACTCCAGTGTTCTTGCCTGAAGAATCCCAGGGACGGGGGAGCCTGGTGGGCTGCCATCTATGGGGTCGCACAGAGTCGGACACGACTGAAGCAACTTAGCAGCAGCAGCGGCCAAAAGGAACAACAGATGCCATAAGACACTGAGTTAGACATAAATTGTTGTTGTTTTAGTCACAAAGTAGTATTTGACTCTTTTGTGACACCATGGACTGTACCCTGCCAAGCTCTTCTGTCCATGGGTTTTTCCAGGCAAGAATCCTGGAGTGGGTTGCCATTTCCTACTCCAGGGAATCTTCCCATCCCAGGAATGGAACCCTCGTGTCCTGCATTGGAGGCAGATTCTTTACCACTGAGCCACCTGGGAAGCCCATAGACATAAATAGGAGAGTAATAAAATATGGAAAACTGCAACAGTGAAAAATAATAACTACCAGTACACTCCAGTGACATGGATAAATCACACACGCATTATGCTGAGAGCAAGAAGTCAGCCACAAAAGGGCACATACTGCATGATACCATTTATATGAAGTTCACGAACAGGCAAAACTAATTTGTGATTGTGGAGGTCAGAACAGTTATTTTTGAGGTGGATAGAGATTGGGAGCAGGCATGAGGGAAACTTTTAGGGTAATGGAAACTTTATATTGAGTTGGGCACGGTTGCTGCTAAGTTGCTTCAGTCGTGTCTGACTCTGTAGACCCCATAGGTGGCAGCCCATCAGGCTTCCCCGTCCCTGGGATTCTCCAGGCAAGAACACTGGAGTGGGTTGCCATTTCCTTCTCCAATGCATGAAAGTGAAAAGTGAAAGTGAAGTCGCTCAGTCGTGTCCGACTCTTAGTGACCTCATGGACTACAGTCTACCAGGCTCCTCCATCCATGGGATTTTCCAGGCAAGAGTACTAGAGTGGGATGACCACACCAGTGTATATATATGCAAGAAGTCATTAAGTTATACACTTAAGATATGTCTACCTCACCATATGTAAAATGTACTTCACTAATAAAAAATAAACACAGACAATCTTGTCTCTAAAAATAACAGTTTAACATTTTATGTATTTATGTTAGGGGAACCACTGAAACCATCTGCCCTGGCCAGGGAAGATATTAGCTACTTGCATGAGTTATCTTGCAGCAGGAGGTCCTGGTAAAGAATGTGAAACTAGCAAGCTACCACCAAACCAGAAAAGGTGAAAAGGAGAGAGGAGAGTCCAGTCCACATGTCTACCAATCTCCCAGAATCCTTCTGGCTGGAGTCCATCCTGGCTGAGTGGTGCTGAGCCACCAGGAAAGAGGCCCCTGAGTCAGAGTGATGGGCCAGAGACAACCTGGACACTAATCCCATCACCATAAAACCCGAGACTGAGCCCCATAGCAAAACAGTCCTCCTGCGTTCCCCTACTCTACTGCTCTCCGCCAGGCACCCCCTCCCAATTCAGTTTCTTGCTTGGTTAGCACTTTTCTCCTCAGGCGATTCATTTCTGAGTGTTAGAAAAGAGCCCACTATCAGGCCCTGGAAGGGATCTCTGCCCCTCTTCCTGTAACATTTAGAGCCTAATTTTCCTCTTGCTTACATGCATGTTTGTGACCATGTGGTTCTTGAAAGTGTTAGTCGCTCAGTCAAGTGTCAGACTCTTTGCAACCCCATGGACTGTAGGCCTCCAGGCTCCTCTGTCCATGGAATTCTCCAGGCAAGAATACTGGAGTGGGCTGCCATTCCCTTCTCCAGGGGATCTTCCCGACCCCAGGACTGAAACCAAGCCTCCTGCATCAGAGGCAGATTCTTTACTGTCCTGAGCCACCTGAGAACATTTCAGTAAAAACTTTTTACTTCTTCCAGTATCTACTCTATTCAGATAAAACGAAATGCCTAACTTAGATTTTAGGTTAAGACAAAAATCTTTAGTCATTTGTAGTGAGTGTGAATGCCAAAGAGATAGGCTATTAACTAGCAAAATCCAACTCTAAAAACACATTTAAGGGCATGGTTCTCTCCTAATGACTACCCCTGACAAAACCATTACTTGGATATCAGTGAATCAACTAAAAATGGAAGTGAGAAAAGTTTGAGCCCTTGTTGCAATGGATGGATGTTTGTGAGACTATTAAGTGAAAAGGATTCAGAAACAAGGGGATAAATGACATGCTAATTTGGGATTGAATGGAGTTAACAGGATGATTTTGGAAATACTAGAATCCTGCTTAATGGGACTTGTCTATTTGCAATTCAATAAACCAACATAGTTAAATTCAAAGAGATAAAGGCTGTAAGCATTCAGAACAAAATTACAGAAATAAATTTGGTAAAGAAGACCATCATATGATGCACCCACTGCAGTTGAGACGAGGGTCACTGTTCCACATCTGACATCTTTAACTCTTGAGCCTTGGGGCGGGCATCCCAGGGAACACAGAATCTACTGACTGGAAGCTAAAATCAGCCTTGGAGAGGGTTCAGAGAGACTCTGTTCAGACTTGAGAAGCTATAGCACATGTTTCAAGATTTAAAATATCCTACTGCAAGGGCATTTTCAAAGACACTGGTGATTGGGGAAAAAAAATACTGTATTAAAAACAATTCAAGCAGGGTGGGATGAATTGAGAGTAGCACTGAAACATATATATTACCATGTGTAAAACAGACAGCTAGTGGGAAGCTGCTGTAGAACAAAGGGAATTCAACCCAGTGCTCTCTGACAACCAAGAGAGTGGGATGGGACTGGGGGGTGGGAGGGAGGTTCAATAGGGAGGGGACATATATATACTTATGACTGATTCACGTTGTTGTATGGCAGAAAACCAACACAACGTTGTAAAGCAATTATCCTCCAATTAAGAATTTTTTAAAAATTGAAAGACTGGAAACAATGAAGAAAAAGTGACCTGATGGTAAGGTGCCAGGGGCAGATGTGTTTAAGCCTGTAGTCCCGGGAGCAATTAATAATAGTGCACGCTTTCACTCTCACAGAGTCTGGATTTGAGCGATAGATCAGTGTCTGGATTTGAATGGTAAGTCACATGATCATTCTACCAAAGAGAGGAAATCAGCCAGAGGACTGTTCTGCCATTTTCGAATGGTGCAGACACATACCCCAGTCTGGCTGGCTGCCCACCGTGTCCCTGCCCTGCTGAGAGGTCCTCACCTCCTCTGCCTTGCTGTCAGGATGGCTGGAGACCCATGCTCAGCTCCTGCGCTGCTCTGGTGCCACCTACAGGCTGTCTGGGGGAAGCGCCTCTCCCTTCCCTGCCTCCACCCTTTGCACAGCCTTGAACTTGGCCAAAAGAGCTTCAGTGCACGAAAACAGGGCCTATGAGGTGGGTAGGAACCAGGTAGAGAAGCCCAGTTTATGGAATCAGAAGGGTCCAGCTGGAACCGACAAAGCCAAGTTCCTCTTCTTCCTGCTCACCCCTGTCCTGCCTATGTTTATGTAGGGAAAGCTGAGGCCTAATTCGGAGATTTGATTGGTAGGATTGTGAAGTATATAGTTGGAGCCTCCCTGGTACTGTTCTCTCCATCCCATTTCCACATACTTCTCGCCTCCCATCTTTAACAAATATATTAGGATGGTGGAGAAGGGAACTTAAACTTACAAAGCTCCTCCTGTGTGCTGAGCACAGAGTGGGCACTATACATACATTACCTCCGTCCTTGCAAATGGTGAGAAGTAGGTGGTTTACTCAACAGGGATATAGGATTGGAGTGGGCTAGTGACTTGCCCATGGGCCCTCAGCTGGAATTTGAATGCAAGAATCTTTGCCTCCAAAAGTGGTACTCTTTTCGAGTCTCTGACTTGAGCATTATTTGCAAAATGCAAAGTACCCCATAGAAATCTAATATGATTCATAATAACGCTGGACTGCAAACAAAAACAAGAAGAGTCTTTCCTATAATTTTCTCAACAAACATATCACTCTATATAACTTGGGATATCTCTTAGGAAAATGAATGCAGCATGATTATGAATGCAGTTTGTTTGATAAAAAATATCTGTTCCAACATGAGATCTTGTGGATCTTAGGTACTGAAGATAAGAAACTGTTGTGTTGGACATTTTCTAAGAGGTTCTTTATAAAATAACTGGGGGGCTCAGAGCCCTCAAATTTCTTCTTGTCTGACTGCTAAGTCGCTTCAGTCGTGTCCGACTCTGTGCAACCCCATAGTCGGCAGCGCATCAGGCTCCACCGTCCCTGGGATTCTCCAGGCAAGAACACTGGAGTGGGTTGCCATTTCCTTCTCAAATACGTGAAAGTGAAGTCGCTCAGTCGTGTCTGACTCTTAGCGACCCCACAGACTGCAGCCTACCAGGCTCCTCCATCCATGGGATTTTCCAGGCAAGAGTATAGGAGTGGGGTGCCATTGCCTTCTCTCTTGTCTGACTAGCAAACCCCTTTCTTTGAGTAAATAGTGTTTGTCTCCTATTATGAATTGAATGGTGTGTTCCCTCCCTGTCTTCAACCCATTCATAAGTTGAAACCCTTCAGATCCTTGAAGGCACACCCTCCCACCTCAGGACCTTTGCACATACAGTTCTTTCTTCCAGAAATACCTCTCCTAGAATAGTGAACTCCTGCTCAAGTCTCCTTTGATTGGGATATTGACTACCCATCCCTCAACACAGATTTCCTACACAGATATGCCCTTGTGTCTCCTTATACTTTTCCAGTTAAATAAGCTTGACCAGGTGATTCACGGCCATCTCCCTCAGTAGACTGAAAGCTCCATGGCAGCAAGGGCTGGGCTAGTTTTTGTATACCATTATAACTCCAGTGCTTAGCTCTATATTTGGCACAACCTAGGGGCTATTTGGGAGCTTCCTGGCTGGCTCTAGTGGTAAAGAACCCACCTGCCAGTGCAGGAGAGGTAAGAAACCCAGGTTCGATCCCTGGGTTGGGAAGATCCCCTGGAGAAGGGAACTGCAACCCACTCCAGTATTCTTGCCTGGGAAATCCCATGGACAGAGGACCCTGGCCCGACTACAGTCCATAGGGTTGCAAAATGTTGGACCTGATTGATGCGACTTAGCTAGCACGCAGGGGCCATTTGTACCAAGTACATAGGCTGTGTGGGCTTGTGTCACGGGTGTACACAGGAATAGTGTGGAGGGAAAAAGGAGAAACGGAATGACTGCTTCTCCACCTGGCCCAAGTCTGCTGGGCTTGTTTAGTCTGCTATCACGTGTTGGGAGGTATCAGAAAAGAAGACTGCTGTTTTCCCTTTGCATGCAAAGGAAGGGTTAAAGAGCAGAAAGTCTGCACCACTCCACTGGGGTCAAGGTCCCTGGGGCTTTTTGGAGGAGGGCTGTGAGTCAGTGCCCCCCTGGCCTGCAACGCTGCCTCTGCAGGTATATGAAAGGCTGTATCACGCACCCTTGCACTCAGCCAGCTGGGCCCTTCTAACTTGAGCTTGTGTCAGTTGCTGCCTTTGGCCTGCAAAAGATGAATTCCTGTTGGCCGGCGCAGAGTGCCTAGCAAAGGGCTGAGGCCAAATGCAAAGTCCAAGGAGTGTGAGAATTCTGATCGGGATGTCTGGGTGAGCTGTGAAAATGCACAGTGGGAGGCATTGGAGAGCTCACCTAGCCCAGTTTCTCCCTGGTAGTCTTATCATGTGGGTGGTGGGAACTTGAGTCAGAGCTCCACCTCCTGCCTCCCAGTCCTGTGTTTTGCCACACAGCTGCCTGAGAGAACCTGATATGTCATGTGTTCTTGATCAATAAATGTCTGTAGAACGAACCAAGTCCTAACTCCACAATGACAAACTGAGGTCTGGAGAGGTTCCATGGCTTTTCCAAGGTCTCCTAGCCAGTCCTGGCAGAGGCAGAACCAAAGCCAGTTCTCCTGAATCCAGTCCAGGTAGGGTTACCAGATAAAATATAGGACTCTCACTTAAAAGTGAATTTCAGATAGGCAACAGATAATATTTTAGGACAAATATGTCCCAATTATTTTCATTCAAAAATTATTTATTTATTGTTGATTTGATGTTCGAGTCTCACTGGACACCCTGAACTTTCATTTGCTGAATCTGGCCACCCTCTGCCTGGGGTTTGTTCCCCTTTTCTATGAGCTGCTGTGTCCTCCTTTTATTGCACCATAGTAGACACTTTGGGTTCAAAGAGGAATAAGACAGATCCTCTGCCCTCAAGGAACTCCCTGTCTAGTGTAAGAGACAAGAATATAAACAGAAACCTCCAACGCTATGCAAAATCCATTTCTGATAATTTGGGAGCCCTTGTTGGAATAGGTATAATAATAATAGTTGCTCACTCATTTCTGACTCTTTGTGAACCTAGGGACTGTGTCCATAGGACTCTCCAGGCAAGAATACTGGACTGGGTAGCCATTCCCCTCTCCAGGGGATCTTCCCAACCCAGGGATTGAACCTGGGTATCCTGCATTGCAGGCAGTTTCTTTACCTTCTGAGCCACCAGGGAAGAGTTATAGCCTCCCTGGAAGAGGTATAGCTTTAGAATTTAAAAGAAACCAGAATTCACAGAATAGACTAGGAAGTCCAGAAACAAATCCAAATTTTCATGAGAATATACATTAGGATGTAATTAAATGGCATTTGAAATCCTCAAGGAAAGACAGGCTTATTAAATAAGTTATGGTAGAGCAACGAACTTCCTACCTGGAAAAAATTGTTAGATCATTACTGCTTTAAACCTCATATCAGAAATTAATCCCAGTTCTTGTAAAGGCTTAGATGTTAATAATAAAAACTATAAACATACTAACAAATGAATGGAAAACAAAAATGGATTTTTCTATAAACTTTGGGATGATTAAGGACTTTCTAAGCATGAGACTAAAAAGAAAGTGTTACATCACTAAAAATTTTGTTTTTCTCCATTTTTCTCTTTGTCTTTTATTTGTTTTTCTAATATCTCATAACATGTAGAATTTTTTATTTCTACACAATGAAATAGATCAAAGTGTGGAAATAATATTTCCACTATATAGAAGTACTTGTCAACTAATGGGGAAAAGACAAGCAAAATATTAAGAAAAATGAGGCAAGGATATGAAGTGTAATTCAGAAAAGAAGAAATACAAATGACCAATGAATATGTAAAACAATATTCAATTTTGCTAATAATTTTTAAAAATGCAAACCCAGTGTTAATTTGAGAAAATGGGCCTTTCATACACTGCTGAGAATGTAAATTGAACCAACTTTCATAAAGGCCAATTGGCAATATCTATAAAAGTCTTAAATCTGATCTATAATTTCTAGTAATTATAAAGAAATATTGTCATATATCAGCCATGACCTAACTAAGGGATATTTGTTACAGTGTAGTTGATCACATTTTAAAAACTGAAAACAATATACAGTGGTCCCTCACATCCATGAATGGCTTGTTCCAGGACCCCCACGGAAACCAAAATCGTGGATGTTCAAGTCCCTTCTATAAAATGAAGTGGTATTTCGATATAACCCACACATATCCTCTCCTGCATATACTTATTTCTAGATTATAATACCTAATACAATGTAAATGCATGCAGCAATCAAGTTATGCTTTCTGGAACTTTCTGGAATGTTTTTGAATATTTTTTTGGTCACACCCCACACATGTGGGATCCTTGTTCCCCAACCAGGGATCAAACCCACACCTGCTGCATTGGAAGCATGGAATCTTACCACTGGACTACCAGGTAAGTCCATCGAATAATTTGGATCCATGGGTGTAGAACCCATGGGTACAGAGGGTTGGCTGTCAATGTCTAGCAATAAGGATTTAGCTGAATTATTAAGTAACATTCTCATTACGAGACAGCATGTGCAGAAGAGCCCCTGCCTGAAGCCGTGGATCTCCCTGCCCTTAAAGGGCTTATGGTGGTGGTGGTGTTTAGTCGCTAAGTCACGTACAGCTCTTGTGACCCCATGGACTGTGGCCCGCCAGGCTCCTCTGCCCAGGGGATTCTCCAGGCGAGAATACTGGAGTGGGTTGCCATTTCCTTCTCCAGGGAATCTTCCCAACCCAGGAATCAAACCTGGGTCTCCTGCCTTGCAGGCAGATTCTTTACCGACTGAACTATGAGGGAAGCCCCTAGGACACCCCAATTTCAACTGCAGTCCCCAAGTTTGTAATAAGGTATAAACAGTATACCTTATACAAATAAGTATTTATTTCATTTTAAACATTAAATGCAAAATTTCAAAGATGCAGGCCAGTGAGCTAGAAGTATAATACCTTATAATAGAATGGATCTATAAAAATAGTTACTGCCAAGTGGCTTGAGAAAATTTTATTCTCCTAAAAGGATTATATATCCTACACACAGAAATAACATTTCACCATACCTGCCCATAATCTCCTTTGCTTACCCAGGACTTGGAATCATCAAAATGAAATATACTTTTACCTGAGTTCTTAAAAATCCACAAGTGACTGGCTTGACTCTGTATTACCTAGGGGTGATCCTGAGTGGGGGTCAGAAAGGAAGGACCAGGCTCTCAGAGCTGACCTCTCTGGGTTCAAATGGCACATCCAACATCTCCTATTGAGGCCAACTTAGACAAGGTGCTTACTGTGTCTGAGCCCCCATGTTCTCATCCATGAAATGGGTCTAAATTGTCCAGATTTGTTGAGAGGATTAAAAGAGCATATCTCCACTGGCCATAGCACCATGCCAGGTTCCATGCTGATTCCAACCCCTGCCTATGTCAATTTCACCCTCCAATTTTGAGATCCCTCAATTTCATTTACTGACCTGGTAAGGCTAGTCTTCAGATGTGAGTTTCTCTGCTGTCTTTGATACATCCTTTTCCCAGGACACCAAGCAAGGCCCACTGGTTAGGAAAAAGCAGATGAAGAGTCTTGTTTCAGAGGCAGAAGCTGTGAGCTCTGACTTTGGGCTTTGACTCCCTGTGTGGCCTGAGGTCAGCCCATGTCTGATCCATGCTCCACTTTCTCTGGTCTGAAAGGAGACACTTGGACCAGGTATCTCCAAAGCCTTTCCTGTGGTCTTAAGATGAAGCATTCACTTCTCAACTAGAAGAGGGTCTGGCAAAAGCGTGTGAAGTGTAATTCAAATCTAGCCGCTTGTGGCCTTCCCTGGTGCCAGGGGCTAAGACTCTTTGCTCCCAATGCAGGGCGCCTGGGTTTGATTCCTGGTCAGGGAACTAGATCCCACATGCCGCAACTAAGAGTTTGCATGTCACAGCTGAGGATCCTGCATGCCACAACGAAGACCTGACACAGCCAAGTAAATAAATAATAAAGCAACAACAACAAATTGAGCAGCTTGGCCGAGGTTGTGAAATGTCCTTACATGATTGAAGGGAAGGTGAGCACGCCCTACCTGCTCGGATGTCCCTTTCAAAGGAATGAGACCTCTGTGCTACCATTTTATGGTGCTTCAGAGGGAAAGACCCTCAGCCGCTGCCTGTCTTTCTCCAGTTTACCTGTTCCTACAATTTAACCTCTGTTTCCTTTCCCCAACAATTTGAAGTTTGTAGGTTTTCTTAGAGAAGCAATGCTCTGGTCATTCATGGAGTAAGGGAGGGGGAATCATCCCATGCCATGAAGGGAACATGCTCCACGGTGACCAGAGAGCCTTAGAGAGACCATGTCCCTGCTGAGTGATGTGATGGGTTACCTCTGCCCCAGACCTGGCACTGTTGTTTGTGATGATTTGGCTTGGAGAGATGCCAACAGAACATCATGAATCTTGAGAAGATGCTTTCTTCTCCGTGGAAAGCCTTGCCAAAAGCAGCAGTTACACCTGAAAGGACAGGGAGCCAGAGAGGCCTGCAAGTCCCAGAAGGAAAACTGTCTGTGGATGGGGCTGTAAAATGAGGGCTGGATTCAACTCATAACAGCAACCAAGGTTGGGATTCTTGTGATGACAATGTCAGAGCCCTAAAGGAAAGGATGACTCAAAGGTAGTGGAAAAGCCTCTGGACTTGTTATGTGACCCTGGCCAGTGACTTCCTTTGCTTATTTTTCCATCTGTACAAGCAAAGGATTGGTCTAGGTCACAGATGCCAAATAGGTTTGATCTCATGCAAAATCCTGTGTTAGAAGAGGTTCTGAGGTAGACCAGGCTTAAGGGGAAGGTGTGCCGTGATTGATTAGCAATGTCTGCCATGGGCAGGAGTTTGAGAACTAGTGGTGTATCTGCCAACTATTTGCCATTTCTAGACGAGATAATCTTTAAAGTTACTTTCAGTTCTAAAATCATGTTGTTAAACCCTGTGATATAAACATACCAGAACAAAACCTTGTTAAACCAGCATTCTATAACAATTTTGGGTCAGAATAAGTCAATCATCAAATTTTTATGGATTAATCATATAGAAAAATTAGAAGCACTAACTGGCCAACTTAGAACCAAATTCTCACCAGGGTTAATTAATAAATTAGCATCCTATTGGCTTGTTTTAAAAGTTACCTTCCTATAAGGGCAAGTTTCCCACCTTGTTTGCCTGTTTTGGGTGCCAGAGTTTTGACTGAGATTGCCAAATGGGGGTCTGCCTGGTTGAGGCTTCTACCTGCAGTCATACCTGGCAAGGTTCTTTAATTCAAGACTTTATAAAAATGACAAGAGGAATATGTTAGTGGGACGGGGGGGGGGGGGTTAAACACTTATTGTAAAATATTTTTTAAAGTTTATAATTTCCTATGCAGAACCTTGAGGACAACTGTTTCTGTACCTTAGTTGTAGAGAATAGAATTGATCTAATTCCTGGTTGATGACATTCTCTCATTATTTTTAGTGCTTACAGGAGCATTGTTATATGTTTGTTTATTTTTAAAATATAATTACTGTTCTTTTTTAAGGGAGTTTACCCCTCAAAATGAAAGTTAGGACCTTGTCAGCAACACTGACATATGTACATGGTACTTCTGCACGCCAAAGTCTTTCCATTACATCCACTCCCCCAATCCCCACCCTAGATAACCACTTTCCTGAATCTCATGCTCCTTTGACTTCCTCTTGCTTGTTTGTTTATCTGTGTTAAAATACACATAATGTAAAAGTTACCATCTTAATCACTTCTACGTGGACAGTTCAGTTGTGTTAAGCATGTTCACATCATTTTGCAATGAATCTCCAGAACACCTTTTATCTTGAAAAATAGAAACTCTGTACTCATTAAACAACAACCCCCCATTCCTTCCTCTCCACAGCCCCAGTAACCACCCTTCTACTTCTGTCTACAAATTTGACTCCCCTGGGTACTGTATTCAAGCGGAATCATACATCTTTGTGATGGCTTAGCACTGTGTCCTCAAGGTTCATCCATGTTATAGAATGTGTCAGAATTTCTTTCCCTTTTTAAGGCTAAATAATTTCCCATTGTCTGATTATATCTTCTGTTTATCCATTCATCTGTTAATAGACATTTCTTATACCTTTTGGTTGTTGTGAATAATGCTACTCTGAATATGAGTATGCCAATATCTCCTCCCCTTGAATTGTTTTTGCTCTGGCTTTCTTTTATCTTACATAGTCCTAAAGTATATATACATAATTTATCTGTAGTTGTTTTCCAGATTAGATAAAGTATGCCATGTATATCCTTGTGGGATTTTTTCAATTTACATTATATTGCTAAGATTCATATAAACAACAATGTTTGTAGCTGGTTCATCATTTTGACTGTTACTTGACAACACCACAGGATTCAGAGCTTGATATCTCTATGTTGCTTGCTGGGTGTGTTGATTGATATAATTGCTTCGGAAAATAGTTTCTGTCTCATAAAGTTGAATATTCTCATGCCTTAAAACCCATCAATGCCACTCTATGTCCTAGAGAAATTCTTCCCCATGTAAAACAGGAGACTTGTACAAGGAAGATTCCTAACAGTTCTGTTCATGATAGCAAAAACCTACTGCCCATCAACCGAAGAGTCAATGAATAAACTGTGGTTCAGTGTTAACATTTTTCTTTCTCTTTGAGTTCCTGTAGCCATGTTATGCAAGTGGCTGACCTGTGGTTAGCCTGGGGAGAGGGAGGATTCTTGGAGCAACAGAGGCTGTGTCCTGAACAGCCCTAGGGCAACTGTCTCAGCTCTGAGCAAGAGTAAAGAGGATGAAGGGCCTCACTGAGCAAATGCCAAGGGGCTCTGGGGTTGTAGATGGGGGAGGTTCACACCTCTAAGAAATAGCTATCATTTACATCTATCTTTTCAGATGCTTCTGCCATTGGGCTCCCCTAAAACACTGTGAAGTTTATTGGGGATATCATTTATCAAGGATGTACCATATGCCCAATAATGTACTAAGCTCATCACTTGTTATTTCATTTCATTCTTGATCTATGAGAGTGACCCGTGGCGACTTCATACATACACCTACTATTCTCACCTCCAGCCATAGGTGAGAGAGCCAAAACTCCGCATAGTCAAGCAACTTCATGAACGCCATGTGGCTGGAGACTGGCTGAGCCAGGATGAAATGCTGGGACTCCAAAGCTGGTGCTCTAGGAAGAAAGAGCAATCTCTGAGGGTTCACACCAGCCACCTCCTGACAAATCTTTCTTTAGATGTTCTAGACACCCAACCTGAGGGACTTCCCTGATGGTCTAGTAGCTGACACTCTGAGCTTCCAGTGTGGAGGGCCTGGGTTCGATCTCTGGTCAGGGAACTAGGTCCCAGATGCTGCACCTAAAAGATCCCACATGGCGCAACTAAGACCTGGCACAGCCAGATAAATAAGTTAATTAATTAATTAATTAAAAAAACAACCCTAGATCCACTTTTCATAAAGTGAATGAAATGAGCAGCCTCTTCATTCTAGAGGGGAAAAAAAAAGTTCACTAAGTTCTGGGGCATCCCGTTCCCATCCCACGTAAGGCAAATGCTGGAACAGCTCCCAAACCAAAAGAACCCTTTGCAGTTGTCTCTGTGAGTGAGTGCAGTACATCTGCAGATGGAAAGATTCTCTGAGGTATGCTGAAGGGTCAGGCAACACCCTCAGTCACAGGTCTGGCTTTGAAGGCATCCCTGTGGGAGTCTTCTTGACTTTCCACCAAGTTAATTTCTTGTCTGTGGTCAAGGAAGCCCCAAAGAGAAGGGGGCATGGGTGTGCAGAGTTCTGATGTGAAGTTTCTTGCTCTGGGCTCATTTCTCTCCCCTAGTCTCAAGGGACTCAGCCATGTCCCCCCAGCTCCCTCTTCCAACCAAATGGTCACCCCTCTGCTCCTCTTCCTTAGACAGCCTAGGGCTGCTGGTGGTCCCTCAGGATCTGTGGCCTCAGGCTTGGCAGGATCCTCTCCATAACTCCATCTATAGGCCCAGAGAATGACTGGCTGTGTCCTAACATGGTACTGCACCCCATTCCTTTTCCTGACCTCAGTGATCCCTAGCCAAGTTGTTTATATTCCTGATCTCATCATCATTTCTCACTCTTTCCGTAATTGGATTGCTCACTCTAGCCAATTAAAGCACACTGCTCTTCTCAACACTGATAGCTCTAGGCACATGCCTGGTGCTCACAAAATGGGGCATTATATCAGTTTCATTGATCAGTAGAAGTAATGGCTCAACTTGACGGTGCCAGTGCCTCTGAGTTCAAGAGCCTCACCAGACTAAGAACTCTTGAGCTGAAACACACGTGTGCCCCTCCTAGCTTGGCCGTGCAGCTTGAGCAATTTCCTGCCTTGTTGATGCAAGTGTAGTTGGGATGATAATAATCATGGCTAGTGATGACTGGGGCTTTCCAGGTGGCACTAGTGGTAAAGAACCCGCCTGCCAATGCAGGTAGATGTAAGAACCCACAGGTTCAACCCCTAGGTTGGGAAGATCCCCTGGAGGAGGGCATGGCAACCCACTCCAGTATTCTAGCCTGGAGAATCCCATGGACAGAGGAGCCTGGCAGACTATAGTCCACAGGGTCGCAGACTTGGACACGACTGAAGCGAATAAGCACAAACCCAGTGATGATTGAGGATTTACCCTGAGTCAGGCAGCGTACTAAAAGTTTTCACATAGACTCTTTCATTTAATCATTTCTATTCTTCAGGTCAAGAAACTGAAGCTTAAAGCTGTTAAGTATTTTACAGCTAGCCATGGCTGAGTCAGGATTCAAACCCAGCAGTCTAACTCCAGGATCCTGTGCCCTTAATGATTATAACATCCAGAGTCAGCAACACAAAGTTAATGTGCACATATTTTCAATTATATTTTAGGAGGGTGACTTTGTGTTTGGGGGCATTTCACTTACAAAATCCATTGAGCTAGATATTAACCGAGGATGCATAAAAACTGATGAACTATGAAAAACATAAAACATGAGCAACATGGCATCACTGCAAGAGACATAACAGCAAATTGCTTTCTTGTGAACATAGTTTGCTGATAGACCATAAGGTAATAATCAGCCTGAGTTCAGCAGTGCTCTGTTCCCTTGGGACAGAGAGAGAGCCACAGACACACACAAACACATACATTGAATGGCTTGTTTGTGCCACTGATAGGAACCCAGGAACTATTCTGCATTAGCAGATGATGAAATACTTCGGAAACAACACAGATCAGCTGAAAAAGCAAGTACTGACAGTCAGAGATCAGAAGTAACATAAGATAGCTATCAATTACCAAAATGTCCAGAATGGGAAGGAATGTGGGGAAGACAGCAAATTGGTATCAGGCTGTACAAAAAGACAAAAGGGGAGCCCCTGGAAGAAGGATAGTCAGTTTTCACAGGAGCTCCATGGGTTGGTGACTTGATCAGGGCCACAGGATCGGGCTGGGACTTGAGTCTGTGTCCCCCATCTCTTGCCATTACAAGATGGTTTTTTGCCATTACATCATAAGCCAAGATGCAAAATGGAGATGGGACAAGCTCAGCCAGCACAGATAAGAGGTTTGTGCATCTCAGGGGTGTAGGCAAGGACAAATAAGGTACTGAGGAGTAGCTTGTTTGGAAGGGGGTAGCCAGGGCATTTACGCTCACCAGACTCTCCATATAGGAAACATGGAAGGCAGATGTCAGCTTTAAAATCCCCCTGCCCCAACCTTGGCCCCAGTTGCCCAACTGTGGCTTGCTTCCCTGCCCCAAGGTGGTGGTTAAGAGCACTTATGCTGGAGCCAGATGTCTTGGGTTCAAATTCTAGCTCTTTTTACTTACTAAGTGTGATTTCAGGCCATTCCCCAAACTCTCTGTGCCTCAGTTTCTATAATGAGGGAGTAATAGCAGCATCCTTTTGGCAGTGTTGCTGGGAGTATTAAATTAAAACACATATTAAGAGCTTAGAACAGTGTGTGGCACCAAATTAGCCCTCTCTCAGGCTTAGCTATTACTATTACTATTATTATCTCTGCTCCTTCCTGAATGCAGACTCTGAGGCTTCCTGCTTTTCCCCTTTTCAAATTCAAGACCTTCTCAGTCATTCCTTCTGCAGTATAAACTTTCCACTTGGTCTGTTTCAGGATAAAGTCACATTCCTTGCCCAAGAATGATCTGACTAGGCTCACCCCTTCTGCTTCACCTGCTTTGTTCCTTGTTCCCGTCATTCAGCAAAAATGCCTCTCAACGGGCTGTTCCCTTTGTGGTACCTTTACCCTCACTCCTCTCGGCCCTGTCTCCTGGCTAACTACTGCTCTGTCTCATTCCTCAGCTCACATATCAGATGCCCTAGGAAGCTACTCCAGACCTGACTACCTCTGGTCCCACATGAATGCCCAGGCTGGTTAGACATGCCCTGAATCAGACGTATGCTCCCAGAGGACTCTGGTTTTCCTTCTAACCTGGCACTGATTACCCTGCCTTGTGATTTTCTCTTTGCCTCAGTTCAGTTGTTCAGTCGTGTCTCACTCTTTGTGACTCCCATGAACTGCAGCACGCCAGGCTTCCCTGTCCGTCACCAACTCCCTGAGCTTACTCAAACTCATGTCCATCGAGTCAGTGATGCCATCCTTATCTCATCCTCTGCCTTCAATCTTTCCCAGCATCAGGGTCTTATCCAATGAGTCAGTTCTTCGCATCAGGTGGCCAAAGTATTGGCCAAAGTCTCTTTGCCTTTTACCCCACAAAGCCAATACACACCCTGGGACACAGACTGTGCCTCTGTCTACACCTTCCCTCACAAACATACTTCCTCTGTCCTCCAGCCTGCCCTCTGCCCTGGAGAGTGACCTCAAAGGATGGCTTCCATAGGTTTCCTTGCCCTCTGGCTTCGGCTGGTTTGGGTCAACTGGGAGAGGCCCCAGCAGGATTGGAGGGTAGGGAGTGAGGTCCTGGCGTTTGTGCCTGACTCCTTCCCTAGGAGATAGACTGAGGCTGGCCACGTCCCTCACTGAAGTTCTAGCCGCTCTTCTGACCCTCTTCTTCCTCTTCAAACTCTCTGGGGTGAAGGGTCAACTTGTTTTATCTTATTTTCAGTTGAGTGCAGAATGACGTCTTATGAAATACAATTAAAATGAATTATTCAATATTTAAAAGGTAATTATTTGGAAAAGTAAAACGTGATGATTTGTAAAATATAAGACCAGATTTTTATAACTAGATTTGAAGTCAGAAGTTATATTCAAAAGAAATATAATCAGAAAAAACAGAACTGAGGGAAAACAAAAGAATGATAAAAACTAAACATGTTGCTCATTGAAAGTTTGCATGTGAGTGTTTAATGTAAAGAACTGTGGCTGATTCATGTTGATGTATGGCAGAAACCAACACAGTATTGTAAAGCAATTCTCTTTCAATTAAAAATAAATAAATTAAAATGTTAGAGAGCTGCCACACACAAAAATTCTTGCCATTCTACAATGGTGTCTAAACTCCAACTTAGGAAGGATGTAGAATTGCCCAGGTCAAGTGCTTTTAGCATACCTTGAAAGAACACTGTGCATATCAATTTTAAGTTTTTAATGTGACAAACATCTTGTTTTATGCTTGTTAATTTATCTAATGTAGGTTGGATCAACAACACTGATACCAACAGGATGTGATGTATATGTAAATGGTTTTAATCTTTTTTAAAAATTACACTTTAGAGGAATTAGTCTCAAAAAGGTATGTTGACAGGAATAGAAGGAATTTTAAGCAATTTCGGCAGCCTCAGACTATTTTTTTTTTTAACTTCGATACAAAATGAGGCAAGTGATGCTATGTTTCAGAAGTCATTTCCCATCCTTTATTAATTGCTATCATGAGGGACTTCCCTGGTGGTCCAGTGCTTAAGAATCTGCCTTCCAATGAAAGGGACACAGGTTCAATCCCTGGTCGGGGAACTAAGACAACTAAGCCTGGTTGCCACAACTGTTGAGCCCATGGGCTAAGCTTGTGTGCCTCAGCAGAAGACCCTGCATGCCACAACTTAAAATCCAATGCAGCTAAAAATAAAATAAATATTTGAAAAGAATTATTAAAAGATAGCCAACATGAGCAATTTATCTCATAGAGTTACAGTTCTGGATCTACTCATTTCCTACACATGGAGCTTCTTTTGAGGAAAAATACAATTGAAAATGCTCTATCAAATTTTTAAAGCATTTGGGGCTAACTTTTCACAGATATGCAATATCAGGATTTTCACCAGCTTTATGGATAATTGTTAAGTTTTGAAAAATGCTATTCCAATTTGTAGAAACACTGTTCTTTCAAGCTTCTATTCCTTCCTTGCATGAAAGTATAAGAATCGTTAGAAGTATTCAATATATCAAACAAAGAAAAGCAGGTCTATCTGTCCAGTGCATAACCTGAAAAAGTTGGGTTCAAAGTGGCTTCTTATTTTGCAGAAACAGTAAGAGTTTGATTCTACAGTTCAGACATTCTTCTGAGCCCTCCACAACTACACCATTACACAGTACTATTTTGTTAATAGTAATAGACCTTCTCCTAAAATTCTCTGAATCTAAAATTGCCATCTGATTTCTCTCCAGAAATATTTTCTGACACAGCTCCTAGTAACAGTCTGTCCATATTTCCTAAACAAGTAATAAGATACTGCTTTGAAGAAATAAGATAGCATTTTGCAGGAAGTTCAGAAAAGGAGAGAGGCAAAGCCACACCGTGAACGTGTGTCTCTTCCTGAGATGGTTGTTATCCCTTCTAGATCTGGAGTCCTAGACCAGAGCCACCACTAGCTCCTACACTGCCCTTGTGCAAATTAGGAAAAGGCACAGGCCCTGCAGAAAGGAATGGCTACCCTCTCCAGTATTCTTGCCTGGAGAATCCCATGGACAGAGGAGCCTGGTGTGCTACAGTTCATGGGATCACAAAGAGCCGGACACAACTGAGTGACTAACACTTTCATAGGCTCTGGAAGGAAGTGCCCCTAAAGTCCAGGGTTTGAAGCATTGAGTGTGAACTGACTTTCAACTTCCTAAACCATGTAACTTGTGCTTGAACAAACCATACAATCTTTTTAAAAATTTTTTATTCGATTACTTAATTAATTAATTGTTTTTGGCTACACTTGGTCTTCACTGCTGTGCACAGGCTTCCTCTAGTTATGGCTCACAGGCTCTGGAGTGCCAGCTCAGTATTTATAGCACACCAGCTTAGTTGCTCTATGGCATGCAGGATCTTCCCAGACCAGGGATTGAACCAGGGTCCCCTGCATTGGCAGGCAGATTCTTAACCACTGGACTAACAGGGAAGTCCAAAATGTACAAACTTCACACAACTAGTCTACTTTATGCTGAGCAAGCTGGCAGGTCATTCCATCTTAGAAATGTGACTGGTGAAGTATGATTCTCTGAGGAAGCCTATTACAGCTCAGATTTTGTAGAAATGTGATAATTTTGTTTGCAGGGTGATCGTTTTCACACATTTCCTCCTTAGCTTCCTGAATGTGGGAGGAGAGCCCTGACTGGCAGCGTTCAAATAGGTGTGTTATAATGCAATTGGGCCACAGAATCTCTGGGGGCAAATGCATCTTGCAGTTCTGGATATAATTGCTTTTCTCCTGAGAGGTCTTTAAAACCCCAAACTGCAGGGGTTGTGCCTGAGAGTAGCCTGGGGGAGGGAGGTCAGGGTGTTGTTCTGAACCTGCTCTTTCTGGAGGGAGCCAGGCACCTCTCACACAGAGAGGGCACTAACCCCTGGGGTGAGCTGGGCAGGGCAAGGGGGGAGGGGGCAGTGGGAGTGCAGAGAAGGAATAATACAAGGAGTAGGGTGGGGAAACCAGACAGCTTGTCGGTATCTTGTGATTCAGGCCTTCCTGTTGTAGAGAAGTGATTCTGTTTGACATGAATTCCCAGAATGCCTGACACACCCACACGCAAGCGGGCCCAGACCCATCCCAGAGCGCCTGCTGTGAGTGAGCCTGGGGTTTGTGCTGCTTCTGCCCTCAGCACCGGCCCCCACTGCTGGCTGAGCAGACCTTCCCGCGTGGGAGTGCGAAGTGGAAGTGGAAGAGCTACGGGTATTGGAAAGTTCGGGTGTTTGTACTAAATTGGCTCTAACTCTCAAGCTCGGGAAGGAAAGTTGTTTTCAGGGGAGTCAGTTTCCTGTCTTTGCCAGAAGCCTGACACACCTTAACTTCTCTTATTTCTTAATCTGCCAAACAGATGGGTCAACTGTCAGTTTGGTGGTGATGACAGGGATATTTACTCTGTAATCAAACCAAGAGTGGCGCGATGGGGAGGACCTGGGCAAGGTGAATCGGGAAACCTGGGCAAAGATGTGCTTCCTTTCCAGAACTGTAGTCACAATGACACCCTTTCACATGGCCGCTGGCATCACCACTAGGAAAGTACTACTGCATTTGGAAACTGGAGAAATCCCTGAGACCATTCACTGTCTCTTTGTTTTAAAGATGAAGACACTGAAGCTGAATGACATTTATAATTGCTGAAAACTACCTGGGAAATGATGAAACCACAATTAGAACCCAGGTTTTATGGCTCTTAGTCCAGTGTGATTCCTACTAAGCTATGTTGTCTCTCAGAAGAGCTTTTTTATCACTTACTCATTTATTCATCAAACATTTACTGAGTGGTACTAAAAGCCTGCATTCATGCTAGTCACTTCAGTTGTGTCCAACTCTATGTAACCCTATGGACTGTAGCCCACCAGGCTCCTCTGTCCAATGGGACTCTCCAGGCAAGAATACTGGAGTGGGTTGTCATGCCCTTCTCCAGGGGATCTTCCCAACCCAGGGATCAAAGCTGCATCTCTTATGTCTCCTGCACTGGCTGGCGGGTTCCTTACCACTAGTGCTACCTGGGAAGCCCCCCCATATGGCTAACACTGTGGTATATGTGCTAGGATGGATGAATGACATGTGCTTGGACTATAGCAATGAATAAGACAGACATTCTCCTCATGGACTTTAAGTATACTGAGAAGACATATTAAACAAATGATTGTATAAATAAATAATTATAAAGGTGATAAACACCGAAGAGAATCAGCGGGTACTATTAGAGTTCATGAAAGCAGGACTTACCTAGCCCAGGTGTCAGTGACCGTAGTTAAATCAGGGAAGGCTTTCCTGAGGGAGTGATATTTCAGCTGAAATTTGAAGGATAAGTAGAAAGATAGTTAGGTGAAGGACCCAGGAGATGGGAAGAGAAACCTGCGCAGAAAGAAAGACATGTACAAAGGTCCTGAGGCAGGACAAAGATGCAACTCTGAAATAACTGAAAACAGATCCATGGATGGCCTAGTACATACATGATGAGAAGGAAAGGACTGTAAAATGGTTTAGGAAGGTAGGCACTCTCTGACTGCAAGCCATGGACAAGAGTCTGGACTTTATCCTAAAAGTAAAGGGAAACCAGGGAAGGGTTTTAAACCTAGCAGTGTTATGATCAGATTTTTAAAAGATAACTAAGAAGACTGCACTGGTGGGGAGCAAAAGTGAATGCAAGGAGGGACTTCCCTGGTGGTCCGGTGGCTAAGACTATTGTGTGCTCCCAATACAGGGTGTCTGATCCTGGTTCAGTCCCTGGCCAGGGAACTAGATTCCACATGCCGCAGCTAAGAGTTCATATGATGCAACTAAGAGTTTCATTGCAGCAACTACAGATCCCATATGCTGCAACAAAGACTGAAGAGCCTGCGTGCTATAACTAAAACTCAGCACAGCTAAACAAATAAATTTTTTAAAAAAGTAGACACAGGGAGTTATTTAGGAGGCTATTGCAACAGCTCAGGTGAGAGAAGATGGTGGCCTTGGACCAGGGTAGGTGTAGTGGATATGGAGAGAAGTGAAGACATTCACAAGTATTGAGGAAGTACACCCAATGAAAAGTTAAGTCGCTCAGTTGTGTCCGACTCTTTGCGACCCCGTGGACTGTAGCCCACCAGGCTCCTCCATCCATGGGATTCTCCAGGCAAGAATACTGGAGTGGGTTGCCATTTCCTTCTCCAGAGGATCTTCCTGACCCAGGGATCGAACCCAGGTCTCCCACATTAGAGGCAGATGCTTTAACCTCTGAGCCACCAGGGATACTAAATGGATATGAAAAAGGAGGAAGACGGGAGGTGTCAACAGTCACTCTCAGGTGTTACCATGAAATCGGGGGAGGGATGGTGGTACATTCATGGAACTAGGGAACACAGCAGGCTCCAGGGAAAGACCAAGAGGTTGGGTATGTTAAGTTTGAGGAACCTAGGAGACAAAAGGGAGAAGATACTGAAAAATCAAATATATAAAACTGCAGTGCAGACAAGAGACCTGCCCTGGAAATAGGGCTGTGACTAGGACCCGACACAGTCAAATAAATAAATAAATATTTAAAAAGAATGAAATAAAGAGGATTAGGGTCTCTGTGTTCAAGCTGGATTTAGAAAATGCAGAGGAACCAGAGATCAAATTACCAACATCTGCTGGATCATCAAAAGAACAAGAGAGTTCCAGAAAAACATCTACTCCTGCGTTATTGACTATGCTAAAGCCTTTGACTATATGGATCACAGCAAACTGTGGAAAATTCCACAGTTGGAATACCAGATCACCTGACCTGCCTCCTGAGAAATCTGTATGCAGGTCAAGAAGCAACAGTTAGAACTGGACATGAAACAACAGACTGCTTCCAAATTGGGAAAGGAGTATGTCAAGGCTGTATGTTGTCACCCTGCTTATTTAACTTTATATGCAGAGTACATCATGAGAAATGCTGGGCTGGAAGAAGCACAAGCTGGAATCAAGACTGCCAGGAGAAATATCAATAACCTCAGATATGCAGATGACACTACCCTTATGGCAGAACCTGAAGAAGAACTAAAGAGCCTCTTGATGAAAGTGAAAGAGAAGAGTGAAAAAGTTGGCTTAAAACTCAACATTCAGAAAACTAAGATCATGGCATCTGGTCCCATCACTTCATGGCAAATAGATGGGGAAACAGTGGAAACAGTGACAGACTTTATTTTCTGGGGCTCCAAAATCATTGCAGATGGTGACTGCATCCATGAAATTAAAAGACGCTTGCTCCTTGGAAGAAAAGTTATGACCAACCTAGATAGCATAATTAAAAAGCAGAGACATTACTCTGCCAACAGTCCATCTCGTCAAAGCTATGGTTTTTCCAGTAGTCATGTGTAGATGTGAGAGTTGGACTATAAAGAAAGCTGATTGCTGAAGAATTGATGCTTTTGAATTGTGGTGTTGGAAAAGACTCTTGAGAGTCCCTTGGATAGCAAGGAGATCAGACCAGTCCATCCTAAAGGAAATGAGTCCTGAATATTCATTGGAAGGGCTGATGCTGAAGCTGAAACTCCAATACTTTGGCCACCTGATACGAAGAACTGACTCATTGGAAAAGACCCTGATGCTGGGAAAGATTGAAGGCGGGAGGAGAAGGGGACAACAGAGGATGAGATGGTTGGATGGCATCACCAACTCAATGGACATGAGTTTGAGTAAACTCCAGGAGTTGGTGATGGACAGGGAGGCCTGGCGTGCTTCAGTCCATGGTGTCGCAAAGAGTCAGACACAACGGAGCAACTGAACTGAACTGAACTGAGGGTCTCTGTCTCCCAGTCTATGTGGGAGGTAGAATCCCAGCTATCAGACACAGCTGGGCTAATCACATGTACATTGGTTGCCCTTTGTAACTTTTTACTTGAGTTCCCACTCTCTCCACCTCTCTTCTCCTTCCTTCTTTTAAAATGCTCCATCAGTTCAGTTCAGTTCAGTTCAGTTGCTCAGTCGTGTCTGACTCTTTGCGACCCCATGAATTGTAGCACGCCAGGTCTCCCTGTCCATCACCATCTCCTGGAGTTCACTCAAACTTATGTCCATCGAGTCAGTGATGCCATCCAGCCATCTCATCCTCGGTCATCCCCTTCTCCTCCTGCCCCCAATCCCTCCCAGCGTCAGAGTCTTTTCCAATGAGTCAACTCTTCCCATGAGGTGGCCAAAGTACTGGAGTTTCAGCTTTAGCATCATTCCTTCTAAAGAAATCCCAGGGCTGATCTCCTTCAGAATGGACTGGTTGGATCCCCTTGCAGTCCAACGGACTCTCAAGAGTCTTCTCCAACACCACAGTTCAAAAGCATCAATTCTTCAGCGCTCAGCTTTCTTCACAGTCCAACTCTCACATCCATACATGACTACTGGAAAAACCATAGCCTTGACTAGACAGACCTTTGTTGGCAAAGTAATGTCTCTGCTTTTCAGTATGCTATCTAGGTTGGTCATAACTTTCCTTCCAAGGAGTAAGCATCTTTTAATTTCATGGATGCAGTCACCATCTGCAGTGATTTTGGAGCCCCCCAAAATAAAGTCTGACACTGTTTCCACTGTTTCCCCATCTATTTCTCATGAAATGATGGGACCAGATGCCATGATCTTCGTTTTCTGAATGTTGAGCTTTAAGCAAACCTTTTCACTCTCCTCTTTCACTTTCATCACCTCTATACAAACCAGGGCCCTGCATTTCCTGTGCTGTCAAGTAGCTACTGAATAAAATCTGTTTTTACCACTTTCAGTCATGTCCAGTTGTATTTATCTTTGACAGAACCTTTCCATATATAAAGAGCTGATTGAAAGCATGACTGGGAGCCATGGATATGGCAGATATCACAGGGGTTTAGTTGTTCTTTTTTAAAATTACTTGCCTCTTGCCAGGAGGGATTAAGGAATCCTCAGCTGAGTCACTCAATCATGTCCGATACTTGGCGACCCCATGGACTGTAGCATGCCAGGAATCCTACTGCAAGACATTATCCAAGAATAATAATAAAATAAGGCTAAAAAGGAAAACATTTAAAGTCCTGAGAGAAAGAGAGTAGTTGGTTAGGGTATAGGCTAAGCTGATATCACAAAGAGACTCCAAAAGATAATGTTTAAACTAGAAAGTGTATTTGTCTCTTAAGTAACAATCAGGAGATACCGTCAAGAGCTGGCAGGTCTTGAGTGGAATGTCTCCACTGTCATTACCACGCGGCTTCTGTCACTCGGTCCAAACTGGCTGCTCTGGCCTCAGCAACCCCTCCAGTGGGAAGCAGAGAGTGGGGGCAGGGGAGCAGCACAGCGTCTGTCTTTTAAGGGCAAGACTTGGAAGTGCTGTACATCCTTCCAGGTACACCCCATTGTCCATAACTAGGCTATTTGGCCACACTTCCCTGAGAGGAAAATTGAAAAAGTCCTCTCTACTTCGGTAGCCACAGGCCCAGCTTAAATTCTTCTTTTGAAATAAAGAGAACAGGTGAGGTTGAGGTGGACCAGCGGTGGGAAACTAACAGTCCATCACAGAGAGAACATGGCTATCCGAAATTAAGAAATCTGTGAGCATTTGCAACCCTCTATCGTGGGGAGCACGTTCTGCCATGCATGACAGAAGCTGGCAGTGCCCGAGTAAATGCCACCGGAAGCAGCTTGTGACCAGAAGCGAATGGGGAGGTTGTGAATGAAGACACCAGCGCCCTCCCCCATGGCTGAAATAACCTGGAGGCATATTCCATAATGTTCTCGGACGTCCATGGAGGGGAATAAGCTGGGGTTGCCTGCATAGTGACCTGCTCCCGTTCCCTGTCTGATTGCCCCACTGCTCTGTCAGTGCTTCTTGGGATCACCTCCAAAATAAACTGCTTGCACTGGAATCTCTGTCTCAGAATTTACTTCTGGGAGCACCCAACTATGACCAGCTCTGGACTTCCTGGAAATCCAGAGGGAACTAAATAATATAACTGCTATACGTAGAAAGTAGAAAACAAATCAGTTCCTCAATTGAGACAGTCTTTCTTCCTCCCCTACCCCGCCTCCCTTTCCAAAATAAAGCACTACTTACCATCCTCTTTCCCATTGTCTGGCTTTTGTGGCGTTCATGTTGGTACTGCCTTCAGGCCTGTACCAGGGGTGGGGTACACTTTATTTGACACTTTATTTCCTTTTGAGCTGGCAAAGTAGCTCACAGATAGTTGAGACTAAGTGGGTGTTTGAATTATGAAAATATGAACATTGTCCAACATACATAGAAATGGAGACTCAGGGGACATGACTGGCCACATGTTCCATGCACAGTGACCAGGGAAGCCAGAATTGGCTCCCAAATCTCCTGACCACTCCTCTGGTTTTCTACCACAAACACAGTGTCTCCTCCTGGGTTTCATTTCATCATCTGAGTGGAGCCTGAGGCTTTTAGCAGGAGAAGCATGTTTGTCAGTATTAAAAATACACCTGTCTTGAGTGAGCCAGGGCCTCTTCCCTGAGGCCCATTAGATCTGAAGGATTGTGTTTGTTGCTACTTAATTTTTCATATGGTGCAAGATGAGACCTAAATGTAGCCAAGGAGAAGACTATAGAGTCTACGCATTTGGGCTATTCAGAGTCATAGAATGCATTAATTGATTACGGCAAACCCCAAGCACAGAATCAAGTCTGTGTTTCCATAAATTCCTCCCGGAAATAGTAGCACCTTGAAGCCCTGGAGCGTGGGCAGGGTGAGACTCAATTTAGCCTGTAGCGGCTCTGCAGAGAGTGAAGACCCAAAACTTCAGGAACAACCCAACAGCAAGCCAGCCAGAGAAGGAGAGGTCTAAGGCCCACAGCCTGAAGTCAAAACATCGGAAGTGTCACTCCTCTTGGTCTGGGGAGGGGGAATTCATCCAACGGCAGATGTAACTTCAAAAATATCACTTGTAATGGTTCATCCGTCCTCTGAGCTGCCTCTAGATCAGGTATCGTTTTGTGATGGGAAAAAACAAAAACAATAACAGCCACACAGTCACTGGTCCTTTAAATTTCTTTGCAAAATTCTCTCATTTACCTCTCTCCACCTTAAATATCTATAAATCAATTTTAAATTGTTGTTTTATTACATAAATAGCATGTTCAATAAAACTATTTCAGAAAATATAAACAGAAAGAAAACTGAAGCTGCTTGGAAAGTCACCACTGTTAACATTTTAGTATATCCTTCCAGACATATACATACAACTTGATTTAATGGGTGCATATTATTTCATTCTGAGGATAGACAAAAACTTTTCTTAGGCTGGCCAAAAAATTCGTTTGGATTTTCCATACCAGCTTTCCAAAATCTGAATGAAATTTTTGGCCATCCTAATACACCCAGTTCTAACACTGGGTCCTTCCTTGCATTTTGCTATCATAAAGAGAGCTGGGGGACTTCACTGGTGGCCCACTGGTTAAGAGTCCAGTTTGCACTGCAGGGGACATGGGTTTGATCCCTGGTCAGGGAACTATGATCCCATGTGCTGCCAAGCAACTAAGCCCTAGAGCTGCAACGACTGACCCAGGGTGCACCGGAGCCCAGACCACAACTAGAGACTCCATGTGCCTTGGCAAAAGAGCCCACATGATGGAACCAAGATCCTGCGTGCTGCAACTAAAGACCAGACAAGCCAAATAAATATTAAAAAATAAATGAATAAAGTAAAAAGTGCTGTGATAAATATTTTAACCAAGTCTTTGCTATTTCATCAATAAGTAAATCCAAAAGAGAATGTTCATTTGAAAAATAGAATAGCAATAGCAATACTATTGCCACACCTAAGAAACTAAACAATAATTCCATAATATCATCAAATATTAAATGTTTGGACTTCTCCAATTGGCTCATAAATGTTTGATGTTTTTAGTAACCACTTGGGTAACTACATCTTGATTATGTGCCTAAGTAGCTCTTTAGGATAAATGCTTAGATATGAAAAATTACTGGGTCAAAGGTATGTTATACCTAGATCGAGAAAGATGTTCTCACTCATTAGCCTTAAACAGTCCAAAAGAACATTTTGTAAGAATGTGTCTGGGGATGGAATAAGGGAGGAATCTTTTTATTTGAAGCTTTCATTTGCTGATGACAGAGGCAAGATAATGCTCTGAAAGGTTTCTAGGGATTTACTATAATAAACCCCAGGCTGATTTCCCTCCTGCCTCCTTTCATCAGCATCAGTGGGGTCAGGAGTTCTTCCCATTAGATTAATTAGCTTCTCCAGAGGAGCATGTGCCCCTTCTCAAGAGCCAGGTGGTCTTTCTGAAAGAGCTGGCAGTTCTCACTCAGAATCTATCTGTAGAACCTATTATCTTCCTAACAGGAAGATCTGTATTTCACTCCATTGACATTTCTGTGCCACCCTGCCCTCTCAATGCTAAGTTATTTGCTGTTTTACATTTATCTGAATTTATATTTAGGGCTTGCCTGGTGGCTCAGATGGTAAAGAATCTGCTTGCAATGTGGGAGACCTGGGTTTGATCCCTGGTTGGGAAGATCCCCTGGAGGAGGGTATGGCAACCCACCTGGAGAATCCCCAAGAACAGAGGGACCTGGTGGGCTACAGTCCATGGGGTCGTGAAGAGTCGGACACAACTTAGCGACTAAGCACAGCACAAATTCATGTTTATAATTTACATAGAATGTGAAGTGTAGTGGAAACAGCTAGACAGATCTGGATTCAGATTTACTGTGTCACCTTGGGGCTTCCCTGGTAGCTCAGAGGGTAAAGAATTTGCCTCCAACACAGGAGACCTGGGTTTGATCCCTAGATCGGGAAGACCCTGTGGAGAAGGAAATGGCAACCCACTCCAGTATTCTTGCCTGGAGAATTCCAGACACCACTGAGCGACTAACACACTTGGACAAATTACTTTCCTTTTCTAAAATTCAGTTATTTGGAAGCATAATGATAGTTTCCTCAGGCTGCCATAAGGATGAAGTAACTTGGCTACTTTAATAGATATTTGTTTAATGAGTGAGTATTTGCTTACTAGATTCTTAGGGTTTTTGTTATTATTGTTGTTGATTTGCTTTTAGCTTGAAGAAATCTTAGTGCTGCTGCTGCCGAGTCGCTTCAGTCATGTCCAACTCTGTGCAGATCCATGGACAGCAGCCCACCAGGCTCCTCTGTCCATGGGAATCTCTAGGCAAGAATACTGGAGTGGGTTGCCCTTTCCTTCTCCAATCTTAGTGCACATCCTCTTTATTTTAGAAACAAGAAAATGAAGTTCAGAGAAAATGTGACATTTGGTCTTTCAGTCATTCGTTTAACAAACATTTATTAAGCACTGAGTCTGTGTCAGGCACCAAATATATGATAATTAGCAACAGATGGCTGCTGCTTTCAAGGGTGAAGAAGGATAGACAAGTTTTAAAAAGCACTAGACTGAGCTAATACATGGTATTATAGAATTATCTAGCGCTATGTTCCTCAATATGGTAGCCACTAGCTCTGTGTGGCTATTTAAATTGAAGTTAACTTGTAATTCAATTAAATCAAAGTAAATTTCAGTTTCTGAATCACATCAATGATTTTTCAAGTGCCCAATGGCCACATGGCCAGCGGCTACTGCATTAGACAGTGCAAATACAGAACACTTCCAGCACTGCAGAAAGTTATATGGGATAGGGCTACTTCGGACTTTCTCCCCAGAATAATATTCATATGCATGTATACTTCAAATTCATACAATTCCAGGGTGTTTGCACCTTGGTCTGATAGCCTCTTACCATACAGGTAAGAGATGGGCTTTGGTAAGTAAAACTCAAAGATAGGAGTTTTATTATAAGCCAGAGCCCAAACTTGTGAACATTTCAGCTTAGAACAGTTTCTGGCTGAGTTGGCTGCATCAGAATAATGAGTCACTTGTTCACCTCAACAGGGATGGGCTCCATTTCCTGTGCCTCGTGGGGAGCCCTGTGGTTGTCTGGGCTTATGTGGCCACAGGCTGATGTGTGCACACTCCAAACATTGGGAGAGGAAGAGAGGTTCTCACAGCTTCCCTGAGATTTCAGTGAAACTAGAACCCTTCTCTCATGATTTATCTGCAGTCTCTTTAACTGAAGGTGTTACAAGGCTTTCGCTTCCAGTAGGCCATGTTCACTCTGTGATCACTTATCGCATGCTTTCTATGTCTCAAGGATTGGGCTATAGACAGGAAGATGTTTAAGACAAGAAGTTCACAGTCTAGTAGAGGAGACAAACGTAGAACCAGCTAGTCGTAACCAAAGCAACAGCAACGAAATAAATACTGGAACAGGCAAGTGTGTTAGTTACTCCGTCGTGTCCGACTCTTTGCGACCCCGTGGACTAGAGCCCACCAGGCACCTCTGTCCATGGGATTCTCCGGGCAAGAATACTGGAGTGCATTGCCATTCCCTTTTCCAGGCGACTGGAACAGGCAAGGTACTGTGGAATTGGAGAAAGGGAGAGATTAAATTCAATTCAGGGGACTAGGGAAGGCTTGATAAAGGCATTTGAGAGCAGCCCTACAGATACTCCCTGGAGAAGGGAATGGCAACCCACTCCAGTATTCTTGCCTGGAGAATCCCATGGACAGAGGAGCCTGGTGGGCTACAGTCCATGGGGTCACAAAGAGTCGGGCACGACTGTGTGATTACCACTTTCTACTGATATGCTTAAAGAGAGTAGAATGGAATACGCTGTCACTGGGAATTACTCCACATTCAAATTCTAGGAGTTTGAAAGTCTTCTGTACAGGTTGTGACTTATCCCACTCTTTCTTTCGTATTGAACTTGCTCTGTCTCCCTGGAGACTTTCATCTTCTTCTCACGGTCCTTCACGCACATCCAGGTGGGGCTCCACGGCTAAGAGTTTTCAGCCCATTTTTGTCAACACTACCTTGTCCTCTGTATTTATCTGTCTTGCCTGTTCCCAAACTTGCCTTGTTGTAATCAAGGTCATTTATTCAGAATAAGGTCTCTCACCAACTCTCTACTCTCTCAGCATTTCTTTGTGTCTTCGCCAATTCTCTCTCCTGTCCCCCAGCCTCTTTGAAGGGGTGATTCTTTTCCACATGTAACTCATCCCATCCTTTTCCTCCTCTTCCAGAATCTAGTTCTATGTCTTATTGCCTCTTATGTCTTCAGGTTTCATTGCTTATAATTGGCTCTCTCCTTAGGGGCAGATCCAGGTGTTGAAAAGCCTGAAGCTTATTCGATCTTGGGAGCTTTCCTCAAGAAAAAGAACACAGAATTACAAATATCAACTTAAAAACAAAAGTTAATATTTATTTAGAAGGGGCCTGTGCCTGTGTAAGGGGCCCTGAAGTTTGAGGGACATAGTAATTCCAATTCTGTTCATACAATAATAAAAACAACATGTGCATGCTGAGTCGCTCCAGTTGTGCCCAGCTCTTTGCGACCTATGGACCACAGCCTACCAGGCTCCTTGGTACATGGGATTCTCCAAGCAAGAATACTGGAGTGGGTTGCCATGGCCTCCTCCAGGGGATCTTCCCTACTCAGGGATCGAACCCGCATCTCTTATGTCTCCTGCACTGGCAGGCAGGTTCTTTACCACTAGCGCCGCCTGGGAAGCCCCATATCAGCTCTAAGATCTAGCAGTTCTACCTCAGATATGTCCCTAGAATCAGTATGTTCTTTTCCATGCCCACTGCCATCTCTGTTTCAGTGCTTCTCATTGTTGACTTGGACCAATCCAAAAGACTCTGTTGTTTGGAGCTGGAGAATGTCTGAGTTGGATGTGACTTGACCCATGGAATTAATGGCATGCCAGATCTAGATCTGGGTTTCCTGTCTCTTCTTCATGGCTACCTTACAGTTTTAAACCCACTGTGATCTATTTTGTGTACTAATGCCAAATTAATCTTCTGAAAAGTGATGACTCTCTTTAAATGAAACTGTACTCATCCTGGAATGGTATTAGGATTTCAAGATCTGAGCTCAAATAGCACCTCAACTTTATCTTCCTTTGGGTCCCTTCCTGTACTATACAATCAGCTGGTCTCTTGGTTGTTCTCTGAGAATGGCTGTACTTTTATCCAAATAATTTCTAGAATTAAATTCTTCCTTTTCTGATATGTCATTTGTTGTTCAGTCGCTCAGTTGTGTCTGACTCTTTGTGACCCATGGACTACAGCACACCAGGCTTCCCTGTCCTTCACTATCTCCCAGAATTTGCTCAAACTCATGTCCATTGAATCAGTGATACCATCCATCCATCTCATCCTCTGTCACCCACTTCTCCTCCTGCCCTCAGTTTTTCCCAGTATCAGTGTCTTTTCCAATCAGTCAGCTCTTTGCTTCAGGTGGCCAAAGTATTGGAGCTTCAGCATCAGTCCTTCCAATGAGTATTTGGAGTTGATTTCCTTTAGGATTGACTGGTTTGAGCTCCTTGCTGTTCAAGGAACTCTCAAGAGTCTTCTCCAGCACCACAGTTTGAAAGCATCAATTCTTCAGCACTCAGCCTTCTTCATGGTCCAACTCTCACATCCATACATGACTACTGGAAAAACCATAGCTTTGACTATACAGACCTTTGTTGGCAAAATGATATCTCTGCTTTTTAATACACTGTCTAGGTTTGTCACAGCTTTTCTTCCAAGGAGCAACTGTTTTTTAATTTCATGGCTGCAGTCACTGTCCATGTGATTTTGGAGACCAAGAAAATAAAGTCTGTCACTGTTTCCATTTTTTCCCCATCTATCTACCTTGAAGTGATAGGACCAGATGCCGTGATCTTTGTTTTTTGAATGTTGAGTTTTAAGCCAGTTTTTTCACTCTCCTCTTTCACCATCATCAAGAGGCTCTTTAGTTCCTCTTCATTTTCCGCCATAAGGAAATCTTACGATATTTCTCCCGGCAATCTTGATTCTAGCTTAAGCTTCATCCAGCCCAGCATTTCTCATGATATACTCTACATAAAAGTTAAATAAGCAGAGTGACGATACACAGCCTTGACATACTCCTTTCCTAATTTTGAACCTGTCTGTTGTTCCATGTACAGTTCTAACTGTTGCTTCTTGACCTGCATGCAGCTTTCTCAGGAGGCAGGTAAGGTGATCTGGTATTCCCATCTCTTCAGGAATTCTCCCCAGTTTTTATGATCCACACAGTCAAAGGCTTTAGTGTAGTCAATGAAGCAGAAGTAGACGTTTTTCTGGAATCCCCTCGCTTTTTCTACGATCTAGCAGATGTTGTGCTCTGATGTTGCCTTTATTTATGAGTCTGTAGTAGACACTGTGGTTGACTTTCCAGTATCTGTTTCATCCCAAATGACTGGGAGGCCAGTGAGAGATCCCATCCATTTATAACTGTGATTGGTTTCAGTTCAGTTCAGTTCAGCCGCTCAGTCATGTCCGACTCTTTGCGACCCCATGAATTGCAGCATGCCAGGCCTCCCTGTCCATCACCAACTCCCGGAGTTCACTCAGGGGTAGGCTTTTGATACATTTCTGGCCAATTGACACAGAAGAGAAGCCAGTGGGTATATTCTCGGAAAAGTCCCACATCTTGGAAGGAGACATGGAAGAAACAGTACTTTCTGATTGGATGTTCTTGTGTCTGGTAACCTGAAAGAACACTTCCAGCCACCTTGCTCTCAGCTTGACAAGGGAAACAGTCTGGGCTCTTGATATCATTGAAGATGCTCAAAAAATGATTGTTAAATTTCACAATCATTTTTTTCGGGTCTGCTGTGTTCCAAGCCCTAAAAGGGCTAGAAATATAAGTAGATATAGTTCCTGAATTCAAGAAGCTTAAAGTCTGGCATTGGAGAAAAAACACTGTATCCTGGAGGAAATAACAGAAAACTGACTTAAAATGATCTGGACAATAAGGAAATATGTTACTTCACACAATAAGAGGTCCAGAATCAGGGCAGGCACTAGGATTGGTTGATTAAAGCTTCTTCTGTGACATCTTATGACTACTCTTCTGTGTCATTGACCAGAAATGTGTCACAAGCCTGCCCCTTAACCAATTACAGGAAAATGGATAGGATCACTCACTGGCTTTCCAGTCATCTGGGATGGAATGCATATTGTGGAGTCAACTTAATTAGGGTTTCCCTGGTGGCTCAGTGGTAAACAATCTGCCTGTCAATGCAAGAGACGTGGGTTCAATCCCTGGGTCAAGAAGATCCCCTGGAGGAGGAAATGGCAATCCATTCCAGTATTATTGCCTGCAAAATCCCATGGACAAAGGAGCCTGGCAGGTTACAGTCCATGGGGATGTGTGTGTCTGTGTATTTCTGAGCTATAAAAGTGTTTACAATTTATGAAGCTTTCTATTTTCTCATAGCAATTTAGAGATAAAATAAAGCTTAGATAGATTAAATAACTTCTTCAGGGAATTTTACTTCTCAAAGTCATATAAAGTTCTGAATAGCTTGTTCCTCTTTGTCTCAAATCCTTGTCTGTGACTACCATGCTTATTAGGAGTTACAGAGACTGAGAAAAAAGAGGCAGCAAGCTACACGTGTGCTTAACCCAGCAATAGTGCCAGTGCTAGTGATTTCTGGCTCAGTTTGGTACTGGAATCCATTCTTCTTTCTCTCAGTCCCAGTTCATAATGGTGCCCCTAGTTCCAGGGCCAGGAATCCCCATAAATAAAACACTTTATATGCAGAGGCATTTTCCTGAGAAGATGGATCATAGCTTTTATTATATTCCCAGAGTGGTCTGTGAACCACTGGAAGGCTAAGAAACAATATAACGTGATACACTATTACAGAAGTAAATGAAAATAAAAACTTAAAATATGTTCCCCATTCAGTGGACTTATTACCTCCTTGTTTCTGTATTTTTAAAACTTTTTATTAAATTCCTTTATTTTGTATTGAAGTATAGCTGATTAATGGGCTTCCCTGGTGGCTCAGAAGGTGAAGAATTCCCATGCAATGTGGGAGACCTGGGTTTGATTCCTGGGTTGGGAAGATCCCCTAGACGAGAGCATGGCAACCCACTTCAGTATTCTTGCCTGGAGAGTCCCCATGGAGAGAGGAGCCTGATAGGCTACAGTCCATGGGATCACAAAGAGTCAGACATGACTGAAATGACTAAACACACACACATAGCTGATTAATAATGCTGTGATAATTGTAGGCAGACAGCAAAGGGACTCGGTCAGCCATCATAATACATGTATCCATCCTTCCCCAGACTCCATCCCATCCAGGCTTCCACATAACATTGAACAGAGTTCTCTGGGCCACACAGCAGATCCTTGTTGGTTTTAAATATAGCAGTGTATACCTGTCCATCCCAAACTCCCTAATCCTTCCCCTAGGGAATCATAAGTTTGTTCTCTGTGTGTCTGTTCCTGTTCTGTAAATAAGTTTGTATCATATCTTTTTATGTTGTCCTGTATTTCATTATTTAAAGGACAAGTAGATCAGGGGCCACTTGTAGATCATGGAGGAGAAGACATTTAGGCACTGGAGAAGGCTTAGGTACCTCTAGTTAAGACCAGTGCAAACAAGAGGGAGGGGACATGTGTATACCTATGGTTGATTCATGTTGATATAGGGCAGAAACCAACACAATATTGTAAAACAACTATTCTCCAATTAAAAATAATTTTTTAAAAAAAGTGCAAAAGGAAATGCAGAGCAACTTGCTGGAAAATTATTAAGACTTTCAAAATGTCTATAGCAGGGCGTTCAACCTAACACAAGGCCCTTCTAACTAGGAGACTTATGCAACTACAGGTTGCATGCTGATGAAACTGGTCCTGCTTCTAGTGCATATCACTAAACACACTAAATACACTGTTAATTACCTGCCCAATTATGTTATATTCCTTTGGACCACCATGCAGCCCTCTATCCATTTAGGGAGCATTGAGAATATGCCAGGGATTGTGTTAAGTGCTGAGGATTCCAGATAGGAGCATTCATTCAGTAACACTGAGTGTCTATTATATAAAAGGCCTCAGTCTAGGTCCTGGGACTATGGCTCTGGATAAGACATTCACGTTGGGGGAAAAAACGAATAAACAGGAAAAATATCAGATAGTGATGTGTCCAGCAAAAAATTAACATAGGATGGTATGATACAGGGTGACTAGAAGGCTATTTTAGATTAGGTATTCAGGAAGGCCCTGAGCTAAGACTTCACTGAAAATAGGCCAGCCCTGCCTCCATGGGAGGTGGAGAGAGTTATCTTAAGCTCGAGACAGGAAAGAGGGAGAGAAAAATGAATGCCAGAGTGAACAGAGGTACTGGGTACGGAAAGGATGAAACTGCGAGAGGTGGGAGGGAGCAGCTGGCAGGGACCAAATTACCATCATCGGTAAAAGGATTGCTTGAGAGCAAAAGAGTGGGCAGAGTCCGGCGAGAAGGTCCTGGCAGGAACTCAGGCTAGATAGAGAAGTGGTGGCTAGGTGACTAGGTGACTAGGATGAGAGTAGCGGAGATGCAGCTAAGTGGGCCGATTTTGGTACGGAGTGCTGTCTGCAGCCTCCTATCTGGGAGGGCCCCGGGCTGGGTCAGGTGAGTGGGTGGCCCGCTCAGAGCCTCGCGGAGCCCCGCCCCTAGGGACCGGCGCGTGGCCGCTGCCCCGCCGACGTGGCCGGCGCGATAGGCCGGGCACGTGTATGGTCCCAGGCTGGGGGACAGGGGCGCGCGGGGGTCTCCGGGTCCTTCTGGTTATTAGGGGCCGGGGTACCAGCTGGCCTAACCCTGGCGTCAGAGGGCGCGAGCAGAGGAGATGGGCCGTGGGGAAGGGGGCTGGGTCACAAGGAGGAGGGGGCGACCAGGCGGGCGCGCGCCTCAGCCGCGCGCACGCGCCGGAACGGGGACGCGCAGGAGAGCCGGGGAGAGGAGGGAGGGGGCGGGGTGGGGAGGGGAGGGGAGGGGGCAGCGTGGGGGCGGGGTGGGGTGGGGAGGGGAGGGGAGGGGAGGGGAGGGGAGGGGAGGGGAGGGGAGGGGAGGGGAGGGGAGGGGAGGGGAGGGGGCGGGGTGGGGGCAGCCCTTTCCCAGGCGGTAGCGGGGGTGGTGTCGCTGTTGCCCTTTTAAGCCACGGGGCCGCCGCCTCCTGCCGGTGGAGTCAGTTACAAAGGGAGCAGCCGCCCAGGCCGCCACACCGCCGCTCGTTGAGGCCTCAGCGTCCCTCGCCATTTTCCAGCCCCGATCCGACGCGGGCCGCGGCGGCGAGGAGAGGCGGAGCCGCGAGAGCGCGGCCCGGGCCGGCCCCGCGGGGCGGTCGCGGCCGTGACGGCGGCTCCGGGCCCGGCTCCCCTTCCGCACCCCTCCCGCCGGAGATGAGGGGAAGATGTCCGTATCAGGGCTCAAGGCCGAGCTGAAGTTCCTGGCGTCCATCTTCGACAAGAACCACGAGCGATTCCGCATCGTCAGCTGGAAGCTGGACGAACTGCATTGCCAGTTCCTGGTGCCGCCACCGGCGCCGCCGGGCAGCCCGCACTCCCCGCCGCCGCCGCTCACACTCCACTGCAACATCACGGTGAGGCACCCGGCCGCAGCCCCTCAGGGCCGGGCCGGGGAGGAAAGGGGCGCCCCGAGTGCTCGGACAAAGGGGAGGCTGCCCCGGAGAGGCCCCTCGGACCCTGGGCGGGGCGGGGCGGGTCCGCCCCTTTTCCCGGTGAGGGGCCCGGCTGGGGCCCCGCCGGGACTGCGCGCGGCTGGGCTGGGAGGAGGCGGACGGCGCGTTTCTCCGGCTTTCCCGGCGGGGCTGGGTTTGGGGCTGCTGGCCCCTCGCGGCCCCGGTCGCCGCACCTCGAGGCGGCCGAGCTCTCGCCGGGTCGCCATGGCCGCCCACAGCCAGGGGCCTGCCCCCGGGGGCCGCGGCCCGCGGGTCGGCTGTTGTTTGAGCCCCGGCGGGGCAGGCGAAAGGCCCTCAAGTTTGAACGCGTCCTTCTCCAGTCAGGTTTCCCTGGTTCCTTCTATTCCCCCAGTTATTTTTTAAGTTTGGGTTTAAGGAGAAACTAACATTGAAAACTGACGCGTTTGTGGGGGGAAAGTTTAGAATGCAGCCTCTGGCGCTGTTTGAATGATCCCCTTCCCGCTGGCCTGGCTCCGCGCTAACGCGTTCCGAAGGCGCGTTGGACCTTGGATGCGGCAGGTGTTCTGGGGGATGTTTGTGTAGCCCCTCCTGTGGTAAATCGGGAGCAGGGGAAAGGAGATCCGTGCCCAAATCTGCTGCCCAGAAAGATCGTTTTTATGTCACAAAGTCGGAAAGATCCTTTAAAGCTCTCTCACTTGCTTCGGCGGAAAGCTCGTGACAAACCCGTAAAAAAAAAAAAAAAAGTTAAAAAGTTTCCTCAGATAAGTGTATGATGAGGATGTTCATTGTGAAATTGACCTACGGTATCGGTTCCAAACTGCGGGATGTGCCGCTTATTATAACAGGAGTCAAGGTGGTGGTGGTTTCATGTTCCTCTGTAAATACGGTTAAAGCTGACTCTAGCGTCGTTAAACTCCCTTTGGTTAAGTTAGTAGGTAGGTAAGTCCTACAGAGTACCTGGTGCTCCGGAGTCTGCAAAGGCCTTGAGGTTATGATAATATTAAAATAGTTTTCAGAATACCGGGGAGCAGGTGTATATTTTTTAAAAAAAGTACAATAAAGAGCTGTACTGAGGTGTTCTCTTCGCGAAAATGGGTAGAGCAGTCCCTGCTTTCAGAACTTAGGCTTCTTGAGGGAAGAGTTTTACACAACAAAGTGATCAAGTTCTATGGTATGCTCGCGAACGCCAAAGAGAGCAATTAACTTTGATTTTGGTTGGGGGGCAGGGGGCGCTTCAGAAGGGGCCTTGAGGAGAGGCGGATTTGTGGAGTTGGGTTTTCACAGGTGAGTCGAATTTTGGAAGGGAGCCAAAGGGCATTTCAGGCAGAGGAAACTCCATCCGGAAAAAGACACCACAGCTTTGAAAATGTGGTTGGCTTAGGAATAGAGACGTTATAATGAGACTCGAGAAGCCCAGGATATAGGCGGATGAAGGATGGATGTTTTCCAAGAATGGAAAACAGGAAGTAGTAGTGAGCACAAAGTAGGTGATAATAAAGAGACTGGCTGATCTGAATGATGATTATTCTGGCACAAGTTGAAGGATAGCCAGGAAAAAGTAGGGCTGGTTTAAATGACAAACTGAACTTGTAGGCTCCTGGGGAGGCGCAAGCTCAGGTAAATGGGAAGATGTATTTACCATCCAGGACTAGGAGTAGTTCTCTGTAGTGGGTGGCATTAGGAAATGTGTGTGTGGTTTTGGTTATTCTGGTGGGGGTGGGATGGTGGTATTGCTGTGCTGACCTGGCATTTAAGTGGCAGGGGTACAGGGATGCCAAGTGTAATATTCAGGCAGTCTGCCAGACAGAATTATCCCACTTCAAGTGCCAGCAGTGCCTTATTGAGAACCATATTGGAGGCTGATAGTCAGCTGCACACAAAGATACTGAATGATGACATGGATTAGGGAGTGGAGCACGAAGTGAGAGATGCCTGGCAAAAGGAGGATTTGGTACCATTAATACAAACTACTCAAATTGAGGTGTCAGTGAATTATGACACATTATCAGAAGATAATTATCATTGTAGATGCTGTGTTAATAACATTATTATGGAGAAACATCAAACATATTCAAGAAGTTCAGTAGCATGGAGAACTTGAACAACAGTGATAAAGTTTTGGCCAATCTTATTTCATCTCTGCCCCACCTTGGATTATTTTGAAGCAGATTCCAGACATAGCACTTCATCTGTAAATATTTCGGTGTGTATCTTTAAAAGATAAAGACTGTTTAGGCATGGCTTAGTGTTTAGATAAAATCAATACAGTTTGCTGTTGTTGATACCATTTTCTTAGAGGGGAAGGAGCAAGGAAAGAGTGGGGTTGGATTTCAAATGCCAGGATTTGTCTACTGTGTTTGATTTGCTATAATCTAAAAAGTTTTAGCTGTTAAAAATGTACTGTTTGATCTATTAAAAAAAAAAAAACTTTTCCTCTTATTCCCAAATATTTATTGAGTTCTTGCCAGGCCTTGTCTTCTCCATGCTTACCAAGAAGCATCCTTAGGCACTTTCTATAACGTTTGAGTGAATGGTACCTCATTAGTTGTTTCTTACACACGTGCATGTCAATTTGAGTAATCCTCTAAAGATATGGTGCCCCTTTTTCTTTCAGGCTTCTGCATCAGCAGTTTTCCCCATGTGGAATGTGCCCCTTTCCCCAACTCATTCTGTCCTGACATGTCTGACCATCCCCAAGGCTCTCTAGTCGTACAGTGTGTCTATTTCCCTTCCTGCCTGCTATAGTCCTTAACTGCTGCTTTGGTTATGTTTTCTGATATTCTGTTATAATACGGTGGTGGGTTTTTTGGAAAGTCTTTTTCATGGTGGCGGGGGAGACTAGTCAGTGGTTTTGCTTTTCATCCTCCACTCAGTAAATGCTCAGTAATATTTGTGTTGTTGGCAATATGGCCACCATTTTAGCTACATTCTCTTTGAACAAAAATCTTAACTACTTAATCTTAATTAGTTAACTGCCAAGAACTGGTCAAAAGGGCAGAGAAAACATCAAGAAAGTGTCTTGGGTAGTGCATAAATATTTGAAAGGCCACTTAGGGCTTGATAGGAAATCTTCAATTTGACTTCACATGAAAGTGGTTTAAGAAGTAAAAAAAACAGACAAAAGTGTACTCTTTAGGCCAAGGGAGTGGAACTAAATTTCTTTTCTGTTTCATAAATTTGTCCTAATCTTAGATACGAAGGGGAAAGAGGGCTAAATTCAACTTCAAGGAGTCTTTTTTTTACTTGTTTTCTGTGAACTCATGATAAAAAAGTTTGTCATGCAGACTTAAAAAGTTATTTTTTCCATTTTCAGTAAATAGATTTAATTGCCAGTCAGAGCTAACATCCAGTTCTTATGATCACACCTAAAAGCAAAGCAGGTCATTTTAATAACCTGTGCAGCCTTATTCAGAGCCAGTATAGTACTTTGTTTTAGTTCTTTTGAAATATTTAGCATAACTTGGCAACTCCATTACTCCTTTTATGGACTTCTTGCCATCTGGGAACTCTTGGTAGGGAATCACTGTTTTAAAGTGAGAAATCCCCCCCAGGAAGTAAATTAGCTGGTAAACAAATAAAACCTCACAGTACTTTATTATTTGTATAGCATAAATCATTACTCTTTATGTATGAGTGGCTATTTCCCAGGCTATTTGTGGTGGAACATTTTTTTGTTTAACTAATTAAATTTCTATTCATCATTGCCAAAAAGGGTACTCTTTTCCCCACCCCAACAGCAAGATACTAAATTAAAAATGTTAGAGCTCTGAGTTTAGGAGATGGGAAAATTTTTTTTACTTTTAGTCTTTGGGACCTCAAGCAAACTACTACTTTTACTGTATTTTTCTATGAAATAGATAATACTTTTTGATCCACATGAGAACGTATTTAGGAGAATTCTTTAACAGTGATAATAATCTCTATAAATATAAAAGTGATGATGTCATTAGTGGCTGAATAACACTGGTTTGAAAATACTTTTTAATAGCTTTTCATGGGAAATGAACCAGTGCTATTTAATTTTTGATGTTTCTTGTCTTTACACTGATAAAAAAAAGTAGCCCTGACAGTGTTATACAAGGGAAATAACAAAACTTGACTGAAAAGCTCAAGACCTTTTCTTTGGTCTGTTCTCCTGGGACAGATTGCTTTTCCAGTTTGAACTCCTGGAGAATCTTTTGGAAGTATCAGAACTGTCATGTTAAGTGCTTAAATGGTACTTTCACTCCAGAGGAATCATTGTTTCCATTCATTTGACCAGTTTATAATATAGAGTCAAATTCCTAGTTTGTATCTAGTCTCCCTCATCCCCATTTTTATGACCTTCCTTGAAAGGAACAGATATATGAAGAGGAGATTTAGGTTTCCATTTTGTGAATGGTGTATCCTTTAGTAATTTGATTTTTTTTTTCTTTGTTTAACTTCCTTAGACCTGGAAAAGGATAGTGTTAGATAAATGTCAGCTGGTTGAAGGGCTGGGAATTGAATTTAAATAGTCCCTGCCAAATAAAGCATTATTGGAGAATCAGAGTGGTAAAGCAGAGGTCTCTTTTTCCAAGGCCATTGTAATAGTGTTCTGTGTTCTCTTCTAAAAGATTATTTTGAAAGACAAAGCAGACTCGGAACCAAGGAAACCAGTGGTTTCTGCAGATTCAGTGGTTTGAATCTTTTTCAGCACTTTTGATTTCTCTGCTTCAATTCATTTAGAATGAAGTTTTAATTAGCTGTAATTTGCTCCTCAAACAGTTAACATTTTCAGATCACAGAAGTGTGTATGCAGTATTCTTTTACCAAATATTAGTGTATTTACTCTGCTTCTGTGGGTTTCAGTCATGTTAGATACTTGGTTGTACATTGTTTGCTTGTAAAATGATTATCAGGGAGCAGTCTCTTTTTTTCTTTTTTGGGGGAGGGGATAGCTTTTTTAATGTTGTCAGGTCATTTAGGATTTTATATGGTGCCATATGGTAATTCTGTCAGTTTATTTCATTCTCCATCCCACATTTATTGAACGGCAAAGTGTGAAAATAATGTGTCCTATAACTGTTCTCCAGAAGTGTTACAGTTGTTAGACCTCTGAACCTTCAACAAGAAGTATGTGCGTCAATTTTCAAAAAGTTAAGACACAGCCATCTCCAAGGATTTCATATCATTTGGAAAAATACCAGAAACTGAGCATTCTGGCAGGCAGTTTTGCTGGCAGGTGCTTGATATAGAGCTGCACATTGGTCTTGTAGTGGATTTGTGTGGAAAATAGATAAAGTTATTTCTGAACAAGGCAAGCTCCTTAATGAGAAGCAAAGAGGTCGGTTTGATTGACCTTGAGTTATGTTGTCTTAGATTAGGACAACAACACAGCATTTTATGCTGGCAATGGTGGCGAGCTTCTTTGTCATTTGTCCAATTATGGTAACTTTTAGGGTGGTGATCACAGACAACTTCATCCTTCAAGCCTTAAAATTACTATAAAAACAATAGTATTAATAAAATTGAGGAAAAACAGGGCCCCTGAATAATTAGATGCTTAGATAATTGTCTAAAATTTTCATAACTGTGGTGAGAAAGAGATGTGTTAGAAGCATTCAAACATTTAATGTGGGGAAAGTTGCTTGAACTTATATTGGGATTTTTCAGCACCATCCATTGTTTAAAAATTGTATATCATGGGTCATTTTAAAGAGAAATAGTAAGGAAACTATCTTTTCAAGATAGAAAGCTTAGTTATTAATCTTCTAAAAATTTAAAAGCTTGAAGTATAAGAGGTTGAAAGCATTAATGCTTAGGTTTCTAAGTTTCGGTAATAATTTTAGATACCTTTCAAAGTATGTGGATTGTCTTTTAAACATTACACTGAACAAGCCTTGACCATGATGTAGAATTTGTGTTGAAGGTTCAGTTTCCAGAGGTGATGGTAGTGGATATTTTATAATGTGGAAGACAAGACATTTTTATTTAATTAAGAAATCTAGAAACCAGATAAGCAAAACTAGAAAAAAAAAAATTGCCTGTAATTCTACCATTCAGAACACACCAGTGTCCAGACTTTGATGTATGTATTGTCAACTGGTCATATTTTTTCTCTTCTATTTATGTAGATTCCCTCTCTCTTAAAAAAGTCAGATTATTTTATAATCTGATTTTTTTTTTTTACTCAATAATATTGTAGACCTTTGTAGTAACCATTACTTTACAATGTCTTCAATTATTGTGTGCTGTCTCATTATATGGCTTTAGCAGTGAGTCAGTCATGTCCCTACTATCAGTGGTTTCTGTTTTTTTTCTGTTTTAAATAATGCCTTAAACATTACTAGATCGAGCTAAATCCTCACGTATATAGGTAATATCCTTTGAAAATTTCCTAGTAGTGATAACTTTCCTTTCTTATTGATGAATTGGGTTTTGGAGATGTTGTAACACATTATATTGTAGGAACTTTCTTTTCCCTTTCAGGTAGCAGCTTTTATTTATCAGATTGGCAATAATGTTAACAAGTGTCAAGTGAAAAGAGCATTCTCATAGTCAAGGCAAAAAGTGTAAATATTTATGACCCTCTAGAAAACAGTTTGGTTTCTTTTGCTGCTGCTGCTAAGTCGTTTCAGTTGTGTCCGACTCTGTGCGACCCCATAGACGGCAGCCCACCAGGCTCCGCCCTCCCTGGGATTCTCCAGGCAAGAACACTGGAGTGGGTTGCCATTTCCTTCTCCAATGCATGAAAGTGAAAAGTGAAAGTGAAGTTGCTCAGTCGTGTTCAACTCTTCACTTTACGACCCCATGGACTGCAGCCTTCCAGGCTCCTCCATCCATGGGATTTTCCAGGCAAGAGGACTGGAGTGGCTTGCCATTGCCTTCTCCGTTGGTTTCTTTTAACCCTCTCCATTTAGCAAGATAAATGCTGACTACCCCTGTTGGCCAGCATTGACCTTGTGATGCTAGATCTCTGAGAAAGAGGGCTTTAGTCCCAGAGAAGACCCAGATTTGCCTAGTTTAGCTCATCTGACAGCTAATCAGGAATAGGATAGGCTGGTAGAGGCCGGTAATCAGGTTTTGGGTCAAGAGAGGAAGGTAGGAAGATGGAAAGGGGATAGGAAAAGTATCCTCAGTGGAACCACGTTAATACAGAATGGTAAAAGGATGTTTCTTAACAAGGAAGAAATTCTGAAAGGAGGGGGGGGAAGGTTGGCGGATGGGGACAGGCAGCAGTTTTAATGAGAATAGTGGCACACTTTTACATTTTTGGGGGGTTAAACTCTTTGATATCTGGTCTGTCATTTGCCTCTGCATTCAGTCTATGGTGGTATGTTGTTGTGGTTGAAATAATAATAAGAAAATCTAGCCTCACACAGATACTTGATTGGAAAAAGAAGTATTTTAATAGCCATTTTAGATAGCTGTAGACATTCTTTTTGGATACTGTACCCAAACTTGGTTTTTCCTAGATTTTGACTGGATCTTTCACCCTTGCATGATATGATATCATGCGTTATTATTTGGAAAATATTAGTTCACTGGAATCTTATAAATGTTAATACATTTCATTATATAACATAACATTATATCCACTAATATCATCATCACCCTCATAAAAATACTCTTGGGAAGCTGTCAGGCTCACATGGTGGAAACAGGCTTTACAAACTTCTAATTTTTGCTTAAAAGCTTGAATTTTATTATTGGCAATAAATACTGCCTTGGGTTTTCCTTGAAATGACAGGTTCTCTTCATTCTTTTTTTGAGAAAATAACCTATCAGAAACCCAAGTTGGAATAACCATTGTTTGACAGTCATTCTTTCAAGTGAAAATGGTGTCCTGTCAAAGTGGTTAGTTCAGCTCACAACTCAAACACACAAGTGCTCTCTCATGTATTCTGTAGCAATGCTCATGTGTGCCCATTTCATCACTGCAATATTAAAAACACATAAGGATTGAGATTTGGTAAAATAACTGCCTCGTCACAGACGTTCGTAAGTGAAGTGCCTTTTTCTTCTTTGAAACACCTTTAATGCATAGTGGTGAATAATACCATGACTTCAAGTATAGTTTGGTGTCACTGCTTTTATCTGTGCTAAGGTACACACCGTTGTATTGGCACCATTGGTAAGAATGTTAAGTGTGCAAAAGGCAATGAACATCTTAGTATTCCCATAGAAATAGTTTGGACCTTGGAGTCCAAGGGCCCCGCTTAGGGAACTGTTAACATAGTTGCTTAGACCTACTATATATCCTGTCTTTTGTCTAGGATTAGAAAAATATGGCATAGGTAGTAAGTGATCTCAGTATTTCTTTTCTTTTCTTTTTGTAATTTTCATAATATGGTTTTGAGGGGTTTTAGCCCAGAGCACCAGTTGATATATTTTCTTTTGCTTATGCAGAACTTTAATCAATGCAATGAAGCTCGAAATGTAGTTTGTTTTTTTTTTTCTTTTTTTAAGACTAAAGAAAATACAAATATAAAACAGAATGGTCTAGATAGTGTATCCTCCAGATTAGGCTGAAGACTTTGAGGAAAATGTGATATTCAGTTAAGTAATTCTCACTAAAAATGGGATTAATTTTGAAGACCATCTACATTTTAGCCTTAAAGAGATTTGGAACACAGTAAGAGTTTGAGGGATGGGGATACAGAAATAAACCATTGCTGAATGGATATAATGATGTTCTATTTCAACTTTTTTTCTTTAAAGAACATTTGGTAAAACGCTTTAAAAATATTTAAAAATATTCTGTGGCTCCAACTATGTTATAATTGAGATTATAATTCTCAAAGCAGTGCTTCTTTAAAACTATGTAAAATTGTCATGTTTCTGTGACTAGATCTAGCTGCAGCTAATACTAATAATAATGGCTTTCCCTAATATGTAACAGAAAGCAGTACAAATGAACAGAGTAAATGTTAGTAGGTGGAAATGTGTAATGCTTAATTCGTTCACTTAAAAAAATCAACACGTAATTGTGCTTTAAAAAAGTATGTAGATAGTAATAGCATTTCTAGGTAGTAATCAGTTTGTGATGTAATAAAATATTGGAGTTTTATGGTGTTTGAATTATTTATTGCTCTGCAACTAGTTTAGCAGCTTAAAACAGACATTATCTCACTATCTCTCATTATCTCATTTTGATTATGGGTTAAAAAACTGTGTGACTTACCTGGGTTCCTTGGCTCAGGGTACCTGACCAGGCATTCAAGATGTTGGCTGAGGCTGTAGTCATCTCAAGGCAGGACAGGACAGTCCTCTCCACCTCCAAGTTCATTCATGCACTTGTTGGTAGGATTCATCTCAAATGCTGTTGGTCTGAGAGCCTCAAATTCTAGTTGATACTTGGTCAGAGGCTTCTTCAATCCCTTGCCCAGTGGGTTTGTATTTCTCCATAGGGAACTGTTTTCCACTGGGGGAACAAATGAAAGAGCAAGGAAGGGTAAGCAAGACAGAACTTCCCATCTTTTTGTAACCTGATTTCAGAGGTGACATCTATTACTTTACTGTATTCTGCTTGTTACAAGTGAGTTGTTAGATCTAGGGGAAGGAATTATATAAGGGAGTGAATACCAGGAGGTTGGTTAGGATTATTGGGGCCATTTTAGAGGCAGCTTATCACAGTGTTCAAGAACACAACTGACCTCGATGAGTGGGAGCCCACAGACAGTAGCTGTACAAGGAGAATGCCTGTCTCAGAGTCCAGCTCCCATGGCAAGTGAGCACTGAAGGTAGCCCTAAGATAGCTATGTTGCTGTTTGTTCTGCCTTTCTAACACTTGCTATATTTAAGAAGTAATCTTAACCTTATTTAAGAAATCTGTCCTTTAGAAACTACATTCTTGTTTGCAATCTAAGAAAGGAAGGGAAATTATTAGGAAAAAGGCAAAAATTAAATGGGATTGCTTTTAGGGGCCAGTTTTCTAATGGAGGAAAAAATCTCAAAGCAACTTCTGTAGTTACACTACTCAGAAGACAAGTCATACAGTGAGTGGATTTAAAAAATTAGTTTTAGCATTTGTAAGGATTTAAAAACATGTGCCTAGATATGTATTCCTCTACTTTGTTTAAAAAATTGAGTTATATCTCATCTATATAAAGCCTAGAAATGTAGCTTTATTATACTGAAAGGCAAAAAGTAGTATGGTTTAACTCTATAGACTACTTCAAGGTTGGAAATTTTTGTTTTCGCTTTTAATTTGTTTCTGTTTCTTGAAGGATTTATTATGATTCTAGATTTTAAAGCCCTTAAAAAATGTTAAAGCTGGCAAATCCATGCCATGATAGACCTTTCTTTGTAAAGGAAGGGAAACCCATCATCCTTGGTACTTGCATAACATTTTTTTCTGCTTTTGATGGAACAACTTTTGCAGTATATTCTCTTCTGTTTGTTTTAAATCAGACTGCAAGTCCTTTTTTTAAGGCTTATAAATCATATAACATGAAGCACGCAAGATTAAACTATAGAGCTTAATAATTTTTGTTTAAAAAATTAAAAACATGGATTTTTAATGAATTTAAAGACATGGATTTTAATGTGTTACTTTTTTTCTGTGATCTGTTTTACTTAAATTTGTGATCATCTTGCCATTTGGTGGTGGGGTTTCCTTGCCTATCCAGGTTAACCTGTATGCAAATGCATTTAACATCAGTGTCTCCGTAACAGGAATCTTATCCATCTTCTTCACCAATATGGTTTGTGGACTCTGATGATCCAAATCTGACTTCGGTTCTGGAACGTCTCGAAGACACTAAGAACAACAATTCGGTGAGAAAATAATAAACCACACTACTTTTTTTTTTTTCTTTTTTCTCATGAATGTAACAGAACTCAAGTGTTAAGAGGTAATATGATACAAAAGCTTGATTGATAACCTAGTTTTTAGCTCCTCTAAGATTTTTTTTTTTGTCCTTCAAATTCTGTTTAGTACTTGGTTTCTCATTTTTATTCCCTGTAACTATAGTCTTAGCTTAGCTCAGGAATTAGATTGTCTCTTTCCCATGAATCCTAATCATTAAATTAAGTAAGCATTTTTGATTGGGCCCATTATCCAAGGTAGGAAATAGAAAAAGGGAAAAAGACAGATAGATGTGAGGGGAAAATAATGATAGAATGACCCCAATTGATGTTTCTGTCAAGAGTCTATATAACTCTGCAGTAAAAACCAAAGGAATATAAATAAAAAATTATTTTTTAATATATAAAGAAATCAGATTTCTTTGATTATAAAACTATTAAGTGACCCTTGTGAAAGAACTAGTGAAATTAAAAACAATAAAAGGAAAATAGAAATCACCCTAATTTTTCTCTACCTGATAATAAACGTTGTTGACATGATGGCAATTTTTTTATTCAGTATTTTTCTTTTGCTTGTAAAATACATAAACAGATGTTAAAATTATTAAAGTTATATCATTTGCATTTTTCCACGATATCACAAAATTCTTATAGAAGAATATCAGTCATTATTTGCAGGTGACGTGATTGTTTACCTTAAATCCAAAGGAGTCAGTTGAAAAAGCAGTTTTTAAAATGATTGATTAAAAGTTCTATTATATAAAAATCAAGTTTTCCAAAATATCAGCTATAATCAGAAAATACAGTGGACAGGTATTTTATTGACAGCCACAAAGAAAATTAGACACCTAGGAATAAGCTTAGATGTGCAAATTTTGTATCAAGAAAACTATAAACATTTGCTGAGTGGAATTAAAGACTTGACAACTGGTTCCTAGATCTGCAGACTCCCATATTGTAAATATGTCAGTTATCTGTAACTTCATGTGAGTTTATAAATTGAATGCAATTCCAGTAAAAATCCCAACAGATTTATTTTTGGAACTTGACAAAATGACTCTAAAGTTTGTTTTGAAGAGTAAATAATAATAATTATCTGACCAGATACTAAATAAGATATCAAGTACTAGCACTAAGCTGGACAGGTAAAGGCAGTTAGAAATTTAGAAACATAATCATGCAATTGAGAATCTAGAATCAGTTAAATTGAACCGAAATACTCAATAAATAAAGCATAGATTATTTTATGAATAGTACTGGGAGAACTGACCATTTGAGGAAGTTAAAGACTTACCTCAGATTTTTGTCACAATAAGTTAGAGGTGGTTTAAACATCTATTTTTAAAATTAAGATCAGAGGAACTTCAGTGTGAGTATTACAAGAGTAATAACAAAGCCATGAAGATTAGAGGAAAAAATTAAAAGCTAGACAGACATTTGTTCACATCTCCAGCAAGGGAGGGGCAACAGGACAGGTAATGAGCAATAGACATAGCCCCCTTACCAATGCTTCCCTTTAGGAGGTTGCCTCTAAAGATCTAAAGTTGTAAGTTTTATAGGAGTAGAAATGAGTGGGCTTATTTTTTGATGTCTAAAACATTCCATCAAAAAATGCTCCTGAAGTAAAATGACATAGGATATAAAATTTGGTACAATTTTATGAACGAGTATTTACATAAAAAAACAAACTCATCCTCTACTCTTTCTTGTGCTCTCTGCCAGTTATTTTATAATCTAGTTTCTTGATCAAACAAGCTATCTTTTCTCACATTTAATTCATTATAATATGGATGCTGCCACCTTTGTTGTACTAAAATTTTTACCCCTAGTTGCCAAATCCAGGACTACTTCTTTAGTCCTAAAGTTTCTGCAGCATTTTGATACTGTTGACTCTTTCCTTTTGAAATAGTCCTTCATTCAACAAACACATACCCTTTACTGTCCACCAATAAAGAGCTGGTTAAAAAAAAATTGCTGTATGGTTTTATGATAGAACATCATGTTGTTAATGCAGCCAGTCTTTCCACAAGAGCACATGCAACGTTCCAAGATGTACTAAAGTGAAAAACCAAGGCAAAGCATATTTTCTGAAATCTGGCCCCTTTTGTATGGTGGTTCAGTCACTAAGTCGTGTCTGCCTCTTGTGATCCCACGCGCTGTAGTCCACCAGGCCCCTCTGTCCATGGGAATTCCCAAGCAAGAATACTGGAGTGGGTTGCCATTTACTTCAGGGGATTTTCCAGACCCAGGGATGGAACCCAGGTCTCCTGTGCTGCAGGCAGTCTCCTGCATTGGAAGCAGATTCTTTACTGACCAAGCCACCAGGGAAGCATGTATACAGTGCTGTAAAAAATATATAAGTAAATATATATCTATGTGTACACTGGTTTGTACATACCTTTTTTTAACCTGGGTGGATACAGGAAACTATTAGTAGTAGGATACAGAAAAGTGTTTTTAAAAACTTGCCTGGCTCTGTGCCAGGCTTTGGGATAAGTGGTCAGTATAAAAGACCAGTCCTGTCTCTGTCCTCTGAGGATTTCCATCAAATCACTTTCTCCTGTTTCTGTCTCTTGCTACCTTGCCTTGGTCTGCTCTGAGCAGTTATTTCTTGGTCCACCTCTTTGTTCTCTTTCTGTGCTTTCTCTGAGTAATCTCTTCTACCACCAGGACTTAAATTGTGGCCTATATTCCAATGATTCCTAAATTTGTATCTCTAGATAAAATTTTGTCTCCTGAGTTTGACACCCATCATTTGTCTATATATCACATAGATCCAGGGAATCTCACTCAGATGTGCCATGGCTGTTCAAAATGATTACATCTAAAATTTAAGTTCATCTACATCTTAGTACTCCATCACCCCCATCTCGTTTTTCCTCAAAAATTTACCTCTGTGATTGTGAATGGGGCAAAATGAAATAATGAAAGTTGTTCCCCATGCCTGAATGTGGAAACTATCTTATAGTTCTTTTTTATACCAGTGTTTCCTGACCTCTGCCGCCTCAACCCCAAACTATCTAGTAAATTTGTAAGACTTGTTCCTCTCCCTTCTAAATATTTCTTAAATTCTTGCCCCATGGTCTTAGTTTCTTCTTCTGATCCTTAAACACCTTTTTGGGGACATGGAGTTGAAATTCCCGGGAGGTGTACGGCCCTGCTGCTTACTGCCTGGGGCACCTCTGCCACCACGCGGCCGTCTCTCCCACAGTGCTCAGGGAGTTCTTCCTGTAACGGGGTGGAGTGTCCAGGTCTGTCCAGCTCACCCAGCCACCTCTTTGTTGTGTACTGAGCACAGAACAGAGCTTATCAGGTGGAGAACAAATCCACAGTGGGGCATTGCTGTTTTTTAAGCTTGAGGATACTTTTGATACTAATTTACTGCTCAGCTTTCCTCATTTTCATTTGCTCCATTGTCCACTTTGGAAAGGCTTGTTCTTTGCTTTGTTTAGCCTATTCTAATTCTGTTTCTGTTTTCCCTTAGTCTTTCATAAATCTGCTTCTTTCTCTTCATCTCTTTTCCTGGTTGGCAACATCTAGGAAACTGTTCTGACCAATTGAAGTAAGTTGCCTTATTTGCTCCCAGTCAGGTCTACTGATAGTGACCATTCTTCTGAAATCAGTGCTAAACTTATACATTGAAAACAATGTATATTTTTTAAAGAATGAAAAGTATATTTGTGCATATAATTTACCTTGCTTACTTAAAGTAAATATGCTCTAGAAAGCATAAGAGCATAAAAATATGCTCTTAAAAGTGGAAAGGAGTTATTCTTTGCAGTTTTCCTAGTGAGGCCTTTTTTTTTTTTTTTTTTTGACAAACACTTAAGAGCCTATAAGTGTCAAGTGTTTTCACAGATTTCCTTTAATCTTTACCCTTATGAGAAGGTCTTAATTTCCTTATTTTCCAGATGAGGAGACAGACTCAGGACATTAGGTACTGTATCCAAGGTTGCCTAGGTTCCAAGGCTCTGTCTGCTAGACCACATTTGCCTCTGTACTTTCAAATGAGTGGCTGTGAAATATATAATTTTATAATCCATGTGCAACAACACTGCTTCTGTTTTCTGTAGCCTCATTAATGTATTAATATACTCTTATAAGTTACTAAGAAAAGAAGTTAACAACTGAAAACTAGGCAGTGTTTGGAGCTTCTCTTCCTCTGCCATTTTTTTCATGTCATTCTGCTAGGCAGCCCCGAAAATATTTCTTAAGATTGTTATTTTATCTGTAGGCTGTAATTGAGCAATAGTAAACTTTTTTTCCCCCCATTTCCTACTGGATTAGTTACAATAGTTGTAGCATTATTCATGTCTTCTAAGGGCTCTTTAACATAATGCTTATTTACTGAAATGTGTTTTGTAGCTTCGTCAGCAATTGAAGTGGTTGATATGTGAACTCTGCAGATTATATAACCTTCCTAAGCACCTGGATGTTGAGATGCTAGATCAACCACTACCCACGGGTCAGGTAAAGTAAAAATTCTCAAGTGTTCAAGAGCTAAAATACATTGTTTCATGCACAAATAAAATTAGGACGATTTCTCATTATTATACAACTTATTTAGAAGTTAGTTTTTGTTTTCCTGTTGAATTGTTTTGTTTGTTTTAGATACTAAAAATAGCCTTTTCACTCTTGGGAGCTGCTGGTTATATTTACTAGAACAGACAAACAATCGCCCTTGTCCCCATCACCACCTTTTTGTTGTTAATATTTCTGGTTGCTGTAACTGTTCCTTGCTTCTGCAATTGTTTGCTTTTGTTTATTTACTTACCTTCACCTGAGAATGCCATCTCTCTGCCCTTTTGTGCTTCTAAAGGCCTAACTCGAATGTTATCTCCTCCATGCAGCAGAAAGTACCCACTTGCTCACCACCACCTCTAACTTCTCTGGATTTCTGGATTTACCTATTTAGGTATAATTTCGTGACTTGTACTATAATAAAGATTTAACTCTTATACCACCCACTTACCCACCCACCTCCCCTTCCTAAAACATCTTAATATTTAGTCATATGAATAATCATCACTTATCATTAGGACTTTGTAGTGTAGTTTCCTGTTATGTTTCCTTTGTACAATGTTTTGCTTTGTGGTGTCTTCCTTAGTAATAATTCTTAGTTTAAAAAAGTTATGTCCTGTCTCTTTTCTGTGAGATCTCCCCTCTCTTCTTCAGCCTTTGGTTTCTTCTGTACCAGTCTCAGCAGGTTTTTTTCTGGGCTGGCTATTCAGCGGTCATCTTGAAATTTTTGTTGTCTCTTCTACTGGAGTAGTAGATACATTGTTTTCAGATTTCATGTTTCTTTCTCTTTTCCTTTCTCTGGAGTAAAATGATTTTAGTCAAGTAAAATCTTAAGAAAACATGAAGAGGTGGTACATTTCTGAGTTAACTTCTTAAAAAAAAAAAAGGCCAGACCACCATAGGTTTGAATCTTGATCTACTGCTCATTAGTTGTATTACTAGTTAGCTTAGGCTAGTTACCTAGCAGTATTTTCGTCAGTTTCCCATTTGCAAAATGGGAGAAATGCTAGTAATACGTGTATTTGGGGGGACATGTAAAGATTAAATAGGTTGTCACATATAAATCATTTAGGGCAATGCCTGATGCATAATAAACGCCCAATAAATGTTAACTGCTATTATATTCGTCACTTGATTGATAGTTTGGTTGAATGTGTAATTCTTGGTTGAAAAAAATTTCACCTCAGAATTTCAGACTGTGCTGTCGTCTAGTCAGTAGTGGTGTGCCCTTCTTAGTCTTAGTCATCTCTGCATGACTTTCAGGAAGCTTCTAGGAGTTTGTCCTTCCCTTGGCGTTCTGAAATATCATAGTGGTTTACTGAGTCATGGTTTGTTTGGTTTTCCGTTGTTTTTGAGCACTTAGTATGGATGGACCTTGTCAAATTTGGGCTCTTGAGTCTTTCTTTTTGGCTGGATGTTCTTATATTTTTTTTCCTGCGGCACTTTCTCCTTTCCATTCTTTTCTTTGTTCACCTTGGAATACCTACCAGTAGGATTTTAGACCTCCTTGCTTGAATCTTTTTATCTTATTATCACTATATTCTGTCTCTTTGTCTTAATTTCAAATTCTGAAACATTTACCTTTCAATTTTTGAAAATTTTATTTGAACAGTCATAATTTTATAAGTTTTATTTTGGCTCTTTATTACTGCTTAACCAGTTACCCCAGAACTTAATGGCTTAAACAACACTTTCTTCTCTCTCTTAGGATTATGTGGGTTGGTTAGGCTTAGTTGGACAGGTTTTCTGCTGACCTCACTGTGCAGTCAGAGAGTGGCTGGGACTCGTTATTTGGACATGTGACGCACTGGAATGTCCAACATGGCTTCTTCGTCCACATGTCTAATGCCTGCCCTTTCCTCACATGGCCCTTCTTACCACATGGCATCTCACCATTCCGGGTCTCTTATTGTGGCTTCTCTTCCTTTAGAAAGGTAGTCAGAAATTCTTATTTTTGGCTTTTAAGAGCACAAAAGTGGATGCTGTCAGGCTTTTTTTTAAAGTTTAGATCTGGAATTGGCACAGTGTCATTTCTACCATGTTTACTGGTTAAAGCAAGTCACAGGGCCAGCCCAGATTGACAGTGGGCAGGGTCCATATGAGGGTGAATGCTGGGAGTGTGGTCATTGTGGGTCCTCTCCAAAGATGAACAAACTATAAGTTCTAAAAGCTTGTTCCCTGATTATTCCTTATTCGTAGCATTCTATTTTTGTTTTGTTGATGTAATCATAAGTGTTTTTAAGGAGTTACTTTGATATTCTCCCTCAAGCATCTCTATTTCTAATAAGTTTAATAATGTTTTTCTAATTTATCTTGGTTTGTTTTTTTTTTGAAGACTTTCCTCATATATCTCTTTATTCTGTTGCTTTTTCATATTTTTTCCTTTTTTTTCATTTGTATTTGAAAGAGGTACTAAAAGGCTGATAAGGAGTTCTTTGAGGCCAAGACTTGCCAACTGATACAGCTCTTTGGAGGAATTTAAGCTGGCTTCCATCCCTTATCCTCCACTCCCTGTTTCTTGGTATAATCATAAATGATGGCTGGAACTGTCTGGTTTCTCTGGACGTGAAACCTTGTCTCCTGCTTGAGACAGATGTGTCTGCCAGAGTTCTGCTTAGGAGAGCGGTGTGTTCTGGGGGCTAGACAGCCTGCTCTGTCGTTGGCCTTTGGTTAGTCTGTGCCTCACTCCTGTCCAGCTCTCCTGGTGTCTTCGTCTGGAGCCTCTCCAGGGCGCTGCGGGACAGGTTAGCCTGCCGATTTATCCCCTAACCTGTGGCTTGGCTTGTTTGCTCCACCTAAATTACCGTTCTGCAGGTCACTGTCATCTCCTAGCATGAGTTGTCTTTTCTGCTGGTAGCCCTCTTTTGTTGTTGTTACACTGTGTGTTTGTACAGTGTTCAACCTTCATGGTATGTCTTCATTGTAGTTCTAGCGGAGCCTCAGGAAAGAGATGGGAGAAAAGTATAGTCTATGTTCAGCTTTGCTTCTTTAGAAAACATAGGTTTTTCACTTAACAGTATATCATGGACACAATACATATAGACCTACCTTGTTTTTCATGACCATGCATATATTAATAATTCCATATAGGGATATAACATAAATTACATGCATAAGTTTCCTAATTTTGACTCTTCCTTGCATTCACATAATAAACATTCAGTGCCTATGTAGGTTGGGAGTTGGGGGTAGAACACAATAGATATGATACTTTATATTGGGTTTTTCTACTTTAAGTAGAGTCTAATATAGTCTCTTTTCTTTTATGCTCCTCTTGTTTAATTTTGGTATCAGAGTATAAAGCAGTATCATGACTTGGGAAGCTTTGTGTATTTTTTTTTCTAAAATCTCAACCAGTTGAAATCAATTTTCAGCTAGGGGGTAGTTTTGCCTCCCATGGGACATGTGAAAGTATTTGGAGATACTTTGTATCCTCATGCTGGCAGGGGTGGAGGAGTGTGCTGTTGGCTTTTTGTGGGTAGAGGGGATGTTACTAAATATCCTGCAATGTCAGGACAGTTCCCCACAACAAACAGTCATTTGGTTCAAGAATATCAATAGTTCCAAGGTTGAGAAGCCCTGATTTAAACAAACATCTGAGCCCGTTCCATTTTTCTTTTCTATGTAATATTCTACTTAGATTTTCCATTTCTTCAATCAGTAGTATTCACTTTTTGCATCATCTTCATCTGTGGTTATAATCTTTTCTAAAGTTTTCTTTATCTTGAGGCTTGTCTGTTTTATTATAATGGTCTTTTGAAAGAATTGACCCTTTTTAAATGTTTTTATTTTTTACTCTAGTCCTAATCATTTCTTTTTCTCTTTTAGTTTACTGGATCAATGTGATTTAAATTTTATAATGAAACATGTAAGGGCATTTGTTTTCTTTTACAGTGTTGTTTGACTTTATTGCATAGATCTTAAAATTTACTTATTTTCTAAACAGTTTGTATGTCTTAAGTAGTTTGAGTCCATCTCTAGTTCATATTACTTTTCTTATATTTTACAAGAAAAAGTTTTAAATAATGTGTATTGAAAGTATATAGGCATAAGTTTAGAATAATAACTAGTGATAGGGAATACCTGGCAACTATTGCCTAGCCACCCCTCAGGTAAAGAAACAGAACATTGCTTGCACTGCAGAAATCTTCTTCAGGCCCTTTCCAGATTATCATTCTCCTATATGTAATCCTCCCCTTACTTGTCTCTAGTTTTATTGCTCATATATCCATCCCTGAACAATATGGTTTAGTGTTGCCTGTTTTTGAGCTTCATATTAAAGAGTTATACTATCTGTGTATTCTTTATGTCTGTCTTTGGCTCAGCATTGTGAGTGTGTTCATTTAGATGGTGTGTAGTTATAGTTCTTTATTATTGCTGTATTTATTCCATTGTACTGTACATACTCATCCATTTGACTGTTTACTGACTTTTGGTTTGATTCCAGTTTGCTATTAGGAACAGTGCTCCCATGATCATTTTTGTCTATAGTACATGGTGCACCTGTGCAAGTATGTCTCTGGGCATGTATTTAGGAATTGAATTACAGGGGCATATGAAGGTCAATTTCTTCTTAAATTCAAAAATTATTTAGAAAAATTTTTTAAAGATTCTCAGGCAGCTTTGGGGTTTTTAGTTTTTCACTGTGATCAGAATATGGCCTGTAAACTTTGAGCTGCGTTAGCAGCAGTTGCTTAGACTTAACCAGTGATGTCTTTGAATATTGCTGTTTCTTGTACTCCGTGGTTGCCCCTCTCTGAAATATACTCTGACTAATGCATTCTTCTTTCTAGAAAGGATTTCTGAGGGTGGATATGAGGAGTGTTCCTTGAATACTCAGTGTCTGTTTTTATTATTTATTTAATATATTTATTTGACTTTGTGTAAAGTACTCTGTGTAAGTGCTAAGGATCCGGTGCTGAATAAACACAGGTATGGCTTGCATCTTGATGGAACTCAGGGAATTCTAAATTCATAGCTGAGTCTTTTCCAAGTTCTTTACATTTTTTTCTTCTGGTATATTTTGTTACAGATGAAAAGTCTGAAACCTGTCTGATTCTTAGTTCTTTATAGTTTTTCTCTCTGGAAATTGATGTGTTTTTTTTCCTTTAACTGTAAAGTATGGGGTTTTACTTTTCAGCATTACTTGGGGCATTCAGAGCTATTTGATATTTTGACATCCTTCTTTAGGTTGGTAACATTTGTCTTTCTTTCCCTCATTTTCTGAATGAATATTGGATGAATATTGTTTCTCTATATTCTGCTCTCTTTTCCCTTAACTCTTCTCTTATTTTAATCACCTTCTTCCCACCCCACCCCCCATCTCCTTTTTCTCCACATTTTAGGGGAATGTCACAGTTTGGTTGTCTTCTTTAATCATAAATATTTTGTTCATTCAGGTCCGTTGTGCTCTCTGGCCCTTCTACTAAGTTGTTTTTTTCCTTTGAGGGGAGATATTTTTGATTTCCCAGAACTCTCTTGTTCTTTCACATAGTAATATTTTTAGATTTTGTGGATGCAGTATCTTCTCAATTACTGCTAAAGATTCCAGTTAGATTTTTTAAAGTATTTGTTTAATTTTTGGTCTTAAGTTGCAGCACAGTGGGTCTTTGTCACAGTTCATGGACTGTTTTCTAGTCATGGTGTGTGGGCTCCAAGGGTGTAAGGGCTCAGTAGTTGTTGCCCTGTGGCATATGGCATCTTAGTTCCCCGACCAGGGGTCGAACCTATATCCCCTGCATTGGAAGGTGGTTCCTTAACTGCTGGACCACCAGGCAAGTCCCTCCAATTCAGATTTTAAATTGTTTTATTGCTTTCATTGATCATGCTTCAGGCCACTTCTGCTTGTTTAACTTGGTGCCTTTCTTTCAGATTGCTAGTTTCTTCAAATATCTGGTGATCCCTGATTATCTCCTCATTTTTAGATGGGGTATGAGTTGTTGTGCGTGTCCTTAGCAGTTGTCACTCTTCTCTGCTGTGGCCTCTCCTGGTTTTTCAGACCTGTACTCTGCCTGTGGCGTGTGAATGGGAAGTGCTTGACAGGTGGCCATTGCAGTTCCTAAGTAAAAAGAAGAGAGAAATCTGTTAGGAGAGTTTGCTGCTGCATTGAGTTACATTAAAAAATTGTTTTTTTTCCTCTGGTTCTGACACTGACACTAAGAGGCCAGCAAGGTTGATCTCCTATATGAGCGTGATCCTTACCAGCTGTAGTTGGACAAATAGAGTAGGAATTTCTGGGGAAAAAAATACCAAGTTTTTAAAGTCCTAGAGAACTCTGTGTCCTGGAGAACTGTGCCCTGGGTCCAGGAAGCTTGTCTTTATGAACTCTGATTAAACTGGATATAAAACCTCTTCTTAAAACCCCATCTGACTCTCTGTGAATGAGAGTTAAGTTGTAACTTATACAGATATATTCTGTGGTAAATAGCATGTTATAAAAAAAGAAAAATCGCGCTTTAGTGAAATGGTGATTACTTTATAACTTTTAGTTTTGTGCAGTGTCTATGCCTTTATGACGCATTTAACCTTTTAAAATGTAAACTGTAGAATTTATGGAAAGATTCAGGTTTTTCAAACCTTAAAAGGTAGATATTTTAAGGAACCCTTGGTTTGGGGTATTTTAAGCCAAAAAGAAGCCATTGGCCTTATAGGCATAACGATATGTATAAAATGTTTTCTTATTTTAAACTAGAATATTTAAAATATTAATTAGAATATGTTTAAATTTTTTTCTGTTTGCTTTATATTTGACTCTGCCTTTGTTAATTTCTAAGGCATCTGTTAAGTTGAATTTTTCAAAAATTTTCTTAAAAAGCTGATAAATATTTGTCAAAGCAGAATTTAAGAAAATTAAATGTTAAAATTAAAATTTAATGTTTCAGCTTTAATAAACTGTTAGTGGAATTGCAGTGACAAGTAGTTTGTCCCTAAAGTCTTCCGATATGCTGTGTGCTTACTTGTTCTGTGTAGTCCTGGCAAACTTTTTTTCTTTTCAGAATGGGACAACAGAAGAGGTGACTTCAGAAGAGGAGGAAGAGGAAGAGATGGCTGAAGTAGGTATTTTATGTAAAAGTAACATTTCATAAATATCTTCATTTTTGGACATTTTAGTAATTTTCTAATCTCCTTTATTAAAACCATTGTTAATGTGGAATAATGAGAAGCACATTGTATTTGAAGTTTAATACAGTTTATAAAATCTGGCTTTATCTCTAATTCATCATACGCTTTTTAGCAAATTGCTTATCTGATGTCCTTGGATTTGATTTCATGGAAAATAAGAGCTCTTAACATTTAGTACTAAAATTATATATGAATTTAATAGTAGTCAATACTTAACGTGATTTGGTTTAAGAATAGGAACTACTAAGTTTCAAAAGTTGGAATAAAAGGGGAATTTGAGAACATTTAAGGGACTGTTCATTAGAAGTAATGAAAACTATTTCATATTGAAAACTTAAGAGTGTCAAAGAGGAAATTCCAAAGACATTGAGCTTACATCAGTCTAGTTGCCAGTCATTGATAAAATTTTAGAGGTTTTCAGACTCTGAAGCTTTGCATTTAAATTCAAACTTCATAATGAAGATCTCTTTCTCTGTACTGACCTGATAAAAGGCATTTAAGTTCCACAACATTGGTTTTAAAACATTTTTCTGTTTTGGGTCTTAGAATTGATTCAGGTTATTACCTTATTTTTCTTGATTTGGAAAAATGTAAATCTTAAGTTCACTTCTTAGGATGCCTTATAACTAATGTAGTTGGAGGTTTGTTTTGTGAGTCTGGAAGTAAAAATAATTCTTTTTTGGAAAAAAATAACTTTATTTTTGACTGTGCTGAGTCTTCGTTGCTGTGCCAGTTTTTCTCTAGTTGCAGAGAGCGGGGTCTATTCTTCCTTGCAGTGCGTGGGCTTCTCATTGTGGTTGCTTCTCTTGTTGCCCAGCACAGACTCTGTCTAGGGCGTGGGGGCTTCAGTTGTTATGGCACATGGGCTCTAGAGTTGTCATTCCCGGGCTCTAGAGCACAGGCTCAGTAGTTGTGGTGCAGGGGCTTAGTTGCTCTGTGGCACGTGGGGTCTTCCTGGGCCAGGGATCGAACCCGTGTCTTCTGCATTGGCAGGCAGAATCTTTGCCACTGAGCCACTAGGGAAGCCCTAAAATAATTCTTAACATTATCCAATTAGAATGAATTTTGGAGATATAGGAAGTTTTTTTTTAATGTTTACATGGAGTTTAACTTTGGAATAAACTGAATTAAAATTTTAAACTTTTTATTGAGCCCAGTATATAATAAAATAGATATTGTACTCAAAGAGTTTATGTACCTTTCTTTTTTCCATTCACAAGATAATATGAGGGAAGGATAGCAACATTTGGGGAAACCTGGAAAGGTAGGATAGACTTTGGAGATGTCAGATTAGGACAGGTGAAAAGATATTCAAGGCAACTAAAATAATGTGGTAAAAAGGCCCAGAACAACCCTGGGCATGGTGTGTGAGCACATTGGAGGTTGTCCTTTTGGAAGAAGATTGATGTGTTAGAGTCTTGGAAAGCAAGTTTGTCTAGAAAAAGCAGATGGCTGAGTTTTTAATTAGAGACAATATTTGTTTATATTTGGTGTGATTGTTGATAAGGCCTTAAGAAGAAAATAGTATACCGTGAATATTGTTTTGTAAAGATGATAATGATGACTTCTGTGTTGTTTAATACTGAGTGGAAAAATTTTGTGGGTTGGAATATGGCTGAGGTTTAAGTTGGAGGAGGAGATACAACCCAGCACTCTGAAGAAAAAAGTGTAGATGGTAAATCATAGCTGAAATGTGCAATCCAGGGGAAATCGGCTCTATGAAGTGTGAAGTCATAGACAGGGTCTAAATACGAAAGAAATAGGAGTTGAAGAGATGGCAGTCCAAGAAAAAGATCATTGAGTCTGGATGGAAGTGGTCTAAATCAACCTGGTCTAGAAATCATGAATTAATCTGCTTGATAAAATGGAGATAACATATAGACTACTTCTTTAGAGATTTTGATGACTGAAGTAAAATTGGAAGTAAGATAATAGATTTATACAAACGTATGCAGAATCTTTAAATGTGTAAAAGCAGATAATAAGGGAAAGGAGGGAGAAGAATTATGTGGAGATAAATGATGTTGACCTAGAGATGGTGTTTGAATTCTTTTTTTTAACTTTTTTCCTAATTATAAAAAATCAATATGTGCTCAGTACAGAAAACTTGGAAAAGAAGAAAAAACACTGATAATAGTATTTCAGTATATGTCCTTTTTTTCCTGTGCTTATTTTGACATAATTAACATTCTGTGTATTCAATTTTGTATTCTGTGTCTTTTATTTCATTATTGATATAGAAGAAGCCATTATACTGTATTGGCATTTTAATGGTCTTCTGGCATTCTGTTGATTAACTGTTCTGATATTTTGCACATGAAAATTTTGTTTTTGTGGTTATAAAGTTGAAATGGGCAAATAGATTTGTGCCTATATCTGTGTTCACATTTTAGACTAGGTACTAAACTAAATCTAATGGATTTTTAGAAGTCAAGTTAAAGTTCTTGGTACCTCATGCTGTACTATTTCAAAAATTCCTCTTAATAGGAGATTTAAAGCCATTTAAGATGGTTATGGCTTTGTAAAATTATTAAATATGCTTTACTCAGTTTCTAGCTTTAAAATATAGGATATAAAAGGAGAGAACCTTTTAAATTGAATGGTGAAAGCTTTTCTCCTCTCCTCATAAGATACATGTATTTCTCTCTTCTATTTTCTAGGTCAAGAATAATTTAACTTTTGGCATGAGCTTGAGTAGCTAAATTTTTACATTTTTTGTAGGATATAGAAGACTTGGATCATTATGAGATGAAGGAAGAAGAGCCTATTAGTGGGAAAAAGTCAGAGGATGAAGGAATTGAAAAAGAAAATTTGGCAATATTAGAGAAAATTAGGAAGACTCAAAGGCAAGACCATCTCAATGTAAGTATTATATAAGTATCTAGAACCTGGACTTTTGTGGTTAAATAATTACAATTGACCCTTGGATGCTGACCTTACACAGTCAGAAATCCACATGTAACTACAGCCAGCCTTCTATATCTGCAGTTCCACATCCAAGGATTCAACTAACTGCAGATAGTGTAGTATGTATTTATTGAAAAAATCTGCATGTAAGTGGATCCATGCAGTTCCAACTCATCTTATTCAAGAGTCAGCTGTACAGGAATACAGAGCAATTCAATAAGATACCAACCTCAGCCAGGCCTCTCCATCCCTGCCTTGGTAGTAGATTCAGTCATATGTTTTATTGCCCTAGTTTTACTTTTTCCCCTAACATTTCTCATCTACTGATAGCTCCTTTCTACCCTGTTCATCTGCTTTTCTACTCTGTTCATCTGAAATGAGTTACTGTTCAACCTGCTTATCCTGTTTTCTCTCTTTACCCTTTTCCTATGGGATCTGTAAATTTAAATTCAGTCTCTCCTACAAAGTATAATTCAAATTCTCTCTTCTTCATGAAGCTGGCATCTGGTTTGTTCTGCCATGACAGAACCAAATGTAACTTTTTCTTTTGACTCAACATCTTTTATATGAAGCAGCGTGGTAGCAAACACAGCTGTGTGGCTTCAGTTTCCCAACTCTGTAACGTGGACATTATGTACCGTTTAGATGATTTTTGTAAATAATAAAGGAGAATGATGTATATAAATGTTCAGTGTAGAGAAATAGCAAATGAAAGTCTAGCTCTCCGTCTCAACACTTAACTGTTTACCTACTGCCTTTCTGTGAAAGCTGTTTATCAACCCCATGAAATCTGAGAACCAGTTCTTTTGTCCTGAGCACAGATTCTCAAACACAGGGAGTGAATTGTTGTGCAAGGAGATGAGAAGTGTTGTAAATAGGAAGATGACTCTCATGTTGTCAGTCATACTTACTGTACTAATGTAAATGGCAGATCTTTCTTTAGAGAGCAAAGAAATTTAGCCAAGTCTTTACCTTGATTATTAAAAAATAAATAAAAGCTTGTGGTATTCAAGTTAAAGATATTTACTCTTACTTTCTATATCTTGTGATTGCATCCAGTTTGTGTGTTATAGTCAAACAGCCACAAATTATTGAATGCTATCACATGACACATACTAAGTCCTTTAAACTTTTTATATGCCTTTGCATTTAATTTTCATAAGCACTGTGTGAAATATTCTTCCTACTCTACAGATGTGAAACTGGAGTTTTAACTCATCAAATAACGTAGCCAGATTTTCTACCTCACCTTAAAGTGTAGTGCAGTTTTTAAGGTGCAGCATTTAAAATTTTACACAGATGTTCAGAACAGTCTTTTGGACTCTGGGAGAGGGCGAGGGTGGGATGATTTGGGAGAATGGCGTTGAAACATATGTAATATCATATGTGAAATGAATTGCCAGTCCAGGTTTGATGCATGATACAGGATGCTCAGGGCTGGTGCACTGGGATGACCCAGAGGGATGATATGGGGAGGGAGGTGGGAGGGGGAGTTCAGAATGGGGAACACGTGTATACCTGTGGCAGATTCATGTTGATGTATGGCAAAACCAATACAATATTGTAAAGTAATTAGCTTCCAATTAAATAAATTTATTTAAAAAAAAAATAAAATTTTACAAGGTCAGGTTTTCTTTTCTGTTTTTTAATTCAGAAGACATTCTAAATGTTTTTCTTATGATAAATAGTTCTATTCGTATTCAGTCTTAGGATAAGATACTGGTGCCTTTTAATCTTCAGAGAAGTTGGAACACTGAAAAGTACTGAAACCAGTTGTATGTATGCGGACATGTTTCTCTTTCTTAATATGTAAACTATAGATTATTAGTATATTATTCTTGATTATAAGGAAACTGCTTTAGTTAATGTATCATGTTGAGGGTCTTCTAGTAATTTTCAAAAATGTATGGAACCCCTACACATCTATTAAAACCGCCAAAATCTGGAGCACTGGCAATACCAAATGACTGGTGAGGATATGGAGCAACAGGAAACTTTTCTGATTGCTGATAGGAAAATAGTATCTGGCAGATTCTTTAAAAACTAAACATATTCTTACCATACAATCCAGCAGTTGAGCTCCTTGGTATTTGCCCAAATAAACTGAAAAGTTATATCCACACAAAAACCTGCACATAGATGTTTATAGCAGCTTTGTTCATAATTGCCAAAGCTTGGAAGCAACCAAGATCATCTTTGGTAGGAGAGCAAATAAACTGTAATACATCCAGGCAATGGAATATTAATCCCTGATAGAAAAAAAGTAATGGGTTGTCAAGACAGGACATAGGTGTGGAGGAACCTTAAATCCATGTTACAGGTGAAAGGAGCTGATCTGAAAAGGTTGCAGACTGTGTTTCAATTATACGGCATTCTGGAAAAGGCAAAACTATGGAGATAGTAAAAAGATCCGTGGTTGCCAGCCATTGGGGGATGGGGTGGGGTTACTAGGTGAAGTGCTGAGGACTTTTTGGGCAATGAAAATACTTTGTCACTGTAACGTGTGGATGTATGTCATTATACGTTTGTCCAGATCCATAGAACGTACAGCACCAAAAGTGAACCATAAGATGGTGTGATGATGTGTCCAAATAGGTTTATAAGTTGTAAGAAGTATGCCCTTGAAGGATGCTTGATAATGAGGGTGACTATTGTGAGGGGCAGTTATATAGGAAATCTCTGTACTGTCCTCTTAACTTTGCTGTGAACATGAAACTTCCCACCCCAGTAAAACCACAAAAAAGAAAATAAATTTTTAAAAAATTGATGAATTTGAAATAGACCCTTATTAGTTCTAGGCTATTGAAGTGGTCGTGGTGATCTGGACATAAATTAGTCTTTTTTTTTTCAGATGACAAATAGTAAATAAATCAGACCTGTTCCAAATTTGTATTCCTGTTGCAACTTTATGATCATTGATTTAATTTTTTTGACTTCTTAAAATGTTAAGTGGTGATCCATTTTTACAGTCTCATCGTGAACATTCATTTCAGGTTCAGATACCTTATATCTTTAGTTGTTTGAATCAATAAATCCTGGTAAACAGCAAGTTTTATGTTTCAGGGTGCAGTGTCTGGGTCTGTACAAGCTTCAGATAGACTTATGAAAGAGCTCAGGGACATATACAGATCACAGAGTTATAAAACAGGTAAGGACCTCTGGATCTCTGCTGTTGTCCTTATGCCTAAAGTTTTCAGATATAATATAACTTCATTTCTCATAGTATAACTGGACAGAAACAGAAATGTTTATTAACTGTATTTTAGGAATGTGAAATGCAAATGCAAATTTAAGTAACCAAAAGATGTAGGGGATAAAATAGGATGAGTTCACTTATTGTTTGGATTTTTAGAAATTGTTTTTATGGACACATTTTTTGTCTTCTTGTTGATAGGGATTAATTCGTAGGATTTTTATCTTCTGGGAAAGGTACAAGAAATATCTGCTTTAGAAAGTAAATAAGATGAATATGTTTTATTGTACAAAGAACTATTGCCAAGTTAATTTATGTTTTTTATTCCTTTTTTGAAATGACAAACTCATATACATAATTAACTGTTATAGAGAGAGTTAAAATAGGTTTTTTTTAAAATTATAGTTTGACTTAAGAGTTCTTTCTTAACCACTTTAAGACTTAAATATTGTGGAACCTCCATAACTGATGTAAAATTCCCACATACTATTGCAGAGAGTCTAACAGTATTGTATAAGATAAAGAGCCAAACTTTACTTTCTTTGAAAAAAGTAGCATTATAATTCATTCAGAATTTTTCAGAGTGATCAAATCTAAATCATTAGAGCTTACTTAAAAACAATCAGCCTCTCCACTTTATAGAACAAGATAAGTCAGACTTGTTTCTGAGATTATTACAAGTTTTGGTGTCCTACCAGTTCTTATAAGAAGTCTGAAAGTTTGTGTGTAGAAACCTAATAAAGTTAAATATTTGAATACTATTTATACCGAAATGTTAAATCATCACGTTTGTTATGGCATTATTTTGTAGTTACAAAAAATTAAATTAATAACCAGATATATGGTGAACTTAATTAAATCATGGCTTATCCATAAAGTAAATTACTGTAGAATTATTTTAAAAATTGACAATAAATATCTATATGCTAAACTGGAAAAATGCCCCCTGAAAGATTATAAAACTATATGTTAGAGGGATTCCATTTTAATAGAAATGTTTGTATATGCATGGGGAAAAGTCTTAAGTACATGTGGTTTTGCATAATCTTTTTTTTCCTTTTGCAGTGAATGGTAAACAGTTTCTCAACCCCACAATCCTCTTCATGATGACTTTAGTTATCTGTCTATTTAGGGTATAAGATACTCTGTTCCAGCACAAGAATTATTACATTACAACTTAGTTGTTATGTTTTAATAGCAGAATTTCTTGCTTTTGTTGGCTATATAGTGTGTACATTTACAGCAGAGCAATAGTTATAAGATCAAGTGCAACAGTTATAAGATAAGTGAAGAGTAACTAACGTGCCCTATATCATTACAGGGATTTATTCAGTGGAACTCATAAATGACAGTTTATATGACTGGCATGTTAAACTGCAGAAGTAAGTGCTTTTTTATGCTAACACACTCTTTTTAATGGTAGACTGTCACAATGAGATTTCCTCCCTGCTTAATTTGGTACCTATTTACTATGGCTTTTACTTAAAATTTTAGATCCTGTTTGTATAGAAGTAGTTCTTAGGTTGTTAAAATGAGCTGTTTCTTGGGCTTAATAAGTAAAATGAGAAAGCAGGAGGAGAAAAAGAAGGGCCAGCTGTGAGAGAAAGTGTTTCATGGAGTTAGTGAGATAATTAGGAACTATACAAACAAACGTGTGTAAATAACTTGATGAGTTAGTATCCATTGTGTACTCGAAGTAAGAAATGAGGAGATCTTTATATAAACAATTGTAGACAAATTTAGGTTTTGTTAGTGATTTCACTTGTCCTTGGTAAATTTCTCTCATTGACCCCTTTGTCTAATAATATAGTTTGAAAGAAGCAGATTAAATTTTTGAGTTCTTGAGAAGACTATGTACATATGACCCTTTCCTTTAGGATAACTGCCAACTTTGCATGAGTGAATAGATTTAGAATGCTGTGGTCTCTTCTCTGGACGTTTTGTCTCAAGGAACTGGAGACTATAGTAATTTGTTTTTCTAGGGGCCATAGAGCAACTTTAGACTTTCTCTGTTTGAAACTTGCCCCAGGGGCTCTGTTGTTAGCTTCTGGAATGGTTCATTTTTGAAGTTAGTGAGGAAAAAACATCTGACCTTTTTGTTTGAACTGGTTTTTTTTTTTGTTGTTTTGTAATTCTCAGGGTGGATCCTGATAGTCCTTTGCACAGTGATCTTCAGATTTTAAAAGAAAAAGAAGGCATAGAGTATATTTTGCTTAACTTCTCTTTTAAGGTAAGAAAAATTGTAAGGGGACTACATATGCTTCTAATGCAACATATATTTGTACAATTGCTTTGGAAAACTATTCAGTATAATTTGGAAAAGTAGAAGATACTTGTACCCTATGGTCCAGGAATTCTCCTTCTAGATATACAGTCTGCAAGAAATGAGTACTTAGATGTGCCAGGAGACAACACAAGAATGTTCAAAGCAGCATTGTTCATAATAGGCTCAAATAAAAACAGCCTAAGTGTCTCCCAGTAAAATTGAGAACTGTGGCATTCACAAAACGGAACAGAGCTATGCACAGCAAGACAGATGAATCTTGAACACAGTTTGAGCAGAAAGCAGACCCAGAAGCGTGTTCTGTACAGTTTCATTTATATAGAGCTCAAAAATAGGTAGAACTGAATTGTTTAGGGTATGCATTCTCATTGGAGGCAGGTCTCTCTCCTTCCTTGCTCCCCACCCCACACCCAATGCAGTGAAAATTGGTCCTTGGAGTGAAAAAGGCTTAGATGTTAAGACGGTCTGTAGCAGTTCAAGGGGCCATAGTATGTATATACATACACACTATGTCTGAGGTGTTAAAATTTGGTGAGGGAGCAGGACAGGGAGGAATTAGGAAAAAAAATGCTCTAAAAAGGCTTGCTGGTGGGACAGAAATGAAAAGAAGGCTGAGAAACATTAATGGATTCATACTTGGAAATGAAGATGCGAGTACCATACAGTTAAGATAGCAAGTACATCTACGTGAGAGGAGGGAGTTGTGAACTGAAAGGGACATCTGGGGGCTTCTTGGATACTGGCTGTTGTCTGTTTCTTGACCAGGGTGGTGGTTGTGTGGATACAGTTTCATGCTAATGTGTAACAGTATACCTATATACTTTTCTAAATTTATGTGTTGTATTTAACAACTTTTTTTTTCCAAGTTGCTAAAAAACAAAAGTTAAAGAAGAACAGCAATGGAATCTAGATAAAATGAATTTATTTACTATGGACTCTGGATAAGTGTAATGGTTTTAAGCCTTTGTTTAAAAACACTATGAAGCATTTCTAAGGGATTATGTTTTAATTATTTGGAGCTGGTTTTTGAGTTGTTCTCTGAAATTGAGAAATTGTGTAACAGCTGTCTTGCAGATAAACTTTTTTTTCTATATCAGTTAGGCTTCAGTGCATTTTAGTGTGATAGAACAAACAGCAGTCCTCAACTTTTTGGCACCAGGGATGGGTTTCATGGAAGACAGTTTTGCCACAGATTGGGTCGGGAGGTGGTTTGGGGATGATTTAAGTGTGTTACATTTATTATGTTATTCTATTATTATTACATCAGCTCCACCTCAGATCATCAGGCATTAGATCTCGGAGGCTGGGGACCCCTGCTATAGAAGGCTTGAGGACGTGAGGCATCCAAAATGTAATCCCTGTTCTTTAAGGACCTGTCGTCTTTGGAGAGAAATCTGTGATGAAAACTGTAGGGCTTTGGAGATCATGATGGAGAGTCTGGGAGCTTACCTTTATGTAGTAAAAAGCTAGCAGGGGTTTTTAGGCAGGGGTATGTTTGATCTGTTTGGCTTTTTATTTTATTTTTAAAAAACAGTTAGTATGCCATCAGCATCAGAGTAGGGTTTGGATAAGACAGAGTAGACTTCTGGGAGACAAGCTGGGGGCATTGATTTTAATCTGGGAGAGAGTAACGAAGGTTAGTAGTGGTAGGAATAGGTGACAGTAGATGAATATGGGCTTCCCTGGTGGCTCAGCTGGTGAAGAATCTGCCTGCAATGCGGGACACCTGGGTTTGATCCCTGGGTTGGGAAGATCTGGAGGAGGGAAAGGCTAACCACTCCAGTATTCTGGCCTGGAGAGTTCCGTGGACTGTACAGTCCACAGGGTTGCAAAGAGTTGGACAGGACTGAGTGACTTTCACTACCATTAGATGAAAATGAGATGTTTTGAAGGAAGAAAAGACATGAAAGGATACTTTTACACTTGCAAAAAGGAGTAATGTTCTGAAAGCTGCTTACTTAGTGTTTGTGTGTGTATATTCTTGTTTGGGCATATATCCTCATTTATGATTGAACTTTCTTCAAATAACCCAAATGTCAAATGTCACTATTTTCCCACAGCTTTGTTATTGTAGAAATTATTGAGGCTATCAGCTGGGTTATAGCTTCCTAGAGAGTGAATCTGGCGTATATTTACTGATTCATGTGGTGCGAAGAACCTAGGAATGTATCTTTTTAAAAAATGCAAATTTTAACTTTATTTATTTTTGGCCACTCTGTGTGGCTTGTGGGATCCTACTTCCCTGACCAGGAATCAAACTCTGGTCCTTGACAGTGAAAGCATGAAGTCCCAACCACTGGACTGCCAGGGAATTCCCCTATGTAAATTATTTTTAACTTGAAATCTAAATAATTAAACCATATGCCCAACACCAAGCTCAAGAAATAGAACCATATC